>NC_066619.1:145783173-146408173 GCF_025201925.1 Gopherus flavomarginatus
ATTCCATACTTCAAAAAGAGTCTAGCAGTTGGAATATATTAACAACCATCTGACCAGGATGGTGAATGCTCAGGTCTGTCCCCATATTGGCTAGGAACATGTGATCTCAGAACGGGATGCAAAAACAAAATTTCTAGACATCATTAGTGACTCCTCCTTCGGGCTGCTAGTCTTGGAACCCATAAGGGAAGAGGCAATTCTTGATTTAGTCCTAAGTGAAGCACAGAATCTGGTCCAACAAGTGAATATAGCTGAACAGCTTGGTAACAGCAACCACATAATGTAATTAAATTTAATATCCCTGTAGGAGGGAAGATACCAAAGAAGCCGATCATAGTAGCATTTAACTTCAAAAAGGGGAACTACAGAAAAATGAGGAGGCTAGACACATGGAAATTCAAAAAAACAGTCACAGCTGCATGGGAACTTTTAAAAACCACTATAATAGAGGCTCAAACAATAGGTATACCCCCAAACAGCAAAAACCAAAAGACAAACAAGCAAAAAATAGTGAGAGGACCAAATATGAAAAAAAAAAGCCACCGTTATACAGAGTAAGAGAGGTGATTAGAAACAAAAAGACATCCTAGGATTTGACTCCCAATTTTTAAAGTGAGGAAAATAGAAAGGAACATAAACCCAGGCAAGTCATGTGTAAAGGTATCATTAGTGAGGCCAAAAATGAGCAACTAGCAAAAGATTTTTTTAAAATACTGTTAGTTTATGGGCTTCCTTCTCTACCAGGAAGATTGAGGATGCTGCAATCAATGCAGTGGGTGTCAATTTAGTGGGTCTAGTGAAGATCCCCTAAATCGAAGGCAGAGTGCTCTCTGGACAACTCCAGCTCCCTGAGAAGAGTAAGGTAAGTCGACCGGAGAGTGTCTCCCACCAACGCAGCACAGTGAAGACACGGCATAAGTTGACCCAAGCTGTGTCGACTCCAGCTATGTTATACACATAACTGGAGTTGTGTAACTTATGTCGATTTACCCTAGTAGTGAAGACAAGCCCTATGTAAGCACATCAGAAGAAGGAAGCTTGCCAAACAGTCAGTGAGGCCATTGGGTGATCGAGGTATTAACTGAGTGCTCAAGGAAAGCAAGGCTGTTGCAGAGACGCTAAATGAATTCTTTGCATTGGTCTTAATTGCAGGGGATGTGAGGGAGAGTCCTGCACCCAAGCCATTATTTGTAGGAAACAACTAGGAAGAACAATCCCAAATTGATGGGTCAATAGAGGGTGTTTTGGAAAAAATTGATAAATTAAACAGTAATAAATCACCAAGATGAGATGGTGTTCACCCAAGAATTCTGAAGGAACTCAAACATGAAATTGTAGAATTAATAATTGTGCTATGTAACAGACCACTTAAATCCACCTCTGTATCAAATGACTGACAGATAGCTAATGTGATGCTGATTTTTTTAAAGGCTCCAGAGGCTGTCCTGGCAATTACAAGCTGGTAAGCCTAACTGCAGTGCCAAGCAAATGGGTTGAAACTATAGTAAAGAACAGAATTATCTGACACATAGATGAACAAAATATGAGGAAAAGTCAACATGACTTTTGTAAAGGGAAATCATGCCTTGCCAATCTATTAGAATTCTTTGATGGGGTCAACAAACATGGTGACAAAGGTGATCCAGTGGATATAGCATACTTGGACTTTCAAACAACTTTTGACAAGGTCCCTCACCAAAGACTCTTAAGCAGAGTAAGGAGCCATAGAATAAGAGGAAAGGCCCTGTTATGGATCAGTAACTAGTTAAAAAATAGGAACCAAAGGGTAGGAATAAACAGACATTTTTCACAATGGAGCAAGGTAAATAGCGGGGTCCACAGGATCTGTACTGAGACCAGTGTTGTTCAACATATTCATAAATTATAAGAACGTAAGACAACTGTAGGAAGACAGGCTACTTGGCTAGATGGACCATTGGTCTGACCCAGTATGGCCACTGTTATGTTCTTGAAGCTGAAGGGAAGAACAGGATGATTTAACACAGAGAACCAGGAAGAAGTGGTCAGGAATTTTCACATGAAATGCCGACTTAGAAAAAAAAGGAAGTTTTTTGCGACTAAGGTCAGTTTCTTCATTTTGTTTTTGAATTGTTAAAGGAGATTTTGACATTTTCAAGATGCAACATTTCAGTTTTAAGTTTCAAAGATTTTTCATTTCAAAATGTAAGCTAATTATGGTACACCTTTTTTAAAAAAATTGAAAATAGTCCAGATTTAAACAAAAAAACTTTTTGAAATTATTGAAACAAAACATTTCAATTGACCTGAAGCAATTTTTTTAGATTTTTGGTTTGAAAATTTTTTCAACATGTTGACTTTTTGTCCTGATTCGGGATGGGAAGAAATTCCAAAATCTCAAACATTTCCCCAGGGTGGGAAAGCTGTTTCGGACCTAGCTTTACTGCTGAGAGAAGCCACTGGAAATACTGACAAATTCTGTTTAAATGGCTGTAGCCTCCATTTTTTTCTGATCTCTCAGTTGTACTCACTAAGAAGCAGATAGAATTCAGCTGAATCAGACATGAAGTATGGAATGCGCAATATGACAATATACAAGATACTTTGGGAAGACTTGCAGTCCCCCCAGAAATAAATTAACACACAAGATCCTACTAAGCTAGAAAAGGCAATTATTGGCTGGTAACAGTCATGCGACAAGTGAGCAAATGTCAGATATCAGCAATATTGTAGCCGGGAGTCACCAATAGTATCACATCACATGTGTAAATATAAATATCCTAATTGGCCACTGATCTGAGTTTAGTGATTATTGGCCTGTGACAGGCCAACACAATTGCTTTTACCATCCTGAATCTTTGTTTCAGGGTTGGTTCATCACTGGTAAATTATAGTCATTTTCTGGACCATTAATGTAATTTCCTCTTAAAGTGTCAGATAAGAAGACAAACTTTTACATGTACAAAAATAAATTCTTCACTATAATGGAGAGGCTTCTGTATGTTCCATTCAGTATATATACACATTATATTGACCTTATGTTTCAATGGAGTTTTATGGCTTCATGTCAGCTAATATCTTTTGAATCAGTAAATTTGGTGTTTAGCTTAATGGAAGTTAATATCTGCCTCTGCATTCTACTGCTGTTATAGTTCTCTGCTTCCCTGGTAGGGGATGAGGGTTTTATTTTCTTTCTCCCAAGAATAGTGTTGCCCCTTTTTGACCTGAGCAGCTAGTCAAAGTTTGGGGCCCTGGAGATATTCCTAGTTGAGAAAAGAAAATGATAACAGAGTCTGGTATTTTCTTTAAGGAAGTCTTACAAGAAATGTACCAAGTCCTACTTCTGCAAACAGAGGAGGAACCAAACAGAAAAGGAGCAGTTCTTAGCTTACACGCCCAATCTTCTTTCATCCAACACCCTGAACTCAGAACTTTTCTGTAAGCTACACATACACACACATACACACACACGTGCACACACAGAGAGTCTGAACAATATCCACTGGAACACACACACACACGCTCCAACTTGTGCTTGCGTCTGGGCAGACTCAATTAGGCCTTGTTTTAGGTGTGGCCCCTGAGCTGTATTTTGTAGCTATCGTAAGTGAAGGGTCCATTCACACATCAGTTTTAATGACGCTTTAACTCAATCCATAACAAGATTTAACCCAGCTCATAGCAACAGTTTACACGTCAGTGAGGCATGAAGGGAATCAATCCAAAGAGGCCAAAAGCCAGAAACTGTAAGGGAACCTAGACAATGATATTTGTCTATTACGTGTGTGAGAGTTTTGACCAGGATGAGGGTGCACAGACGGAAGTGCAAGCCACTTTTTTTCTTGAATGGTAATTCTAGATTCTGAAATTATGCACAAAAGGCAGGTAAACATTCAGGAGCAGAAGTGACCATTCTAAGCATTTATTCTGACCTAGAAAAGTTCGATTAAGCAGCAGTAGGATTCAAGCCTATGCCTTGGAAAGATCAACACCGAAAGTGACTGGAGCTCCTTAGACCACACAGGTGCTAAAGACAGGTGCTTGTTAAGGCAAGCAGTGCATGGTCACTATCTGCACACATCCTATTCACATTTGGAATCACTTTCAAGCAGCAAAGCTCTCTTGAACCTGTAAAGGGTTACAGCGTCCACTGATGATTAGATTAATATGGATATGATATTTGTTTTGATATTAATGTTAGAAACACCTCCCTTTAGTATTTACATATCCGCTGGTTAGGACAGATCTCATCTACTCTCTCTTGCATGGTTGCACTACTTTCTCTTTCCTCTTTGCTTGGAGATTATGATCTCATGCCACAAATAGGAGATTCTTGAATGTTTTATGAGCTGCTGTGCTGCAGTTAACTACAAACGTCAAGTGCTCTGGCAGTCCATTAGACTTTCTGGGCCAAATTCTCCCATGATTTACTCCACAAGCATCCCAACTGAGACCTTTTCCAGAATTTGGCCCTGAGTCTGTGTTTCGCTCTCATGGCAGCATGTAGCCAAGAGAGAAGTAATATTTTCCTCAGGCATGAGATGTGAACTGAGGAAGAATAAGCAATTCTGGACTTTAGTTTTTTAAGTCTCCAAATGCCATTGAAATCCAGCTCTTACATTAGCAGGTCAGGTTGCTCCTAGGTCTCTCCTAGCTATCTGTCCCATAAGGCAGTTTTATCTAAGAGTCAGTCTAAGACAACATTCTGGTCTCACGGATTCAGTGAGATGTTCCTCCCTCTCCCAAAAAACTTTGACTTCTTGCCGCTTCATTTACAGATGCTCCCCCTCAACCCCACCCAATTCTGTTTAATCCTACTTGGATCCCTCTTCCTTTGCAAAGGGAATTTTTTGAAATATGGCACTGCAGGAATTTGCGATGTCTTAAGTTTTCTGTCATTGCAGAGACAAATTTTACTATCTTCCAATAGGATACCAACATTTGTCTCTGCAAAGACAGAAAACCTAAGACATCACAAATCCCTGCAATCATCATCATCAACCCGAGATCCAACTGTGCACCACTGGGAATTTCGTCAATGCGAGGAAGATCAGCCCCCAGGTAGGGGAATAACTTAGCTGTGACCATATTCAACAAATATAAAACAAAAATCAGATTGCAGATTATCACCCATGCAGAGATCATCCAGCAGACAGCCTCACTGTGTATAAAAAGAGACCCGAAGGGACCATCTGAAATGGAGAAAAAATGGCTTACATATACAGAGAACAGCAAATAACCAAGAGGGAGCAGAAATACTGATGACTGCAGTGAATTCCATCTTCTCCCCTTGCTAAATGCAGCTGTTCACATAGCTGATGCTCACCTGCATATATTATTAAATACATTTGTTCCAAACCATCAACTGGAGGGGTTAATGGAAAAATCGAAATGACCCTGAAATGATGAATTGAAGACACTGGGTCACTCAAAGAGATGGGAATGTGACCCCAGAGAACAGAATCCTGCCCCGACTCACATCCCGAGCAACTCACTTGACTCTCCACAGAAAGGAGGGCTGACCCAGACACAGACAAGTACAGTAATATTGGCCTAGAGTCTCATCTGCACCCATTGTCGGCTGAGTGCAGCAGAGATGAAGGAGAACAAAAGGGACCTGGCTGCAGAGCCCAGTTCTGAGGCGTGTTGTATGCTATCTGAGCCTGGATTAGAGTTGTTCTAATCTTCACCAACAGCCAGGAATGACCAGAGCACATAGCACTCTGTCCATGCCCCCAAAATCGCCAGTTATGTCCACGGCATACACCCAGTGACTTAGAGAAAGTAATGCATGCAGTTGCAACATAACACTACTTTATGTCTTAGACTCTGGAAGTCTAACACACAACAACCAATTACAGAAGGAGAGATAGCAGGCTACTCCCCTAAAATAGAGATTTACAACTGCACCCTGCCTTGCTCCATACTGGCTCTTTTGCAGACTGACTATTGAAAACTCAGCTCACACGCTTCCCTGTAGAGCCCCCTAGTCTGCCAGCAGGACCAGGAAACAGCTTAAAATTACAAGCTGTCATTTTACATTGTAAAACAGTTTTCAATACACCACCTCCCACTATACTGAGGAAAAGTGGTATAGAAGCTGCCTGCTTCATTTGTGCCCCAAGTGGAGGGAATCCTAAATTGGGTAGAACTAGAGGTTTCCAGTCCCTATGCACTGCAAGAGCAGCACAGAGATTAAACAAATGAGAGATTCTGGCTTATGCTATATTTCTGCTTTCATTTTGCTCTTTCCCAGTCCCCTTTTCTCAGCTCTAAGTAGGGTGAAAGTCTAGTTACAGGGGTTCTCAAGCTGGGGGTCGGGACCACTCAGGGGGTCGCAAGGTTATTCCAGGGCGGGTCACGAGCTGTCAACCTCCAACATTTGTAATGGTGTGTAAGGGGTCCGCTGTCAGGGGCGGGGGTTCTTCGTCCTCCGGGGTGCCTGGGAACCAGGCCGCCTCACTACACCGAGCAGCAGTTCAGTCTATAAAGCCCAGGCCCTGGGATCAGGGCGGGGCAACAAACACTAGTGCAGGGCTCAGACCCTCAAGCAGGGGCTGAGCAAGCAGTTCAGTCTATAAAGCCCAGGCCCGGGGATCAGGGTGGGCAACAAACACTCGTGCAGGGCTCACACCCTCAGGCAGGGGCTGAGCAAACAGTTCAGTCTGTAAAGCCCAGGCCCTGGGATCAGGGCGGGGCAACAAACACTAGCAAGTCAAATAGGCTCAGGCCTTTAGGCAGGGCTGAGCAGTAACAGTTCTAGGCTTTGGCTTCCTCGGGCCCAGGGAGAGGGGGATTCTGCCACCCAGATGTTGGGTGGCAGGGGGGAACGCAGGCCCTCCCACTCCACTGCATCCCAGCCCGTGGCCCTAACAGTGGCAGGCAGTCTGCTGCTATGTCAGTGGGGATCGTGGCCGCAGCACACTGACATTGGCTCTGGCAGGGTTGCAGCCAGACTGGGGTCGGCTACCCCCTGGTCACTTCCACTCTCCCCCTCATCGAGTACCTGAGTCGTCGTGGTGTCAGCAGAGGGATCAACCACCATCGGTTCCTCAGGGTGAGTGTCCATGGGCGGGCTCAGCAGGTCCTCGGGGTAGGTGGCGAAAGGTAGGCTCGTGTCATGGTATAATTCCCCACTCTGAACCTTAGCGTCCAAAAGATGGGGTACCAGCATGAATTCCTCTAAGCTCTATTACCAGCTTAGAACCTGTAGCGTTGCCACCAACCAGGAATTACAGTGCCTGGTACACTCTGGTCCCCACAAAACCTTGCCCGGGGACCCCCAAGACCCAGACCCTCTGGATCTTAACACAAGGAAAGTAAACCCTTTCCCTCACCGTTGCCTCTCCCAGGCTTCCCCTCCCTGGGTTACCCTGGAAGATCACTGTGATTCAAACTCCATGAATCTTAAAACAGAGAGGAAAATTCACCTTCCCCCTTCCTTCTCTCTCCCCCTCCCAGATTCTCCCTGAGAGAGAAAGTAATCCTAACACAGAGAGAAATTAGCCTCTCTCTCCCCCTTCCCTCCTTGCTCCCCACCAATCCCCTGGTGGATCCAGACCCCGTCCCCTGGGGTCTCACACCAGAATAAAAAAAAATCAGGTTCTTAAACAAGAAAAGCTATTAATTAAAGAAAGAAAAAACAGTAAAAATTATCTTTGTAAATTTAAAATGGAATAGGTATAGGGTCTTTCAGCTATAGACCCTGGGAACACCCTCCCAGCCTAAGTGTACAAGTACAAATTAAAATCCTTTCAGCAAAATATAAATTTGAACTCCTTCCAGCCAAATACACATTTGAACTCCTTCCAACCAAATACACATTTGCAAATAAAGAAAACAACCATAAGCTGAACTCGCCTTATCTACCTAGTACTCACTATTCTGAACTTATAAGAGCCTGTATCAGAGAGATTGGAGAGAAATCTGATTGCACGTCTGGTCCCTCTGAGCCTCCAGAGAGAACAACAACCAAACACTAACAGCACACACAAAAACTTCCCTCCCTCAAGATTTGAAAGTATCCTGTCCCCTGATTGGTCCTCTGGTCAGGTGACAGCCAGGCTCACTGGACTTGTTAACCCTTTCCAGGCAAAAGAGATATGAAGTACTTCTGTTCTATTAACTCTTACTTATCTGTTTATGACAGCTCGGCTCCTCCTCGGGGTAGCCGGAGCAGGGCAGTCCCGGCCAGTCCTCCTCGGGATAGTGATCGAGAGGTAGGCTAGGCCGGTTGCTGCCTTCTGCTGCCTCCCCAGCGGGAGCTGGGTCGCAGATGTCTGACCTTTCTGACGGCTGGCCCCTTACTGAGCTAGGAGGGCCTGCCTTTATACTTCCGGGTTGGCACTTGACCCTTTGCGGGGCAGGCTCAGAGCTCCGTAGCTCCCCCCAGTCCAGCCTCCAGCTGGGCTCTTCGTCCTCCGGGGCGCCTGGGAACCAGGCCGCCTCACTACATGGTGTTAAATATATAAAAAGTGTTTTTAATTCATAAGAGGGGTCGCACCCAGAGGCTTGCTATGTGAAAGGGGTCATCACTGCAAAAGTTTGAGAACCACTGATCTAGTAGCACCAAGGCTGGCATGCTGCAAAGTTTGTCCCCTAGAATAGGCATTAAAATTTGCCAAGTCAAACTGTTACCACTACACACGCAAGAAAATCTTATTTTCCCTCCCTCTCCTCGGAATGTGTCTATATGTTTTCAATATAAAGATTTCTTCTTGAATACACAAGGTGCCTCCTGAATCTTCAATACTGTTTATCATATTGCGCTGGCTACATTTCTGAAATGCAGCTAGCATTCTGCAAATGAAATGAATCTTGGGGACAGAAGTTCCATATCTATACAAATATAGGTATAGTTTAAAACTTCCTTTAAAAAAAGATAACTCCCAAAATGTTATTTCACAAGTACAATCCAAGCCATTACTACAAAATAAAATGTATTAAGAAAGAAATCAGGATTGCCATGATAGGAACCTTGTAATTTACATCTCATGTTAGTAGTTTTTTATGTGGCATCATAATTATCTTGTTAGGCCACAACTGAGTATCCAATTGAATCTCACCCACATCTGGTTCTGGGATGAAAAACACAGTATTGAAATATGCCACAGAAGAGAGATATAAAGCGCATGAGAGGAGTGCAGACATTTTTTTGAGTTCCCAAACAGAAGAAAGGCAGGAAAAGTGTTGGGTTTTTTCACTAATGCAAACATCAATGTGTGAAAAGTAAAACATATGAAGCTGCTGCTATCATGTATTTTTCCCCAGGCATCAGAGAGAGAAAAAATTAGAGATAGAGGAGGAAGTAGAAATCAAACAGAAAAATAATTGGGCCTAACATGTGGGCAAAATCAGTCATTTTAAAGAAACTGGTGGAAGATATGTTATGAGTTGGGCGAAAACCATTTTCATACTGCCAGATTCTCCATGCTGTGACCAGACAAACAGTTACAAATCAGAAAAAGTGGACACTGTTGGAGGTTACACTCAGTAGCTCTTGGTCCAGCAGAAAGTTGAGTCATTTCTTCCTATTTTTTCTCTGCGTTGGGCACTGGGCAAGGGTGATTCACCTTATTGGCCTGGGAGCCGTTTTACCACAAATAAGATACTTTTCATTTGACTTGTGTAGTTATAAATCACACTCCTTTGCTCCATTGCAGTGGCCAGCATCTGTCCCTGTCTCTAACTAGGCTTGTGTGTGCTTATACTCTGGGCACTGTGGCGGCTTGGAAGCCACAGCCCGTGGCAGGGTACTGTGGAGTTACACTGCTCTAGCGGCACGGGCTGGCGGTGTGGTACATGAGCAAGGCTCAGTACCTCCAAGAGCATGGGAAGGCAGAAGGCCCCGACGCCCTTCGGCAGCAGGTAGGGTGTGTGCTCCCCAACAGAGCTGGCTGAAAAATGCCAATTGCATTTCACATCAAAGTTTCGGGAAAAAATGGGCATTTTTTCCTGATTTCTTTGTCTGGTTTTCCAGAAGGCTGAGATGCTGCAGAGATGTAGGACAGAAGGGAAATGGAAGAGCTAAGGCTGCTTTGATCCCCCTTTGTGCCTCCTAATCCTTGGCTGTTCTGGGGGCTGAAGAAGTCCCCAGTTTAACTAAGACAGACTTGGGGTCCTACCTAAGTTTGGACACCCTCCCTGGGGTGCCCTATGAGCCACAGCACAGCCCTAAATCACCTCCATCTCCACAGTGCTATGGCCCAACATTCCCCTCCACCTCAGCCAGGCCCCCCAAGATCTGCTCTATGCCAGGGTTTCCAAGGGGTTCTGAGGGAGGCAGCCTTACAGCTCTGTTCCACCATACAACAGCCAGGGCAATTCTGTCTGGCTAGAGTCAGGGCTCTTAAGGGCTCCTTTATGTTACCCTGGACCTCATGGTGATCGAGGGAGGTCCCAGACGATTGGGAAAAGACAAATATAGTGCCTATATTTTTAAAAGGGAAGAAGGAGAACCCAGGGAACTACAGACCAGTCAGCCTCAACTCAGTCCCTGGAAAAATCATGGAGCAGGTCCTCAAGGAATCTGTTTTGAAGCACTTGGAGGAGAGGAAAGTATCATGAACAGTCAACATGGATTTACCAAGGGCAAGTCATGCCTGACCAACCTGATTGCCTTCTATCATGAGATAACTGGCTCTGTGGATATGGGGAAAGCAGTGACTGTGATATATCTTGACTTTATCAAATCTTTTGATATGGTCTCCCACAGTATTCTTGCCAGCAAGTTAAAAAAGTATGGATTGGATTGGATGGATTATAAGGTGGATAGAAAGCTGGTTTGATTTTCAGGCTCAGTGGGTAGCGATCAGTATCTCCATGGCTAGTTGGCAGCTGGTATCAAGCGGAGTGCCCCAGAGGTCGGTCCTGGGGCCGATTTTGTTCAACATCTTTATTATCTGGATGATGGGATGGATTGCACACTCAGCAAGTTCACAGACGACACTAAGCTGGGGGAGAAGTAGATATGCTGGAGAGTAGGGTTAGGGTCCAGAGTGACCTAGACAAATTGGAGGATTGAGCCAAAAGAAATCTGATGAGGTTCGACAAGGACAAGTGCAAAGTCCTGCACTTAGAATGGAAGAATCCCATGCAATGCTACAGGCTGGGGACTGACTGGCTAAGCAGCAGTTCTGCAGAAAAGGACCTGGTGATTACAGTGGATGAGAAGCTGGATAGGAGTCAGCAGTGTGCCCTTGTTGCCAAGAAGGGTTACAGCATATTGGGCTGCATTAGTAGGAGCATTGCCCGCAGATCAAGGAAAGGGATTATTCCCCTCTATTCAGCACTGATGAGGCCACATCTGGAGAACTGTGTCCAGTTTTGGGTCCCCCACTATGGGGGGCAATGAAAATGATCATGGGGCTGGGGCACATAACTTGCAAGGAGAGGCTGAGGGAACTTGGATTGTTTAGTCCACAGAAGAGAGGAATGAGGGGGGATTTGATAGCAGCCTTCACCTTCATGAAGGGAGCTCCAAAGAGGATGGAACTAGGTTGTTCTCCATGGCAGCAGATGAGAGAACAAAGAGCAATGATCTCAAGTTGCAGTGGGGGAGGTTTAGGTTGGATATTAGGAAAAACTTTTTCACTAGGAGGGTGGTGAAGCACTGGTATGGGTTACCTATGGAGGTTGTGAAATCTCCTTCCTTACAGGTTTTTAAGGTCAGGCTTGACAAAGCCCTGGCTGGGATGATTTAGTTGGGGGTTGGGCTTTGAGCAGGGGTTTGGACTAGATGACCTCCTGAGGTCCCTTCCAACCCTAATCTTCTATGATTCTATAAAGGGGCTGGAGTAGGGAACCTTATGCAAAATGTTTCCCTATTTTTCTCCAAAAAGCCAGAGAAGTATAAATGAAACATACATTTGTTGTGAAAATTTTGATTGAGAAATAAGCTGGTTTTTTGGTCCAAAAAAGGATTTGGATGGAAAATGTTCAACCAGCTCTCCTCCCTCTCAGCTCTGCTGGGAAGTGAAAAAGCGATGGGTCTGGGCCTTTGTGCTGATGGTGATATACTCTCATGTCCTTTGGCATCGTGAAGTTCATAGATACTGACCTTGGCCAAGGCACTCGAGCACAACAGAGAAGGCGCAATATAAGCAAGGCCTGATCTACACTACGCATTTAAACTGAATTTAGCAGCGTTAAACCGATTTAACCCTGCACCCATCCACACAACGAGGCCCTTTATATTGATATAAAGGGCTCTTTAAACCGGTTTCGTACTCCTCCCCGATGAGAGGAGTAGCGCTGAAATCGATATTACCATATCGGATTAGGGTCAGTGTGGCCGCAAATCGACGGTATTGGCCTCCAGGCAGTATCCCACAGTGCACCATTGTGACCACTCTGTACAGCAATCTGAACTCAGATGCACTGGCCAGGCAGACAGGAAAAGCCCTGCAAACTTTTGAATTTCATTTCCTGTTTGCCCAGCTTGAAGCTCTGATCAGCACTGGTGGCGATGCAGTCTCAAATCCAAAAAGAGCTCCAGCATGGACCCTATGGGAGATACTGGATCTGACCGCTGTATGGGGAGACAAATCAGTTCTATCAGAGCTCCATTACAGAAGACGAAATGCCAAAGCATTTGAAAAAATCTCCAGGCTATGATAGATAGAGTCCACAGCACAGTGCTGTGTGACAAGCATAACAGAAAGCCAAAGAATGAAATGGATGCTCATGGAGGGAGAGAGGGAAGGGTACTGAGGACTCCAGCTATCCCACAGTCCCTGTAGTCTCCGAAAAGCATTTGCATTCTTGGCCGAGCTCCCAATGCCTGAAGAGTCAAAAACATTTTCCCAGGTGTTTCAGAGTATATGTTGACAATTTATACCCTTCCTCCCCCCTCCGAAAGAAAAGGGGAAAAAAAGGTTTCTCGCCTTCTTTCAATGTCACCCTATGTCTACTGCATGCTGCTGGTAGACGGGGATCACCAGCATCCCCTTCCCGATGGCAGATGGTACAATCTGACTGATATCCATCATCATCATCAGCCTGTGAGTGCTCCTGGCTGGCCTTGGTGAGGTCGGCTAGGGGCACCTGGGTAAAAATGGGAATGACTCCCGGTCATCCCCGGCAGATGGTACAGAATGGCTGGTAATCGACTTCATCATAGCAACTGGAGGCTGAGCTCTATCAGCCCCCGCCCCTTTCATGTCTAAAGAAAAGATTCTATACTGCCTGGACTATCATAGCAGCGGGAGGCTGGGCTCCTCTCCCTCGCCACCCTTTAATGTCCTGCCTGGACTATCATAGCATCTGGAGGCTGCCTCCCCCTCATTTTATCTCACTAAAAAGTCAGTGTTTCTTATTCCTGCATTCTTTATTACTTCATCACACAAATGGGAGGACACTGCCATGGTAACCTAGGAGAGTTGGGGGAGGAGGGAAGCAACAGGTGGGGTTGTTGCAGGGGCACCCCCTAGAACGGCATGCAGCTCATCATTTCTGTGGGATCTCTGGGGCTCTGACATGGAGAAACTGTGCTCTCTGGTTCTCTAGTACACTTGCCCCATATTCTAGGCAGGACTGACTCTACTTTTAGACAAAACATAAAGAAGGGAATGACCCAGGGAGTCATTCCCATTTTTGTCCATGTGCCCACGGCTGACCTCAGTGAGGCCAGCCAGGAGAACAGTACAGAACAACTGATAACCATCATCTCATCGCCAGTTTACAATGGCATGGCAGATGGTGCAATAGAGATTGGTAACAGTCTCTACTATCTTACAAAGGCAAATGAATGCTGCTGTGTAGCACTGCAGTACCGCCTCTGTCAGCAGCATCCAGTACACATATGATGACAGTGACAAAAGGCAAAACAGGCTCCATGGTTGCCATGCTATGGCATCTGCCAGGGCAATCCAGGGAAAAAGAGCACGAAATGATTGTCTGCCATTGCTTTCATGGAGGAAGGATTGTGACAACATTTACCCAGAATCACCCGCGACACTGTTTTTGCATTGGGATCTCAACCCAGAATTCCAATGGGCAGGGGAGACTGTGGGAAGTATGGGATAGCTACAGGATAGCTACCTACAGTGCAACGCTCAGGAAATCGATGCTAGCCTTGGGACATGGACACACACTGCTGAATTAATGTGCTTAGTGTGGCTGTGTGCACTCGACTTTATACAATCTGTTTTACAAAACCAGTTTATGTAAAATCGGAATAATCCCGTAGTGCAGACATGCCCCAAAAGTGAGCATTAGAAGGAAGAATTCATGAGTCCTGCAGTGGCACTGAGGGGGAAGTCATCAGGAGAGCACAAAGTTTGGAGGAGGACATTACCCCTTATCAGGGAGAGAAAGTTCCTTTCACACTCACTTAGAGTTATCCACAGCCTAGCCTTTTATGGACATCTTTCACATGGTTCCAGTGAATATGACACACATTGGCAATCTCCATTTACCTGGATCCAGGTCTCATTGCATCAGATATCAACTGAGGTACTTAGGGCCAATCCCACGAGGTACTGAAAACCTCCCGAGAAGTTCTGAGTGCCTTCAGCTCAAGACAAGAGGAGTTTTAGGCATTGGATCAGAACCTTTATCTGGACTGGTGCACAGGGTTTTAGATCTGCTTGAACCTGAAATTTGACTCAGAATTGCCTCTAAAATAGCATATGAAAAGGGAACAAGGAATCAAACTGGTTGATTTCAAAAGAATTGCATTACAAATGTGTATCATGGCCACAAGAGGGAGGTTTGTTTTGGTGCTAGACATTGATGAAGATTTCAGAAGTGATGAGAGGAAAAGAATAATTATTTGATCAGGTCAGACCTCACCTAACTTGGAAATTCACACTGACACTGGGATCTCAATCTTCTGGAGAAGTTTTAAAAGAAAAACGGTTTGTTTCAAGAACCACAGACAAGAATATCAGAGCATTTTCGTTTGGTTTGGTTTAGTATCTCTAGAGATTGCCTGGTCCATATACTTTATTCTCTGGCTAGAGTTAGATGCATTTAAAGGAAGAATTTTTAAATAGTGCCTGTTATGGCAGGCACCCATGTGTTGGTGTTATGTGTAGCCTTCCAAGCTTTTTATTAGCATGCAAACAAGTTTTGAATCTTGGGAAGACATGCTTTGTTGATGGTAGTTTGGGGTGTATGCAAGTGTCACGCTATCTGGAGCAGCTCACGACCATGAGTGCCAACCTCAGGGCAGACTGTCAAAAAGCAGGGCAAAGACCCCAAACTGTTCTATAACTAGATTTCACCAACCCGGTAACAGCTGTGAACTCTGAAAGCTCTATAACAGTCTTACCGTGGAGTCACAGACAGTCCCCTTGGGCACTCCAGTCTACCTTCCCACCCAGGAAAGCTGGGCTATGTGATAGGTGGTCACTTTACGTCAAAAAATTACAATAATATGCAGATACTCCCCGTCCCAAAGGACTCATCACTTACCCCAGGTCAATTGCACTCAAATCCCAAACCAAAGACACCGGATTGGCTACAACTGTTAATAAACTAACTAAAGGATCATTAACTAGGAGAAAGAAATTAGAGTTATTCATCAGATTAAAACTGGAAACATGCACACAAATGAGTTAGTCTTCAATTTAAGAGAGTAATATAAGATTCTATAATAAGCCTTTAGGGCTGACCCAGGCCAAGCAGCATGGAGATCTCTTGCTTATTTTGAGGAATCTTTTCCTCTGAGAATCCAGACAGCATAAAGAGCCTGGTTTCTCCTTTTCACAGATTTTTAGCCCCTTCATCCCAGAATCCAAGATGATGAGATGAATTCCTGCACAGGCCTGCCATTCCTGGAGGGAGTGAAGAATGCAATCAACAAAGGTCTCTGTCCTTTGATGCTATACAATGCTTCATTTGCCTTCAATGGGTCATCCTGTGTGCAGGACGAGCACTTTACCTAAATTAAAACTTCTTTTCCTGTTTGGTGAGTTACTCAATTAGAGAGGTTACAATGCAATACTCAATATCATGTTATATTAGGTGATACCAACTTTATAATTAGGATTAATTCATGCAGCATCCTACCAGCATTCCATAAAGTCTAAACATTAGCACATTCTAATAGCACTAATATCTATTTTAACTATCCTAATCCACAGGTGAGCCAGACTGGTTTCCAGCTGTGCATTTGTCAGTGTTTAGTGGGGTCTGGGGCCTTGGCATGAGCTAGCACCTGGTCTGTTGACATCATAGCAAGGTTTTGGTGGAGACAGATTTGGGGGAGAGGGAGAGCAGTGATTAGACAAGTACATCCCAAAGAGCAAGTGTGTATAAGCTTCCTGTTTTTCTAAAACAAATACCTCAGCAATTTCAACAAAGATCTCATAAGGAAGAACAGATGGTCATGCTCCCCCCACCCCAGCTGCTTCCTTAGTTATGCTAAGGCCATTGCAGACACCTGCTAAGGCCTACTGATTTAGCTGATTTGGCAACAAGCATGATAATTGATATTCCAATATCAGTAGTGGTCCAGGCATTTTGCAGATCCACCAAGATCTCCCCATACAGAAAGACCAATACACCTAAGATATTGTTACTGCTTTTGATCTAGCAACTAGCCAAAAAAACTCGGGATCTTGTAGGTTGTTCCAGTTAGGCGGAAAAATTGATCATAGGTATTTCTTTGATGCAATTCTGTTTATTTACAAAAAATGGAGAAAGTCCTGTTTCCTTGAACACACTAGAAATCAATTAGCAGGAAACAATTCCTTTGTTTGCTGTTCCATACCTGCCTTTCAAGCTAGTACTCTATACCCAAATAGTTTTTTCTCAAGGCTATATTAATATGCTTCCAGGTATCTCCTCAGCTTTCTCCTTCTGCTTCTGTCTTGTACTATCCCAGCATGTGTCTCAGGCCTGGTCTACACTACGCGTTTAAACTGAATTTAGCAGCGTTAAACCGGTTTAACCCTGCACCCATCCATACAACGAGGCCCTTTATATCGATATAAAGGGCTCTTTAAACCGGTTTCTGTACTCCTCCCCAACGAGAGGAGTAGCGCTGAAATCGATATTGCCATGTCGGATTAGGTTTAGTGTGGCCGCAAATCGACGGTATTGGCCTCCGGGCGGTATCCCACAGTGCACCATTGTGACCGCTCTGGAAAGCAATCTGAACTCGGATGCACTGGCCAGGTAGACAGGAAAAGCCCTGCGAACTTTTGAACTTAATTTCCTGTTTGCCCAGCTTGGAGCTCTGATCAGCACGGGTGGCGATGCAGTCTCAAATCCAAAAAGAGCTCCAGCATGGACCGTACAGGAGATACTGGATCTGATCGCTGTATGGGGAGACAAATCTGTTCTATCAGAGCTCTGTTACAGAAGACGAAATGCCAAAGCAGTTGAAAAAAATCTCCAGGCTATGAACAGAGTCCACGGTACAGTGCTGTGTGACAAGCGTAACGGAAAACCAAAGAATGAAATGGATGCTCATGGAGGGAGGGAGGGGGTACTGAGGACTCCAGCTATCCCACAGTCCCCGCAGTCTCCAAAAAGTATTTGCATTCTTGGCTGAGCTCCTAATGCCCGTAGGGTCAAACACATTGTCTGGGGTGGTTCAGGGTATATCTTGTCAATTTACCCCCCTCCCCCCCATGAAAGAAAAGGGAAAAAAACGTTTCTTGACTTCTTTCAATGTCACTGTATGTCTACTGCATGCTGCTGGTAGACGCGGTGCTGCAGCACTGAACAGCAGCATCCTCTCCTCTCCCTTCCCTGGTGGCAGATGGCACAGTGCAGAATGACTGATAGCCATCCTTGTCATCATCCCGTGAGTGCTCCTGGCTGGCGTCAGGTGAGATCGGACTGGGGTGCCTGGGTAAAAATAGGAATGACTCCTGGTCATTCCCGGCAGATGGTACAGAATGGCTGGTAACCGTCTTCATCATAGCAACTGGGGGTTGAGCTCCATCAGACCCCCCTTTCATGTGTAAAGAAAAGATTCTGTCCTGCCTGGACTATCATAGCAGCTGGAGGCTGCCTTCCCCTCATTTTATCTCACTAAAAAGTCAGTGTTTCTTATTCCTGCATTCTTTATTACTTCATCACACAAATGGAGGGACGCTGCAACAGTAGCCCAGGAGGGTTGGGGGAGGAGGGAAGCAACAGGTGGGGTTGTTGCAGGGGCACCCCCTAGAATAGCATGCAGCTCATCATTTCTGCAGGATCTGACACAGAGCGGCTGTGCTCTCTAGTACACTGGTTCTCTAGTACACTTGCCTCATATTCTAGGCAGGACTTACTCTATTTTTGAATACAACATAAAGGTGGGAATGACTGGGGGAGTCATTCCCATTTTTGTCTTTGCACCCCTGGCTGACCTCAGCAAAGGCCAGCCAGGAGCACCCATGACAGCAGCAGACGATACAGAATGACTGATAACCGTCATCGCATCACCAATTTACAATAGCATGGCAGACAGTACCAAATGACTAATAACCATCTCTGCTACCTTGCTGTGTAGCGCTGCAGTACCGCCTCTGTCAGCAGCATCCAGTACACTTACGGTGACAGTAACAAAAGGCAAAATGGGCTCCATGGTTGCCATGCTATGGCATCTGCCAGGGCAATCCAGGGAAAAAGGGCACGAAATGATTGTCTGCCATTGCTTTCATGGAGGAAGGAATGAGTGATGATGTCATAAACAGATAGCTAAGGGTTAATGTCTCTTTCACCTATAAAAGGGTTAACAAACAGTAACCTGAAACACCTGACCAGAGGACCAATCAGGAAACAAGACTTTTTCAAATCTGGGTGGAGGGAAGTTTTGGGTGTGAGTTCTTTGTTCTTGGTCTGTTCTCTTTCTGGGCTCTGAGAGTGACCACAGGAATCTCCAGGCTTTCTAATCTTCTGTTTCCAAGTTGTAAGTACAAGGACAGTAAGGCAATAGGTTTATATTGTTTTTTTGTATTTACATGTGTGTAGTTGCTGGAGCGTATTCTTTTTGGATAAGGCAGTTTATTCATTTTTCTTTTAAGCAATTGACCCTGTATATTGTCACCTTAATACAAAGACCATTTTATGTCCCTTTTATTTCTTTTCATATAAAGCTTTCTTTTTAAGACCTGTTGGAGTTTTTTCTTTAGTGGGGACTCCAGGGAATTGAGTCTGCAGCTCACCAGGGAATTAGTGGGAGGAAGAAGTCGGGGCAAACTCTCTTTGTGTTAAATTTACTAAGCCTGACTTTGCATACCCTCTGGGTGATGGGGGAGAGAGATTAGATCTCTCGGTACTTGTGTTTCAAGGACTTGAAGCAGGGAATCTCCTAGGGTCGTCCAGGGAGGGGAGCCTGGGAGGAAGTAACAAGGAAACAAGGGGAGGGGGTTATTTCCCTTTGTTGTAAGACTCAAGGCATCTGAGTCTGGGGGTCCCCCAGGGAAGGTTTTGGGGAGACCACAGTGAGCTAGGCACTGTATAATTCCTGGCTGGTGGCAGTGATATCAGATCTAAGCTGGTAATTAAGCTTGAAGGTTTTCATGCTAACACCCATATTTTGGACCCTAAGGTCCAGATCTGGGAAGAAATGTTATGACAGACGACATTTACCCAGAATCACCCGCAACACTGTTTTTGCACCATCATTCATTGGGATCTCAACCCAGAATTCCAATGGGTGGGGGAAACTGCGGGAACTATGGGATAGCTACGGGATAGCTACCCATAGTGCAACGCTCCAGCAATCAAAGCTAGCCTCGGTACATGGAAGCACACTGCCGAATTATTGTGCTTTGTGTGGCCGCATGCACTTGACTTTATACAATCTGTTTTACAAAACCAATTTATGTAAAATTGGAATAATCCCGTAGTGTAGACATACCCTCAGCTTGTTCTGAATTGTTCTTGTCTGCTTTCCCCCCTCCCCCGCACCCACACACATACACAATGAGTTCGCAGCCCAAGAAATACAAATTACTGGGCAAGCTTGCATATCTCTTTGTCTTAGGTGGGGCTATTAAGCTGTCTGTCATAGCGATCTTAAATGACAGTGGAGGTCAGAACAGTTTAGGTGAGGTTTAACTCAACCCATCTAACAGTCTTCAGAAGCACAGTCCCATGGACTTTCTTAAAGACCATTAGGTACTTTTGCAAATTGCCCTCTAGGTGCCTGAGTCTGCACCACTGCACCAAAGAGATCTTTATCGTAGACTTCAATGTGCGCAGAATCTGGCTGTAGGAAAACACAAAGACCAATGAAATAACAACTTTCCTGTTCTATGTTACCTTAGCCTCTGTTGCTTTTTGGAACCATATAGCTCTGCGGGAATGGACTAAGGGGAAGAGGATACAGAGGTGGACAGACACACAGATTGAAAGGGATTAAAATGACGAAATTCATGGATATAACCTCATTCTCACATTGATTTTTGCATCAATCATAGGATTCCACATATTGACATTGAGTCTCAGGTTAATTCCATCTCTGACATAGGCTTTGTTGTTTGATCTCACAAGTGGTCAAATGTTACCAGTATTCTGGAGTACGAAGTATTCAGTGTATAAAGGAGATATAAATCTATTCTCTCTTCAGGGTCAAAACCTAGCCACCTTGAGAGGCATTAAATGTACAGTAATTTATAAAAGAAATACTTGCTTTGAAGCACATTTCACACCCACTAGGAAGAACAGTGGCAGCTTTTGGCAGTGTGTTTTTTCTATCTTGTGCTAATGTTTCACAAGTTTAGAGGAGGCTAGATCAAGAGATGAGAGAATGAAAAGATAGCTGTTCCACTGAGCATCTGGCTACGAATGTAACATTGTACCAGAATTAAGCTGATTAATTGGAAAGCAGTGTATTTATATATATAAAACAAGAAATGAGGGGTAGATTCCATAGAGACTTAGGCACTTAGCTATCTCTTCGGGCACCTAAGTCCAATATTTAGGCACCAGTGACATTCACAGACCTGCTGCACAGCTGCCTCTTAGCCCTGAAAGTGCCTTCATTTCTGCAGCTGGGTATGTGCAAATCTATCTAAGTCCTCATGCTGCCTCACAGCTACCAGGATGCTCAGAGCCTCACTCATGCCTAAGCCCCGCTGGGATTCTCAAACAAGACATTCTTCAGCCCCCCTCGCCTGCAGGGCCAGATCTCACTGGTGTGCTTAGAATATCCCTAACCCATTGGGGTTGCCAACCCTCCAGGATTGTCCTAGAGTCTCCAGGAATTAAAGATTAGTCTTTAATTAAAAGGGATGTCATGTGATGAAACCTCCAGGAATACATCCAACCAAAATTGGCCACCCTGTAACCAACACAAGAGAGAAATAGGATATGAATTCATGTCCCAGAATACCCAAAAGGGGGTTAGGCTACTCATCTGAGATGAGGGATATCTGTATTCAAGTTCTTGCTCCAAACAAAGCAGAGTAGGGATTTGAAAACCAGTCTCCTACCCAGGTCAGTTTCCTAACCACTGGGCTATCAGGAGCAAGGGCTCACTCTCTTTCTGGCTTTTGTGACCTGCTTAAGCACCTAAGTGCAGGAGAAGGCTGAGAAGGCTGAGACTCCCTCAGGCCTGTCAGTCCGGCAGACATGACCCAGATCAACTGGAGCTGGAGGCCTAAATATCTTTGTGGATCTGCCACCCATTTCCTCTGCATTTCACTCCTGGCTTGTTGGCTCCAGTGAATCCCATTCTTAGGTGTGTAACTCTCCCCAGTGTATGCGGAGCCTGGGCACCTAACTCGGGGCTGACACTTGCCCAGAGCTGCAGGGTGTCAAGGAGTTAGGCCTACGTATGTCCCCTTTCTGGATCGAGCCCTGAATAGAATAGTGGTCTCAGGGTAAAAATCTCTTTGTGCCACATGTATGGTAACCAAAAAACCTAAAAATTAGGCTTTGCAGTGACTAATGGAACATTCAGCGCAGCACAGAGAACAGTAAATAGTGAGCACGAAGGATGAGACGCCTTAAGGTGTTGAAAGAACAGCACATATGTAAGAACCAGCATGTACGTTCACATGATGGAAGAGAAACAGTTCTGTAAGAAAAAGATTTGTATTTTCAAGTCCTAAAGGGACAACAATGAATGATCAAAACCCATTTAACAGTAGTCTACTGAATATCTCCACTATCCTGTAGGGTGCTTTTCCACTAATGTATATAAAAATATCTTTGAAACATCGTGGAAGATTGCCTTTACAATTTCTGAAAGGTTTTATTAGAATCAATTTATCAATTATAGCAACTGCAATTAAATATTTAGAAAGGCTTATTAACACATAAGTAAAGTTTGCAGGATCATCCATTAACCATAAATAAAACATTAATAAAATGCTCATAATGTCATCTCAGTATAAAGTGTTACCTCTATCGCCTATGAGCTGCACATACAGTACAAAGAAAAATGTCAGTCTTTTAAGCTGGTGGCTAAGAGGACTGTTTACATTCCTACCCTATAATAAACTTGATGAACACCAATGAACTAGTCCCCATGGCACATTAATTTTCAACATACACTACCGCAAATCCCTTGCATAAAACTTCTACACATACATTTTCTGCTTTTCTGATCATTATTCTTTCAAATTTTCTTTGTATTTGCATAATTATTTTGTGCATCAATTTCTACCACCCCAAGGCTTATCATCCTCTGTGGGAATTACTTGAAAGTTTAGTTTAGCGACCCAAACTCCTTTTGAAATGAAGATGTCTATATTCTTTCAGCATGTGTGCACGGAACTGAAACTGAAGCATTGGTTTATATATTTTATATTAGGATTATGATTTTAACATAGTAATAATTAACATCTAATAGTCAAATCACTTTGCAAATATTAATACCAGAGCTGTATTTCCTATCTCATGAAAAATTTCAAGATATAAAAAACACAATTAAAAAAAACCCATCTTGAATGGAGATAAAAAGTGAAAATTGCAAAAAAAAAAAAAAGTGAACCAAACCCCCAAAAATCAGTTCAAATGATTTGAAACATTTAATTTTGAAAATTCTCATTTCAGTTTTAATATTTTTTAGCTAAACTCTGAAACAAAAAGTTGTTTAGAATTGGAAAAAAATGAATATTTTTGTTTTAAAAGCATTAAAATATTCTGACAATCTAAAAAAAATCAAACTTTTTTCTAGTGAAAAAAAGTGTCAAACTCAACCCTTTCCCATGAAAATTATGGTTGTGACAAATCAACATTTTCTGTCAGAAAAACTCTGTGTGGCAGATAAGTATTACTATCCCTTTTTTTATCTAAAGGGGAAACAGATACAAAGAGCTTAAGCAACTTGCCCAAGATAACCAAGCAGAATGAGCAGAGCAAGGATTAGAACTCATTTGTTCCTTCTTCGTAGGTGAAAACTCAGCCCATAAGAACCCAGAGGGCAGGGGGGAGAAAGTGGTAGGCAGGTTCCCAGGAGCATCAGAGCAGGGTAGTCTGGGCGCCAGCTTCCATGGTTACTGTGACCCTGTGCCACTCACCGTTCTTGTTTGTTTTTTGTTGGTCCACTTGGGGTGAGAGGAGAGGTCACTGAAAATGTTTTCCGCCTTGGCCAGTGAAATGGCCAGGGCCACTCCTCCTGAGACCATACCTACTATACCACACCTCTCCTTGCAGTTACTTCTGCACATTCTTTTATTTAATTTATTTATTTACCTTTTAGTCCCTCCCTCCCACTCCTTCTCTATGGACCTTTTCTTCCATAACGTAGAGCAGCTGTAAAAAGTCCCAGGATCTAATTCCTCTGAGGCCTTGCATGCAAAGCATGTACCAAATATTAGCACAATGTAGTGTTTAATTTGTAATGAAAGCATTCCTGGGGCTCAAGCAATGGTTTTACATTCAGAACTGATGCAGGAAGCCCATGGCTGCTGGAGTTATGAACTGCCAAGCCCCAGATTAAGCACTGGCATAATGGTTGTGGTGTGCCCCCACATAACATGGGAGGCAGAGGAGAATCAGGCCCCAGTATCTGCATGGAAGGTATTTTCCCACAGATTTGAAGACTGGGATCTAATCCTGCTCCCACTCACATCAATGGAAGTTTTACACTTGACTTCCATTGGTAGCTGGAGCAGGCCTTTTACCATCTCTACTAGCAAATAATATGGCTATTTGGGGATTTAAAATAAAACAATGGTAACATTCTACTGAGAGTAAGAATTGTGATTTTGCTCTGTGTAAAGAGGTAGTTTAAACAACATCATCCCCAGTCCATGTGAGTCTAAACTCAGCACAGGTGAAACCCAGATTTTCTGTCATTTAGAGGAGATTATAACATTTCTTTAGGCTTGCAGATTGGTCCTTCTCCAGACCCAGCTTTTCAAAGTTTCATTGAAATTTACCCATTAAGGGTAGGTCTACACAGCAGCAAGGAACAAGCTCCCAGGCCAGGTAGAAAGACCTTGCCCCTTCTCACATTCTCAGAAAAATTTCAGAAGTTGATTCCCAGTGGTAGGGAATCCAAATTAACAGTGATGCAGGAGACCCCTTGTGTATGGACAGAGCTACTAGAAACATTTCTATCAAACCTTTATTAAACAAAAATGGTCTTTTCTCCTTAAAGATTTTCACATCAAAGTATTGTTTTGTTCAAAATTTTCTAGGTCTTTTTTTTTTAAGAAAAAAATTAATTAAGAGAAAAATTTGGGTTCTGAAAAAGAATGATTTTTCCTTTGTTTTTTTATGGTTTTTGCTCCAAATGAAGAACATTTCCATAAACATTTTATGGGGGGGAGAGAGAAATGATTTTGTTCAAAATGTTGTAGCTTTTTTATGACAAAATTGAAATGCAAACATTTGCAGTTTTTGAAAAGCAAACTTTTTTGGGGGAGAGGGCTGTCTTTTCCTCTAAACTCCAGAAGTTTTCTGTGAAACATTTAACCAAAATAAAGGCTTTTTATGTTTGTTTCTTTAAAAATGTTTCATGGAAAATATTTGACACTTTCTGACCAGTTCTTCTATCAGCTTAATCATCCCCTCCCCCTTCATGTGTGAAGAGGACAAAAATCCAACAGCCCTAGGCAGGGACACCCAAGAGCTCCACAGAAACCCCTCCATGAACTTTGCAGTGCTCAAGCTCTGTGTGGTGAGAGGGAATGCGACTGGGAGACTCCTGGGTTATCTAGGCCATTCAGGTGAGATCTAAATCCCTATCCATTTTTCTGTCCTTTCCTTGAAGACATATAAGGATTTTACCATAACTATGTCCCTCAGTGAATTCCATGTGTTCACTCTCTGATTGATGATACCTTCCCAATTGACACCTAAGGCTTAGAATTCTGTAGTACAGACCATCGGTATAACTATCTTGCTCAACCTCGAGCAATGCAGGAGAGCCAACTGGGGTCACTCAATTAGAGTAAATGGCAAAGAATGCTGGGGGGGGGAACAATCCCCAAAACTGGTGGATGTTCCAATACTTAGATTTTCCAAGCCAGCACAAAACAGCTTATCTCACTGGTTACCCAGAAGCCAACAACACAGTTCCCTTAAATCAACCCATCCTCAGACCTCCACCCAGACACCCATGGGAAATATGATGAAGATTACTGACAATCTTATTCATCATATAAGAAAGTTCTACCAATCCCAAAGGATCTGACACATTACCTCCCAGGTTAATGCATATTCCAGATCTTACCCAAATACACACTTACAGTCAATTCTTATTAACTGAACTAAAATTTATTAAAAAAGAAAAGAGAGAGAGAGATTGGTTAAAAGATCAGTGTACATACAGACATGAGTACAGTTCTGAGATCAGATTCATAGTAGAGATGGTGAGCTTTGCAGTTGCAAAGAGTTCTTTCAGAACTAGTCCATATGTTACAGTTCAATGTCCATATTCAGGGTGAGCCAGGTAGAACTGCAGATCTCAGACTGTCGACTTAAGCATCCCCTGCATGAAGCATCAAGTAGATCTGAGATAAAAAGAATCAGGACTCAAGACATTTTTATACAGTTCCAGATCTTTTGTGACAGCTCAGCATCCTTAGGTGAACACTGGGCAATCATGAAGATTTTGAAGTAGACCTATTTCCTAAGCATAACTGATAATTAGCTACAAATGTTAAGATGCCCTTTTGATCTCTGAATTAACAGAATACAGTATAGACAGGGACTGTTTGACTACATTGTTAACATCTAGCAAGATATAAGTACACACATACAATTAGTATCATCTCAAATTTCTAGCAATACAGGTTTGCATTTCAATGTTCTAGCCTATCTACCAAGGATTGGCCCTAATTACCATTCCCATACTTTTCTAACGCGTCTCTAAAGGTTAGCTTTGGGTCATTTAGCCTGCCAGCCGCTTAACCCTGTCTATTGACACACTTTGTATGAGATCTGTTGCAATGATATAACAGCGGTAGCAACAATGATTTGCATGGTCATACTCTAATTGGATAACGTCACAATTTGTCCACTCCTAACACCTAACACCAGTGTCCCATGTGAACAATCCCTTTGATGTTGTTACCCATCAGATATTTACAATCACCCCAAAGCTGATTTCACAGTTTCTTTCACACTGTTACCAAGCACAGACATTTTATGTCATCAGTGCAGCAGGAGCTGAACCTTAAGTTACTTATGCAGAAATGTCCTCACTGCAACTGAATAAAATAACACAACACCCCAAAGTTGTTTGTTTAACTATGCAGAGAGGGCTCTTTGCATCTTGGTGCCCAGGGATGGGTCCCATTAGTGTTAACGGGAGTGTTGTGAGGGCAGTGAAGGGAAAAAAAACCTCCTATGGTCCCTTAAATGCTAAGTCTGTGCTCTGCAAAAGACAACACATGAGAAGCTATTTAACCCTGCGTTCTGTCCAAGTGGATTTCTAAAAGACCAGGTCAGCCCATTACGCCTGCTGCTCACACTGCATGTGTCTGGCTGGTTGTAAAGCACTGATCTCATCTTTCAAGCTACTTAGGTATTGCCTCTGTCAACCTTCAAGAACAGAAAAAAGCTCTTTACGCACTGCGCTCCACTTCTCCTGGCGAGCAGCTTTCGGAGCAGTCCTTTCACGCTTATTTCTCTCAATGACTCTTCTCAGGAGATGCTTTCCCACCAGTTTAAAAATCGGGGCCTAAGTTCTGCTTTGTGCATGGGTTCCACTTAGCACAGTTACCTACAAAATCATGGCAAACTACTTTAGACTTTCCTTAGATACAATGCTTAGCAGGATTCTCCCTGTCCCTCCCCTTCTCTTTGGAACTCAGGCATTTTATTCACTATTGCTTTACTAAATTCTCTGACAGTGGAAATCAACACTGGCCTGATGCTGTTTTCCTTGGGCAGCAGGAACTCCTGCTGAATTCACAGGGGGAGTTGAAATGCAAGACCAAGCACCTTGGCCCAGAGCCACAAAAGCACTTAAGTGCCTGTCTACTACTTTAGGCCCCTAAGTCCAACAGTTCGGCACCACTGAGATCCTCAGACCCCCTGGAGGCACCTAAAATTCCACAGTGCTTACATTTTTACCATAAAAGTCCACTAGGTGGCTAGGTTTCTCCCTTCAGGGCTGGTCCACACTACGGGGGGGAAATCGATCTTAGATACGCAACTTCAGCTTCGTGAATAACGTAGCTGAAGTCGAATATCTAAGATCAGATTACTCATCCATCCTCACCGCACGGGATCGATGTTCGCAGCTCTCCCTGTCGATTCAGGAACTCCGTTGGGGTTGATGGAGTTCCGGAATCGATATAAGCGCGCTCGGGGATCGATATAATGCGTATAGATGAGACGCGATATATCGATCCCCGAGCAATAGATTTTAACCCCCCGATACGGCAGGTAGTCTGGACATAGCCTCTGACACACTCAGTACTGCTTCCGGCAGGCACCCTGGTGCCTCTCTCAAACCAGGAGAAGATAGGTGTTGTCGCACCTATCTCGCCTGCAGGGCCTGCGAGCTCCACTTAAAACAGCCAGAGTGGCTCTCCCTTCTCACCTGTCTCCCAGTGATTAGGCCCTCACCCAGGATGTTGGAGACCCCACTGTACCAGATTAACAGGAGGGATTTGAACAAGAGTTCCTCACCTTTCACCTAAACGCCTTACCCACTGGCTAGAGTCACTCTCATTCTCTGGCCCAAAGCAGGCGTCATTATTTAATATGAAGTGGAAAATGTCAACAGAAGAGATTGAGAGAACCCTGCATAAGCCTGTGTGGAGTGTAGACCTGGCCTAAATGTAGCACTTTGCAATGCTTAGCGTTACAATGCCGAAGTCCCTTTATGTATCTGGGCTCTTGTGCTTAGAGATTGGACACAGGAAATCTTTGGTGTTCTGAGGATACTCCCAATATCCTTAGCACATTAATAGTGGGACTCACCAAGGCATTTAGAATCCCTCCCTAAAAGGACAGAATGCACTTTGGGTGTGAATGTGCGCAGTAGCCCAGCCTCAATGACCCAGAAAATGATTAGTTGGGGTTGGGTCAGGTGTCCTGCCATCAGCATTCAGCACCATTCCAGAGCGTGAGAGAGAGAGAGAGGGAGAGAGAGAGAGAGGGAGAAATCAGACACAGGAAAGGAAAGGAAAGGAAACCCAGTACTTTTACAGGACTTGATCCTTCAGCATTTGTAATAGGCTGAGCTCTATTCAAGTCCACGATCAGCCAAGTTATGCTAGCTGAAGATGTGACCTATACCATTTTATGTTTTTTTTCTGAATTTAGTGCTGGTAAAAGATTCTGTGTTAATAGCCATGAAGGCTGAGATCCTGTATCCACAGAGAGGCCCATTACTCTTGTTGGACAGTTTTCCTTTTTATTTGTAATTAGTAGAAATAATTGGAAATAACAATTCAACTAGAAATAATTTTAAAATCAGGAAATTGACTAAATTGGAGCTAATAAATCATTTTTGTCATTATAGTTAGTAATGAGTGTAGCTGTGGGTTGCATCCTTGGAAAGTTAATTTTTTTTTCTGTAAATTAAATAAAAAGTTAAAAAATGTGGGAAATCCTTTTCCAAATTTTGGTGGATTTTTTCCCCCACAAGTGAGTTTTTCTTACTACAGTAGTTCCCAAATTTTGTGAAACCAAAACGTTGTCATCAGATACATGTTTTTCCTTGATTTTCTGCAGAAAATCAGATATAATTCATAAATGGGATATTATGGTTGTATTATGTTTTAAACAGTATTAATTTTTCCATAGAAGTTGCAACAAAGGGCCAAAATTTTCACTGGGAAAGTGCAAGTGGTAATATCTTGAATTTGTTTCCAATTTCTGTTTCTCTGTTTTATGACTCAGCCACCAATAATGGACGGAATCCCATTTGTTCCAACTGTCTCCTCTTCCCTTGAAATGCAGCCTTTTCAAATCCAACTGCCTGTATGGTAATTTGCAGTGATTTTCTTTTGTAACAGCACATCTTGAAGATGAGGCAACTGCTCTGAATAACCGTTTCCATGCCTTAACATCATTTCTGTTCCTACACTTCCTAATTTCTGCATGAAAGGCAGTTCTTTTATCAGTACTGCTCAAAGCTTCGCACAAACTGAATACACCTCCTCTTAGGTTCGTTTCACCAGTAATATATTTTATCATTACTGAAATATCTATAGTGGAAGCTGCTGCACATTTGCCCTTGCGTGACGTCTTTTTCATTTGTAAATATTAGGGGTAAACTTTGGTACTTGTCTTCACTTTCAAGGTCCTTCATGACCTAGCCCCATCTGACCTATCAGTCATCCAATATCAAAACATTGACTCCTGTCACTAAAGGGCCCATGATCCCAGCCTCCATCACCCACTTGTTAAGTTTTCAGACAAGCACCTTCATGCTTTCTCCCATGCTGCTCCTCACACCTGGCAGAAGCCCCCTGTACACATCTGCAAAACTAACTCATTATCCTCCACCAAATCCCTCCTTAAAATTCCCCTTTGCCTGCCAAAAACTTGACAATAGCCAGGTTGCTGGTGCGCTGAAAGTCAGACCACCCACCCCCTACCATGCTGCCCGTTATCATCTTGTTGTTTCCTTATTCTCCCCTATCTGTCTGTTTGTATCCAGCTATTATCTTGTCTCTTACTTACCTTGTAAGCTCTTTTGTTCTGTGTGCATACTGCTCCTAGCACAATGGGGTCCTGCTCCAGGCCTGGGGTTCTTAGGCGCAACAATAATAAGAGAAATAACTCTTGCCTTTTCTTGCAAAGCCATTGAAGTCACCAGCTGCATGAGGCTGGGTGCAGTTCTACTGTGCAGGATGTGACCAGGTCCGGCTCTACAGTTTTCGCCGCCCCAAGCAATGCACCGAATTGCCACTGTGAGCAGCGGGGGCAGTACGTGTGCCCCTAGGGCAGCAGCCGCGTTTCCGCGGCGGCGGCAATTCAGGGGCAGCTTCTATGTTTAGGTGAAGCCGCCCCGGACAGCTAAACATAGAAGCTGCCCCCGAATTGCCACCACCGTGGAAATGTGCCTGCCGCCCTAAGGGCCCAGAGACTGCCCCCGCCATCTGCAGCAGCAATTCAGCGCGCTGCTTGGGGGCAAAACAACAGGAACTGCCGCCCCTTGCAGAATGCCGCCCCAAGCACCAGCTTGGAATGCTGGTGTTGGAGCTGGCCCTGTATGTGGCGGTGGGGGGGTCTGAAATAGTTGGAGATTGGGTTAGAAAGAATGCAGACTCCCCGCTCAAACAGCCCAGAAGGGCAGGGGCCTGCTGGAAGAGGAGTAAGAGTTCGGCACGTGGATCCACTCAGAAGAAACTATGTCTTCCTAGCACCATCTGTCCCCAAAGGGAGTAGAGCAAAGAGCACAGCATCCACTTCAATGACCCTCCTCTGCATTTTTTTCCATTGAAGAGTCCTCTCAACTGCTATTCTCTTACCCCCTCCTGTCTCAGTTCAGTGTCACTTCCTAACCAATCCTGAGCTTGTGTACAGCTGTGGTGTCTCCCAAAGTGTCACTGAGGAACTCAAGGAAGAAAGTTTATGCAAATGAAGTTTCTCTTTGGCCATTCTTTTTCACCAAGATAAGGGCATATTGCTCCTTCCCCTGTGGAGCTTCTGTCTCCCTAGAGTTCTGGGAGAAGACTAGACTTCTCAGGAATTTTCCATCAGAAGAGCTTTCCAACAGAAAATGCCCTCTTTGTTAAACCAAAGATGAATTTGCCCCATAGGAGTTTGTTTTGAGGCTGGCTAGACGCTGCTGTTCTTCAGTAAGCACTGTTTAGCTCAGCTGTAGCTTGGGGGTTAGCACAATGTAGGAGATGTGGTTCAGATAGATGGCTGCAATTTATGAATGACACTAACTGTATTCTAGTGAATCGGGACAGTGTTGTTGGCTAGGCGACATCCCATTAAGCCCAAAGGAATGGAAAGCCAGACAAATCCCACAAAGCAATGAGTAGCCACAGCAGCAGAAGAGACGTAAGGCCATATACATTATTTGCTGAAGTCAATTTGAGCAGTGCGCATATATCTGAGGACCAAAGCTTCAGTGACTTCAGAGGCAAGGACACTCTGAAAAGACTCTAGTCAGTTCAGACCACTTCTCTAAAATATATCAATCTACCAGTGCATATAAAGGAAAAGAAGTTCCCTTTCTTTATGCCTCAGCACATCTCCTAATGGCCCCAACTTGAGAAGTACCTGAAGGTTTTTAGCTCATTTGGGCAGATGTACATTTGTGCTAGGATGGAGAGACTCTATTTCCAGACATAAAGAGTTGGCTGATTGACCTCAGACTTGATTCAAATGTGCTGTTGGTGCAGTTAGCTAAAATGGGTCGGGTCTGTAAAGAGAGTCATCTAGTTCACTTGAGGCGAAGTAAATGATTTTTTGATTGTGTGGCTTCCTATGAGATTAGAAATTGCACTAATTTACTATTTTGAAGTATCTATTTTTTTAAAAAAAAATGGAAAGTAGGGCAGAAAAGTTTCCCCTTCAATTATAAATCACTTTTTAAATTTTTAATTAGTTGTGGGAAGAAATATTTCAGTGGCATTTTTGTAGTCTTGACATTTGATCACAGATTAAGCATTTTTATAGAGCTGCAACGCAGAAAGCTCTGAGAAAAGAAACCCAATATTTCCTTTGAAAATCTCATGTAAAATGGAAATTTTTCAGAGGCAGATTGTACGACACTGAAAGAAAACTATGAACACAGAATCTACATACTGTAGACTATTCTTATTTTGTGAGGCAGTAATTGCCTTTGGATAGCTATGTACATTTACATTTCCTTCTTACAGTTTCCTGCTGGGACCATGTTTCCCAGATCTGTTTGCTGCCATCCCACTGGTCACTCTGCTGGTGTATTCTCCCATCCTGTGAGTGTCTGGTCTATTTGGATTGTAATCTCTTCAGGGCAGGGACCATTTACCACTCTGTGTTTGTACAACTCCTCACACAATGAGGCCTCATTCTTGGCTGGCCCTTAGGCCCGGCCATAATAAACAAGATTAATAATATTATCCATTAAAATTGGTCAACAAGTTCTGCTCAAAATGTTTTTGCAATGGAAAATGGTTTCTTAAATAGAAATTTTCTCAAGAAAAAAATGGTATGCTTGTCTGAAAACTGGGAGGGGGGTTAATAAAAACCTGAAAACCTTCAGAGAAAATTTTGATGACAGATATTTACTGACAAGCTCCAGCTATCCATCTAGCAGACTGGTCTACAATAAAAGCTCACACCAGCTTAGCTTCATCTCTCCGTAATGTGAGAAATCCAGATCCCTGAGAGATGTAGCGGTGCCAACCTAATGCCTAGTATAGACAGAGCTAAGTGGATGGAAGAATTCTTTCGGGGAGGTGGATTAACTACAGCACTAGGAGAACCTTTCCCCATCAAAATAGTGATTAGTGGGTGTCTACACTGAAGCACTACCGTGGTGCAGCATTCTTTTCTCTCATAATCCTACCCAGCTCCCTCTTGGAAGTATTGCTAAATCATAGAATTATAGAAGATCAGGGTTGGAAGGGACCTCAGAAGGTCATCTATCCAACACCCTGCTCAAAGCAGGACCAACCCCAACTAAATCATCCCAGCCAGGGCTTTGTCAAGCCTGACCTTAAAAACCTCTAAGGAAGGAGATTCCACCACCTCCCTAGGTAACCCATTCCAATGCTTCACCACCCTCCTAGTGAAAAAGGTTTTCCTAATATTCAATCTAAACCTCCCCCACTGCAACTTAAGACCATTACTCCTTGTTCTGTCATCTGCTACCACTGAGAACAGTCTAGATCCATGCTCTTTGGAATACCCTTTCAGGTAGTTGAAAGCAGCTATCAAATCCCCCCTCATTCTTTTCTTCTGCAGACTAAACAATCCCAGTTCCCTCAGCCTCTCCTCATAAGTCATGTGCTCCAGCCCCCTGATCATTTTTGTTGCCCTCCACTAGACTCTTTCCAATTTTTCCACATCCTTCTTGTAGTGTGGGGCCCAAAACTGGACACAGTACTCCAGATGAAGCCTCACCAATGCCAAACAGAGGGGAATGATCACTCCCTTGATCTGCTGGCAATGCCCCTACTTATACAGCCCAAAATACCATTAGCCTTCTTGGCAACAAGGGCACACTGTCGACTCATATCCAGCTTCTCGTTCACTGTAATCCCTAGGTCCTTTTCTGCAGAACTGCTGCCTAGCCATTCAGTCCCTAGTCTGTAACAGTGAATGGAATTCTTCCGTCCTAAGTGCAGGACTCTGCACTTGTCCTTGTTGAACCTCATCAGATTTCGTTTGGCCCAATCCTCTACTTTGTCTAGGTCTCTCTGTATCCTATCAATACCCTCCAGCGTATCTACCACTCCTTCCAGTTTAGTGTCATCTGCAAACTTGCTGAGGGTGCAGTCCATGCCATCCTCCAGATCATTAATGAAGATATTGAACAAAACATGCCCCAGGACCGACCCTTGGGGCACTCCACTTGATACTGGCTGCCAACTAGACATGCAGCCATTGATCACTACACATTGAGCTCAACGATCTAGCCAGTTTTCTATCCATCTTATAGTCCATTCATCCAGCCCATACTTCTTTAACTTGCTGGCAAGAATACTGTGGGAGACTGTATCAAAAGCTTTACTAAAGTCAAGGAATAACACATCCACAGCTTTCCCCTCATCCACAGATCCAGTTATCTCCTCATAGAAGGCAATTAGGTTAGTCAGGCATGACTTGCTCTTGGTGAATCCATGCTGACAGTTCACTTTCCTCTCCTCTAAGTGCTTCAGAATTGATTCCTTGAGGACCTGCTCTAGGATTTTTCCAGGGACTGAGGTGAGGCTGACTGGCCTGTAGTTCTCCGGATCCTCCTCCTTCCCTTTTTTAAAGAATGGGTACTACAGTAGCCTTTTTCCAGTCATCCGGGACCTCCCCCGTTCGCCATGAGTTTTCAAAGATAATGGCCAATGGCTGTGCAATCACATACGTCAACTCCTTTAACACCCTCGGATGCAGCGTATCTGGCCCCATGGACTTGTGCTCATCCAGTTTTTCTAAATAGTCCCGAACCACTTCTTTCTCCACAGAGGGCTGGTCACCTTCTCTCCATGCTGTGCTGCCCAGTGCAGCAGTCTGGGAGCTGACCTTGTTCATGAAGCCAGAGGGAAAAAAAGCATTGAGTGCATTAGCTTTTTCCACATCCTCTGTCACTAGGTTGCCTCCCTCATTCAGTAAGGGGCCTGCACTTTCCTTGACTTTCTTCTTGTTGCTAACATACCTGAAGAAACCCTTCTTGTTACTCTTAACATCTCTTGCTAGCTACAACTCCAAGTGTGATTTGGCCTTCCTGATTTCACTCATGCATGCCTGAGCAATATTTTTATACTCCTCCCTGGTCATTTGTCCAATCTTCCACTTCTTGTAAGCTTCTTTTTTGTGTTTAAAATCAGCAAGGATTTCACTGTTAAGCCAAGCTGGTCGCCTGCCATATTTACTATTCTTCCTACACATCGGGATGGTTTTTTCCTGCAACCTCAATAAGGATTCTTTAAAATACAACCAGCTGTCCTGGACTCTTTTCCCCCTCATGTTATTTTTCCAGGGGATCCTGCCCATCAGCTCCCTGAGGGAGTCAAAGTCTGATTTTCTAAAGTCCAGGGTCTGTATTCTGCTGCTTTCCTTAATTCCTTGTGTCAGGATCCTGAACTCAACCATCTCATTGCCTCCCAGGTTCCTATCCAATTTTACTTCCCCTATTAACTCTTCTCTGTTTGTGAGCAGCAGGTCAAGAAGAGCTCTGCCCCTGGTTGGCTCCTCCAGCACTTGGACCAGGAAATTGTCCCCTACACTTTCCAAAAACTTCCTGGATTGTCTGTGCACCGCTGTCTGTGCACCATCATAGAAGGCAATTAGGTTAATCAGGCATGACTTGTCCTTGGTGAGTCCTTGGTGACTGTTCCTGATCACTTTCCTTTCCATCTTCTAAAACTTAGATTGACCTAGCTATGTTGCTCAGGGGTATGAAAAATTCACACCACGACGATACATTATTAAGCTGATCTAAGACCCTGTGTAGACACCACTAGATCGACAGAAGAATTCTTCTATTGACCTAGCTACCACCTCTCAGAGAGATAGATTAAATACACTGACGTGGCAGGTGTCTACACGATAGCACTACAATAGCATAGCTACAGCAGCACTTGTAGTGTAGACACAGCCTTATCATTATGGAGTGTGTTAGGAGAATAGCCCCACCAGATATTTTGCTGGACTTTCGTGCATGTTGTTACAGATGCCTAGGATTAAATATCTTTGTATTTGTTACCCGAGAGCACACATTGTGAGGTCCATGAAACAAGTGCCAGTTAAGGCAAAATGCTGATAGAGAAATGGCACTTGTACAGAATGTCCATACTAGGTCAGACCAAAGGTCCATCTAGTCCAATATCCTGTTTTCTGACAGTGGCCGGTGCTAGGTGCTTCAAAGGGGATGAACAAAACAAGGCACTTATCGAGTCATACATCCCCTGTCATCCACTCCCAGCTTCTGGCAATTAGCGCCTTATGGACATGTGGAGATTGCAGCTCTGACCATGTTGGTTAATAGCCATCAATAGACCTTTCCTCTATTCACCAATTCAAATATTTCCCCTGTCATAAAATATTAGTATGGTGGACGAAGGGTTACACAGGAAAATTCCCTGGATGATTTTTTTGAATGGGGCGAGGACAGAGAGGGATAAGGGTATCTGTTGGGTGTGGTAATGCTATGCACCCCTGTGCTGTCCCTGTGGGAACCAGGCATTAAATAGGGTTGTATGATTAAGAGAAGAATATCAGTTTCCCTATAATTATCACTCACAGCTGGCCCTTGTGTTTCCTGTAGGGAACCAGTTGTGGAAATTACTAATCATTCAAGTAAATTGTACTTTGAAGGCAATGAGTGGGAGTGCAATCCCCACAGAGCCTTGGAAACGGAATTGGAGATAATGGAGGAGGATCAACAAATTCTTCATGTAAATTGTAATAATTTCAGTGGAATGAAAAACACAGCAGTGAGATTTGGCTTCCAGGCTGAAGAAGGGTGTAGTGCACCAGGAAAAAGATGTCCACCAAGGGACAGGTTGCAGTCAGGATGAGATTAAGGTTAATCAGGGCCCTAGTAACATGATGATATGGACCCCCCTTATGGTTCTGTCCTGCGTCCTCACCCCTCTGAGACTCCCACACCCCAAATCAGTTTGCTATGGTGATGGTAGGGTGCCCACCTTCCATCCCAAAGCAGACAGATTTAGAGGTAACACTCCGTCAAGATGGGGCAGTTCCCTCTCACACTGCTATTAGCTAAGGGTCTCTGCAGACTCATGTAGAGGTCACAGCATTATTTACACTCAGGTCACCTTTTCAAGGTTTTCTTCATAACCATTGGGATAGGAATTTTTTTAAAGGAAATCTGAGATTACATCACAATGACATGACTCCAGGAGATAGAGCCCTAGACATTGACCTAGAGTACCTATGTCTTAATCCTGGACCAACTTACATTGTAACATAGCTGCAACTTCCCATCTGCTATAGAGGAACATAGTTCAAACAGCGGGTGCCTGGAGCAGGAAGACATAGCTCAGTTGGCCATTCCTACCCGCTTAGAAAAACATCGCATTTTGTACTATGAATACAGAAGTAGCAGCCTATCTTTTGAGGGGTCAGCTATTTCAGTACTTCTTTTCCACTCCCCCTTTCAAATATACCATGGAGCAATGTTCATTTATGTCAGTACCAATAAGGAGCAGTGCCAGTGAATGAGATGTCCCTGAACTGGACAAAACAATAGAGATGTCAGTGGAATTGCAATCAGAGGTGGCATGAAAGACACCATGGTCCAGTAAGTAGTGGATGTCAGGACAGCTAGATTCTACTCCTGCCTTTGCTACTGAATGAGTCATTTCTCCTCAGTGTATTTGTTCATTCTCTTCCTCCTCCCCCAACACTTTGTATTTATATTGTAAGCTCTTTGGGGGCCATGACTGACTCAATATATACTTGCACAATGCTTAGTACACTGGGGCATGGGTCTTGGCTGGGGCCTCCAGGAATTACTGTCACAAATAATACTTTCAGAGGTAAGTTCAAGAGGTCAACAGGCTTAGTTTACATCTAAATTAGCATCCAAAAGTTAGGAGATTTCTACCAGCATTTCAAGTTGACCTTTCCTTCTCAGTGATCCCGTACTCAGACCCCTGGATTACTAGAGAGGTCATCTCAGGCTCTAGTAAGTCAGGGAGCCTCTGTACTGAGCTTTGGCAAAAACTAAGCAGGCAAGCTTGGTTGAAGGTGACACAGACTGCCTTATGTACATGGCAGGAACATAGTGGCATCCAGGGCCTAGCAGAGGGTTTACTGAACCCTCCAAGGCTGCAGGGAGCACAGAGGGAGTTGTTAAGGAGGAAGGGGGTCGTATGCTGCTCTGGGATTTGGAGAAGGGATTCTCCTCTCCTTTCTAAAGAAGTTATGAGAACAGCTGAAGTTTGGGTTGTTTCCTTTTTTTAGGAAGTGCCAATCTCAGAATCTTGAAGCCAAACTAAAGTGGTTTCCAGTTGTCATAAACAGATAGTTAAGGGTTAATGTCTCTTTCACCTGTAAAGGGTTAACAAGCTCAGTGAACCTGGCTGACACCAGACCAAAGGACCAATCGGGGGACAAGATACTTTCAAATCTTGGTGGAGGAAAGTCTTTGTTTGTGCTTTTTGGGTTGTTCTTTGTTCTCTCTGGGAGTTAAGAGGGGCCAGACATGCAACCAGTTTTCTCCAGTCTTTCTGAAACAATCTCTCATGGTCAGAATAGTAAGTACTAGATAGAAGGCAGTTTAGTCTTTATGTTTGTTTTCTTTATTTGCAGATGTGTATTTTGCTGGAAGGATTTTACCTCTGTTTGCTGTAACTTGTATCTTATGCTGGGGGGAGGAAGTCTCTCTGATCTATGTAAGCTAAGACCCTGTAAACATTTTCCATCTTGATTTTACAGAAATAACTTTTACTTTTTCTTTCTTTAATTAAAAGCTTTTCTTTTTAAGAACCTGATTGATTTTTTTTCCTGTGTAAGACCCAAGGGGACTGGGTCTGAACTCACCAGGGATTGGTGGGGGAAAGGAGGAGGGGGGTAAGGTGAATTCCTCTCTGTTTTAAGATTCAAGGAGTTTGAATCACATTACCTCTCAGGGTAACCCAGGGAGGGGAAAATCTGGGAGGGGAAAAGAGGGGGAATGCTTTATTCCTCTTTGTTTTAAGACCCAAGAGATTTGGGTCTTGAGTCCCCCTGGGAAGGTTTTTGGGGGACAGAGCGTACCAAACACTATATTTTGGTTGGTGGCAGCGTTATCAGACCTAAGCTAGGAATTAAGTTTAGAGGGGTACATGCAGGTCCCCACTTTCTGGATGCTAAAGTTCAAAGTGGGAATTAGACCCTGACACCAGTAAAGCAATAGTCATCAGGCAGAGGCGGGGCGGGGAGGAATCAAAACAACCTGCTCGCCGCAGTAAACCAAGAAAATATGTAACAGGAATTTACAGAAATCAATTCTGGTAAGGTGACATTTAAACCTGTAGCTGTTTAAACAAACAGTTTTTAAAAAAAAACCCAAAGAGCTCACTGTGAAAGCAACGCACATTTAATGGAGCAAAGTACCACAGTGCACTATTATCACAGCAGTCAGTCCTACTACCCAGCTGCTCCCACTGCTCCTTATTCTCCCGACCAGCAGGCGGTGTTTGTCCTCAAGGCTCTCACATAAGCCTAATCCTGGGACTTATCTCCTCTTTTGGGGCCAGATCCAAAGTGGATTGAAATCTATGGAAAAACTACCCCTGATTGCAGTGGGCATTGGATTATACCCCCTCACACTTATTTTACACAGGTGTAGGAGTCACACCAGTTTGAGTGAGAAGAAAATCAGATCACCAGGGCTTTAAAATTGCTCCAGTTCACAGGGGATATCCTACCATTCAGGGACAATTCCACTGAACAACATTGAGCTGCAATAAAAAAGATGACAATCCATTACCACAGGGCTGGAATAATTTTCAAGAGCTGGGAGGCTAATGCTTTGGAGCTTTGTGACAACATCTTCACTCTAGATGGGTAATGAACCTCTCCTAGGTAAAAAAGGTACCAAGACCTAGGCACCATTACATACTATGGGTCAAGTCTCCCTTTTTCAATATTAGAGCACAAGGTTGGGGGAGAGGGAGAAAAATATTATCAAACTATTGGGTTCTCTTGACCAATTAAGCTTCTTTTCCATTAAAGGATTATTAGTGTGCAGCGGGCTCTTCTTACATCCATCTAAGTGCTCTTTGAACTCCATCCAAACTAAAATCCACATCTGAATAAGTTATAACAAAGATATAAAAACAAGTTCTATTGCTTCTTGAGCCAGGATGGGAACTCTGGGCAGCGCCTTCCTCTTTGCTGATGGGAGGATTGTGGACATATGCCTGCTGGACTGATGACACATTGCCTGTTGCTAGTTCTATCAGAGAGTCCTTTGTGAGTCCAACTCTATTTGCTCGGGGCTGGTTTGCAGCAAACCAAGGTGACGTGTCTAGCCAAAGCATCAACTGAGGCAATGGCTGGGGCAATATTTACCAGCAAGGCCATTCCTGTTAGGTTGGCTGCAAGAAAGAAGAGTTTGTTGGCTTTAGTCCATTCATTAAGTTCAGTCATCAACTCAAGTGGGCCATAAAATGCCTCCCAACCAGCACAATGACCTGCCTTCAGCACCAGGATCCCCAGCCAATGATCTGTTGTGGGGCCACTTGCCTGCTTCTAGTTAGAGCTGGACAGGCTGTTCTCACATCTAGATTGCCATTGCATCCATTGCCCATTCATCCACAGCCATCTCTCCCCTGTTCTTCTCCCCTTCTCCTAAGCTGCCAGCCAATCACCAGAAGCTCCCCGCTCCATGTGGCAGGGCGGGGTCTTCCTTTCGACGCATAATCCTCACAGCTTTGCAGATAGGGGAAAGCCCTTCCTCGCTTTCTGCAGGATACCTCAACTCTTGATTTCCTTAAGAGCTGCTGCAAAGTACTCTTCCCAGCCTGAAAGTGACAGCAAAATCTCACACTTAGCACCGTTGGATATGAAGTCAAGCAGACTCCATCAGCTGTAATACAGCAGGGCTTCAGAGGCTGGCAACAGGAGAGACTTCATAATGAAGAGACACTCGAAAGACTGGGCCTATTTGTTTAGACAAAAGCCTAGTAAGAGGGACCATAAACAGACTTATGCAAAGTAATGAATGTAAGAAAAAGAAAAATGTCAACCAAGGGCTACATATATACAGAAGAATTAGAAGACATTCAATGAAATTGAAAAACAACAAATCTGAAACTGAGAAAGGGTTAAAATAATAAATATAATTGATAAAGATAATTAGCCTGTGGAAGTCATTGCCATGAGATATCACATTTCTAGTAAGATTTTAAAAGGATCGGACATTTTTATGCATAAGGATAGGATCCACAATAATGACAGTGGTGACGCTGTGTCCATGTAACTGGTGTGCATCAGTCATTTAGATAAGTGACTCAAACTGTGCCCACAAATACAGAAGCGCGTTTAAGACATGGCCCAATGTACGTACTTTTTCATTTTCCACTCTAATAGTAAGTCATCAGATTCCCTTGCTACTGCCAACTTTTAAGTCATCTGAAGCTAGTCACATTATCCCTGCATTCTGCCCATGGTTACATCATACAATCTGACAAGTAAAACTAAACTGACATCACATTAAACAGGTGATCCTAACATGAAACTTAGTTTTAAAAATGATCTCTGCACCGTACAAGTAACATGGGCAATTTCAAGGGCTGCTGGAATGAATCTAGCACAACAAGCTGTAAGGCATGGGGTTGGAAGAGAGTTATTTTTACTTTGGTTAAGGATGACAGTTCAGCATAACTGACTCATGAGTCTTTTTCTTTCAGCCTCACCTGTGGTGAAATAGTCATCCCTAACTAACGTTCGTAACATTTTCATTCCTCCTAGTTTATGAATTTATATATCTGTCAGGTCTAGTCATCTTTAACAGCATTGACAGGGCGAGTTACTGAATTTTCTCATTAAGCTCTGAATATATTTTGTGCTTTTCACATATCAAATTTGCTGCTGAGTCTGTGCTTATATAAATAAATTGATATCATTTATTATTAAAGTTCCCGGGGGGGAAAACACGCTATGTTAAGTTACTGATATGTTCTCTCAACCTTAACTCTAAGTTAAGGGTATAATAGATTATGGGGTGATGTTGTACTTATCCCCACTACAAGCATTGCAAATCCATGAAATTCATGTTCAGGTTAAACTGAAAAGAAATCCAGACATGCTAAGGTTTGGAAAGGCAAAGTGAAGACACCCAACCTACCTTACATCAGACACTATGTAATAACAGTACAATTGGGACACACCAGACAACAACCATATGCTGCACAATGTCTGTAATGACAGGTCTGCGATGCTTCCCGCGGAGTAGCTTCACAACCCTGGGTACCACATGCCCTTAGCCAGACAAAGTTTCATCCTGACAGTGGTCAGCAGCAGAAACTTCAGAGGAAGGTGCAGGAAACCCTGCAGTTCTGGGATAACCCTGACCCACCCCCCTTAATAGTTAGAGGTCGGCTCATGGCCTGAAGCTTCAGGCTTAGATCCTTGTTGTTTGGACTGGTATATTTACCATTATTTCACTAGATGTTCCTGTGATCCATATAAATGTCCAATCTTTTTTTGAATCCTGCTAAGCACTTGGGCTCTATGATATCTGCAGCAATAGGACACAGTCTAATTGTGAACTGTGTGAAGAAATATTGCTCTTTGAGTTTTCAATTTCCCATTTTTTAATTTCATTCAGTGTTCCTGAGCTTTTTTTTTTTTTTTTGTAAGGCAGGGTCAATAATTTCTGAGCTCCCCATTCATTATTTTGTAGACTTTTATCATGGGACCTTTTATTGATCTAGAATGCTGTGTTGCTCAGCTGAACTCAATGGTAGTTTCACCACTAACTTCAAGCTGGAGCAGGATCAAGCCCTTAGTGTAAGCCCACGTCCAGACTAACCCGCGGCATCGGCGGGTTAAAATCGATTGCTCGGGGATCGATATATCGCGTCTAGTCTGGACGCGATGTATCGATCCCCGAGCGCGCTTACATCGATTCCGGAACTCCATCAACCCGAACGGAGTTCCGGAATCGACACGGAGAGCCGCGGACATCGATGCCGCGCCGTCTGGACGGGTGAGTACCTCGATTTTAGAAATTCGACTTCAGCTACGTTATTCACGTAGCTGAAGTTGCGTATCTAAAATCGATTTTAATACCCTAGCCTGGACGTGGCCTAAGTCCCAAACCAGTCAGTCTCTCTTCACATGATAGTTTTGCCATGGTCCTAGTCAGTCGTTCTCATTGCCAGTTTCTGAACCCCATCTAATTCTGCAATATCCTTTTTAATGTGGGATGCCCAGAACTGACCACAGCATTCCAAGTGAGGTTGAACCACTGATTAATGTAATGGCATTATAACAGTTTCCAGATTATTCTCCGCCCCCTTCCTTAGCAAACAAAATGTTAGGCAGCCTTTCTGGACTGCAACTGCACATCAAGCAAAGGTCTTCACTGAGCTGTCAAAGAAACAAAAAAATCTTTGTACAGTCATTTAAAAAACCTCATTGTTTTGACTTTACCTACTAGACCATGACAAAGTATCTGGTTTTCTTCACTCTTAGGAGACCCCCTCAACAAGAAGTTGTGTGAAATATTATTTCGACATTGATGAAAAAGATGGACAATAGGGCTTGATTAGCCAGCCACAATATTTTGAAATACCATCCTTTCATCCAGATCACTAGGATATAGGCTGCCAAAGAGGAGAGTGTGGGAGGAAGCTTTTGAAAGCTGTTAGCTTTCAGAAAAGATAGGACAACACATAAGATTCCCCAGAAAGGTCTGGATATGCGTCACGACTGGAGGTTAGCCATTCCTAGCACAGGGTTCTGAAAGATTAGCTGGATCAAAACACTGGAGAAGTGGTCCAGTGGATCAGGGCACTCACTTTCTCTTCTAAAGGTTGAGTGCAAATTCTGGATTATAGTCACAAATGAAAAAGACTAAAAGGGGGTTTAGTCTTGTGGAGTGGGAATACGTCTAGGAACACACGCCACACACAGGCTTATTTCTTTAGACTGTTAGAGCACCAACAATATACTCCACACTTAAGAGCTTGTCGTGTTCCAGCAGTGCTGGGTTGGACAGGCAACAATATGATGGCTTTAAAGGGCACATTGTTACACCCTTCCACCAGTATTTTACAAACCCATCATTGCTAATAAAACCTCTACAGTTGTGCTCAGTCGTGGTGCTCTCACACAAAGCCCAGTTGTACTGTTCTGAAGGACCTTCTTCTTTTCACTGTGGTCTCAATCAAATGTCAGCACAGTGCCTAGCATAATGTGGCCCTCAGCACTCACTGGCACCTCTACATGCTATCATAATACACATAATCAATTATAACACAAAATACCAATGATAAGAGTCTATTTTTCAAAAGTTTCAGAGAGTCTGCTGTGATTGGAGGCATTTCACCATCAAAAGCCTTCTGGGATCTTTTGCGGTTTCATGTCATGTTTTCCACCATTAAGAATTTGCTTATCTTCTTTTCCGATGTCTTGTGTCACCTGACCATCATGAGGCATTTGGAAGTTGGGTGTAGGCTATTTATTCAATTCCTTAGTTTGTTTTGTGTAGGAAGCAGCAGACACAAGATCTCAAAACATCTCCTTTTTCCTTAGGTGGTATCACTGATGGACAAAGTCCCTATGAAGTAGGTTTCTCTACTCATCTAGTTTTATGGAAACAGAGTTTTTCCATTCAGTCATGCTACCTTTGTTTTTTAAGCATTTTCTATTTCACCAACTATTTGAATCACCTTATGTGTGATGTGAATCATATGGTGGCTGTAAAAAGCACCACTCCACACTTCACTGGAATCCATTATCAAAGATTATTAGCTCGGCTATGTCAACACACAAATTGGCACTCAGCTACCGGGTAGCATGGGAACTTCATGAAGATAAGTCCCACTATGGCCACCTATTGTCCCCACTTGCTCTCACTCCTCAGATGAGAGCCTGTTCCAACCAGCCACTCACCCACATCCACACACCAGCTCAGACTCCCACTACACAAAGATGCAGGTCATAGGGGCACTGAGGCAGAAGAACTACTGTGCTGAGTTTACGGAGGAGCTTAAAGAACCGTGCCCAGCCTTGCCCTTGCCAGTGCAGCCATCAGCCATCCTGCTTCCCCTCTTCCACCTGCAGGCAGGTGCTCCATCTGCTAAAGAGAAACAAGTGCGCCTCACAAAGATGGCTGTGTAGTGGAAAGATCAGTGCCTCCATATAGACGGCTGTCTTAAAGAGCCAACAGCAGATGTGCTAAAGTGCTTGACATACAAAGCTTTGTGCTGGAGCCAAATGCTTCATCAGATCTGTCACCTGCAAAACAAAGCAAGACTGAGATGAGTGCCTTCTGAACCAGGAAAGGACGTAACAGAGGGGGAGCCCAATTAGCTTGCAGGGCCTCCACTATTGGTAGTATAAGATGCCCTGTGTCTCAGTGAGGTAGTTGAGATCAGCCTGCTTGTCCTTCCTCCTCATCCAAAGGCTCCAGATCAATCAGGTTTGCGGACCCAAATCTTTTTGGTTGAGGGAACCTTTCCATGAATCTCCTTTACAATTATGTCCTCTGGATCCTCTCTATAGTTGTGCTCAAGGTTCAAATCAAGGCCCTCTGTGAGGTTTCAGGGACCAGTAAGGGGTTCTGTTACCACCTGTCTTGTAACTTTGGATGCCTTCATGCCATACTGCTATGGCTCAAAGCTGATAGACACCAGTAGCCAGTCTACAAGCATAAGGTTTCACCAAGGCTTCCACTGGCCAGGTGACCCTCATTAGCCCTTCTTTTCCTGGGTATCCCCAAATCCCTCACAAGTTCTTAACTACCAGACACTCAGACTTTACCCCCTCTGGTTTATCACCCCCAAAGGCTAGGCTGACCAGATAGCAAGTGTGAAAAATTGGGACAGGGGTGGGGGATAGTAGGAGCCTCTATAAGAAAAAGGCCCAAATATCAGGACTGTCCCTATAAAATCAGGACATCTGGTCACCCTACCAAAGGCCTGAAACCTGCCCCCCATTATTGGTTCACTTTGGGGGACACACTGCACATAATTTGCACATCAGAGACCTTCTTGAGGTAAAAATAAAGTAAGTTCATTTGACAGAAGAATGAGAATCAGACATTAAATAGTAAGGAAAAGCAAATATATACATGTTACACAGAAAACAACCATACAGATGCAACCTCAGGCTTTACAATTCTATATTAGCCAAATTCCCTTGTCCAATACAAATTACCTAGTGCCTCTGAACAGTTTCCTACTATGTCTTCTATCCTACAGAGGATCCAGTATTTCATGGATAGCACCTGCTTAAATGCTGGTCTTCATTTTCTGGATTTAAAAAAGCCTGAAATCCAAGACTGTTGTTATAAAGTTTTTTTCCTCCTCTCCCCTGCTCTCTCCTGACACGATGACTTACGATTACTCACTGGGAGAAATGCCTTTCTCTGTTTTCCAAGGCTGGGGTTTTCTTTTCAGTTTTAATGTCTTTCTATTAACTTTATGGCCCACCATTGTGTCTTCTTGGGTGGGCAATGGTTGGGTATTTGAAGTTGGTTTCCTGGAAACAACATTCCTGGAAGGTGCTTCTCCCTGCCTGATTCCTTCACCCCCTCTTGTGAGATGATGCTGTAGTTGCACTACCACTACAATTTTACACACACAATTATATATAGAAAGAGAGAGAGACACACACACACAGTCATAACCACAGCCTACATACCGATCTCCTAATGACCATCAAGTTCAGAACATTGCAAGCTTTAATAACAGACCTTACTTGACAGATGTCTATGTTGAGATGGTGCCAAAATTATTATGGATTGCTGTGATTGATATGGATAAATGTGGCAAGCATGAGTTTGGCGTGGCTTGGTATGTCTGGGCCTACTGGAGGATTCTGGGAGCAGAATTCTCTTGGTACTGCACAAATGGAGTGAAATACTACTGGAGGTGCTGAAACTGCACAGGAATGGTTAACAATGGCTCGATGAGCGTGTGTGTTTTAACCCCAGACTTTGGAATTTATTAGCAGAGAACCTGGTCACAAAGTAAAATACACGTAAAATCATGCGATCGGTGAGCTTGGTGACACGGCTGACATGGGTCAGAATGACCCTTTTTTGGACAACCTCATGCTAAGAGCTTGAGTGAATGATTTATGAGAGGGTAAACTATGGATGAGCTTTGGTCTGTCTGTGTGTCCGCTTTTCAGTCCCTTCCAAAATTATGAAGAAAACCAGTAATAAATGCCTATGACACATGTTTCTGGAACATATGACTCCTTTAAGAAGAGAAAGGTATATAAATGCTAAGCAAACTAAATGACTTCAGATCCATTCCCCAATTAATATCCAAAGAGGATCGAGACTGTGAGAAGGAAGTTGTCGGGGTAACCAAGGCCCAGCCTCGAGGGACTTTAGAACCAGAGGTCATCAGGGCAACCAGGCACTGCTCTGAGGGACAGACCAAGTGCCTGAGAGGGGAAAGAAGAAAGAGAAGTAGTCTCCATCTAGAGCTGCTTTATTTGCCAATCAGGATACTGTGTAAGGCCAACGTAGTTACTAGGGTTTATGCTTGGGGAACTGAGGCTTATGAAAAAGAATTCATACCAGGTAACCTTCACTGCTTGTGTGATTCTCTCTCAAATAAATGACTGTGCATTAAGCGTATTGGTTTCCAAATTCTCACTGGTATTGGCAAACACCTGCCCAACCATGGGCCATTAAAAGATCCACTTCAACAGTCTACACAGTGACATTGTCTACAACCAGTTCACCCAGTTACTTATTCTTTGGGGGTTCAGACTTCATTCTTCTCTTGGGGTGTCTGGATCCTGATTGTCACACCTTTCTATTTGTATTATTCTATCCATGAGTATTTTATCCTCATCTCTTTACTACTCCTTTCTAGGAGTAATTCCTTTTCTCACATATTTTTGTTGATGCTAAGAGCAGTCGGAACTGTATCTGCCCCCAGGGGCCAGTATTTTTGTTATTTATTTGTGTACAATGGCCCAGATGTTTGGATGATGAACGAAAAAAAGGGAGCTAACCTCAATTATGAAAGAAACAAACTTTAGAACTTCTGTAGGGTTAATATTTTGGATTTTTATTTGATTAGGAGTTTTCTTCATGAGCCAAAAGAGCAAGGTTGTCTTTATCTCAGGTTTATGCATGATAGTTCAATTTCAGATTGAATGCAAACTTGTAATGGGATTCTTCCTACATGGAATCACACTAGTTGATCACACTAGTTGACAGGAACTATTATCTGAGTCAATTTTTAATAGACGCGGTCAACTATTGTGCTTAATATGTGGCCACCATTGCTAGGTGTTAAGTTTCCTAACTTGGCCTGTACTTGTGTGCCCATCATTTGGGGCTAGACCCAATGCTTATGCCAATCACCCAAAGGAGTAAAGGGACTAAAGTCACTCCCCCCTTGCAACAAGCGGAGACTTGGAAAGCAGAAAATCAAAAATCTATCCATCAGTTTGCTCCAGGAACAGCCCAACAATGGGCTGCCCTGGCTTGGGGCTCATGGCAAAGCCATGAGGTAGCTGTAGGGGGTAATCAATTTGCACAGATTTTCAAAGGCATTTAAATAAAGAGGCATGATATTTAAAGAGCTCGGTGCCCAACAGCTCCAATTGTCCTTGCTGATCATTCCGTTTTAGGCACACTGGGCTCTTTTAAAAATCAGGACACTTATTTAAGTGCATAAATACGTGCTGTTGAGCACTGGGGGCTTTTGAAAAAAAATCTAGCACCACGACCTGATTTTAAGAGTTGACGGGAGCTGTAAGTGCTCACTCATTTCATTTGCAGATGTGGAACAGCATTTTGGATAAACAGAGCCTCAGCATCTAATATTTGGCACCCAAAAATGGGGCAGCTGAATTTAGGTCAGTTTTAAAAATGTGAGTGTTAATCCTGAGATGGCTGATCTACTCTGGAGCAATGTGAAACCAGAGCAACCAAAAAGCTTATCATCATCATCATCATCATCTATTGCAAACACCAAAGCAAAAGTTGTCCAATAGGATTAGGGTTGGACTTGGCCAAGATCAGGAAGACAGAGCTGGTGTGTGGAGGTGTGCAGATCTCTTTCTATCGAATAATTTGATGTTATTGTATATAATGAACCATCTGAAATAAATTGAAATGATCTGCTTGAACGAAACGGTGGGTACAAGGTTGTCATAAACAGATAGCTAAGGGTTAATGTTCTTTTACCTGGAAAGGAGTAACCTGAAACACCTGACCAGAGGACCAATCAGGAAACAAGACTTTTTCAAATCTGGGTGGAGGGAAGTTTGTGTGTGAGTCCTTTGTTCTTGTTTTGTGTCTATCCCTCTCGGCTATGAGAAGTGATTTTTTCTGTTTCCTGGCTTTCTAATCTTCTGTTTCCAAGTTGTGAGTACAAAGAGATAAGACAGTGGTTTATACTGGTTTTTTTTTGTATTTACATGTGTGTAGTTGCTGCAGTGTTTGAATTGTATTCTTTTTGAATAAGGCTGTTTATTCATATTTCTTTTAAGAAATTGACCCTGTATTTGTCACCTTAATACAGAGAGACCATTTTTATGTACTTTTTCTTTCTTTTTATATAAAGCTTTCTTTTTAAGACCTTTTGGAGTTTTTTCTTTAGTGGGGAACTCCAGGGAATTGAGTCTGTGCTCACCAGGGAATTGGTGGGAGGAAGAAGTCAGGGGGAAATCTGGGTGTGTTAGATTTACTAGCCTGACTTTGCATTCCCTCTGGGTGAGGGGGGAAGAGAGATTAGCTCTCGGTAATTCTGTTTTCCAGGACTGGGAACGGGGAGGGTGGAGTCCCTCTGTTTAGATTCACGGAGCTTGCTTCTGTGTATCTCTCCAGGAACCCAGGGGGGGAACACCTGGAAGGAGGAGGGGGAAGGGAAATGGTTTATTCCCCTTTGTTATAAGACTCAAGGAATTTGGGTCTTGGGGTTCCCAGGGAAGGTTTGGGGGGACCAGAGTGCCCCAAAACACTCTAATTTTTGGGTGGTGGCATCTTTACCGGGTCCAAGCTGGTAACTAAGCTTGGAGGTTTTCATGCTAACCCCCATATTTTGGACGCTAAGGTCCAAATCTGGGAATAGGTTATGACAAAGGTAATATTATCTTATCCAGGAAATAAATCCTTCGAAATAGGCTTTGAACTACAAGCCTAATTTTATCAAGGTTTTTGGACCAAAATGACCAGAGAGTGAGAAATATATAATGTTAAAGAAAACTGATCCATAGCTCTGCATTTTTGCAGAGAAGTGCACAGTTTTCACATAATTGACCCAACATTCCAAAGTTAATGAGAACAATCCAAATATGGATATAAAAAGATTTTCCACCTCTATTGAGCAAAACCAGTTCAATACTTATAAAAGAGGCACTGACTGACACTATTAAAGTACAAGTATGCTCAATTTAGACAGATGCTTATTTTTAGGCAAGATATACATGATGGCAAATTAATGAAGATGTTTTGATGCATAGTGGCTTGGTAAGGCAGAATAGGAGAAGGAAGACTGAAGTACTAATGCCATATCCTGGGTCAAATACAAATAAGACCCACAACTGGTCTTTCTGCAAATGTTTTTGTTTTGGCCTGGGATGTCCAGCATTCACTAATCCCTGCTGTTATAAGACATTCCACCACCAAAGTGTGAATTATAAAGCACTGAAAGCCACTGTGCCTTCAGAGAACATACCAACATGTGAAGCAGCAATTGTTTTCCACCAAAAGAGACATTGCCTGCAGACATTTTCTAGTGCAAGGGGCTCAGAGAAAGGGATAATGTTTGGGATTGTTCCCTTGCACAACTGCAAAATTGGGAGCCTTTAGAAAGGAGACATCCAAAATAGAATCAGAGAATACAAGGGTTGGAAGAGACCTCAGGAGATCATCTAGTCCAACTCCTGCTCAAAGCAGGACCAACCGCATCTAAATCATCCCAGCCAGGGCTTTGTCAAGCCGGGCCTTAAGAACCTCTAAGGAAGGAGATTCCACCACCTCCCTACGCAACCATTCCAGTGCTTCATCACTCTCCTAGTGAAAAAGTTTTTCCTAATATCCAACCTAAAGCTCCCCTACTGCAACTTGAGACCATTACTCCTTGTTTTGTCATCTGCTACCACTGAAAACAGTTGAGTTCCATCTTCTTCGGAACCCCATTTCAGGTAATTGAAAGCAGCTATCAAATCCCCCCTCATTCTTCTCTTCTGAAGAAGAAACAATCTAAGTTCCCTCAGCCTCTCCTCACAAGTCATGTGCTTTAGCCCCCTAATATTTTTTGTTGCCCTCTTTCCAATTTCTCCACATCTTTAGAATCATAGAATATCAAAATTGGGAGGGACCTCAGGAGGTCATCTAGTCCAGTTCAGAGCAGGACCAATCCCCAACAGATTTTTTGCCCCAGATCCCTAAATGGCCCTCTTAAGGATTGAGATTACAACCTTAGGTTTAACAGGGCAATGCTTAAACCACTGAGCTATCCCTCCCCCCTGTAGTGTAGTGTGGGGCCCAAAACTGGACACAGTACTCCAGATGAGGCCTCACCAATGTCGAATAGAAGGGAATGATCACCTCCTTCGATCTGCTGGCAATGCCCCTACTTATACAGCCCAAAATGCCATTAGCCTTCTTGGCAACAAGGGCACACTGTTGGCTCATATCCAGCTTCTCGTCCACTGTAACCCCTAGGTCCTTTTCTGCAGAACTGCTGCCTACCCATTCGGACCCTAGTCTGTAGCAGTGAATGGGATTATTCCATCCTAAGAACAGGACTCTGCTCTTGTCCTTGTTGAACCTCATCAGCTTTCTTTTGGCCCAATCCTCTAATTTGTCTAGGTCCCTCTGTATCCTATCCCTACCCTCCAGAGTATCTACCCCTCCTCCCAGTTTAGTGTCATCTGCAAACTTGCTGAGGGTGCAGTCCATGCCATCCTCCAGATCATTAATATTTCTCTCTGATCATCCTCAGGAGTCTTTGAAATGCCAAAGGGCTCAATTCCGATTGTCTTGCTCAAGTAGTGCCATTCACTTCTGTGAGGCCACTTGTGGAAGAAGATATTAGTCTTAGTAAGGGCACTGTAATCTAGCCCATCGTATTTTCTGTCTCAATACTTAGCATACATTAAGGCCTCCCCTATCTAACTCTTTTAGGCATTATGATGTACCTGCCTGAAGAGTGCACAAGTTCACAAGAACAGCCCATCTGGGAGAGTGCATATCCTGCAAAGTCCATAAGAAAGTTATCTTACAATACCAGAAGGACATGGCCTGTGAGCCTTTGTAAACATATATTCAGGACAGCATTGAGATGTTCAACTACCACAGAAGTGACACAGCCAGCAGTAACTAACTATTTCATTTAATGCTGCAAGCCACAGGACTCTACTTTTGCACGTCTAGTTGTTTTTCGTCTGTTAGCCAGAGGTGGCCAGATACAGATTTGGAGACCTTGGGAGTGACTGTTCTGTCTAGGGTACAGTATGCATTGGACAAAAAGGGCCAGATCCTTGACTAGTGTAAGACAGTGTACAGCGTTGCCAACTCTTGGGGTGAATTGTGGGCATTTTGGTGCATGTTGGAGACAGTCTCCTGAGAAGCTCCAGCCTTCCCAAAGTCTCCAGCCCTACCAAGAATTTCTGATTGGCAGTTCTTCCCCAGGAGGTGAGAAAGGCAGCCAGTCAGATCTGCTTCAAGAGGTGACAGAGCTGTCCCGTGCCCCCAGGAGTCACAGAAGTATTTGAGTAGGAGAGAGAGTAATGGGGGGCAAGGGAGGGAGCAGAAAGATCCTAACAGTTCAGTGACACACCTGTAAACAGAGGGTCACTTTGCCTGGGAAGGTGGAGATGATGACCTTACAGGAGCTGTCTCCCCACCAGAGCTATAACAGGTGTTGCCATGTTGTCATGGATGTCATATTGATGTCCCACTGCAATGTGTGCATTTGGGGTTGGATTTTGAGTTGGGACTTGTGTTTTGTCACTTATGAACTTTTGAAAACACCACACTTGCTGTTCAAGTGTATGTAACCTAATGTGGGGGAACAGTATCCCTTGCAGATTTGTCTCTGAATGGGTCTGACATCTTATTGATAGGATTCCATTCATTTTACTGTGTTCCTTCTGGTCTGCCTGTAGAGATACACGTTTGCAAATACAGTGAGAACCCAGGTCCATAGCAGCTGATGAACACAAATGAATACAGAAAACTAGTGCAGCATAATTAGCTATGCTACACAGCAGCAGGGCATCCACGGTTATTGGTACTGTGCAGCACTACCAGACCTAGTCTAAAGTAGTGGGACATGTACTCATCCCCATCCAAGTCCGGTGGGTGTTCCTTCTCATACCACCCTGCTTTACATGAATGTGTTATGGGTTCTCTGAGGATCTGGACCATTTTTTCCCCTTATCCACTCACCTTCCACATGCAGAGAATCTGCCTGCCTGTGTCACATTCTAGGGTGCAATCCAGACCAGTGAGGGGTTGTGTCACTGCCTGCCCTATAATCCTGGGTACCTGGAATGGCTTCCTGCTGTGGCTCACACCCTCCACACCGGCAGCCAACCATGCAGGTGACACCCTGAGTGTCTGTGTGCTGTGCATCCCGGTATCAGCAGTTCTGACTCCAGCAGCCTGTCTATAGTGCAACTGCCCCACCTTGGCTTCCACCAGCCTTGGTTACAACTTGCTAGGGACCCCAACAGACTCCCTGTCCTGAATTTTCCCAAAAAAAGTGTGATCTGGAGTGTCCAGCCCTCTTCCTGGACCACTCAGAGAAATAAGGTTTGTTTGCTTGCTGCTTTAAAGAGAGCAATGCACTTCACAGTCTATTAACTGGGGTAAATACACCCTTCCCTGCAAATACTGAGTTCATTTATAGCAGAAAATAAAACAAGTTTATTAAAATAGGACATAGATTCAGTGATGACCATGTAAGACAAATAAACTAGAGATGGTTACAAGCAAATAAAAATGAAATATCCTTTCTAGAGACCTAACTTAACAAGCTACAGCCTTAGTTCAAGGTAGATGTCTTACCAATCTTTCTTCTTCCCAGCCATGGCTAACTTTCCACAGAAGCTCAAGGTGCTGGAATCTCTTGTATTCCTAGGTGAAAGATCTTTGTCTAAGCAGGTTTCTCACCTATATTCAGTTTCCAGAAACTTCAACCCCTCCTTGGTTGAGGGACCATCTTTCTCAGCTTGCAAGAGCTCTGTTCCCTTGTGTCTACCTACTGATGGATGCCAGGAGAGCTGTCTCTGCTTCTCTCTCTCAAAGTTCAGTGATCTTGTTACAAGAGCCAGGATAACCACATGCTGTTCTTCCCTTCCTGTGGTCTTCTCATCCCCCTGCTGATTTCTATATAAATGGGGCTTCCACTGTTTTTGATCATACCTTGCTTACGTTTCTTTGGAAGCAGCTAGATAACTGTCTTCCCTCTTGCCTGGGGGAAAGCCTGTTTCTCCCTTTGCTTGGCCACAGACTGGAAAGCATAATATCATCAAGTATTCATAATTCCTCAGCACATACACTTCATGATATTAATCACCAGTGTGCCACAGACTTTCATGAAATATCTCCCTTGTGATACTTTTATAATGCAATAATATTGTATACAATCAGTTGATTCATTTGCTGCTCACTTGAGGTTCAGATGCCTTGCATTTATAGCCCAGATAAAAGTTTATCTTGACTGCTGGGGTGTAGATGCCACTCTGTCTCCACCCCATTGTTAGCTTGATAGCTTGTTTACCTAATATGTAAATGGACATTCATTATCTGCTTCTCCGATGAGCCTGGTCACCAGAGAGAAACGTTCCTTTGTCTAGGGCAGACCTGCTTACCAACTCCCCTGACATGCCTCATTTCAACACATTGCATCAGAACCCCTGCATATATCCGTTACTCATAATACACACCAGGTACATACAACAGGCAAGAATATTAATGATCAGGGAGTTATTAGTTTTCAGTGATATTGCATGGCCCCTTTACATACAGAATATAACCACAGTGAGTCAGGGTGCACTGAATTGCTCAGGCCTGCCAAGGTGGATTACCTGATACCAGTGAGCATCTTGCTCTCTAGCACTGGGATGCTCTTAGGGTCACAACCTGTTTTTTCTTGACATCAGCTCCAACTATCTCTGTGCTGTTCATAATGCAGCACTTTCATATACGAGCTGACTGCAGCATTTATGGACAGGCCACTGTGTTCTGGATCCCCCGGAGCCATGCATGAGGGCACAGGCACTGACTTTTGTTTTTGCTGGTGGGTGTTCTTCTTTGCCCCCTCCCCTCTGTGTGAATGGCAGGCAGCGCCTCAGGGCGTGGCAGGTGGAGCCCACAAAAGATTAATTTGAGTGCGGAGTGTCCCCTATTTTTTTTCAGTGGGTGCTTAAACCCCAGGGCACCCACGGAGTTGGCACTCATACATGAGGTGGCTTTTAAAGTAGCAAGATAAACATCACTGATTCCTAAAACAGAACGTACATTTACCTTTGCTGAAATCTCACCCACACTGGAAAGATATGTGGATTTGATAGGATAAACTCACCTTATCATCCGTTCCAGTTAGAGAGCAGTCAGGTGGGAGGATCAGGCCTTTTATGCAATTATTAAATGTTAGCTCAGAAGCAGAAAAAATGTTGTTACTTTAATATTACAGTAGCACATATGGATGGCAGTCAAGTACCCCATTGTATTAGGCACCGTAAAAACAAGACGGAATTAACCATCTAAGATTAAAATGGGATGTAATAGATGGGTGAAACAAGAGTAGGGAAGATGAATTAAGATTGAAATGAGCATGTTCAGTACAAGGAATAGTCTCAGCTCCCCTCTTCCCTAGCCATTACCAGATACAGTAACTCCTCACTTAACGTTGTGGTTATGTTCCTGAAAAATGCGACTCTAAGCAAAACAATGTTAAGCGAATCCAATTTCCCCATAAGAACTAATGTAAATGTGGAGGGTTAGGTTCCAGGGAAATGTTTTTCACCAGACAAAAAGCTATATATTATATAGATATACACACAGTATATGTTTTATACAAACAATTTAATACTGTTCACAGCTATGATGATTGTGAAGCTTGGTTGAGATGGTGAAGTTAGAGGGTGGAAGAGGGTGGGATATTTCCCAGGGAATGCCTTGCTTCTAAATCAGTAGTTCTCAAGCTTTTGTACTGGTGACCCCTTTCACACAGCAAGCCTCTGAGAGTGACCCCCCCATATAAATTAAAAATACTTTTTTTTATATTTAACACCATTATAAATGCTGGAGGCAACGCAGGGTTTGGGGTGGAGACTGACAACTTGCGATCCCCACCCCCCATGTAATAACCTCGTGACCCCCTGAGGGGTCCCGACCCCCCCCCCAGTTTGCGAACCCCTGTGCTAAATTATGAACTAGCACTCGGCTGAGCCCTCAAGGGTTAACACATTGTTGATAATGTAGCTTCTCACTGTACAAGGCAGCAGGACTCGAGGGGGAGGGGAGACAGCATAGCAGACAGAGACAGAGACACACCTTGTATATGGGAGAGTGAGAGATGCACACTGCCCCTTTAAGGAAGCTGACCCACTCTTAAGCACATTGTCCTTTTAAGTGGATCAGGCAGTTGAGACTGCAGCTGCTGTCCCAAGCTCTCTCTGTCTCTCTCCGTCATGTCCCCACCCTGCTCTATATGGAGAAGGGGTAAGCAAGGTGTAAGAGCAGGGAGGAGGGGGACACCCTGACATTAGCCCCCCTTCCTCCCCTCCCACACAGCAAGCAAGTTGCTCCCCCCTCCCCCCCGCACCACATCAGCTCCTCCATAGCTGGGGCTCGCCACCCCCGCAAGCCAACGCTCTGGCTCTCCAGTGCCTCCAGAAGGCGGCTCCTCCCTGCTGAGCCAGGGCACCACTTTTTGGCACTCCCAACCACTTGGCACCCTAGGCTATTGCCTAGTTGGCCTAGTGGTTGCACCGGCCTTGGCGAGCTGATAGGGGGAGCTGATGAGGGGCTGCCAGGCTGCCATGGTTCCAAGCCCCCACTAGCTAGCTGCAATGGGCTGCTCTTCCTGCAAGCAGTGGACAAAGCAAGTGGCTGTCAAATGATGTTAGAAGGGAGCATTTCACAACTTTAAATGAGCATGATCCCTAACTGATCAGCAAAGTAACGGAAAAATGTTTACTGGGATGACTTTAAGTGAGGAGTTACTGTACCCGTGTTCTGGAGGTTGCAAAGCAGAGCAGGGACAAGGTGGAGGAGAAGGAAGTGTCATTATGGATTTTGACAGGGCATATTCCCCATGTTTGGGGCCAGCCAGAGAGAAAGTGGTCAAAGGGCAATTGTAGCTGACATCACTAGTGGCACAAAGATAGAGGTTGAAGATGTGATATAGAAGAGTTTAGAAACTCTGAGAGGAAAGAGAAGGGGAGGAAGTGTATACGCACACATGACTTTGTCATATTACTTCTTGATAGCAGGATACAAGTTCTTTGCTTGTGAATTTCTGAAAGCTTCTGAGGACAAGTTATTGTACTCTTTGTTAGTCTGTGGAGCCATAAAAAGCACAGGTATCACTTCCACCATTTATGAAGAGGATAATAGGTGGGAACTAGAGAACAGCCTAATTGTTAAAAAGCCTGAAAGAAAATCTAAAGAGAACTTCCAATCTTCCCGTAGCTGAGCATTGACAGTTACTGACAGAGAAGCTCAAAAAAAAGGCTGTGACTGCAGGCTTAACAACTCCAGTGGGTGTTACATTTAGCTCGCGTAGTAAAGAAACAAACCCAAGGACAGGATAGGATGGGAATAATAGGAGAGCAATATTAAAGGTGAAGGGTATGAATAGAAAATAGAGGCCAAAATGCTGCAGGCATCTGTAACACTGCTGGCAGAAAGCAAAGTAAAAGCTGTGGGAGACCTACTTCCAGTGGGTAACAAAGGCCGTAGCAAAAGCGAGAGAAAGGAAGAAGAGATATAAATACAGAAAGATTCTAATAATGAATTCAGACTTCACATGTAGATGTCATTGCTGAAGGCCATGTTACCAACCAAGGACATACATATACATACATTTCATTTGTAGATTGGAAGAATCAAGGCTGAAAAGATTTTATTTTTATTTTTTTGACACAAAGATGCTAAGTTTTCTCAGTGTTTTCAAAATGGCATGCATGCTTTCAGTCCTTTTATTAAAAGCAATCAATGGGTCAAGACAAGAAGAAGCAATTCCAAATGAAAAGCAGACTTGTCCTTAGTCAAAGGAGGACAGTTTCTAAGTGAGGTGCTACTTGACGGAGCTTGCATGCAAACTTATTAGCGCAAAGTGGAAGACAGAAGGACATGCTCAGACCAAATAAACGAAGAAAACCTATTGTACACATTAATAAATACCCCCTTATTTAACCAATATGTAGCTCATGTAATTGTTCTCATATTAATTATAACTCCTGTCTTGGATAATTATGCATTTTTGGTTATACTTTATATTAAGAGTGCATTTGTAAATAGTTTATAAAGGCTCATTAGATCTTCAGTAGAGGTTATAAGCATAAGTCATTTTATTCTGAATAGAGTGTTCCCCTAAGGGAGTTACACCAGAATAAGAACATAAGAACGGCCATACTGGGTCAGATCAAAGGTCTATTCAGCCCATTATCCTGTCTACCGACAGTGGCCAACGCCAGGTGCCCCAGAGGGAGTGAACCCAACAGGTAATGATCAAGTGATCTCTCTCCTGCCATCCATCTCCACCCTCTGACAAACAGAGGCTAGGGACACCATTCCTTACCCATCCTGGCTAATAGCCATTAATGGACTTAACCTCCATGAATTTATTTAGCTCTCTCTTAAACCCTGTTATAGTCCCAGCCTTCACAACCTCCTAAGGCAAGGAGTTCCACAGGTTGACGGTGTGTTGTGTGAAGAACTTCCTTTTATTTGTATTAAACCTGTTGCCCATTAATTTTGTTTGTTAGCCTCTAGTTCTTATATTATGGGAACAAGTAAATAACTTTTCCTTATTCACTTTCTCCACATCACTCATGATTTTATATACCTCTATTATATCCCCCCTTAGTCTCCTCTTTTCCAAGCTGAAAAGTCCTAGCCTCTTTAATCTCTCCTTATATGGGAGCCGTTCCAAACCCCTAATCATTTTAGTTGCCCTTCTCTGAACCTTTTCTAAAGCCAGTATATATTTTTTGAGATGAGGAAGCCACATCTGTATGTAGCATTCCAGGTGTGGGTGTACCATGGATTTATATAAGGGAAATAAGATATTCTCTGCCTTATTCTCTATCCCTTTTTGAATGATTCCTAACATCCTGTTTGCTTTTTTGACTGCCGTTGCACACTGCATGGACATCTTCAAAGAACTATCCATGATGACTCCAAGATCTCTTTCCTGATTAGCTGTAGCTAAATTAGCTCCCATCATATGGTATGTATAGTTGGGGTTATTTTTTCTATTGTGGATTACTTTACATTTATCCATATTAAATTTCATTTGACATTTTGTTGTCCAATCACTTAGTTTTGTGAGATCTTTTTGAAGTTCTTCACAGTCTGCTTTGATCTTAACTATCTTGAGCAGTTTGGTATCATCTGCAAACTTTGCCACCTCACTGTTTACCCCTTTCTCCAAATCTTTTATGAATAGGTTGAATAGGATTGGTCCTAGAACTGACCCTTGGGGAACACCACTAGTTACCCCCTCTCCATTCTGAAAATTTACCATTTATTCCTACCCTTTGTTCCCTGTTTTTTAACCAGATCTCAATCCATAAAAGAATCTTCCCTCTTATCCCATGACAACTTAATTTATGTAAGAGCCTTAGGTGAGGAACTTGTCAAAGGCTTTCTGGAAAACTAAGTACACTATGTCCACTGGATCCCCCTTGCCCACATGTTTGTTGACCCCTTCAGAGAACTCTAATAGATTAGTAAGACACGATTTCTCTTTACAGAAACCATGCTGACTTTTGCCCAACAATTTATGTTCTTCTATGTGTCTGAGAATTTTAATCTTTACTGTTGTTTCAACTAATTTGCCAAGTACTGACGTTAGACTTATCTGTCTGTAATTGCTGGGATCACCTCTAGAGCCCTTTTTAAATATTGGTGTTACATTAGCTAGCTTCCAGTCATTGGGTACAGAAGCTGATTTAAAGGACGGGTTACAAATCAGAGTTAATAATTCCACAATTTCAGATTTGAATTCTTTCAGAACTCTTGGGTGAATGCCATCTGGTCCTGGTGACTTGTTACTGTTAAGTTTATTGATTAATTCCAAAACCTCCCCTAATGACACTTCAATTTGTGACAATTCCTTAGATTTGTCATCTACAAAGGATGGCTCAGGTTTGGGAATCTCCCTAACATCCTCAGCCATGAAGACTGAAGCAAAAAATTAATTTAGTTTCTCCACAATGAATTTATCGTCTTTAAGTGCTCCTTTTGTATCTCGATTGTCCAGGGACTCCACTGGTTCTTTAGCAGGCTTCCTGCTTCTGATGTACTTAGAAAACATTTTATTACCTTTGGAGTTTTTGGCTAGCTGTTCTTCAAACTCCTCTTTGGCTTTTCTTATTACATTTTTACACTTAATTTTGCAGTGTCTATGCTCCTTTCTATTTACCTCACTAGGATTTGACTTCCACTTTTTAAAAGATGCCTTTTTAAACTCTCACTGCTTATTTTGGATGGTTGTTAAGCCACAGGTGGCACTTCTTTAGTTCTTTTACTGTGTTTTTTAATTTGGGGTATGTATTTAAATTGGGCCTCTATTATGGTGTCTTTGAAAAGTGTCCATGCAGCTTGCAGAAATTTCACTCTAGTCATTGTACCTTTTAATTTCTGTTTAACTAATCCCCTCATTTTTGCATAGTTCCCCCTTCTGAAAAGTTAAATGCCACAGTGTTGGGCTGTTGAGATGTTCTTCCCACCACAGGGATGTTAAATGTTATTATACTATGATCATTATTTCCAAGCGGTCCTGTTATAGTTACCTCTTGGACCAGATCCTGGGCACCACTCAGGACTAAATCAAGAATTGCCTCTCCCCTTGTGGGTTCTTGTAACAACTGCTCCAAGAAGCAGTCATTTAAAGTATCGAGAAATTTTGTCTCTGCATCTCGTCCTGAGGTGACATGAACCCAGTCAATATGAGGATGATTGAAATCCCTGACTATTATTGGGTTCTTTATTTTGATAGCCTCTCTAATCTCCCTTAGCATTTCATCATCACTATCACTGTCCTGGCCAGGTGGTCGATAACAGATCCCTACTGTTATATTCTTATTAGAGCATGGAATTACTATCTACAGAGATTCTATGGAACATGTGGATTCACTTAAGATTTTTACTTCATTTGATTCTACATTTTCTTTCACATATATTGCCTTGTTTAGAAGCTCACAGCTTCCAGCTGCTGGTCACAGCACACAGTCCTTCAAACAAACAGACAGACAGACAGACAAACACAAGCTCAGCACACAGCAAGTAACCCTGAAACACAAACACACATTACAGACAGACACTTACCCCAAGGGTCCCGTATTTGCTCCTCCTTCACCTGGAGAACTCCCTCTCGAAACAGCAGCCCCTGTTCCCAAAAGCATGCTACAGACATAAGCACTATGTGTTACAGATGGTTATAAACTATAGTTACAAACTATGGTTCTAAGCAACCTATAACCTGCTGGAGTCTAAGAAATTATTTGCCATTTATTGAAACTCTATTAATAATTTATTAACCTTTTCTAATCTGTTAAGGACACATATATAAACACATTCCCACACCAGCAATGGAAAACATGTAAACCTAATGTCAAATGAAGGGGAAACCCCCATAATAGATCTAAGATAACATTTTCGAGAGTGCCCAAGTGACATGGGAGCTTAGGCCTTATTTTCAAACTACTTAAGTTACTCAGAATCAGATTTGTAAAGGTATTTAGGAAATTAGTAGGATTTTCAAATGCACCCAATCCCTTTAGGCTATGTGCCTTAGTCTCTTGAGAATGAAGCTTAGGGTAAAATTTTTGTAAGTTCATAATTCACTTGGGCAGCCAAGTCTAATTTCAAGTCAATGGATGTAGGTGCCTCAGTCACTTTGGCCAGGTCTATACTACATCACTCAAAAGTAAATCCACCCACTGAGCAACATAGTCATACCAACCTAACCCCCTGTGTAGACAGCACTATGTCGACGGGGATGGCTTCTCCAGCTGACATGGCTACCACCTCTCCAGGAGGTAGATTCACTGTGTTGGCAAAAGAAGCTCTCCGTCTTCACTAAAGCGCTACAGCTGCAGTGCTCTATGTGCAGACAAGCCCTTAGGTTCTTTTGAAAGTATTATCCCCAAAGTAGTGTTGTATATGGCTTTCTGCAACCCTACAGACAACAAGCTTACAGATGACCCCAGTTATTATTACTGTAATCCTACAGAACACTTTCAATATTACATTATTCATCTCAGTGATCTCCTGCTACAGGGATTTCCACAGATTTACTGTTGTGTCCATTAGTATTTCCATTTTAGGTTATAAACCAACTGCTCTGTAGTTTCATAGCATGTCTTTATTATTATATCACAGAACCAAAGGAGAAGCAACATCAATTCTAATTATACCCTTCAAAATGCTGAATGCCTAAAATGAAACCCTTTAACTCTTCCCCTGTGCAGGCTAAATAATCCTACTCTTAATTCATCATCACAGCAGCCAGGAACAACACCAGAAGCAGTTGTACATGGACAAAAGAATCTCAACATAATTCTTCCTTAAATACCCCCCACTTGTTCCCACCCAGAAAATAAAGTATTCAGGGAGAAAAGGGCTAGGGAGACATTCAAGTTCCTAATGATTCTTATTTGTGTTTGAAAAATGTTAGTACAAGGAAAATTTTTAAACTCTCCCTTTGGTAGAATGCAGATCTTACCATCGATGTGAATGTCAGTAAATGAATGATTTCCTTCACCTACTGACATAGCAGATCAGACTCCTTGCAGAGCCAAAATTTAGTGAAAATGATTGATAGTGTCAGAATAAAACAAACCATTGGGAGTTCATCCTATTGATATAGTATAATCTAAGAGAAAATGACTTCCAATTTATTCCATTGAAATCTACAGATGCTCGTCTTCTGTTCCATGAAGCTTGGCGAGGCGGGTGGGACAATAGTGTTGTCTGACCTGTGACCCGCATACAGAGGATGAGTGGGGCAGAACTAAATTTGATGTGAGAACATTAACTGAGAATTTCCTGCTATTCCAATATTTATATTTCAGCCTGAATGGCTTCTGGTTTAGATCCAGGAAAATGACAAAACAAGCACAAAAGTACTATGTCTACAAGGAAAGCAAAGAAATTACACACATGCACACGTGTGTGGTACAAAGGTTTGAATTACTGCATTACTCTTAAGAAGCACCAACACAAATGAGCTATGCAAGTCATCCCAAACTAGTGCCTGTAAGGGACAGGGCACTAGACTAGGACTTAGAAGACCAGGGTTCTATTGCCAGCTCTGGTGGAGACCTTGGACAAATCACCTCCCCATTCTGTGCCTTAGTTTCTCCATCTGTAAAATGAGGATATTATACTGACCTTCCTCGTTCCTATGTGTGTTGTGGTGAGGATGTTAAGATGTGATCCCAGGACCTGCCAAGGCCAAAATCATGTACAGTGTGTCCTACTGGAGAGTAGTAAGTGTCTTCATTCCAGTGGTAGAAGATTCCTGCTTCTAGCCTTGATGAGATGCAAGATTTGTCAGCTAGGGCTGTTAATTAATCACAGTTAATGCATGTGATTAACTCAGAACAAATTAATGTTTTTTCTTTTAAATGAGCAATTATTGCACACCAGAGTGCCATGCTCGGGGGCACCTCTGCATGCCTCTGGGGCGGGGTACAGCCCTCCTCCCCACACTGCTCTGCTGCCCTGTGCAGCTGCTGCGCCTTTTATCCCTTCAACCCCTACCTTGGATCCACCCTCGGCAAAGCTGCTCAGGACAGAGAACCTCCTATCTCCTGTGGAGAGTGGCAGGTCCTGGCTGATGTCTCTGCCGAGCTCAGATGGGTGGGGACAGGGAGCCTGTTTGTGCTGTTGCCTCTGGGTCAGGAATGGAAGCTGTCTGCAGCTGTCTGAACAAGCATTTAGGCTGGTGGGTGCTCTGCTTAAAACAACAGTGCACTGACTTACTCACTCCCCCCAACACGCACACACACTCCGTCTCTCTCACACTCTCCCAATACACACACACACTGTCTCTCTCACACTCCCCTAACACACACACACACACCATCTCTCTCACACTCCTCCAATACACACACACCGTCTCTCTCACACTTCCCCCAACACACACACACACTGCACCCCTAACATCCAAACATATTTAAAGAAATGGTATTCTATTATTGTTTAACAGTGTAATTAAAACTGTGATTAATCGCAACTTTTTTTAATCTCATGATTAATTTCTTTAATTGTTTGACAGCCCTACTGTAAACTTGTCACCAGCTGAGGAGCAAGCTGTCTGTCCTGAGCCTCAGTCAGAAATAATTTCAGGGGAGAAATGCCACACATTCAGAGAACCCTGCTGCGGAGATGGGTTAATAGGAACAGTGCAGGTGTGGGGTGAAAGGGGCAAGATAAATACAAGTTTTCACAAGGTTTTGCAATTTATCACATAAGTATCACCACCCCTCTGAGCAAATATGCTTCAACATTTTTAAATTCTATGTTCTTTCTAAAGTATTCCAGTCAGAACTTTTGGTTTCCTGACACTTTAGTATGAATAATATTGAAGAAGATAATTACATACCAAAAAAACCTGTAAAAATATGATTACAGTTGCAAAGTCAAGTACCCAAAAGTTAAAAAAACCCTGAAATTAAGGCTGCCTGTGCAACCCTAATTCAGCCCCTGTATGCTAAAGCATTATGGTAGTCTAACTACATGGACACTTTACCTTTTCCCCCACAGGACCCTTACTTTCGCAACCCAATGTTTTAGGAAATGATATAGAAAAATTTTTATGAACTGAAAAAAATATTGACTCCTACATGGGTCAGCATTAGACCTTTAGAGCCATCCTTCTGGCAGTTGAGCTCCTTGTGTGCGTACACACACACACACACACATTTTTTGCATTCTCAGTGGTGGTACCTTGAACCACTGCAGGAAGCCTCCAGCAGGTGGGAGTAACAACTACAGTAGAAGCTTTGTTCAGCCCCTGCAAACGCAGGATGGCACATTCTGAGTTACTCTGTGGGGATGGCTCATCTAGTTCAACTGGCACAGAAGAGCTGGCAGGGGATGGAGCATGCTCAGTGCAGACAGCATCTCTGGAGAATTTAGCTGCCGAAATAACAAGCCTCCACTGAGCATGTGTGAACTGAGATGTTTCAGAAGCTTCTTACTTGAGCAAATCAGGGCAGATTTGCAGGAGGACAGCCAAGGGCACTCTTATGAGAACAGACAGTCTCCCTTCCAAATGTCAAGTCCCTGCTTCAAAGGAGAGATGCGTAGAACTCTGTGAAATGGTTATAAGATTTTATTAACACAGGCAAAACAGCATCTTTGCCTCTAAATTTGATTAACAATTTTAGCTGAAATTTTCCAGACAAGCTCAGCCCATGGCAGACAACTGGCATGGAAATTTTAGCTGGAACTGTTAAAGTTAGGTGAAAAGTTATAAGCAATTGAAAGTAGGATGGTAGAATGAAAAATGTTAGGCAACCTGAAGTAATGGCATAGCTACTGGTTCCACCTATAACAATGCAGTGTTATGATATATGTATGTTGTAGAGTTAGTTAGTTAGTTAGTCTATACTGTCCAATCCACGGAAATGTATATTTCTGGAAGCTTTTTAAGAAGATTGTGTTTTCATTGAAACTATGTGATGGCCATATGGGCATCAGCAGTTGTTCCAGTCCAAAAATCTCTTAACTACTGTTGCCATGGAACAGAGATATTAATGAAATCCTAGTTAAAAATATCTAAACAGTAACAGTCCTAGTTAGATTAGCAACTGATCTTTTTCTTAAAATACAGCTACCATTCCGCTTCTATCTATCCCCAAACCTTTAAGTGATTTTCTGCTCTTAAAAATGAATTTCTGGGATTCCATGTTTGTTGTTTCTTAAAGAATTGTGTGTCAAGATGTTCACAGTACCTAAATAAAAATATATTTAGCTTGTAAGTCTTGCAAATTCAAGACTGGATTTGTTCTATCTTGAGCATCACCACCTGCAGGCAAGACTCCACAGATCACTGCTAGACCTCATTTACATCTGTGCTACTCTGCAGTCCTAAAATTATGGTCTCAGTGACATCCTTTTGTTTCAGTCAGTGCACATGTCTAGCTGATTAGAATGTAGTTAACAATTTTAATGATGCATAAGGAGAAATAGAATCCAGCTCATTCTCCCATAGCTGATTCTACAGACCTAACAGAACTAAAAACTCATCTCTGAAGTCAGCCAATACAGTTGAATAAAAACAGAGACCAGATCTGCCGTGTTAAATGGTGATATTAGTTTTCAAAGCCAAGTCATACTTTAAGGTTCGGATGAGGTCAGATAAGTTGGCTCCCTCCCAGTTAGTATTCCCTGTATCTAAGTAGTCATGGGGTGAGAGAGAAAGTACTGCCATGGAACAGAACCTAGCTAAGAGGCAGAAAACAAAGAGCAAGAATAGCTGGTCAATTTTCATCATGGCAAAAGGTTACCAGCAGGGTTCCCTAAGGCTCTGTACTAGGTGAGAAGTTAAGTATATTTATTAATTCCCAGACAAAAACTGTATTAAGAAGGAGGTGAGGTTGAGTGTATGTATGAACAAATTGCAGTTTAAACACACACATTGCAGAGGTGTTATAATTATCCCCAAACCAAGCATTATAAACCCAGGAAATTCAGAATGAAGGTTTAATTTAAAAGAAGTCTAAGTAAGAGAAGGTATAGAGATGTACAGTTAGGGCGCCAAAAGAACCTCAGTGCTATCATGTAATGATGTTATAGAATAACCATAGTTATGATTACTGCATAATAGAGTTTGTCTGTAACCTATTTTTTTTAATGTGCCCCATAAGTATCAGATTTCAGTGAGTTTTAACTTCATGGGAAGTTTTAAGAGTCTCAGTGTTAAGATCGTGTGAGACCAACCAAAATGGTAAGAGGTTTAGAAAACCTGACATATGAGGAAAGGTTTTAAAAAAGCTGGGCGTGTTTAGACTTGAGAAAAGAAGAGTGAGGGGGGACCAGATAACACTCTTCCAATATGTTAAGGGCTGTCTGCTATAAAGAGGATGGAGATAAATTGGTCTCCATGTCCACTGAAGGCTGGCTAAGAAGCAGTCATCTGCAACAAGGTTAGATAACAGGACAGACTTCCTAACTATCAGGGTAGTTAAGAGCTGGAAGGGAAGATCAAGGGAGGTTGCAGAATCCCCATCAGTGGAGGTTTTTAAGAATAAGTTGGACAAATACCTGCCTATTTATTTGGTCCTGCCTGAGCACAGGTGGCTGGACTTGGTAACTTCAAGAAGCATTCCAGCCCAACATTTCTAGGATTCCATGAAATACAAGGAACTCCTCTAGTGATGCAAAGCCATCAAAGCTGATGTTATGCTACCTGTGTACTGCCTCTCTTATGTAGTGGGCAGGCTGAGGACCTTGCAAACCACATACTATTCCCCCAGATCTTTGGACTCCAGAACAGCTGGCATAACTTCAGCCAGTTATGCGTCTGCTCTAGGTTGTACAGGGGCCATTTCAGCCCCACACCTGGAGGAGCAGAAAGTTGGTTGAGAACCACCTTCCCTTCAGCCCCATCTGTGCCAAGTATGAAGTAAGCCCAGGGTTTCTCTTCAGCGCTTTCTGCTCAGTGCACTCAGCTATCAGAATACTGGCTCTGTTCAGAGCTGCTGAATGGCCATATGAGTCAAATCCTTGGGAAACTCCCAGCTACAGCAACAACCGCACTGCAGTGTCTTATACAAAAGGAAACCTCAATTTGTTGCTTTCCAGTTTGTTTTCAGCACAATTCTTTCTTTTTGAATGTGTGTTGGTGTGTACCCAGGGCTGGAATGAATCAGCACTGCAACTTCAGCACCATATGACTCCTCACATTAGAGAACACCTGTGGATAATTTAATAGCCTAAAGAATTGCTGAAAGAGGAGAGACATTGCTGGCAGCCAGCATATCAGTTCAACAACTAATAGTTCCTCTTCTGTGGGAAGTCCCTTTTCAGTCAAAGCACTTGCTGCTGTATTCCTGTTTACAATGGCTCAAAACCCCTCGGTGCTCACAGTGTCAGAAAGGGATAGCGTTGGCAGTGGAGCTGTGGAACAGGAAACGCGGATAGTGGCTACATCCGTGGAGTGTCAAAATTTGAGCTGGCTGAAAAATAACTGATGTAACTCACTTTTTTGTGGAAGTGAATCCATTTTAAATGGGAAGATTTCACAGCTCCAGGATGGAACTTCTGGTCAGACAGAGAAGTACCCACGCTGAGATACCTGATAGGACAGTGATGAGTGCACTTGTTTAGGAGGTAGGAAACCTAGGTTCAAACCCATACACCAAATCAGACAGAACATAGACTTGAATTTATCTTCCAGGTGAGTGCTCTACCCGCATAGCTATTCTGGCACTTTGTCTCGTGCTTGTGGTCTTTGTTGTGAAAAAAAGACATTTCATTTTAATTGCCTTGTTCTGTTCATTCTCTCTGAAGCACCCGGCGTTGGCAACTGTCTGAAAACAGGATACTGGGCCAAGTGGACTATTGTCTGATGCAGGGTAGCCATTCTTATGTTTTGCATCAGAAGAAAACTAACTCTGAAACTTCTAAATTTTGTTTTAAATGTAATGTTTTCTGGCCAGCCCTAACCGAAGCATATCGAAGAAGAAGCAACAGTCCATAAACACTTGGTGCAAAGACAAGCCAAACATTTGAAGGCATAAACCAAATGAGCAAGCCTGTGAAATGAATCCCATGCTCAGTGGAAAGTTGAAGGATAACTCACTGCTCAATGGCATGATGCACAAATGCTAAAGGAGGCCCATGTTGATGCTATAACCAATTCTCTCCCTTCTGTGTATGACCAGAATCCGGACTATATGATCTAATGTTCCCTTTTGGCTTTAAGACACAGGGAGTGTCTCACGATATAGCTAGAAGTAGATCATTGCAGAAGATTTTGCCTTTGTGATTGAGAGTATAGCTGTGTATGAAACTTGGAGTGAGAAAACAGTTCAGTTCATACAGTGAATTTAAAGGCATGTTGGACTGTGCATGGGTGATTGTGCTTCTCTCCCTTACCAGCTGCCTATCTGTAGTTTGCCTGGGAGAGAAAAGCTACTGGTGATGCTATGCATTAGAGCCACAGGGGGAGGAATGGTGGGATAATTGGGATCTCAGTCCTTGCCATACCCAATCAGAACAGTGGTTCATTTACCCAGTATCTGTTCTCCCAAGTGTGGCGAGCACTAGATACTTCAGTGGGAGGTGCAAGAAGTAGAATGTGGAGAGAAATGGAATGAACTGCCCCCAAGGAAAGTTTCTTGATAGTTCTAACCTGTCCTGCTTCTGGGCATGATCCCTTCCAAGTCCTATTTTTGTATATTCTTATTATTCAGATCCTTTGACTCCTACTGAATGCTTGGCTTTAGCTCTCTCTTGTAGCAATGAGTTCCATGGGCTAATTGTGTGAAAAAAGTATTTCTTTTCATCAGTTTGAATTTGCAACCTTTCAGTTTCATGGAACACCCCCCCCATATTCTGAGAGAGGGTGAGCCAAAATAGCCAATCTTCCTTCCCAGTCTAGCCATTACGCATCTGTTGATGTTCCTGTCCCAAGACACCCAAACTGGCATCAACTGACTTCTTGCAGTTACCTGTCAGCATTTCATGCAAGACCCAGTAAAATTACATATTGCAAAATATCTTACACCATCGTGTGATTTACGGTCACTACTGGTCAACTTCCTTATGCCAAGGTTATAGACCTAACTTCCTTATGCTAACTGCTGAAGCTTGGGCCTGTAGGGTCCTTGCATTACTGCTATATCATACTTCTGTTCTCCAGCTGGCATAAAATCTATGATGTATCTGACAGGCAACACTCCCCAGGATAGAGATTCAAAAGACTGGATCCAAAGGTGGGAATTTGCATTCACTTCCCCTTAGGTATATCCTAGGAATTCACCTCAACTTGATTGGTTCCAAAAGTTCCTTCTTGTCTGGCACATTGTTCAAAACAGTCCTTTGAAGCTCATAACACTTCCCAGCATTTAGATTGGCCGTATCTCTGCACTAGACAAGTTACATACAATATCCCGGGGGAATTATGTACCTCTGCGTGAGTGCGGAATTCATGTCCCCTGCAGATTTTTTTGTTTTCCTGCAGAGAAATGACTTTCTGACAGGGAAGCAAAGGGAAACTGCAAGAGCATTCAGGCGCCGCTTGGTAGCAGCGCAGATACATCGTTTCAGGAACCTGGAGCAGCCGGCGGAGAGGTAAATCACTGCAGAGCTGAGGACGCCGCAGCCAGTGGCTCCTACCCTGAGCCGGGATCAGCAGCTTGTCCTGGTGGGCTGGAGGCAGGAGAGGACGGGACTGCCTCTTCCCCTGCAAGGAGTGGCTAGGGCTGTGTCAGACCCACTCCCAAAAACCTCCCCCTGCTGCAGGAAGGTCAGCATCCTCCCCTGCTTCCTGTCCCCATCGCTCCTCAGTTGTGGGGTGGAGGGGTCACTGAATAGGGACCTGCTCTTCCATTCGCCCAACCCCCATTCATCCAGACATCCCATACCCAGACACCCCTGCCAAACCTCATCCCATAAGCCCAGAACCCCCCAAGCCCTCCATACCTGAACCCCACCCCACTGAACCTCAACTCCTGCAGCTGGAGCCCCCCTGCACCTATCCCCCCTGCCTCCGGACCCCCACCACTGAGCTCCCTGCACTCAAACCCCCACCCTGACAAGCCCCATCCCACTGTAACACTCTGAGCCACCACATCCAGACCCCCATGCCACTGACCTCCAACTAGCTGCATCCAGACTCCCACCCCACCAAGTCCACCAAGTCCCACTTCCTCAGCACCCAGCTCCTGCCTGCTGCTCAGACCCCCTCTGTTGAGCCCCAACCACATTCACCTGGAAGCCCCTGCAGAGTTCCATAGACCCTGCACCTGGAACCCCCCAACAAGCAGATTTTTAATTTTTTTGGCACAGAATGTCCTCAGGAGTAATACAATCCCACAATCATATATTCACTTTGCATGTAATACAAGGGACTCCAAAGATACTTAACCGTATTCAGTAAGGTTTTTCACAGATATTGCAGGAAGTTGCCCTCACTCAACTGTCTCCATGTATAAATATGAGTAGTTACTAGGCATCTGGTTGGACGCCTGCAAAATGATGCAATTAGAATTTCAGCGTCCTTGTTTATGCATTTTGAGCAACTGGACTGACGCAAAAGCTCAGGGCCCTAATTTATGGGCAACATTAATGAGAGTACTGGAGGTAGAAAAATGAAATGCTAGATTTTAAATCATGTAGGGTCCATGTTTGACATTTGGAATCACATTTTTGAAATCCTTCCCAGGAAAGTAAATCAGCTGATCTATACAAGATCTGAAGATCTAGCCTAGAAGAGTTTACGAAATGTATTTCACCACTGCATGCCCACATTACTAATTGGTTTTTATTTACTAACCCATTTCTCATGGGGTTAGTGGTGGAGGTGGGGATGTGACTTTGTCTTGTATTTGTTTTAGTTGGTGTCTCTGAATGTTCTAATTGGATGTGCTTTATTGGGGCTTTGTTAGAGTGGGATTAGTCATGCTGAATATGCTATTGTCAATCCTGGAATGCTTTCAAAAAGTATGGTTTAGTTTCTTTAATTAAACCTTTAATTCTTCAGGTTTCATTTCTTTATTATTTTTTCTATTTTAGTGTAAGGAAGTTTCTAAACATCCATTACAAACAGGTGTCTGTCCTTGTCTTTCTGACTGATGATTAGGAAGATAAGTCATGACTAATTTGAAATCAGGGCTAGATTCCTTTTCAACAGAGTTTCTAGGAACACATGGATGAGATTGAACCTTTTGGATCCAGCAGCAATATGAGATAAATGGACCAGTTCTAATACACAGGGCCGTAGCAACAAAGAATGTGGCCCCCTCCGAACAGATGTCCGGGGCCCCTTACAATGCAGAAACTGGAATGCAGTATTTATTTTATACAATATACAGGGTTCATATTATGTATACATAGGCCTACAGTGTACATGTATTCCGTATTTACGCAAAGCACTTCTTTCGAGCCTTGTTCTCCGCAGATTGGTTAATCAATGCATCATAGTTCAGAGATCTGGCAATCTTGTTTTCGATTGAGATAAATGCAAGCGCAGAAAACCTGTCATCTGTCATGGCTGAGCGCAGGATATTCTTGATCAGTTTCATTCTGCTGAAGCTCCTTTCAGCACCAGCGACAGTAACTGGTGTGGTCAGAAGAATTCTGATGCAAATGCAAAGATTCGGATATATCTCCTGAAGGCTGTTCTTGTATATGTATGTTAAAAAATTGTTTGCCGTGACAAGTCCTCTCTCTTTCTCGATGACATAAATAAAACGATTCAATTCCATTATGAGTTCGTTGGCATCAATGTCTCCCATTTTTCTTTCAAAATTTTTGCTGTGATTCTCCAGTTCATTTTCTCTGTGACACTGCTTCAGGCTGTTAGCGTTGCACAGAAATCCAGACAACTTATACCACTCCACGAGTTGGTCAAATCGCGACGAAACAGAAGATATGGCCTGATCAGTGAGAACAAGAAAGAACTGCGATTTGAATTTTTCTTCAGCAGAAAGACGACTCGAATCATCAGCACATTTGTAATCAAAAATTCTTTTCTTACGTTGCACCCTGGTTTCTGGAAACACCTGCTCAATACCCATATGCTATGCTATTTCACGTGCATTTGTGACCACAGAGTTATATCCTGTATTTCGATAGTCTTCCAAAAACTTCATTGTAGCACCGACTTCTGCCTGCAGTACGTCAATTGACACACCTGGTGGCTGAATTAATTTGCTGGTTTTATTGACATGAAATAGTATATCGTACCACATGTACACAGTCAGAACAAAAGGCCACGTAGTAACATGGTCTAAAAGCGCACCGGCTGCTGTTGCTGTATTGCCATCTTTCTTTTCGAGCGCATATTCTCACAAAGATGACAAAGCATTGCACAATTCTTCAAGGTGATAACGCAATGGCTTCACAGCATCAATTCTCGACTCCCAACGAGTGTCCGATAACCCTTTAACAGATATTGGCATATGTTCTTGAAGTATATCCCAACGTGAAGGTGAAGAAGAAAAGATAACGTATATTCTGTTAATCAGACCGAAAAAGTCAACGGCATATTTCGATGACTTTGCCGCGTCTGAGATCACAAGATTCCAAGTGTGAACTCCACATGGTACATACAAGGCACGGTCATTTATTTCTAGCATGCGGGCTTGAACTCCTTTATTCTTTCCTCTCATATTTGCGCCGTCATCATAAGCTTGGCCTCTCATGTCAGCAATGTCTATTCCTAAGTTGTTTGCCTTTTCAAGAAACGCTTCCAATAAGCCCTCGCCAGTTGTATCATGAACATTAAGAAAATCAAAAAACGCTTCACGAATATTGACACCATCTTCACCGTTGCATTCAACAAAGCGTAACACCACAGACATCTGTTCTTCATGTGACACGTCGGGAGTACAGTCCAAAATAACTGAATAATATTTTGCTTTTTTAAGCTGCGCTATGTTGGCCTCTTGAATGTTACTGGCAACAAGTTGAATCAGCTCGTTTTGGATCTGTGGACTGAGGTACTGAACATGCGTCTCTGCCTTCTTAATCCTCTGTAAAAGTTCGGTGAGGACAGTATCGTACTTTGCAAGCAATTCAAACAGTCCCAAAAAGTTGCCATTCGAATGATTGCCGAGCTTTTCATTACTTCCTCGAAATGCCAAGTTTCTTTCGGACAAGAAAATAATGACATCAACCATGCGTTTGACAACATTTCTCCAGAAATCTCTTTCTTTCAGAAAACCTGCAATTCGAGTTGGTCAATAGATATACGGTTTACTATGCCTGACCGAAGGTCAAACCATTTCACCATACAATCTTGATGACCTTTGCCTGTTTCATGCTGCTGAAGTCTTTTTGACAGTGCTTTCCAAGCAGATGTTCCACGACGTAGCGGTATGTCACCAGTGCCAAATAATTTACAACAAAAACAAAAAATGGCATCTTTCTGAACTGAGTACATTAACCATGAACATCTTATTTTCTCACCATTTGCCATGGTTCGATAGAAATGAGTACTTGTGAACCTCCGTCTTTCCTCGTTAAATGGAAATTCGTAACTTTCATTCTGCTGCGGTGGGCCACGTGCAACAATGTCACACACTTGCCTGTCCGATATTATAGACTGCCAATCTCCTGGATCATCAATCAGTGGTTCAGATTCAGATACTTCTTTCCCGGCAGCAGCTGGAATATCTGTCACAGTTTGTTTGGTAGAACAACTGGCTTCACCTTCGACCTCACTTGAAGCACTTCTGGATACTTCTGGATACGATTCGTCGCTGCTAGCACTGTCCGTTTCATGTGCCTGTACCTGTACGTTGGATTGCAGCGCAAAATACGTTGACAACTTTGGAATTTTCTCAAGTTCCTTCTCGGCATCTTTTGCTGCCTTTCGTTTACTAGCTCCACTCTTATACATTCCTTTAGACATCACAAAGCACGCTTCTGAGTTGGAAACGATAAAAAACTAAATAACTAAATTAATAACATTTATCCACCAACCGCCATTATGAACGCAAATACACATTCTTTGAATGAGTCCAACTAAAATTCGAAACTGACGGACAGACAACTGATGTAGCCAACAGCATTATGATGTATCATAATGACTTCACGGTTTTGTCAGTAAAACCAACATGGATTGTGCAATAGCATCAATAAATGTCACTTACCTAGTTATACCTTACATTTTTTTTTGCCACTTTTAGAGGCCCCCTTTCTTGCGGGGCCCCCTCCGCTCAGAGGGTACGGAGGGCGCTCGCTACACCTCTGCTAATACATGGGCTTTATTCCCCTATTTCTCCTCCACAGACACCAGGACAGAGTGGGCCAAAGTTACTGGTTGCATTCCTGAGCTGGCTTTGAGCGCAGCTAACAGCATTTTCACCAAATACAGGGATAGACCTGATTTTACACAAAGCTCATGTAGTTCCTCATCCAAAGCCCAGTGAAAACACTTTTGCAAAATCAGCCACTTATTTAGGTGCGCAAGTATGTATTTAGGAGCTTGACTTCTGGGTTGGCCCAGTTTTCCAACTCTACAGCTCAATAAAAACAGGAAATATATAACTAATAAGTTTTATAAATCTGAAAAAATTACTGAAGATAGTTTTCCCACCTGTATTGATTTTGCAGCTTTAAAGTGAGATATTTCAAGACCTTTGAAGGCTAGAAGTCCGTGCTGCACGTCCTGCTGGAAAGCAAAGAATTCTCACTTTCCATTGGTACAAACCTCCTAGTTCTAGCCCTAGTGAGTCATGAGATAACATCTTAAATCCATCCCTAGTGCAAGACAGAGTATAATCTTTTAAATCAATGAAAGTGACCTCTATGATCACCCTAGGACTTGGGTCAATCTAATTTTGAGGGGGAACTCCACATTTGGAGAGGTGTACATGGAAACATTTCTCTAGTAGCTTGATTTATTTTTAAATGGCACTGTCTGAAGCTGTGCAGAAGTTTGGAATGGTATAATAAATCCTCACTTGCACTGTTCCCATCTCGTGGAAGTCAAAGGTGCATGATCAATGGAATTTATCATCAATGTGACATATTAACATATGTTTGTGTGCTGAGGGGGGAGGAAAAGTATGTTACAGCATTTCTAAAGTAATTACATTATCCACCCACTTCTGTTGGAGTTGGTTTCCTTTTTTATTACTTTTTCCATCACATGCAGTTGTGTTTTGAGAGAGAGTTTCTGAGCCAGGAAAAAGGAATATCAAGTTGATATGTGTCAAGGGAGAAAGAATATTAACTACGCTCTTCAAGTCCTAATGAATAAGATCAAAGATACATTTTTAAAGTTTCCATAGTTCTATCAATGATTTAATCAGATGTTAAATCATAGCCGATGCCTGGCAAATGGTCCCATAAACTCTTCAGTTCATAATTCTTCTATCGAAGCTTTGATTTAGTTTATGACAGGTGCGACGTTAATCTTCACAGAAATCTTGGTAGGTAGCATGACATCTGGAAATGCAATATAAACTGATCTTTTTTTAAAAATGGCAGACAACTTGTCAAAAGAGAGAGACTTTTCAACAACACGCAGCGTAACTGGGCAGATCACAACAACTCCTATTCTCCGCACGTCACAGTGATCATGGACATTGACAGATATGGAAGTGGAAGCCCAGCTCTTTGCAACAACAACCCAAGAACAGCTTCTCATCCCTGAGACCAGAAGAAAAGAGAAGACAAGGAAGAATGGAGAAAAATGGGGAGAAAAAAGTTTCCAGATAGATCCCATTAAGGTGGCAATTCCTCAATGGATGTAAATTGGCACAGCTGTAATGCATTCAGTAGAGTTACATCAGTTTACATCCACTAGTAATTCTGATTTGGTGCTTATGTAACATCAACAGACCTCAGACGCTGGCAGGTGGGATCCAACCGGGGATCTCTAGAGCTTAGTGCCTCAATCTCTACAGCATGAGCTAAAAGTCAACTGGCTGTTAGCTAAGGCTGTAGAGCAAACTCATTAATTGCTTTGTAAGGGGACTCGGTGCCATTAGATGGCACAGACACCACCCCCAGGAGGTGTGTGGGTTACACTTTCATGGTAGAGATGGACAATACAATCTGACTTCCTGTCTTCTGAAATAATTGCTATTAGCACTCAGCTATTACAGGAATGGGTATATTATACACGGATTAGATTAAACTACTATTCAATAGGTTTTCTTGGACAATCATGAGAACGTTGAAACTAGTGGATGAGAACTGTTATCTCAAAGGATTCTGGAAAACCAATGTTCTGTAGCCTGGAAGCTTATAAGGACTTGTCCACACAGGGAAATTGTCCAGCATAGCTATAGTGCAATAAATATGCAATTGCTATAGTGATAGCCGTATAACTCTCTCATATGGACAATCTAATATGGAATAAAAGTAACTTTGTTCTGGAGTAATTACTCCAGTCTGAAAGAGGAGAGAAGAGTGAAAACATGCTTTTGCCCTGACTAAAGCAAAATCAGTAGTTTCACTTTAAACTAAAAAAAGCCACATGCACACTTCTCCAGTGTGAAAAAAGTAGATTTCTTTTAACTATGAACTAAAAATTAAAAAGGAAGAAAGCATTACAAGAAAATGCACAGAAATGGCAGCAATTGATCCAGCTCATTAATATAAACTGACAATTAGTGACAAAAAACAATTCCTGTGCAGGATTGGGCGGGGTGGGGGTGATGGGAGAGTCAGTTTCATGACCGAGAGATGGTTCCTCATTATTAGGAAACTGCAATGGAGAGGGGGTAAGAGGTCAGGTTGCCTTGCCCCTCACAAACCTTCATGCAGAGCAGGTGAAAACAACAATAGTGAGTTTGGTAGGAATTCTTCAAATATTTTACTGTTTTTTCAAAAACAAGTTGGAATTTCAAACTTTTGACAATTTTTTTGACCATCAAAAGATTTCAACCAGCTCTACAACTGGTTTAGCTTCCCCACCCCCGCACCCCGCAAAAGGGGAAAAAAGTGTTGACAAAACTCATTGCCAGGTTTATTTTTAATCACAATTTTCAATTAAAAATTGTCTAGAATACTTGACATTTGGAACATTTCCACCAGTTCTGCCTCAGAGGAGACTCTTGAGCCAGGTCTGATGCTGTTCTCAGATCCCCATCTCATCCACACCACCTTCACACACATTGCCTTACTTCAACTGCAATCTCTTCAGGCCGCAGGTGTCCTGGCCTCCCTCCCTAGCCGCTGAGGCTAGGTGGCCCTCTGCACACCCAGCTCTTCAAGCTATGCTGCCACCAGCAATTCACCAGAGACAGAGCAATGCCACCCCAAGGCTTCTTCAAGGGCAGGAGCATGAAGCACCACTAAATTCTGCAGCTGACTCCCAGCCACCCCTTCATGGCCAGAGGTCACCCTGCCTCTTTCCCGCTTGTCAGGGCCCTTTAAGAACACATAGTTCAATGATGACCCACAAGGGGTCCCATTTATTTAGTCCTCTGATACCTGCTAGCCCTCTAAGCTCCGAACAGTTGAGTGTCTCTCTCCTGGTTAACCCAAAACGACACAAGCTTACTCAGTCTTATCCCAGCAGCCCTTCCAGCTTCTCCCTGCTTGGAAGGGTTTCTCCCAAGTCTCCTTGCCTGGAGAGCTTTCTCCCACTAGCTCCTGCAGCTTCAGCTTCTCTCCCTGTAATCAGAGCTGCATTAGCACCAGCCTATTGGCAAGCCGCCCTGTTACACACACTTTTCTGCCCCCAAAAGGAGGTGAGTGGCAACAGGTAAGCGTGGCTGCCTCCTGTTCTCCAGCTACTTTGGCTGGCAAACCCACTAGGGATTGTTAAGGGTCTCCTGACACAGCTAGCTGGCAGCTGGCCTGTCCCCATTACCCTATAGAGGGGGGAGATGACACTTCCCAATCTTTCCCCCCTAAAGACTCAGTGGTTAAATCAGAAAGAGAAGGCGAGTTCTCATTGCATGGACCAAGCAGGAGGGCAAGCTGCTCCCTGAAGCCAAGGAAAAGAAAAGGAGCCCTCCCTCTACCGTGGAAGGGAAAGCCCCAAGTTTACCCTTAGTGTACAGTTAGAGCAGAGTGTCCTGTGCCCCTGGAGAAACAGAGGGAGAGCAAAGAGGGACACATGTCTTCTAAGACCAGAGCTGTCTGCCCTCTTTGCCTACGTTAAGAGATCAAAATGTAAGTAAGGAGGAGAGCTCTTGGCCTTGTGAGTGGGAGGGTTGCTTGTGGGGAATAGCTGGGGTCTGTTCTAGCTTACATCGGGGGCCACTAAAACCCCTGAACCATAGGGAGCAAGGGTAATAGAAAGTTCCTTTAGCTATCTCTCTCCTTTGGCTGCATCTCCAGGAAGCACAGCAGAGAATTTGACCCAGTAGCATTAGTATAGGAAGGTTCCACTCTCTGTATTTTTTCATTGCACCTGAGTGTTCGATGATACAGTGTGCATCCCAAATTTTCCTGTGTCATCACAGTGGGAGCCAGGTTTATGTGAATAATTGTCAGAGGATGAGTTGAAATTGCAATAAGCAGCCTGTATGGGAAAAGAGGATTTCTGCATCAAGTAATATGTTTGTGTTTCCTGGGACAGGAACGGTTGACATCCATCCCTTGTCACAAAGTAACATGCAACAACAAATGTAATTTTAAAACCATTATAATGCTGCCAAATACATTAAAACAAAAGAACACGGAATATATATCCACCAGAAGAGTTACAGATTTCCTGAGTGGTTCAGCATTATCAGAACTGTCAATTCAAAAATAAAAATTGCCAAAACCGTAGCTACAACATAATACAACTGTGACAGGAATACACAATAGCTAGTAAATTAAAAAACAAAACAAAACGAAACAAAAACACTAGACACAATAATCACCACATATCCTGCCATGACAGCAACAAAATGTACCAAGGCTTCCAAAAACAGTATCACAGTATCCAATATAGCTAAAAATCAACGTCACATCAATTATTAAATACAAAGTCCCAACTAAACAAAGAGTAGCATTCATTTAATGTAAGCATTTAGAGCAGCTAAAATCCAAAGGAGAAAATCCCAGACAGGAGATGATTATTTGCTCCTATTTGCTCTTTGTCTGGGGTTTGGATACCTGGCTGATCGAAAAGACTCATCTCAGTCTGTTTAGTTTATCTAAGAGAAGGTTAAGAGGTGGCTTCATCATGGTCCACAAGTATCCACAGGGGAAGAGACTTCTGATTAGAGATAGCTCTTTGATCTAGCAGAAGAAGGCACGAGGCGATCCAGTGGTTGCAAGCTGAACCTAGACAGGTTCGGACTAAAAATAAAACACCAATTGTTTATAGGAAGGGGAATTAACCATTGGAACCACTTACCAAGGACTGGATGGATTCTCCACCTCTTGAAACCCTGTATGTCTTTCTAAAAGATGTGCTATGGCCCACACAGAAGTTATAGGCTTGATGAAGACATTTCTGTGTGAAGTTCTCTGGCCTGTGTTATATAAGTTATACTAGATTATCATAATGGTCCCTTCTTTTTTTGTAATGTAAGGTTTTTAAGGCCCAGCCTGACAAAGCCTTGGCTGGGATGATTTAGATGGTGTTGGCCCTGCTTTGAGCAGAGGATTGGACTAGATGACCTCTTGATATTCTACCCTAATATTCTACCCCAACCCTAATATTCTATGATTCTATGAATTTTTGCATTCAGGAGGAACAGAATGCCTACAGAAAATACTTAAGGGGCACAAGTCATGTATACCACATGCTTAACCAACAATGGGACTGATAGTAAAACTTCACATCCCTGGGTTAAAGGCAGCTGCTCCACAGCCTGAATTATAAGAAAACAAAGGGGTAAGTCTTGAGGCAGTATTTCTTCAGCAGGATGATGCCTAAGGCATAAACCTGTTAACACTGGGCATGTCTGAAGTCAGTAAGAATCTATTCATTGACCTCAGTGGGTTTGGATGAGGCCCACTGAAGTCAATGGAAAAACTCCCACTGACTTAAAAGGAGTCCAGATCAGTGTCTAAAACTTTCACTGGTTCTTGGTGCCTCTTGCCTTCTCACATCATTAGCCTGAAAAAGGGGCTTTTGGATTGGTTGCTAGACAGTCTTACTCCATTTTACAAGTGCAATATTCTGTTTCCTAGCATATGTGCCTATTTTTAAAATACTATTAAAGTGAAATACAATCTAAACCCAGAACGTCCCTGAGCCCCTGAGTGTCCTAGAGTTGGTGGGACTGCCCTACTTTGGGGCAAGCCAATCTACATCTTGGCCCATTATAAAGGTGGAGCTAGCTTTTTGACATCGTCCTCCTACTTGCCCTGCTGTACCAAAGCAAGGGTATTGCTGTATCTTTAACAAATGCTGGAGACTTTCACCCACACCCCTGTGTGACAAAGCTTAGAATAGATGTGCACAATGTTTAGCCCATCTGTACATCTCAAAATTCAGACTGGCTCATTCCTTTTTCCTTCTTATTATTTCAGTGAAGGTAGCCCTTAGATACTACAACCAAGATCAGGACCCCATTGCGCTAGGCAGGGTGGGATCACAGACAGTCCCTGTCCCAAAGAAATTATAATCTAAATAGACAAGACAGACAAAGGAAGTATCTCCATTTCACAGATTGGAAACTGAGGCAGAGAGGCTAAGGGTGGGCTTTTCAAAAGCTCTCAGTATTGCCTGAGTTTTACCATTGCCTTCAGTGGGAGCAGAATTAGGGCCATGCAGAATGCTATTTAAATCCTACTTTAAGACCCAATCCAAAGCTCGCTGAAGTCAACAAAAGTACTTGACCGAGCTTTGGGTCATGCCCCACGATTTATCCAAGGTCACATAGAAAATCTGGAGTAGTGCTCAGAACTGAACCCACATCTCTTGAGCCAGAGTCTAATGCCTTAGGCAAAAGAGCAATTGTAACCCACACAGATCCTGGGTGTGGTGTTCTGCCCCATCTAGTGGAGATTAATGAGTTTGCTCTACAGGGCTGCCCAGAGGGGGAAGCAAGTGGGGCAATTTGCCCCAGGCCCCCATGATAGTTTTTTGGGGCCCCTGGAGCAGGGTCCTTCACTCGCTCCGGGGGCCCCAGAAAACTCTTGCGGGGCCAGGGACCCGCCGCCAAAGCGCCCCGAAGACTCATGGCGGGGGGTCCTTCTGCCCCAGGACCTGCCAACGAAGTGCTATGTCTTCAGTGGCAATTCGGCAGCTGAAGACCCCAGGGCCCCTGAATCCTCTGGGTGGCCTGTTGCTCTACATCCTTAGCTAAGAGCCAGTTGGCTTTTAACTCATGCTACAGAGACTCGCACTAAACTCCAGAGTTCCCAGGTTTAATCTCACCCACTGATGACCAGGGTCTGTCAGTGTTACAACTGGGGGCTCATCTGAGATTTCAGCAGGGAAGTCTCTGAAGCTCGGGATGCGTTTCCTCAGCTAAGGGAAGTATGTAACCCACACACCTCCTGGGTGTGGTGCTCTGTCTCATTGAGTAGCACTGAGACCACCTAACAAAAGAGATGAATGAGTCTGCTCTATAGCCTTAGCCATATAGCTTTTAGTTCATGCGCTAAGCTTCAGCCCCGCCCACTGTCAGCTGGGGTCTGTTGGTGCTACACAACCTTCCTTCTTCATTTTGTCATGTCTCCCTTCTGCACACGACAAACTCAAGAGCTACCCAATTTGGCTTTACTCATTCATTGTTGTACTATCAGTTTTGAAATCCTGGCAGCCAAAAACAGGCCTCCTGCATTTATTGCTTAAGACATAGGCTATGTACACACTACCACTCATGTCAGTGTAATTTATGTGGCTCATGGGCGTGACCAAGCCACCCCCCCGGGCAACACAAGTTCCTCTGACATAGAGCTGTCCATACAGGCACTTAGGTTGGTATGCACAGCACCACGTCGGCAGAAGCGCTTCTGCCACCACCATAGCCACTGCCGTTCATTGTGGGTGAATTAATTAAGTGGAGGGGAGAGCTCCCTCGCGTTAGTTTAGAGGGGCTATACTGGGGAGCTCTGCTGCTGTAAGTTCTCTAGTGCAGCCACAGCCGCAGAATGGAGCCAGTGACACTGAATCACTGCAGCAGTACAGGGTTCTGTGCTTCAGTGAAGGCAGTGGGGTGCATCCATATCTCTGAGAGCACGATCAGACTCACCTGTGAATGTAGGTCAATTTTTATTTCATAGCCTTCTTCAGCCTCAATTTACCATTAAGGAAATTCAACCCATCTCTACCGGAACGCAATGGTTTTAAGGAACAGATTCACTTACCATCTTGAGTGGATATTTAAACAAAGCAAAAATATTTTATGCTGATTTTAGTTACAATGATCTGGAAAGAGTGTCTACCTGCAAAAAAAAAGGCTTAATTTAAAAGGAAAAATAAGAATTACAATATGGCTGTAAAACTAGCCCCTTAATCTTGTTAAGGCTAAAATTTACAGAGGAGTCTAAGGGAGTTAGGTGCCAAAATCCCACCGAATTTCAATGGGGTTTAGCCTGCTGGAGGACATTGGTCAAACCACTTCACCTTCCTGAGCCTCAGTTTCCCCAGGTATAAAATGAGGGCGATGACACTGACCTCCTTCATAATGTTCTCCGAAACCTACTGATGAGCAGTGCGATGTAAAAGCTAGGGATTATTACTAACTCCCATAGGCTTTCTATAGAGATAGGCAGGGGCGGTTCTAGGTATTTTGCCACCCCAAGCACGGCAGGCAGGCTGCCTTCGGTGACTTGCCTGTGGGAGGTCCCCGGTCCTGCGGATTTGCCGGCACGCTGCGGGAAGTCTGCCGAAGCCCCGGGACCAGTGGACCCTCCACAGGCATGCCGCCGAAGGCAACCTTCCTGCCTGCCTCGTGGCGACTGGCAGAGTGCCCCCCATGGCTTGCAGCCCTAGGCACGCACTTGGCATGCTGGTGCCTGGAGCCGCCCCTGGAGATAGGTGTAAATGCTACACATAAGCATAGAAGGTGATAATTCCAGCTGTTTTCTTTCAGCACCATTGAAGAAAAAGTAACATTTTCAGTATGGATGCCAATTATTTACCTAAAAGCAGCAAAGAATCCTGTGGTACCTTATAGACTAACAGACGTTTTGGAGCATGAGCTTTCGTGGGTGAATACCCACTTCGTCAGATGTATATAGTGGAAATTTCCGGGGGCAGGTATATATACGCAGGCAAGCTAGAGATAATGAGGTAGTTCAGTCAGGGAGGATGAGGCCCTGTTCCAGCAGTTGAGGTGTGAAAACCAAGGGAGGAGAAACCGGTTTTGTAGTTGGCAAGCCATTCACAGTCTCTGTTTAATCCTGAGCTGATGGTGTCAAATTTGCAGATGAACTGAAGCTCAGCAGTTTCTCTTTGAAGTCTGGTCCTGAAGTTTTTTTGCTGCAGGATGGCCACCTTAAGGTTTGCTATAGTGTGGCCAGGGAGGTTGAAGTGCTCTCCTACAGGTTTTTGTATATTGCCATTCCTAATATCTGATTTGTGTCCGTTTATCCTTCTCCGTAGCGACTGTCCAGTTTGGCCGATGTACATAGCAGACGGGCACTGCTGGCATATGATGGCGTATATTACATTGGTGGACGTGTAGGTGAATGAACCGGTGATGGTGTGGCTGATCTGGTTAGGTCCTGTGATGGTGTCACTGGTGTAGATATGTGGGCAGAGTTGGCATCGAGGTTTGTTGCATGAATTGGTTCCTGAGCTAGAGTTACTATGGTGCGGGGTGCAGTTACTGGTGAGAATATGTTTCAGGTTGGCAGGTTGCCTGTGGGCGAGGACTGGCCTGCCACCCAAGGCCTGTGAAAGTGTGGGATCATTGTACAGGATGGGTTGTAGGTCCCTGATGATGCGTTGGAGAGGTTTTAGCTGGGGACTGTATGTGATGGCCAGTGGAGTCCTGTTGGTTTCTTTCTTGGGTTTGTCTTGCAGTAGGAGGCTTCTGGGTACACGTCTGGCTCTGTTGATCTGTTTCCTTATTTCCTCATGCGGGTATTGTAATTTTGAGAATGCTTGGTGGAGATTTTGTAGGTGTTGGTCTCTGTCTGAGGTGTTAGAGCAGAGATCCAGACTAACATGGCTACCGCTCTGATAATTATTTACCTGTTCAGTTTGCACAGTTTTATCCTCTCTCCAGTTCCAGATTGTCATTTAATTTGTTGGCGGATAGTGAAAGCCAAATATTGATAACAAAGAGCTGGCCTATGGGGAAAAAAAGATTGACCTACTAGTATACGAAAAATAAACAAATAAACTTAATTTGTTTGTGCACCAAATCATATAATTAGGGGCAGTTTACTGGATGTTGGTGTTCTGTTGCAGGATCTCATCAAGTGTTGTAATGGGAGAAGGGGGAGTAATACTCAGTGGTAATTTCTCTAGTGCATGTAAATAACAAACATTGTTAACAAATGAATGATGGAGGTCAATGGGCCATACAGTCATTAGATGGTGTAATGATATCTGCAGGTTATCTGGCTGCACAGGGCACTAATGACATTCGCAGCATTCCTTCAGCAAACAGCCTCCACCACCAGAGATGAGCATTCACCTTTCACAATGCAATATAGTGGTAAATGACCCAAGTGAGAAAATTTCACTTCAGGTTATTCTTCCTCAATCTCTGATGAAAAGAGTGCTGTCCATCTTCAGTCTGGTTCTGCCAACTGATAAAGAGTATAGCCAATTGCTTGACCAGACTTTGGTTCATTATGACATGTACTCAAGAGACCAAATAATCAATGTCAGTCAGTTTCATTGCTATAAGACAGTAATAATAAAATAGTGCAGGAAAAGATTCTGTACACTAGCCGTCTGCAAGAAGCTGTCTCAGGCAGTGTTATTACATCCACTTTATGGAGAAGGTGTGCTCCCAAAGTTGCACCCAAACCATCTTTTTATCTCCTACCTGTAAACGGTACCCTGTGAATCATTTGAAACTAGATTTAACCAATCAGCTTTCTACCTTGTTTTTCTGGTACCATGATGTACCCCTTATCTCTGTGTTCTGAACACACGCATTCCAAGTCCCAGGGGATATGCAAGCACCTCTAAGGTTTGTACGAATGCAGAACAATCTTGTCCTCTTTAGAGTTATGAGGTGGATGTGGGAATATCTTTTATTTGACCAACATCTGTTAGTGAAAGAGACAAACTTCTCTCTCACCAACAAAAGTTTGTCCAATAAAAGGTATTCCCTCTCCAACCCTGTCTCTCTAATATCCCGGGACTGACACAGCTACAACGCCTCTGCTTTTGGGACATTCCAGTACTCGCCTGTGAGAATAACTCCCTATCTGTAGCTATGGTAAAATAATCGACTGTCCTGATCCTGACCACTTTCCTATCTACTTAAACCAAAGCTTACTTCAGCTAAAAAGGTGTTATGGGAGAACAGGGTTTCAATAACGGTACAGGCCAATTTAGCCTATATAAACGCTATGCTATTTGTGCTTAATGCATAATAATGTATATATGGTGTGATAATACACATGAATAATGTGATTTTATACACATGTGATTTTATACATGCTAGCCAGAATATATTGGTCAACACTACACAGAGTCAGAAGCAGGAAGTCCAGAGAGCAGGTGACAGGAAAATTAAACATGTTTTAGAAGCTGGTCTTAGAACTAGGGCTCTGCCCTAATGTCGTAGCCATAATCTTCATCCCTTCACCTGAACATCCTCTGTTTTCCTAGCTGTGGATCATTGTCCTGTGACACTTCCCAGAATCTCCTGCCTCCATAACACAAGAGCATATATCTACGGACTGTCAGTAAAAACATATCAGATGATCACCACTATCATAAGAGTGCATGGACAGAGAGGGGCAGTCTTGAGAATTGCCAGGTCCTGGCTCTTGCAGGGTTAAACTGACAATTTGAACTGCACCTGGAAGCAGCCTGGAAGCTATTGCAATGCACAGAACATGTGTACTGTCTTCATGGAAACTCATTCCACTAAACAGGTGGGTCTGTCTCTATTTAAGGGCTTGGCTACACTTGCAGGTGTGCAGCGCTGGGAGTTACAGCTGTCTTCGTACAGCTGTGTAGGGAAAGCGCTGCAGTGTGGCCACACTGACAGCTACCAGAGCTGCAGTATGGCCACATTTGCAGCACTTGCAGCGCTTTTGGGAGTGGTGCATTATGGACAGCTATCCCAGCATTCAAGTGGCTGCAACGTGCTTTTCAAAAGAGGGGAGTTGGGTGGAGTGTGACTGGGAGCGTGAGGGAGACAGAGAGTGGATTTTTGGAGCTGACACTGTGTCAGCTCCTTGCCTTGCAAGTTCTAAGGACTGGAAGATACACAGCACCAACCTGCAATCAATTTAAAAGTTTCAACCCCTTCCCCCACCCCTCTCTTATTCACTAAATGCAAATAGCCTTCAGACCAGATAAGCAGCTGCTCCAAAATGGACTCCCCCTGCCCCCGCCCGCCGTGTAGCTTCTCTCCTCAAGCAAACTGCGAACATTCCAAAGATATCCCCCTGCCTGCCTCTGCTCGAGCAAACGAGCTGTGTTTGTTTTTTAGATAAGCAGCTCCAGGAGCCGGGAGTTCACAACAAAACAGCAGAGTGGCTGAACAGGCATTCTGGGATACCTCCGAATACCTCGGTAGGCCAATTGCAGAGCTTTCGGTGGCCACACTTGCGGAGCAGCGCTGCATCACCAGTGCTGCAATCCTTATACCCAAGGCAGAGCAGGAGTACAACCAGTGCTGCAGCCAGGGAGATGCAGCGCTGTATGTGCCTTGCAAGTGTGGACGGTGAGTAAGTTGCAGCGCTGGTGGTGGGTTTACAGCGCTGCAACTCTCCAGTGTAGCCAAGCCCTAAGCTCTTTGGTGCAGGGTTGTCTTTTGGTTTAGTGTTTGTGCAGCATCTAGCACATGGGGTCCTGGTCCAAGACTGGGGCTCCTAGATGGTACAGTAATACAAATAATAATAATTCTGCGCTAGCCAAACCTTCCAAGTAGTCTTCCAGGGTAGCCATAAGGAGGGCAGATTGCAGTAGTCCAATCTGAAGGTGACAAAGGCATGGATCGTGTTGTCAGGGTATGCATCATTCAGGAAAGGCTGCAGCTTCCCAGATAATCACAGATTTAGAAAAGTCACTAGTGTAGCCTGGAAATCCAGAACAGTGGTTATCCAAAAGTATCCTAAAACTGCAAATTACTTGGGCAAGGAGCAATCCAATAGATTCCAAAGCTATAAGAGACCATTATGATCATCTAATCTGACCTCTTGTGTAACACAGGCCAGAGAATATCACCAAAATATTTCATATCTGAACCAGAGCACATCTTTTGGAAAGACAATCGATCTTGATTTAAGAGTTGCCAGTGCTGGACATTACACTATGACCCTGGGTAAATTGTTCCAATGGTCAATTACCCTTAAAATGTATGCCTTATTTCCTGTCTGAAGTTGTCTAACTACCTTGCAACTTTTGCGTCATTATACTTTTGTCTGCTACATTGAAGAGATCATTATCAAATACTGGTTCCCCATGTAGGTTCTTATAGACTGATTAACTCGCCCCTTAATCTTCAATTTGTTAAACTACACAGATTGAGCTCCTTGAGCAGCGGTGGGCAACCTGCGACCCAAGGGCCACATGCGGCCCATCAGGGTAATCTGATTGCACGCTGCAAAACATTCTGCTGATGTTGACCATCCACAGACACGGCTCCCTGCAGCTCCCAGTGGCCGTGGTTCACTGTTCCTGGCCAATGGGAGCTGCGGGAAGCAGCAGGCCACAGAATGTGTTGGCCATGCGGGGGGACGTGCCTACGGTCAACGTCAGCAAAATGTCTCACAGCCCACAATTAGATTACCCTGATGGGCCAAGGTTGCCCACCACTGTCCTTGAGTCTATCACTATAAAGGCATGTTTTCTAATCCTTTAATTATTCTCAATGCCTCTTCTCTGAACCTTCTCCAACATCAATATCTTTCTTGAATTATTGGCACCAGAACTGAACATAATATTCCAGCAGCCATCCCACCAGTGCAAATACAGAGGTAAAACAACCTATCTACTCCTACTCAACTTTCCCCTGTTTCGCATGCAAAGGTCACATTAGCCCTTTTGACTACATTGCACTGGGAGGTCACGTTCACCTGATTATCCACCATGCGCCCCAAGTCTTTTTCAGTCACTGCTTCCCCAGAAAGGGTCCCCCCGCTTGTAAGTATGGCCCACAATCTTTGTGCCTAGATGTATACATTTTGCTGTATTAAAACATATATTTACTTGTGCTCAGCTTGCCAAGCAAAGCAGCCATGACATCCACTGGTTTCTTCTTTTCCCCCTTCCAACCAGATACACTTCTACTTTATCTGGGTTATATCCATTCTGAAGCTGGATATTATTAATTATTATTATTAATTACAGTTTCAGTGGTCTTCCCTTTGAGCTATGCACTGTACAAACACACATTAAGAAACTGGCGATGACCTGAGCTTACAGTCAAAACAGACAAATGGTGAGAGAGAAAAGAGAGTATCAGGCTGGGAGTTAAATAGCAGTGCCAAAGCTGGAATAGGACCTACGGGGTATCTTTTTAGTCCAATATCCTATCTACTGTACGATGCTGCCTCTCTTGTTATGTAGGGTGACCAGATAGCAACTGAAAAAACAGGACAGGGAGTGGGGAGTAATAGGCGCCTATACAAGAAAAAATCCCAAAAAAACAGGACCGTCCCTTTAAAAACGGGACATCTGGTCACCCTAATACTATGGGAAGTATCTCACTGTGAATATAGCACACTTGTGTGGGAAGGACTGACGTCTGTGAGACACAGAGAGGGTCTTGGGATATCGCAGAACAGAGATTATATTGACTGCAGAAGAGCTGCTGAGATGTGTTTTTCATTTTTTTCTTTACATTTTGTTATGTTGTCACAGATTGTATTGTTACTAGTCTGTCAGACTGCCTAGAGCCTGGAAGGGGCATCTTTTCACATGCTTTAAAACATAGCAATGAAATAAGAATCATTGGATCGGGAATGAATTTTCCGCCCCTGATGCTCTAGTCTCCCCAAGTGCTCCTTCCTTTGTCTCAGAGGCTCTGTGCACCATGGTGATCTCTGAGGAAGAAAAAGGGCGAGATGTTTCAGGCCACTGTATCCATAGTGGAGATGCCTTATTTAACAAACAAACTGCTGAATCAAGTTTTCTGTCAGAGCTAGCAAAACTTATTAGATCCATCAGTCTTTCAGGCAGTCTCTGGGGCCTCTTGGACTGCTCAGTGCTTATGGACACCCAAAGAGCCATGGCAGCAAAACACAGCCACTTCCTTCTCTGCCATGCCCTGCTGGTTTGGAACCCATTTTTGCCCATTCCGGGACAATGTAACAGTGTGCAATACCTGCCCTGAGCACCAACCATGCCAGCTGTCATAGCAGCCTGCTGCTAGGCCCTCACCCTGGACAACTGTGGGGCCAGGTGCCCCTGCCTGCCTGTTTGCTCTGGGAAGGAGGGGGAAGAAGAAGAGCTGGGAGAGGGAAATCACGCAGCACCTGCTTACTCCTACACCCCTGCACCCAAGCTCAGAGTAGCCCATGCAGGGACATGAGTGCGCTTTTCATGCCTGTGCACAGGCGTGAGGTCCAACTCAAAATCAAGCCCAAGTATTTTCCTAGGGGAATGTTGGAGGTCGCTTCTACTTTTAGCTGACCCTGTTTGCTAATTACCACCAGAACTATGCCCGACAGTGGCAAGAACATGCAGGTTCCAGTGGCAGCCTGAGACCACGACCCAGACATTCTTCCAGCAATGCACAGCAGTTTTCCTGACTTGCTCTCCTGCTTAGAAGAAACCATTTAGGTTCCCTTTTCCTGCTTCCAGGAATCTGCAAGCAGTAGGTGTGCTCCCAGTGGATGTAGTTCATACGCAATATTTTAGATTTCAAGGGTCTCATTTACACAAAGGCTGCTTCGTACCACTCCAGCAGTACACAGGGACCCTGACGCGGTGTGTGTAAATATATGCACTGTCACTTTAAAGCCCCATCACCTGCCAAAATAGTGTAAAATGCCTTAAGTTTTAGGAAGAATCAGGCCTCATTCGTCGTCCTCGGTATCCTTCTCTACTATTTCTAAGGCCTGGCCTACACTAGGAAATTAAGTGTAAAATCCACCCCCCTGAACAATGCAGCTAAACTGTCCTAAACCCTGCTGCAAACAGCACTAGGTCACTGGGCGAATTCTCCTATCGACCTCACTAATGCCTCTCGGGGGGCTGGGGGGTGGATTACCTATGCCAACACGAGAACCTCTCCCATCAGGAAACACAGGCTTTGTCTATGCCACCATGGTAAGTCAACATAAGTTAAGCAACTCCAGCTACATGAATAACGTAGCTGGAGACAACATAGCTTAGGTTGACTTACTGCGGTGTCTACACCATGCTGGGTCGACGGACAACACTTTCCCATCGATTTACCTTACTCTTCTCATTGTCAGTGGAGTACCAGGTCGACCAGAGAGCGCTCTGCCCTCGATTTATCGGGTCTTCCCTAGACCCACTAAATCAACGCCCGGTGCATTGATTGCTGGAGTGTCAATCCCGTGGTAGTGTAGACATAGCCATAGTGTCTTCACTGCTCAGAATTTTAAGTGTAGACAAGCCCTCAGTCCATTTTCTGTAGGGGCCAGATCTATAGCTCACTGAAGTGATTTCCGACCTTAGTGGGCTTTGGATCAGATCCTTAACTAGCATGATGTTGTTGTGCCACCAGGCTGATGTTTGTTCAGTGAAAAGCCTCTAATAATTGGAATTTGTTCCACTTTATTACCTCTAAGTACCTCTTTCTAAGCACTGGAAGTTGGTGGGAGGGTTGGTTTTGTCTTGCCATGTCTCCCAGCCCTATCCCCCCCAGATCTCATTAGTTAGATTAGGCACAAAGTGAAAAACCTGTTTCAGAAAGGCAGATTTACATGCTGTTTCCTGGTTTTTCATACTCTGTGCGACATACAACAAAACCTATTAAAACAGTAAAAGTTCAACAAGAACAGAATCAAGGAGTTTTTTTTTTCCTGAATAATAGAACAGCTCTCTCTATGAATGGAGGGGAGCCTAAAGTGATGTGGATGACACATCTGAAACAGTAAACAAGTTCCTGCTAATTGTGGAGCTTTTCTCTAATTTGGGGTAGGATTCACTCCAGTGGTTTAATCTTCTAGTCTGGAGTTCATTCAGTATTTTAAGAAAATCTGCCTAGCTGAACAGCTCAGGTTCCTAGCATTCCCTCCCCCTACTCTGAAAGAAGAGTGAGAGACTGAAGCTTAAATGGGGTTGTTCCCTTTTATAGACATTCCTACTCAACATCAGTCCATCACATAATTATGCATACTGGGTTCTGGTGCAATTAAACCTTAGGCCTGGTTTGCACAAGGGAAATTGACCAGCATAGCTATCACAGAATAACTATTCTTCTGCTGCTATTTCATTATAATTGAGCTATTCCAGAATAACTCCCCCATATGGACACTGTTCCAAGATAAGTGATTTTATTCTAAACTAATTAGAATGCTTCTAGACTAAAGCCACTTTCATTTTGGAATAGAGCATCCATACAGGGAGTTATTCTTGAATAGCTCAATTATAACGGAATTGCTATAGCAGAAAAGTTACTCCAGAATAGCTATGCAAACCAATTTCTTTGTATGGACAAGCCCTTATAGACTTTGAGACTTATTATAGTTAGCTGTGTTTACATACTAATTTGCATAATATTACTCATGAAGCTTTGAAGTGAAACTTAAGCTGTTTGAATTTTCCTTTTACTTTGTCTCATGCATACAAAACTCAAGAGTTCTCTGGTAAATTCATATCTAATCTAGAAAGAAAATCTGTTTACATAATTGCCTCTTCATAAATTATCTGAGTTAATCCTTCACTACAACCTGCAGTTAATTTTCTTCCCACAAACACAACAGCTTACAAAAAAAAAACCACCCTAATTTTAAAGTTATGAAAGGACTTGTTAATTAGAATACCAAGAAGGACTACCAAAAAAAAGCATAAATATCTATCTTTCAGTAATGCTGAGGTTGTGACACAAGTCAGGAAGTTCAAAATTCAAGCCAACTTTCTCTTCTTAACTTGCAGGAGTGTAAAAAACAAAGTAATTTAGCTTTCCCACTAGCAAGAGTCTTCATTTACATGTGCTAGCATTTTGCTTGTTAATGTCATGTTAATAGTTCAGACAAGCCCATAACAATATTTAAACTACTGATGTTCAGAGTTTGGTTACAGCTCAGAAAAGTAAGTGCCTAAAGATCTGGATGATTATCCTTGCCAACCAGGGGCTTGATCCAAATTCCAGGGAAGACAATGAAAAAACACCCACTGAATCCGAGTCTGAATTACTGAGTCTATAAAATTGGATTTGAACTGCTGCAAGAATAACCTTTCATGAGAGTGAGTGTTTCAGCTATTCTAGTTCCAATCCTGGATGTGACTGGAAAACAGAAAAGAAAAAGGAAAAAAGCTTATGGACTCAGATCAAAAACATGCATGCCTAGAAATGGGCAAAGGCTGATTTTTTTAAAGAAAAATCTTCTAAACAGATACAGCGCTGCCTAGCTTACATGTACATTAGAAGCAGAAGGTGGCAAATGAAGTATTTACTTGAGATCAGAGCTATTCTGCTGTCTGTGTGAAGTACCCATTTACAGCATGATTCTGAGAGGTTCAGAGCCTATCCTGTGTGTTACTGAGCATTGAAGTCAACAGGACTGAGGGACTCAGCAGCTGTCACAAACAAGCCCTTAGATAGTCTGTCTCAGTATTATCTATTGTGACATTCTCAATAGCCCCAGTCGCTCCTTTTGGAAAGGCAACATTTCTTCACCCTATCACCTTCCTTAGCCCTAGTCATCTACCCTGGTAACGTGACATGACGTGCCTCCCGCTCTAAATTCTGTCCCTTCCTGCAGGTAAACAAACAGTCCAGCCAACCAATCTTCATCTCCAATATAGAATCATAAAATATCAGGATTGGAAGGGACCTCAGGAGGTATCTAGTTCAACCCCCTGCTCAAAGCAGGACCAATCCCCAACTAAATCATCCCAGCCAGGGCGTTGTCAAGCCTGACCTTAAAAACCTCTAAGGAAGGAGATTCCACCACCTCCCTAGGTAACCCATTCCAGTGCTTCACCACTCTCTGAGTAAAAAAGTTTTTCCTAATATTCAACCTAAACCTCCCCCACTGCAACTTGAGACCATTACTCCTTGTTCTGGCATCTGCTACCACTGAGAACAGTCTAGATCCATCTTCTTTGGAACCCCCTTTCAGGTAGTTGAAAGCAGCTATCAAATCCCCTCTCATTCTTCTCTTCTGCAAACTAAATAATCCCAGTTCCGTCAGCCTCTCCTCATAAGTCATGTGCTCCAGCCCCCTGATCATTTTTGTTGCCCTCCGCTGGACTTTTTTCCAATTTTTCCACATCCTTCTGTAGTGTGGGGCCCAAAACTGGACACAGTACTCCAGATGAGGCCTCAGCAATGCAAATAGAGGGGAATGATCACGTCCCTCGACATAAAATAAAACCAGTCTCCTGTTCCTTCCAGATACAACGCTCAGTCCTTTTTCCAGAATGCCCCTCTCCAGCTTCTTCCCTTCAGAGAGTTCAGACTTAGCCAACCCATAAGGGGACTCTCTGCTTCCTGCCAGGCACAGCCATCCTGCTCTTAGGGGCTGCTTAGCTCCAGCCCCTCTGAGTCTCCCAGAGCTGCTAACTAGCCCTGTCTCTCTCACAGGTCCCTAATAGCTCCCCACTATTTTCCCCTTTGCCAATGAGCTCTCTCACTCTCAGGTACCATCCACTCAACTTCATCCCACCTGGGACCACTAATCAACTCAACCCATCTAATCCCCAGCTGATCAATACCAGATGGGGGACAGGGAAACAGCTGAGCCAGCACAGGTGTGATTGGGCCTGACTACTCTTAATGTGTCAGCTCACCTCTGACCTATATTAAGGTGTGAGCTAAACAGTGTGTGTATGTTGCAGTAGTTCCTCCATAGTTAAAGTTGCAAGCAGCTGCTATTTTGATAAACCCCCGTTTTAACCTCCTTCCTTCACCCTTTTTAACTTAAGATAGAAACACTGTTTTGACCTGAAAATTGCCACATTTATTCTGGAGGCAAAAGAGAATGTTTCTGACAAGTCTGAAGAAAATTTGTTCAATTATCTTTGAATTACAGGTCATTAAAACGTTGCTTTGATTTTAACTGTTGGCTTTTGTCTACTGTGTCTGGCTTTTAGCTCAAAAATGATTTGCTTCAATCTCTTCAAACTTTCTACATAGTTCATGTCTTTGAAAAAGGCATGTAATGGCTGTATTTGCAGCAAAGAGCTGATCATTAAGCAAAGTTTTAATTTGATTAGTTATGGATCTTTTGGTGCAAGGCACTGCTAACAGAGATGTCAATAGGAGGGTTTCCAATGATTTCAGAGGGAACAAGATTGAGTTATTTATGTAGGTATGATTATTTTACATTCTGTTGATGAATGTCTTTAACTTGCTCAGGTTGGTAGGTACATTACTCACTGAGCAATCTTTACTGTTTTTTTAACAAATAGTCAGACTTGTGCCGTAGAAAGGATCCAGAATATGCCATCCACACGCCTCTCCTTTTCTGAACATACATCAAGTCAAAATCCTCCTACAAAAAGACCATGAGATCCTGAACTGATGCAGGAGAGTGGTTACCAGCAGGACAATGGGCACAGTTATTAGAATGTGGGTACAGATTTATGTGAATATCTAATTCATGCTATTTTAGTGAAAGTGGAACTGTTCTTCAGAGCCATTCTTGTCTAACAGGGAAATAGAGATTTGCAAACAATTCTAAGCCTATAAAACTAGAGGAGAAAAAAAAGCTCCTTGTGGATAAATATTGAGGGAATAAGTAAAATCATGAAATGATTTGAAGACAGTTACTGACTGCTCAGGGGCTACTTCTGATTTGTAATATTTGAGCCATTTGGTTCTTTGGCCAAAAAAACTAATGGGAGACAATATTACCAACTGCTCACTTGCCAAATTATATTTTCAATTTTTTAAAGTGATATCTGAAACTGGCACATCTTGTTTTGATTTTATTCACATAATTTAAAAATAGCCCATCTGATTTTAATTTTTATTTGTTTTTAAATTTGCCTAAGAGTTTTGCACGCCTAATTTCAAACCAAAATGTTTTTTATTCTCCAGTTTCAATCTGCTGCCCGACTGGAATGACAATGATTATAACTGGCTTACTATCAGCTGAGTTACCATTCTGTTATCGTCCATAAAACCTCTTCACTTTTACAAATATGTATAGAAATTGACTATTACAGTAAACAAAGGTAAGAAAATCGCCAGTGTGGGGCACAATTTATTTATATAAAAGTTTTGTAAAGAAAATACATTTTGTACAAAATATGTGACTACCTCTATTGTCTCATCATGGGATTTGAATCCCTTTTTAATGAAAGGTTGGGAAGAATCCCTTCCCTGCTGCACTTCAGCCATCTGAAGACACATTCCGACAAAGATATTTATGAAAGTAAACATTAGAAACAGGAATGATGATTCAAAGCTAGACCATGCAGACTCGGGGGCTGCAAATCTAGGTCTTTCTCACTGCATTGCTGGACAATAGAGATGCTCACTGAACATTCAGATATTTGGGAAATTCATTTTCAGGTTAAAGTTCAAGAAGAGGCCCTGTTAGGTATTACTTCAATAGAAATAGTAAATAGCAATAATATCTCCTACAATTAGCTCCTTCACTGGAGGTTTTCAAAAGGAGGCTGGATAGCTATCTGTTTTGGATATCTTAGCCAGAACAAATCCTGCATCTTTGCAGGGGGTGACTTTGGTGGTCCCTTCTGATCCTAAGGTTCCATGATTTATGGTTGACTTCTGCCATCCTTATAAAGGGTCATCATGACGTGGAAGGATGCCCTCCTAGTGCAGTGGGAGTCTCGTGACTCTCAGACTGTGTGTTTGAGCAGATTGACTCCATGATTCCTGAAAGCACTGTAGCTATGGGATCCTCCCACAACTATGAACTAGAAAAAAAAAAACAAGCTTCCTTACCCAGAATTCATGATTATTAGGTATCCCTGGGATTTGGGTGGTCTCTGAGCACCAGGGATTATGAGGCCACTTTCAATGTCAAATCCTGCCCTGCTATGAAATATCCTTAAGAACAGGAACAGTGGGCAAGTGTGAATTCCCTGCTTGTCTGCTTTCCTGTGCTTTGAACTGAATTTACACGGAGTACATTGAGTGCATGTCTGGCCACAACTCCAGCCTAAATTTTCTCACAGTGCTGAGAGCTTCAGTGTGCATCTCCAGATTTGTGTGGATTAATGGCAAGCTTCTGAACTGCTCTGTTATTTGTGTCCTGTGGGAATGAAGCCAATAATTGACTTCAAAGCACACTATTCTGTGGTGTAGGCCCTTTGACTGTATATAAATTTCCAAATTTAACATTAATAATCAGATTTTCAAAAGAGCTCAGGCCCAGATCCTCAAAAATATTTTGGCTGTTGGTCTCCACTGAAATCCGTCAATGTTTGTAGCATAAATATCTTCAGGATTCAGACCTTCGTGCCTATTTACGCATCTAAATGAAGGGGCTAGATTTTCAAAAGGCCTTTGGAAATCTGGCCCCAGTTGTGGATGCTAAGCCCTTAACAAATTCCAAATCTGAACTTTTAAACAGTGTAATCAGAAATGGAGGAAGTGTCCTTTTTCTCATCTAAAATAAGGACCCTGGTTCTACAGATTTGCAAATTCCAGTATAGTGCAGCCTTTTCATTGACTTATGTTTTGGCTACGATAGTACATTCAGCATGTATATTTCACATTCCATGTTACCTAGGTGTCTTCCTCTCTTAGACTCTGACATACAAGCTGAAGTGACAGTGTATGTCACAACATGTGAAACAGCATAATGTACCATGTCAAATATGTGAAACATTTTCTTAAGGTGTCAGCTACCTACAGAATTTCAGTTAGAAGCAGAAATTTGAATTCTCAACAAAGTGTAAAAAATGCATGTACAAGTTGGTATTTGCATCTCCATTTTAGCAATATTTTTGAGTTCAATATTATGGTGGCATCAGCACAGTTCCATAGCTAAGACCACAAGGTTAGGAGTATTGCTGTCATTATTATATAATATCATCTTGGAAGGTCAGATTTCGCGTGTGTGTGTTACAGTGATTTTCATTTCTTTCATTTGCACACTGAGGGGGGACAGGTTTGCTTAACTGAAAAAGAGTGTATTGGAAAGGGTGTTGGTTTACTGGTGTGGTTGAGCATCAGAGCAATAGTTAAACTGATACTGGGTTTGGTGTGAATGTTGCCTTAGCGTATGGTTCCTTTCGTAATTTGTGTTGTGCAGAAACTGAGAAACCTTGACGGTAAGTTAACAAAGCTGTATTTTTTTTCTCTGCACGTGTATATATAGTGAAGGTTTTCAAAGGGGACTAGTGATTTTGGACGCACATTAGGGCACCCAACAAACTTAATTCTGCCCTACAAAGACAAGATGCAATCACCATGATTATAATTGAAGCATTAAAATATTTTTGGCCCTAGATTAAATTACCTTTTAAAAATATGGGTTTTTTTCATGTATTGCCCCCCCCCATAGTATCATATACTGAACAGTGTATCCTGGCAAACAGGGCAGAGTTAAGGTTATTTGGGTGTCCTAACTGAAATGTTCTGTTATGGAAATATACAAATTAGTTTTAATGAGTTCACATTTAATTAATTTAAACTGATAAGATAAAGCAGGGATTTACTTGTAAATTCTCAGAAAATTCATCCTATGCTCAAAGAGTAACAGTGGTCAGTTTGGGGAGAAAACACTGTATTTTTTCACCCATAACAAAGAGGCTGAATCCCTGCTTTAAGTGTAAAGCTCAACTCAGCCATAACTGCGGAGCCACAACCAGTGCCTCTATAACATGCAACATACCTTGTTCTTCAGAGTCCATATCCCCAGCCCCCTTTCCATTCCCCAGACCTAACCTTACGGAGCCTCTCTTCTCTGAAGTCTTTTATTGCCATTGGCTATGAGTGCTGTATATCTTCATTTCAAAGCTGTGGCTTCTGTTAAACGTATTTACTTTCCCCTTCAGCTTTGAAAGAAGGGTTGCTGATATTTAATTACATTCTAATGCAGCTTGAATAGTAAACGTGCAGCTGTTAATTGATAGTCCCTTCCAAATGAAGCTTTATATCCAACCGGCATGGTCCCAATGGGTGTTCTGGCTAAACTCATTGTTAGGACACCCAATTCAAATGGAAATGGATATAGGAAATGTAGTACCAGTATATCAGATACTGTACAGTGTACCATGGAAAACCCATTCATCTTCTGAGTTCTACCAAGGATACGTTCAGTGGGGAGCCAATGATGGTAATGGAGTAACATTTCATAGATAAGAAGCTAATTGGCATTTTCTTCTGGTGTTAGGGGACTCTCCAGCTCTCATGAGCTGATATTGGCTTGTAATAAATATGGTTGCATTAACCAGAAGTTCAACTGCAGACTGACAGAGAAACAGTTATAACTGTAGCATGGCAGAAATATTGTCAAGGAAGAACTGGCCGGTATGAAAAGCATCAACATAAATCTTCCCCTTAAGCAGGGCAGACAGCCCAGATGTGGCAAGATAAGGAGAGCACTATGTGTGGTCACACCAAAGGTAGGTAGGTTAGGCAGGCCTTTTCTCAAGATTCAATGATACTGAAAACAGAGAAAGAATTCTGTAGAAATCTCTGTTTCTGCACAACATCTTTTATAGTGCAGCAGGAAATGTTCACATGTCATGATTTGCCAGAACTGCTGATAAATGACAATGTACTTCTATTTGTATGTAATGAATTCCAGTCTTCGACACTAGGGAATGATGTGTCTCATATCAACACTGTGTAATGATTTAGCAGAAAAAGATAGCTTTGCATTCTGTACAGGGAAGAGATTCTGATCAGAATTGCATAGATCATTTATTATCATCTTCCTGAAACTTAACTCACACACCTACAAAAGACTTATCCAGTGGCAAAATGAGTTATGAGGTAAACTTTCAACATCCAATGGGGGTTGTCTCCCTAAATTCTTAGGTGCTACTGAAATATTCTCCTGCTTGTGCTTACAGATACAATGGAGATTGACACAGGCGATGCTCATCTATGTTTAAGCATTACTGGAGCATGTGGTGGTGTAGCCTTCCATTACTTTCTTTTCTCTGTATAGCCATCATTTTTAGGGCAGCCAATTAATCACATTTAACTCAGGTGATTACCTCAAAACAAATTAACTCACGATTAATTGCAGTTTGAAGCGCACTGTTAAACTAATAGAATACCAATTTAAATCTAAATATTTTGGATGTTTTTCTACTTTTTCAAATACTGATTTCAATTACAATACAAACTACAAACATACGGTGCTCATTTTATATTTTGTCATAAATATTTGCACTGTAAAAAAGACAAGAAATAGTATTTTTCAATTCACCTTATATGAGTACTATAGTGCAATATCTTTATCGTAAAAGTGTGACTTACAAATGAGGACTTGAAGGCTCTAAAGTTTTACATTGCACTCAAAAATAAAACAGTTGTGTAAAAAATAATTCTACATTTATCAGCTGCACTTTCACAATAAAGAGATTGCACTATGGTACTTGCATGAGGTGAATTAAAATCACTGGGTTTTTTTACAGTTCAAATATTTGAAATCAAAAATAAAGTGAGCACTCTGCACTTTATATTCTGTGTTGTAACTGAAATCAATATATTTGAAAATGTAGAAAACATCCAAAATATTTAAATAAAATGGTATTCCCATTATTAAACAGGGTGATTAAAACTGTGATTAATTGTGATTATTTTTTTAATCATTTGACAGATCTAATAATTTTCTTTCTACTAGTCTTGGCCCTGTTTCCACTTGAATGGAAGCCCATTACAGTAAAAGCTGTTTTATCTGGCATGTTGGGGGAATAGGTGGTGCCAGTAAGTGAAAAATTCCAGTTAACTAAGAGGGAGGGAGTTTGGGTGTGGGACAGGGTGCAGGGCTGGGAGTCGGGGGCGTGAGAGGGGACTTGGGGCACAGGAAGAGTTTTTGGGGTGCCCGATCCAGCTGGCACTCACCTCAGCAACCTGTTTCTGCTGCTCCTAGGTGGAGGTGCAGCTAGGCAACTCTGTGCTCTGCCCCTGCCCTGCCCTGAGCACCGGCTCCACAGCTTCCATTGGCCCAGAACCCGGCCAATGGAAGCTTCAGGGGCAGTGCCTGCAGGTGAAGGCAGCGCGTACAGCCACCTAGCCATGCCTCCACATAGGAGCAGCGGGGACAGTAATAACCTCATGCTCTGCAGTGCTTTTAATGCAGTTCTTCTCAGCTGCTCTCTTCAGTCAGTCCATGCCAGGGCAGCATGTTTAATTTTTGCTATACTTTGCTATTCACTTGTCTTCCCTTTATTTTCTTCACTTCATTGACTTCCGGTCCTTCTTTACAGTAGTATTAAAACTCTCACCCTTACATAAAACGTTCCATTCAGACTGATTCTTCCTATCTTCCTGCCCTCTCTTAGTTTTTCTTCTCAGAATCTCCAGACCCTATTTCCTTGATCCGTGGCCATTTCTACATGCAGTGTTTTTTCCTCTTCCTCAACATTAACTCTTCCATCTTCATTTTCTGACTGCCATTTTAAATCCCATCTTAAAAGTCTCTTTCTTTGTCTTTATTTTATTACTTCTGTCTCTTCTCTCCTTCCTCTAGTAAACCAAACAATTTTTCTTTTTGTTATTTATTGTTTTATTGCACTGTCCTTTTGTTTCCCTGACCTCGTGCTTTGGATCAAAGCAGCTATATAAATACAAGTTATTTTAAATAATTGATTACAATAAAATCATGTAAGAAGAACAAGCAAAAATAGACTGGTGGAAGATACGAGGCAAAGATGGACTTTTAAAACAGGACAAATAGTACTAATTTATAGCATTGTGATTTGTATTACTGTAATAGTAAGGAGTACTAGACATGAAGCGGGACCTGATTGTGCTAGGTGCTGTACAAAAACAGAACAAAAAGATGGACCCTTCCCCAAGGGCTACAATCTAAATAAAATACTCGGGCTTCATTGGTTCCTGATACTGTTATCACAAGGACCCCGATCCTGCAGTGAGTTCTTTACGGCTGGATCCCTTTGCCCTCATGAAACCCTGCTCACATTAATGGGGTCTGCACAGCTGCAGGGATCCATCCTTTGTAGGATCATGGCTTAAGACAGGACCAGAGGTGTGACATTTTGATCAGCTTTCTGCAGGTGTCTAACACTTCAATTAAATAGATGAGGTGAAAATCCAGTGATCTTGCAGCCAATAGGGCTCCCCATGGGCACAGGAGCCTGCCTGTGTGCATCTCTTTGCAGGATCTGGGGCACAGAGGTAGGCTAATAGACATATCAATGAGGCCATTTCTGTCTGGCTCAGAACTCTTCTGATGCCATCTCCACCAGAGTCAGCAGCAGATCTCATGTCAACCTCTGGCTGCTAAACTGGTAACTGGCATTGTTCAGTCTTCCATGCTGCATCTGAAGTGCTATCTATGATGGTATTTCTGGTTTCAACAGCCCACAAGTCAGACTCCTCTCAGCAGGGCAGAAGACATTGGGCTAACTTGAATTGGTGCCCGTTAGTGGCAAAGCCTTTGTTTTACTCCAGAATCATCTCCCTTTCATAAAGCAGATTCTAAGATGCCAACCTGGGTTTTTAATGAATAATTCTGGGTAAAGACTGCAGAATATTTTTGGCAAATGTTCATTATAATTTTAAATGAATGCGCTGTGATCACACTTGCAGGGCTCTCTAGTGATTGCTTTCCACAAACATACAGAGATATGATAGAGATCTACCATGACGAATGTCCATGCAAAATGAATCTCCAATTCAGATGCACAAGGAGTCAGGGAAAGCAAATGTCAGATCCATGCACTGTTGTCAGAAGAGCTTGTGTACTTCTCCACTCAGGGAACAGAGACAACAGAATGGGACTGATTTTCATAGCCTTACTCTCTTTTAAGTAGTCCCATTTAAATAAATGGGATTAATTGCAGAGAAAAGTGCAACTTAGTGTAAGATCAGAATCTAGCCCTGTGTGAATTACCTGCCCAATCAAAGCTAATCAGTGCATACAGAATATCAAGGAACAAATATTCACAAAGAATAAAACCAGTATTCAAAAATACAGGCCAAAAATTTCATTAAATGCTTTCAAGAAAAAAATACCTTCAAAGATATCACCTTGTGTCTAGTCCACAAACAGGAAAAAGGAAGATAGTTACATGTCCAATGAATGTAATTATGAGTTATTCACTCAGATATAATAAATTTTACTTTATGGTACCACAGAGGCCCCAGCTAAGCTGAGTCTCAGTGGAATATGTGCTGGTACACACAGAAAGACAGCCTCTGCCTCAAAGATTTTACAATTTAAACAGACAAGGGGTGGAGGAAAGTCAGCACTATTATCATCACATTACAGATAGAAAGAAGAGACAGAGATTAAGTGACTTGCCCAAGGTCACACACCTTGACTCTGGTGGAGCTGGGATCTCAGTCCCCTAACCTCAAGACCATCCTCCCTTTCCAGAATTAATAGTATATTCCTGGTGGGGGAACTTCAATTATGTCCTCTGCTGTCCATAACCCACTCTAAGGGCTAAACGCTCAGCTGGGGTACGTTGGCATAGACTCACTGACTTCAACAGAGCTAGGTCAATTTATACCAGTTGGAGATGTGGCCCTGACTCTATCCTTAAAAATTGTCAAATGGCAGCTGACATCTTGGACAGGTGCTCTATTCAGAGAAGCAACAATGAAGGAGTTTGTTAATCACCTGCACACAGATGTGTTCTATTACTTCTGTGACACTCGCTTAAAAGTTTCCAATTTAACATCCAACAATAAGAATTTAGGCCCTGATCCTGCAAAGGCTGGTGCATGTATGTAGCTTGATGGGCTGCGAGGAGTCCCAAGGCATACGTTTTTGCAGGCTCTGAGCCCTAATAAATACAATTGATAATGTTCCAAATACTAAATAGTTCACTTTTAAATTCTCTCTTTTCTCCCCTTGCTCCCAGCCTAGCAAAATACATTCACACAGAGCTAGTGAACATGTTGGTCTTTTTTGCTGAAGCTACTTGATATGTTGGGTGTCAATTTAAAGTTTGAGCCTTGTCTTTAAAATGACACCCAACATATTCCAGCGGATCATCAAGTAAGCAGATATAAATAATTAGGAGATTTCCTTATTATTTTTAGATGATGCTAATTCTGTCTGGCAGAATTCTGGTACACTGAATAAGAGAACACTATGTAAATTCTCTGCTGAAGTAAACCAATATTTTCCCTTCACTCCATTTTGGGATTCCTTTTCCCCCCTTAAGTTGGAAATGACAAACTCCAAACCCAACCACATGTTTCTGCCTTAAGTATTACATAATCAATAACTAATTCACAGCTAATCTTCAATTTACAACTATACTATTCCCCTAGATAGGTTTAAAACACTTCTCCCAGTTGAATTTTATTTATTTTTTAAAATGTGTCATTATCCACTACAGGTTTTGCTTTCCAGGACCTTGTTATGTTTTGGATGTGATCTCTCTTATTGTGGTAACTGGCAACCACGCCTGTGATAATAAATCAAGAAAGTACAGCTGGATGCCCAGAAGAAAACATTCCCCACACTTCTGTCATCTGTAGCCACGTGACACTGACAACACTACACTCCAATTTAGGCTAGAAGTTGATGCTGTCTCTGGAACCAACTTTAGGGCGTGTGGGGGAGGGGGAGTTGTGGCTGTTTTACACATTTTGGCAAGGATGCGGCCACCAGCTAACGGACATCACAACTACAAAAGTTTAATACAAAGGACACTCATTTACATGAGAAAGGCAGCTCTCTCTATAGCAACAGGGGGAGAAAAACTCATAGGCCATTCTTCCATTTGGGGGTCAGAGATAGTTCAGGCAGCTGATTGTGCCTTATTCTATTGGGCTCTCAGTCAGCAAATATGGTATTCAGTACATTGCTGACTGCAAACAGACTATTATCCTCTGTTAAAAGTGCTGGCTATGCTTTTTGCTCAGTGTTAAGAGTTAATTCCATGTTCAGTGAGCGTCTGAGAGAGCAATATCCATTCCTTCTATTTCTCGGTTCTTTGTAGTTCTTTTTTCTATGTCAGTTATTGAGGTACTCAGCTGTGCTCCTCCGCCCATTAGTTAACTCTTCTGTAGTGACAGGTTGATTAGAGTTATGTGTCCCAACGTGAGAGCAGTATCTGAATGCTCAGTAAGTTCATGAGCCAAGATGGGAAGCTCAATGTACATAAATTCATCAAGTTCTGTCTCACTACCCTTGAGGCAGCACAGAGATTTAAGATCTTCTGTCTTACATTCCTGTGTACATTTTTATTTCATGACTTTCCATAGTGTTTGTGGTCCATTTAAAGAAAATGGGGAACCACTCAGGGGATATGTGAGTTCTTAAAAAGAAAAAAAAAAGAAGAATTACGCACAGATCAGAGCAGTAGTATCACAAGGATGATGTCTAGGGTCATTCAGTGAATCGCAGTTCTTGCCACTCACTCAGATACAGCATACAATTTCTCTTAACGGCTGGCCTACACAGGCTGAACGAGAAAGCAAGGGCTGTGCTTTCTGTAGTTATTTAGTATAAAATTATGAGTTTAGCATTGCTGAAGAGAAGTTGAGGTTAACATAACACTTTCAAGATGGACATTCTCTTTTACACTAGTTTCAGAGTAGCAGCTGTGTTAGTCTGTATCCGCAAGAAGAACAGGAGTACTTGTGGCACCTTAGAGACTAACAAATTTATTTCAGCATGAGCTTTCGTGAGCTACAGCTCACTTCTTCGGATGCATAGAATGGAACACACAGACAGGAGATATTTATACATACAGAGAACATGAAAAGGTGGAAGTATACATACCAACAGGAAGAGTCTAATCAAATTGAGATGAGCTATCATTAGCAGGTTGATTAGACTCTTCCTGTTGGTATGCATACTTCCACCTTTTCATGTTCTCTGTATGTATAAATATCTCCTGTCTGTGTGTTCCATTCTATGCATCCGAAGAAGTGAGCTGTGTCATAAACAGATAGCTAAGGGTTAATGTCTCTTTCACCTGAAGCACCTGACCAAAGGACCAATCAGAAAACCGGATTTTTTCAACTCTGGGTGGAGGGAAGTTTGTGTCTGAGTCTTTTGTCTGTCTGCCTGCTTTCTTTGAGCTTTGGAGAAGTAGTTTCTGGGAATTTAGTGTCTGAGTCTTTTGTCTGCCTGCCTGCTTTCTCTGAGCTTTGGAGAAGCAGTTTCTACTTTCTAGTCTTCTGTTTCTAAGTGTAAGAACAAAGAGATCAGATAGTAAGTTCTATGGTTTCTTTTCTTTGGTATTTGCATGAATATAAGTGCTGGAGGGCTTTGATTTGTATTCTTTTTGAATAAGGCTGTTTATTCCATATTCTTTTAAGCAATTTACCCTGTATTGTATCATCTTAATACAGAGAGAGACATTTGTACTTATTTTTCTTTCTTTTTATATAAAGCTTTCTTTTAAGACCTGTTGGAGTTTTTCTTTACTTCAGGGAAATTGAGTCTGTACTCACCAGGGAATTGGTGGGAGGAAGAAATCAGGGGAGATCTGTGTGTTGAATTGCTAGCCTGATTTTGCATCCCCTCTGGGGGAATAGGAAAGTACTTTTGTTTCCAGGACTGGGAACAGAGAGGGGGGAAGGGAAAAAGGATTATTTCCCTTTGTTGTGAGACTCAAGGGATTTGGGTCTTGGGGTCCCCAGGGAAGGTTTTTCAGAGGGGCCAGAGGGCCCCAAAACACTCTAATTTTTTGGGTGGTGGCAGCAAGTACCAGGTCCAAGCTGGTAACTAAGCTTGGAGGTTTTCATGCTAACCCCCATATTTTGGACGCTAAGGTCCAAATCTGGGACTAAGGTTATAAATTTCCCAGAATTCAGTAGTTAAAAAGTGTTCTTAAAATGTACAAGTCTGTTAGTTATATACTTAGTAGTATATGTAAAGGTGCATGTGTTGTAGTAATCTGTTTATTTTAAAGTTCTAGAAGGAAATCGCCGCCAGTGAGCTTCCCCACTGTCTGCAATTTGGGGGGCGTGTCATAAACAGATAGCTAAGGGTTAATGTCTCTTTCACCTGAAGCACCTGACCAAAGGACCAATCAGAAAACTGGATTTTTTCAACTCTGGGTGGAGGGAAGTTTGTGTCTGAGTCTTTTGTCTGTCTGCCTGCTTTCTCTGAGCTTTGGAGAAGTAGTTTCTGCTTTCTAGTCTTCTGTTTCTAAGTGTAAGGACAAAGAGATCAGATAGTAAGTTATATGGTTTCTTTTCTTTGGTATTTGCATGAATATAAGTGCTGGAATGCTTTGATTTGTATTCTTTTTGAATAAGGCTGTTTATTCAATATTCTTTTAAGCAATCGACCCTGTATTTTATCACCTTAATACAGAGAGACCATTTGTATGTATTTTTCCTTTCTTTTTTATATAAAGCTTTCTTTTAAGACCTGTTGAAGTTTTCTTTACTTCAGGGAAATTGAGTCTGTACTCACCAGGGAATTGGTGGGAGGAAGAAATCGGGGGCGATCTGTGTGTTGGATTTGCTAGCCTAATTTTGCATTCCCTCTGGGGGAATAGGAAAGTGCTTTTGGTTTCCAGGACTGGGAACGGAGAGGGGGAGTCACTCTGTTTGGGTTCACAGAGCTTGTGTCTGTGTATCTCTCCAGGAGCACCTGGAGGGGGGAAGGGAAAAAAGATTATTTCCCTTTGTTGTGAGACTCAAGGGATTTGGGTCTTGGGGTCCCAGGGAAGGTTTTTCAGGGGGACCAGAGTGCCCCAAAACACTCTAATTTTTTGGGTGGTGGCAGCAGGTACCAGGTCCAAGCTGGTAACTAAGCTTGGAGGTTTTCATGCTAACCCCCATATTTTGGACGCTAAGGTCCAAATGTGGGACTAAGGTTATGATAAGCTGTAGCTCACGAAAGCTCATGCTGAAATAAATTTGCTAGTCTCTAAGGTGCCACAAGTACACCTGTTCTTTTTACTCTAGTGTAACCCCACTGACTTGAGTGGAGTTTCTCTAGACAGCCAGCTGGGTCTGTCCGGTCAGAGTCGGCCAGCGTTTCATCAGCTATTTTTAAACTTTCTAAAAAAAAAGTTTGGAGGCTTAAAATGTATCATATTTGATTGGGTGCCTCTGAATTATTGGACTTTTTCCTTCTTTCTTTCATTACTGGGTCAGATTCTCTACCCAGTGAATCTACTTTGTGCTGCTGCAATGGCACAAAAATATTCTTAAACAAAACGGTGTTAACTGGATCCATAGGGGTTTGTCTAGTGTAGGCGACGCCTCAGGAGGCACAGGGCTGAGGTAGCAGCACCTATTACTTTCCCAACTGGGGATCAGGCTAATTTAATGGTTTTGCAGTCACTCTGTGTGGCTGGGGAACAGGGCTGTGACGGGAAAGTCGTTAAATTAGCCTGATCCCCAGTTGCCAAGGCAGCCCATTGGGCCACAAGCACCTGGCATAAAACAGAGTCACAGTGGCGCTGCTCTAGTTTGCATCAGGGATAGCCACTGGAATAGTGACCCCCCCCAAGGTGCCACTTTTGCCCCCCTGTCATGGTATAACCCCACTCTGAACCTTAGCGTCCATAAGATGGGGTACCAGCATGAATCCCCCTAAGCTTAATTACCAGCTTAGATCTTGTAGTGCTGCCACCAACCAGGACTTGCAGTGCCTGGTACACTCTGGTCCCCCCAAAACCTTCTCAGAGGACCCCAAGACCCAGCCCCCCTGGATCTTACACAAGGAAAGTAAACCCTTTCCCCCACCGTTGCCTCTCCCAGGCTTTCCCTCCCTGGGTTACCCTGGAAGATCACTGTGATTCAAACTCCTTGAATCTTAAAACAGAGAGGAAAATGCACCTTCTCCCCTCCTCTTTTCCCCTCCCCAAGAGGTAATACAGATTCAAGCTCCGTGAATCTAAAACAGAGGAATTCCACCTTCCCCCCTCCCTTCTCTCTCCCTGTCTCCCACCAATTCCCTGGTGAGTAGAGACTCAATTCCCTTGAGCCTCAACAAGGGGAAAAAATCAATCAGGTCTTAAAAAAGAAAAACTTTTAATAAAAGAAAGGAAAAAGTAAAAGTTGTCTCTGTAATCAATATGGTAAATGTTACAGGGTTTTTCAGCTTATAGACACTAGAGAGAAGCCTTCCCCCCAGCACAAATACAAATTAAAATCCTTCCAGCAAAATACACATTTGCAAATAAAGAAAACAATCAAAAAGACTAAACCACCTTTCTACTTGTACTTACTATTTGAACAGAAAAGTAGAGAGTCTGTAGGTACATCTGGTCACTCTCAGAACCCAGAGAGAACAACAGACAAACAAACAACACAAAACAAAGACTTCCCTCCACCGAGATTTGAAAGTATCTTGTCTTCTGATTGGTCCTCTGGTCAGGTGCTCCAGGTTCACTGCTTGTAACCCTTTACAGGTAAAAGAGACATTAACCCATAACTATCTGTTTATGACACCCCCTCCCAGCCCCAACTTCGTACTGTGCACAGCTCAGCCTGGGGAATAGATCTGTGGCCATTACATCCGCAAATTGGAGTGAATTGAACTTCTTCCAACTAAGACATGTTTCCGATACTTTCTGGAGCTCCTGTTGAGAAGTTTCCTTTGAAAGTGTCAGGGCGCGTACAGTCTTCCTGAATGAGAATTACTGCTTTGCTTTGTTGAAAAAAGTCACATTTTGAATGAAGTTATGTATGTTTGTAAATCTGTGGCAGTGCTCGCACAATGGAGTATTTCCCTTACCCTTGGGAAGACAAAAGGAGGCATGGCACTGTGTATGGTGTGTATGAACAAGTGGAAGAGAGAGGAGTGCACAGGGAGAGTCCTCAGGATCACAGAGCGTGTTCTCTCAATGCAATTTTCTGCATGAAACTTCAAGAGACGCATTCGGCCACACCCCATCCTTGTTCAGTAGAGCTGCTGTGAGTCAGTGCTGTCCTAGGGGTAAGCGAAGGATTTGGGGAGGATGCAAAGAGGCTACACACCTCCCTTTTCTCTCTAGTGCTTACTATTGCAGACAGGAAGTGCAAGCTCTCTCCTTGCACAGGGATGTCAAAGGCCTCTTGTGGGATCCTGACCTGTCTAGCTAGTGAGACTGCAGTCCAGAAATTGCTGGAGCAAGAAAGCATAATGAAAGGAACTCTGTCAACTTAATCCAACAAAAGGATGGATCTAAATTAAGAGTCCCAGTCGTAGAATACTCCAGCGTCTTGATGATATAAGATTAGTATTTCCTTCCAGCGAACAAAAATCCCAAAGGGGCTGCAGAGGCCAGTTGATTTAACAGTGCACTGGGGTTGACCCTACCACAGCAAACCAGCACGTGTTCTTTTTGCTGTAATCACAAGCACAGAACGCTTCACAGAGCAGGATATTTCTACACCCAGGGTTTTGTTGTGGCTACTCAAAAGAGCAGACGAGCACAGCAATAAAAACAGCATTGTGTGGGTTTCTATCGTAAGCCCGTGTAGACATCCAGTCCTAAATACCCTCTGCCACTTGAACCCCTGCAGTATAAATATGGGTTGTTGTTTTAAAATAGAAACGCAATGGATACTTTTAAGCTCAGAGAATTAAACCTACTGCTTCATCATTTAGTTCTCTCCCTGCCATATGGCTGGTCTGATTCATCCCAGCCGGCAGTTGGAGTGGCACACAGTTCAGAGATGTTTTAAGTCTTACAGTAGTTAAGGGCAAGAGGATTTCAGTGTTGCTCATCTTTTAGATGTTCGAGACTCGGATATAATCAATTGCTCATGCTCATGGCTGGCTGGTGTAATGTTGTTTTTCTCCCATGAGAGCAGTTGCCGAAGGTGGGAAGGGTAGAGCAGGAAAGCCCTTCTTTATGTTGCTTTTTGTAAGAGTATTATAGTTCAAATTCTCCTATGTCCTAGGCTGCAAGACCCACTATAATGTAGTGCAGCATATGCTCTCAGTTGCAAATTTAACCTAATTCCCTCACAGCAAGAGCAGCCACATTAAGAAAGGAGAGGCTGTGGTGTGTAAAAGCAATTTAAGCTGGAACTGTTGGGATTTAGCTGAAATCTAACATTCACTTACCCCAAAAGTTTATCACTGTGCTTTTCTGAAATGAAGAAAATAGATTACATTAGGTGGTAATTTACTCCGGTCTGCTCTGTAAATACCAAACAAATCATTTGATCTAATAACAACACTGTGGGACACAAAAGAAAAGGCAGAAAGGAAATGCACTCGCTTTCCTTGCAAAGAGACGTCAAAGGCCCATATGCTCCTACCCTGCTGTGCAGTGCCCAGGAGCAGTTCAACAGGGAACGCCATGGGGGGCCCAGCCCAGGCAGAAGGGGAAGGCAGCTAAGAGGCACACTGTCCCCACCTATGAGGCTGCAGACAAGCGGAAGAGGGACTTGAGGAGATTTCATTGTGCCTGAGGCAGCAGTAACCCCTCCAAAAAGCCACAAAGCACAGCCATGGACCAGGAACCAAGAGCAACAAGGACCCCCAGCCTCTGTGGCTTGAATAGAGGCTGCAGGAAAGGACAGAGATATGTAACTGAGCAGGAGCCATGAGCTGGATCAGAGCTTCCTAGATCCTTGGCTTGTGCTGTTTCTGGGCCCCTCCCCTTAATCACTGTGCACCCACATCAGCCCCACAGTTTTGAGGAGCGACTGAGGGGCTCTGTAGCTGCATTCCAGCCACAAAGGTTTTTGCATTACCCTCTCCCCCATCACATTATTTCAGGCAGTGTCACAGGCCCAAATCTCTAACATTTAGGTTCATTGGCATTTCAGCCAGCAAGTTTTCTTTGATTTTTAATATAGCCTAAAGGCCAGTTGACACAGGCAACTGAGGGCCTGGAGGGTTTGTGTTATACACAACGGTCCCCAAATGTTATAGATGGGACTATTCTACATTATAAACCATGAACCGCGTCCCCATAAAGATCAGCAACCATTTTCACCATGGTGGGTGCAGAAAGGTGTAAATGACACTCCCTTGCAATAGCCTATCACCCATGGGACTTCAATCCCAGGCAGGGCAGGCAGCAGTAACGTCTCTAATTTAAAAACAATGAGTTGTATGTAGAATTACTCGGAGGTTACTGCTATTTAAGATAAAGGCTGTGCATGCATCTGTCAACTGCCAAATAATTGAAAATCAAAATATGACTTAATCAACCAACAACAATAGTGTCAACCTGAACACATTGGATTTCTGACCAGGCACTAAACAAATCAAAGGCAAGCATTCAGGGGGAAAATATGCATTGGAAAAGCATATTCATTTACCTCTATTAACATGTAAGCCATGCTGTGTATTATCCAAGTTAATAAGAATGAGATTCCCGCACATCAGAAATGCCCAGGGAAGATAACAAAAATATTTTTATACATAAAAGACAAATGATTATGCTTAAATGGCAAATAAATGGTCTAGACATACCCAGAGTGTAATATTTGCTAAGTGCTTTTTGTACATTGGGGGGTTTTAAAGGGTTGCATTTGGCAAAATGCATCATTTAAATATGACACAGCATGGGTTGCAAATGCTTGTTGAGACAGCAGTTGGTAATAGGGTGAGCCAGTCTCCATTAACCTTTGCAAACCAGACATTGTAGATATCAGCTTCACTTCTATATTTACAGCTGCATTTCTCTATAATTCCCCTGCTGAGGTAAGATGTGCAACTACTCACGTCCTTTTAGCCAAGAATGGCTTTTCTTCAGGTCTATTTTGGTACTTGATTCTGCTTTGACACAATCTTGAGTCTTTTATTTGATTGGATTTTACATTTTCGTTTCACTCGATTTCCACCAAGCCTTTTTGTAAAAATGGAACCGCTACCCTGTACAGTGAAATTTACAAGTCTCCTTTTCCTTGTTAGTGTCTGGTGACAGTGAGAGGGTGCTTGGGTGGCGCATCTTCTTCCCCCTGAAAGGGGATGGTCCTACCTGACAGAGTATCTCCTGAGTCGCTCCAGCTACCAAGGCTGCTATGGTGCTTTGAGCTTCACCTGAGCACTGGGAACTTCTAGGAGAAGTTGGCAGTGCAAACAATGTCTTCATCCCTCAGGAGTGACTCCTGAAATTCCACTGGCCTCAACAGACTCTGGAAGGTGCAAATTCCCAGCATACACCTCTGTGTCAGCAGCAGCTAGAGACCAGTTACTGCAGTGTCCGCTACTCACTCGCTGTTCCATCAATGCCCCTCAGTCCCAACCTGCTGTAACCTTGGTTTGGTTGTTCTCCTTCCACCTCTTCCCAGCCAGAAGTTCCTTGTCTTGGTGGTCTTCAAACTGTGGGCCAGCTTTCATTTGGGATGAGGCTGAAATCAGCCAGCCCTCTGGAGATGAATGGTCAGTTCCCTGAACCATCCTGAGACCAAGGCCAGATGAAAGCAATCTGGGGCTCCAGGTATATACAATGTGGACTCTCCCTAGCTCCACTCCTGAGACCTTGCCCCCAAAACATGGCAGCACACCTGATTGAAGGGGCGGTTGCTATGGGCCCCTCTTGCTATTGTTTCAGGCTCTCTGCAGACCTCACTGCGCTGAATACAGCCAGGTTGCATTTTCATGCTTTTCTTCATTAGAGGACTATACACTTTTTTTAAATGAAAGCTGAGATTCATGGAGTCATATGACTCTAGAGTGGCAATACCTAAATCCAACCCAACATATCACCCACCCCATTTAATGAGTTTATATCCACAAACCATGATTTCTCTAAAAACAATATGAGATGCTCATGGACAAAAGGGAGGCTATAACAGTTAATCAGCCTGGTCTTGTGGATCGTGCACTGCACTGGGACCCTTGAGAGCTGAGTTATATTCCTGGCTCTACCACTGGCCTGCTAAGTGAACTTGGGCAAGTCACTGCCCCGCCTTGTGCCTCAGTTTCCCCATCTCTAAAGTGGGGATGATAATGCTGACTTACTTTGGAAAGCACATTGAGATATACTGATGGCAAGTGATATATAAGAGCTAGGAATTATTATCGTGTGTCAGGCACTTTCTAAATACACAATTTCCAAAGCACAAGGTCTGTACTGTGAGCTGGTAACAACCTCTTATGTAGCAGTCTTGTATTGCTTTAATTCACTTGCACTTAATGAAAAAGACCATATGGTTTGAGGCCTGTTGGCTACCAGAAAGTCTTGTTAATGGCACAAAGACCTGCCTCGTGACAGAATTCAAAGCAATCTAATTGTGATCCACAAACAAACAAACATTGCCAGCTTACCTCATTCTCAATTACCAAGTGGCTAATACAACACAGCACATTATTTAATTAGCAGCGAATACGATATTAATGAGTTCTGGTGCCTCGGGCAATTAAAACAAGTGCTCTGTCGTATTAGGTTACTTGCGACTGGCACTTCAAAACCTGCCGAAGAGATAATGATGCATTCCTGGTAACAGTGGTAAAACCTTCGGTACAACAAGTTGAGACATGCCCGATATTGCCTGTTTTACTCTCCAGCAAGTCCCGTCCAGTGAGTTTTGTTTAAAAGTACTAGACCACTAAAGCAGAGTACTTGGGTGCTCAGAAGACTGGATCTCAAATCTGTTACAAAACAGTCAAATTCCTTATTAGAAGGTCAGTAACAGCTATAGATAGACTCCAAACCCCTCAAACCAAATGTTATTTTTCATTAAGTGCAAGTGAATTAAAGCAATGCAAGATTGCTAAATGGAACACAGTTCATGTGAACGTTTTCTTTGGTGTTGATATGCGTGAGCCCATTCACCATTCACCCATTCATCTATGTTCTAAGAGTCAAGTTCGATGAATGCAAAATCTGAAAGCAAATCTCAGCTGAAGTTTCCATGTTTCACCAAGTTTCATGCAGAAATCAAGCAAAGCCAAAAGTGTGACACGGATTTGATAAAAGACCCTGTATCGGCCCAGATGGACTCCAATCTTGGCCCACTCTTGCTCATAGGATCACTGAATCTTAGAGTCTGTCTGCTCTGCAATCCCAGGGTGCCCCTGCAGCTCACGCAGAGACACACAAGCTAGCTCAGGTCTCAGAGCAATGAAGCTGCAGCAGCACAGGCTTCAGTGTGGCCATTAGGGCAGGCTAGCTGTGCAATTAATAAGCCAGGGTTCTGGGCAGGCTGCGAGCCCAGGCCAGCTTACAACTAGCTCAGGTATGGCTACATAACGTACAATCACACTCTGAATGCAGGCCGGACAGATCCTTGGGGAACCTTTTTGATGAACACGCTCGGGCTGTCAAGTATGAAACTAAACATAAATCTAGCAGAAGTGTGGGTAGGTTTGGGTCTACAGAGTGAAGAAAATCCCCATTTACACAGAGTTAGCATAACGGAAAAAACCAGGACAGTTGATATGGGGACAGCAAGGCACTCCAAACAGATCTAAGCAAACCTGGCAATGGGGCAGTTAGACAGAGCTCCACATAGTTGGGTAAACGATTCATGTTTCATACATGCTGCTCTGATCCATATTAGCCAGAACATTTCAGGAAAAGAATCTGAGTCATTTGAAATAGTCCAGCACACTGGGGGTAGTTTAAAAAAAGAAAATTATTGGACACTCAGCTTTTGTTATAACGAGACAGGGAATAATAAAGCAATGCTAATGTTTTATAACTCATAGCTGCTCTCTCAGCCTGAATATTATCCTCAGTGTGGGTCGTCTCAGCTCCTATGCAACAAATATCGCAAAGATTCATGTGGACGGGGGGAGAAAGAGATTAAAATATTGAGAGAGATTAAAATGACTAAGGCTGTTTAGTTTAGAGAGCAGGAGAGTAGGAAGGGACGTGACAGAGCAATACAATAATGAATGGTTTAGTGGAAAGAGATCTGGTCCTCTTCCATGCACAGTTCCAGTCCCATAACACAATTACAAGGGGGAACTTGATGAAATTGGCAGGCAGAAAATGTAAAATGAACAGAAGGGAAAGCTTCCTTAAGTAACATATTATCAGCCCGTGGAATTCAATGCCACAGGAAATCATTGAGGCAAAGACCTTAAACAGGATTTTAAAAGGATTCAGATATTTACAGCAAGGAGTAAAACCTTTGCAGCTACAGTAGCCAGGAAGCTAGGTCAAAAATGCAAGAGACATTAACCCTTTGCGGCATATCTGAATCACCTGAGGTGTCAGAAAGTAAACGTTCCTTGGGCTGAATTGTTACACTGCTGCACAGAAGCAGTTGTAGGTGGAAGAGACTAGTGGTGGGATGTGGGTGGGGTATTTCATCTTCTTCTGAAGGCAGAGAAGAGAGATCAACAGGTTTTTCTGCTATGACAACCTCTTCAGTTCTAGGCAAGAGACCCCCATTGGCTGAGGAGGGCTGAGCCAGCCCCCCTTTAGCCAGCGTATGCTGCCCGTGAAACCACCCCAGGATTTATTAAAGGGGCAAGGACTATCTTTTTGTCCTGTGCTTGTACAGCACCTAGCACAATGGGTCCTGGACTCGGGCTCCTGGGTGTTAACATAAATCAAATAATAATAATAAATCATACCACTAATTAATTGCCCTTGAAATGAGGCTCACACAAATGTCCAAACTAGGAAATCTGGAACTGCTCAAACTGGAGCAAGGTCCGGACCGATGTCTGCCTCAAACCTTGCTTTTATTGCCTATGGCCCTTTCTGAAAAAACTAGAACTGGCGGCTGTTTCCAGGGCTGTCCCCATGGAAAGGTCAATGACCTTCTGGCCTGAGGAGAGAAATGAAAGGGAGCAGAGTAAAAGCCCAGCACACGTTTTCAGCCCCCACCACAGACCACAGGGTTGCATGCCATAAGGTACTATCCCCACTCTAGTGCAGACGGACCAAAGCAAAGAGTAAGCTTCAAGCCTCAGCTGGAAAGCCAAGCTCCGAAAGGCAGATTCTGGCTGCTACTGGTATCTGGGAACTTCTCTCTGCCACCGGCTGTAGGATGTCTCAGTGCACAGCTGACTGGACTGCAGAGTCCTGGTGGAATTTGGGCTCTCCCCACCTAACACTGTCCCATCCCACATTCCCGCTATAGTCACTTAGCTGAGCTCACAGTGTCAGCAGAAATCACTGCTGACATGCTGACACCTACTGTTAGTAACTTCCCTGGTAAACGCGTATGCAACTCTTTTCCTCTCTGTTGCTCGAGCATTGAGTCCCAGTCCCGCAGCCCGCTATGGGCTAAAGGCCAGATGGGCACCCTCATTCCAAGTCAAAAGCAGATCTGCCTCTTTTACAACAGAGCTGCCTGAACGTGGTCTTCCTCTTCTCCACAACCTGCTGGGCAGCACCACAGGGAGGCCAGTCCCCATGGGGTTCCCCTGGTTACCTTTCTAATCAAAGAGGTTCTTAGCCCGTGCATCATAGGGGCAGTCATGTCAGCAGTACCAGTTCTGCTCAGCTGTTTGCTTCAGCACAGAGTTCAAACCTTCTCAGCCCCATTGAGACAGCTATAAAAATCCAGTGAGGGAGAAGGCAACTTCCTCCCAGAATCCACGTGATTGGACCAGCCACTGCTCATCATCACTACTAATTAGAAGTATCTGAACCAAACAGGATAACCCGCTGTTTTCAATGGGAAGTGATTTCTCTTCATTGCATACTGTTGAAGCCTGCTCAGCTTTGATGTCCTATTACTAGGTCAGCCAGTCTCCCCACTGGGCTCTCACCAGCGCTCTTTGCAAAGCTGCTGTCTTCTCAAGGTTTCTTGCTCAGAGATGCCACAGACTGGAGTCTATGACACGCATCCAGGAAACACCATAGCAAAAGATACCTGCTACAGCAGTGCACTGGATCCAATAAAATGGCTTTCACACCAGACAACATAATTAAGGCCCTACCAAATTTATTTTGGTCAATTTCACGGTCATAGGATTTTTAAAATCATAAATTTCATTATTTCAGCTATTTAAATCTGAAATGTCACAGTGTTGTAACTGTAGAGGGCCTGAACCAACAGAGGGGTGTGGGGTGGTCACAAGGTTATTGGGGGATGGTGCCTTCAGAGCTGGGAAGTTGGAGAGTGGTGGCTGCTGGCCAGGAGCCCAGCCCTGAAGGCAGCGCCATCAGCAGCAGCACAGAAATAAGGATGGCATGGGATGGTATTGCCACCCTTACTTCTGCGCTGCTGCTGGCAGGGCACTGCCTTCAGAGCTGGGCCCCTGGTCAGCAGCCACCATTCTCCAGCCATCCAGCTCTGAAGGCAGTGCAGAAGTAAGGGTAGCAATACCACAACCCCCTTACAGTAACCTTGAATCCCCCTCTCATGCACACACACAACATCTTTTATGGTCAGGTCCCCCAGTTTAAGCAACGCTGGTCTGCCCCGTGAAATCTGTATAGTAGAGGGTAAAAGTACAGAAAAGACCAGATTTCACAGGGGAGAATACATTTCATGGTCTATCATGCATTTTTCATGACCGCGATTTTGGTAAGGCACTAAACATAATCTGAGGTCAGGGATCTAATGGGGAATACGGAGAGAAGGGAACAGCTTCAATTTTTTGCAAAGATTCAAGTTCTATTTGGGGAAATACTTGACACTTCAATTGATTCTTTTAAAAAAAGAAAAAGTAAAAATTGAGACCAGCGATTGCTAATTCTCATGCACCAAAAGCTGCACCCACTGATGCAGGACACCTGCATTCAGAAATCCATAGCACCAAGACTCACCACTATAACTACATTACGGTATTGTTCGGGGCTCAAAGAGGGAATTTTCGAAAGCACTGTAATAGATGATGATGTGTGTAAACAAATCCCACTGCATCCCAAAAGAGTAAAGCTTTTCAGAAAATAGGGTTGGATTGCCTAAATCCCTTGATACAAACTACACTGTTTGTGTTTATTACAGGCCTTTGTCCTGAACAACAGCAGAAGCAGACAGTCGATTTAGGAGGTACACAAGCCACCAGGCAGAAATGATTCAAAACAAGCAGAAGACATTGTGCTAGTGCATTTACCAAAATACAGCTCTTTGTGTGTTTACAATACAAGGCACACTCTGCCCAGTGGGGCCTGCTCACTTTCCATTTAGTTCAATCTGCTATCATGTACCCTTAAGAACATAAGAACGGCCGTACTGAGTCAGACCAAAGGTCCATCTAGCCCAGTATCCTGTTTACTGACAGTGGCCAATGCCAGGTGCCTCAGAGGAAATGAACAGAACAGGTAATCATCAAGTGATCCATCTCCTGTCGCCCATTCCCTTGTCCACTTTTACAGTATAATATACATCTCACTGTATCTCAGACTCCCAACCAAATAACAGCAGATCAAGAACTGGGACAGATACTGGGTGTAAATCTCCAGCAACATCTAAATCTGTTTATTATCCCCTTGTGGCACTCAGATCCCCATTAGCTATGGGGATTAAGACCTGGTTTAATTCCAGCATTGGAAAGGCCATTGTGGTTTTTCATATAGAATTGTATTCAATTATACAATTTTAAATCAAAGAAACAGAAATCTCATCATAAGCATTGTTGAAACAGAAATGTCTCTCCACTTTCATCTTTCTGAGCCTCAGTTTCCCCACCTGCATAATGGGGACAATTATACAACCCTCCTTTGCAAAGCACTTTGAGATCTACTGATGATATGTGCTCTATAAGACCTATGGATCATCATTATTATGTTCAGTCACTTTATAAATGTAAATAAATAATTTTTTGGCTCTGATTCTGAATAGCACTTAAGCACATATTTAACTTTAAACCCATACTTACATCTCAGTGAAGTAAATGAGACTTAATCATGTGCTTAAATTAAGCTCATGATTAAGTGTTGTCTTGAACAAGGATGACTTCCTGACCTATATAATTTATATTTTTGGAATTTCTTTACTGGCAAATAGAGTTCCTAATTGTCTGGTGCCTTGGTGATTTCTGAAATAGCAGGAAAATAGAAAGTGGAACATTACTGAACTACCATCATAAGTCTGTCTCTCCCTGTGTCTCCTGCCATTGGAATTTGTCTGCTCCCAGAAATCAGAGAGATTTTTCCAGATGACAGACACAATATCATCCTGCTTCTTGCCACAGTAGTAAACAAGCTACTCTGGAACAGGACCAGACCTTTGCAGGCCAAAAATGACATTTGAAGGACAACTGTCTAGAGTGGGAGAAAAATATAAACTAGAAGTTAGAATGTGAGAGAAGAAAAGACACACAAAGTGCTTGCCATTATTAAGTTATTTTAATGACTGAACATGAGTGAGATCCCGACCCTGCTCTGGCCCTTTTCTGCTAGCTCAAAGGGCCAGAGCACCTGAAGGGGGTTGAAGCCCTGGTTCCGGCTGGGTAAGGATTCCCTAGGCACGGGCAGTGTGGTGGGCAATGGGAAGACTGCCCTCACAACTCCTGTCAAGGGGTAGAGCACATCAGGGCCCAGGCTGTAGCCTGCACTGCTGCACTGATTCCAGGCAGCATTGCATCACTGAGGGCAGACTCAGGCAGTCACAATTTAGCAAAGCCCCCAGGGCTGTCTAAGTTATGACAGGGACCACTCTAGCCCCCAGAGCAGCCCAGGATCAGGAGGGCAAAAAAGATGGCATAAAGCCTCTTCTCCTGGGCTGCAAGTTCTGTGCTGCACCTTTGACAAACAGAGAGCAGACTAATAACCCATATATCTTCCTAGCGGCTTATACGCTCCCTATCACTGTACCATATGAATGATCAGCTATGATTTACCTTACCTAGTGAGCGTGGAGCATGCCACTTTGTAACTGCAAAGAGAGGGGTTAGGATTCTGTTTTGTGTGAAGGAGCAGAGGGGTAGCTGTGTCAGTCTGGATCTGTAAAAAGCAACAGAGTCCTGTGGCCTCTTATAGACTAACAGAAGTATTGGAGCATGAGCTTTTGTGGGTAAATACCCACTTTGTCAGACAAACACAGCTACCCCTCTGATACTTGACACCATGCAAGGCACTGCATTTAGCCGTATGGAGTGGAAATCCTGACACGTGTCTGACAAAGTGGGTATTCACCCACAAAAGCCTATGCTCCAATACTTCTGGTTTGTGCGTTACACCTTTAAACACGAGAAGCCGTTTTCCTTCTCTGCTAAGGTGGAACTGGTCGCTGAGGCTTTTCAAGGTGGGTGTGGTTACGACAGCAGAAGACACACTGTGCTCTGTCTCATTGGGAGAGAACTTCAGCTACTCTGGAATGATTGTTTTTCCTTGGAATGAAAGTGGTACACACCACAAGTCCAGGCTAAATATGGAAAAAACAAAACAAGAAATGGCGGCACAAACACATCCCTGTTCCTAAGAAATCAACTGGCTAGAATAAACTGTGCACATTCCCAAAATCTGGCTAAAGAGTGGAGACAAAGGAAAAAGAGCAGCATGACTGTGAATCATCTGGTAAGTCTGTTTCAATATCTTTCAATTGGAGCCGTACGACTTGTTGTTTAACTTCAAACTTATGGAGCTGAGCAGGTGACCTGCCCAGAAAGCTGCCACATGTCTGTTATGATTGGGTTTAGTTTTTATAAGATCAATTGCATTTGAGACAGGCTAGGAAATTGTCCTCCTATTTCATGTTGTTGTCCAAGGTTCAAACGTAATATGTTTGCACAGATTTTGAAATACATTTACAAGCTCAACAGTAACCCTCTTCAGGCTTGTGAGGTAAAAAGTTCTTGTGTGTCAATACATGCCCAATCGCCTGCATGAGTTTGCTTTATTGAAACACAACATTATCTCCATAATCATAAGCTTCTACCGGATTTCAAAATAGAAAGAGAAAAAGAAAGAAGGGGGAAAATAGATGTGTGGGTGGTGGCAACATACTACTCTCATACTGAAACTGTTCCCAATTTGTTAAAATGGCAGAGAATTGTCACATCCTGTTACATTATTTATACCAGATTGGATACGTGGCCTGTTTTAATGTGATTTTAGTCAGGATTATATTGCTTGTTTTTTGCAACTCTATTGTCATGAGCAAAATAAAATCTAAGTACTGTAGACTGAACCACATTACACTAACAGTGAGAGGGGTATAATGAACTGACACATAGTGATACAATATTATATCAGTCACCTGGTGATGATTTATTAGGACAATTTCAATGAAAAAACAGATTTATAAACAAAACACAAAAAGTTACCTTTGCTGCTGACATCTTAGCTTACTGAAACTGATATTTTAAAAAAATTACCTTACTTTACACCATTCAAGTTAATTGTTTCCTTTTTTGTGTTCCACGCAGCTTGGATAGCCCGGTCAGTTTCTGCAACCAGAGAGATGAAATATATTCCACCCTGATTATTCTCCATGTGAATTACTGGATGCTGAGTTTTATTGAAAATATGTTTGACCAGATCAAAAGAATGAAGGAAATGCAATGACTTAGAGTCAGATTGACAAAGGGACTTAGATCTTGCAAGGCCTAGATTTTAAGTGCCATGCTACCTAGGGGAATTCAAAATGCTTGAGTTTGACACCCAGGCTCCCTATACAATCCCTGGGAAGAGTTGGGCACCTATAAATAGGATTCATAAAAGCCAGAATACTAAGCAGAGGGTAGAGGAAGCTCGCTAAACTAGCCAATTGAAATGGGACGGGAGTGGTCTAAGCCTCACCCTCCAAAGGAGGTTAGGTGCATAAATGCAGGTCAGAGGGAGCTGCTGATCTCCCATGGCAATGCTCAAGTCCTGCTTGTGAAACTATCCCTTGGCAGCCAGACTTTCAAAGGCAGTTAGGCACCTAAAAATGCAGAGAGAAGCTTAGTGCTTTTGAAAAATCTCACTAGGCACCTACCTCCATCTTTAGGCACCTAAATATATTTACAAATCTGGTCCTTGAAGTCTAACTCCTGAAACTTTAGGGTAAAATTTTCAAAGTTGCCTAAGTGGCTTAGGAACCTAAGTCCCAAAGGAGCTATTGAAAATTGTATCTGTAGGAATCTATGGTGGATTTGAAAAAGAACTATTTGAGGAAAGATGGGCCAAATGGGATGGACCAGTTTAAAAAGAAATTATTCATAAAACTCACAACAACAGCAGGCAACATTTTGATACACTTCATTATGATGAGAGGCATCTTTCTCTGTGAGCAACCCCATTGAAATAAGTGGAATCACACTCCTGGAGTAAGATGCTATTCAGTGGGATCTGGGAAAAGGGGTAAAAAGTAACGGTGCAAAATTTGCAGAGGATACAATATTGCTCAAGATAGTTAAGTCCCAGGCAGACTACAAAGAGCTACAAAAGGATCTCTCAAAACTAGATAACTGGGCAGCAAGATGACAGACGAAATTCAGTGTTGATAAATGCAAAGTAATGCACATTGGAAAACATAATCCCAACTATACATATAAAATGATGGGGTCTGAATTGGCTGTTATCACTCAAGAAAGATCTTGGCGTCATTGTGGATAGTTCTCTGACAATATCCACTCAATGTACAGTGGCAATCAAAAAAGGGAACAGATGTTGTGAAGGCCAAGACTGTAACACAGTTCAAAAAATAACTAGATAAGTTCAGGGAGGATAAGTCCATCAATGGCTATCAGCCAGGATGGGCAGGGATGATGTCCCTAGCCTCTGATGGCCAGAAGCTGGGAATGGGCAACAGGGGATGGACCACTTGATGATTACCTGTTCTGTTCATTCCCTCTGGGGCACCTGGCATCGGCCATTGTGGGAAGACAGGACACTGGACTAGATGGACCTTTGGTCTGAGCTAGTATGGCCATTCTTACATTATATACATCTTTAAAAAGTACCTGTTTTCTCTGAAAAAATAATAAATCATGATGATCTTTTTTATTGATATTCAGTTTTGTAAACCCTTTTTTAATTGGGGACCTAACTTGCTTGACACATTATCTGAGTCCCTTTAAACTTTTAAAAATAGCATTTAATTTTCTGCAGATCAGATTGCTTTTCTCAGTTCCCTCAATATCTCTCCAACCAAAGCAAATGGTTAATTTAACATATCTGACAATAATACCATGTAACTCTACACGAAAGTCATAGATAAACAGGGCAGTGAATTAACGGGGTCTCTTGAAATTTTCCAGCCCTAAAAGCACTGTACAATCTTCTCCTCTAAATGAAAGTAAAAGGGAAATCAAATATAGATTGATGCTTTTTTTAAGTGCACCTACAGTTTAACTCCAGATAGGCTTTGGTTTTCAAAACCGATTTTGTTTGCTGATAGTGTACTATTTGTATTAAACCCTTTTGATAATTTTTAAAGCACATTTCAGAAATTGACAAGATGTTTGAAGTTTACAAATTGTATACTACATGAGCACAGCAGTTCTACTCACATTCATCTCCACTCCACACTCAGCAAAAAGGTTTTTGCACGCACAACAAAAATGACAATACAACTATACAGCCATCCATTTCTTAGAGGGGATGTAAAGCTGAGGTTGTGACCACTTGATACATATTCCCATAGTGATTTGACGTAAGAGAATAGGTATTAAGAACTGTCAGTGTCCTGGCCAATTTCCAGCTCAGGTAATATTCCACTTATCTAAATTCCACATTATATCAGTTGAAAATGGCTGTCTACATTTCCTGCTCTAAGTTACTCTGCAGTGGCACTGTGTGCTATTAAATAGCTGCCATGCGGCTCCCCAGAAGGGTCTACATTTCAAGCTTTAGGATCCTTTGGGATGGAAAATGCTATGTAAGATCCTTACCACTACCATGCTCTTACTGAACAGTATTCTTCTTGCAGCTGGCTGTACATTTTTCATAACAACAAATTTCAGCAAAAAATAGCTTTGGGGTTAAATGGAAATTTTCAAGCCAGCTGTAGTTGCAATGTAACAAGAGACACCAACACACCTGGGAAACAAGCTCTTTGGGCAGGGACCATCTTTGTTCTGTGTTTGTACAGCACCTAGCACAATGGAGGCCTGGTCCATGGCTGGGGGTCTAGTCACTACCACAAGCCAAATAATACCCAGGGTCTGCACTGCATGCTGGTCCGGTATGTTAGAGGTCTCCAAAATACTGTTCCCTCAGTGTCCCAGGCTCTCTGGAGTGAGCTCCATGCACCCCAGGATTCACTCATGGAGAGGAGCTGAGTGGGAGCACACTAGAGATGAGATGGATGTGTCAAAACACAGAGCCTCCGGGCATCAGGAGGAAGGTGAGAAATTGAATGAAAAGCCTGCTAGCCTACAGCTTTTATATTTCTCCCCTAATGTCACCTAGTGGCCTCTCTGCACAGTGGCTGTAAGCCGTCATGCCTAACACTACAAGTGGGATGTATATCCTTTCCCCCCCGCCCCTGGCCTGCAAAGAATACTCACCCTGAGGCTGTATCACCTTTCCGCCAAAGTTGAAAGTTCCTCCAGCGTTCCTGAATGGGGGCTTAGGAAAGTCCGTAGCAGCACGGTTCCAGTCTGGCCCCACTGCTGGTGAGCCGGGGATCTGCTGAGTGCCCCTTTGCCTCCAGTCAGCAGATTCTGTGTTGATCTTGAAGAAGTCACAGGACACGAGAGCTGAAGGTCTGTATTTTCTACAAGGCTACAAACCACCCCAGACAGTTGCTTCGTCCCCTCAGCCTGCTTTCCCTCACCCTTTCGCCACATGGGCGTATTTGAAGAGAATGTCACAGTTTTCCCATCCACTCTACTCCCTCCCTCCCCACTGCTTTTCTGCAGGAGTAGTCCATATGAGCGATACAGATCAAGTATGAAAGACAGGGGCAAGGAAAAGCAAAAATGGTGCAAATACCATATAATAATAATAGTCCATATGCAATGTGTTCCCCCCCTGGTTAGAGGGAGGAAGGACCACATGACAGATGCTGGTCACATGATTTAATGCACTCCTGGATGGTGCTCAGATACCACAGTCATAGATGCATTATAAGACCTGAACAGGAAAACCTCCCCTCCACTGCACAAAGCTGCAGTGCTTCAGTCCAACATGCTGAAGGAGATTTTACGCTCACATGACTCAGTTAACCCCAGAACAATGAACACTGCAGAGATATTCCAGGCTGCCTCCTGGAGCCTCAAACTGGCAGGTATTTGTGCTCTGTCATTTGCCCCTCCCCTCTAGGTCAAAATACAGTTGTACCTGCACTGGGGTGGCTCTTTGGGTGTGAATCTTGCCCTCCTTGGCCTTTGTTTGTCTCCCCCTCATCACCTGTCGCTTTCAGCTGAGGCACTGGGCCCTTCACAACTTCAACAGCACAATGACATCAGCACTTGGCTCTGGTGTTCTCCTAGGACACCTCACGCCTCTCCTCTGATTCGCCATTTGATTTAGTAGACCCATTTCATGTACATCTTAACTTCCCACTGCTTTGCATCATGTGGTTTCTCTACTGCATTGCACCCATTGGTGAAATCAATGCTGCACTTGCCCTATCTCCCCCTACATTCCTCCCTCTCCCCCTATCACCTCTTCCCTGCCTCCAGGGACAATTCCCCCAGCCTCTGCTCTCCCCTTACTGCCTGTCATCTTCCTTCTTGCTCTTCCCATCCCTCCCCACATTCATCCTGGAGGTTCATCCTCCATGCTGCCACCCCCACAGTCTCTGTTGCTTCTCACTTCCTCTCTGGGACCTTGAATTTGATCCCCTGGATCAGCTCTTCAGCTCACTGTGCTGGTCACTTCTTCTTTACCAACAAGATGCAAACAAGCAATCCCATGATCTTAACCATAACCCTTGTCCTCCCTCTGCGTTTGTGCTATTTGTCTGTTCTTATCCCTTGCTAGGATGTTCGTGTGACGATGCATTCCATATGCTTTATGGAAATATGATTGTGAATATGACATAACTGGAATATGCTTTACATTAAGTACCCCTTGTATGATGTCATTAGAAATCTTGTAATCTACTAAGTGTGTTCATCCTATTTGTTTGCATGTATTATTTCTATATCTGGAGTTAGGAGAATAAGATATAAACTTGTATCACTGATGTAAACATATTAAGGGGAGGCTATTAAGGGTGCTCCAGAAACAATCAGTTGTAAATGGCCTTAGCTATTTGAAAGCCTTCCTGAGTCTTCCTCTTTCCAGCCCATGGGGAATGGAAAGTAGGGGTCTTACAATGACATGTGACCATGTCACCTGATAATGAAATCCATCTTAAATCAGGTACTTTTCCATTTAGAAGGAGGTGTAGGGACCCAGAGAGACAAAAGATTCCCGCCTTGTGCTAAAGCTATAAAAGGGGGTGGAGCAGGACAAAAGGGGCTGCCAGTCATGAGAAAACCCCCACTTACCATCTGAGAGGTCTGCTGGATCTAACAAAGACTGTACCAGGGGAAAGGATTGGGCTCAGACTAGAAAGGAGTCAAGTCTGTGAAAGAAGCTTATTGGAACATCTTTGAGGGTGAGATATTACCTGTATTCAGTTTCTTAATGTATTAGGCTTAGACTTGTATGTTTTGTTTTATTTTGCTTTGTGACTTATTTTGTTCTGTCTGGTATTACTTGAAACCACTTAAATACTACTTTTTGTACTTAATAAAGTCACTTTTGTTTATTAATAAACCCAGACTAAGTGATTGATACCAGGCGGGGGAGTGGGGGGCGGACATCTGTGCATCTCTCTCTAGCAGTGATCTAGAAAGCGAACAATTTATGAATTTACCCTGTATAAGCTTTATACAGAGTAAAGAGGATTTATTTGGGGATTGGATCCCATTGGGAACAGGGTGTCTGGGTGCCAGAGACAGGTAACCTGCTGAGCTGTTTTCTGTTAAGTCTGCAGTTTTGGGAGTATGGAGCAGACTCTGGGTTCATGTTGCAGCAGGCTACCATGTCTGGCTCAACAAGACAGGGTTCTGGAGTCCCAAGCCGGCAGGGAAAATGGGCTCAGAGGTAAGTTCAGCACATCAGGTAACAGTCCCAAGGGGATCTCTGTGACCAAACCCATCACAGTTAGGTGCCAAACCAGTAAATAAATAATAATAATAATAATACCCTGCCCAGTCCTCTAAAGTGTGCAGCACCCCCTGTGAAATTATGAGTACTCTCCTGAAATCAACAGCTGTTCAAGATGCTAAGCACTTTGGAAGAACAAACCCTTTAACTTTCTCTCTCTCCCTTCTCTCTTATTAGATACCCTGGCTTTGGGAACCAGTTTTTCAGACATGCCTGAACTCCAAGATAAATATGTTGCCCTGTGGCATTAGAGTTGTGCAGTGCTTCCCCCATCTTGGCAGATGGAGGCACTTCAGATTAATTGACCTAAGCACAAACCTGTTGTTGCATCTGCAACTTGCCCTACCCCTCACTCCTGTTTTGTCATTATTATTGTGTTCGGCAATGATGTTTGTCCCATTCATTTCTAGGCAGTGTGACAGAATTATAGTTGTGGGGGAACCGTGACTATGAATTTGCTGACTTTTTCACATGTAAAATCTCCAGTATAACTTCATCTTAACATTTTCAAAGGAGGTGACTGGGCATAGTCTAAGCAACATGTAAATGTACCTAAACTCCCTGAATCCACTGCTTTAATCCTGATATGGTCAACTCAGTCCTTCATCTTTCAGAATCAGATAAATACTGTCCCTTACTGCTCAGGAATCTCAGATGAGACCTTAAAAACTGACATCCTACGCACTTTGCATGGAAATTGTACTTCCTATGGGAGGTTAGATAAGAGCAGCAATTTATCCTGATGTCCTTGTTCAAAATTTCTATTGCCTCTGCTATTGTGTAGTGTGCCCTAGTTGTCTACCCATCTGCTGCCCTCTATACCAGCACTGCATTTCAATGATGTGTCCATCTTACAGCAGTGCATCTCAGTGCTGGAGATACATGCTGTAGTTTGTTACTCACGTTGTGCTGGGCGTGTTAAAGAGATATGAAATGTTATGATGAAAGTCGGTTTTTGCGTTTAAAATTTCTGGTTGGTTTTGTATTTTCAAAGGCAATTGATGATTTGTACATTCAAATAAATGGACTATACGGCTGGAATGTTCCCAAGCACTCGAAGTCAGCCTCTCTCAGCTACCACTGAAGGCCAGTGGGGGTTTGCTAGTGACATCAATGGGAGTGCCTCTGGCCAATGCTGAGAATTTTTGAAAGTCCCACTTTAAATATTTATTTGTGTTTTCTGTGTGAGATTAAAATGAACTCCTTGGGCCAGATGATTGAAAGTTCTCAGCACTAAAACTGAGGATCAGTTTTCAAAAGATCACAGCTCCCATTTAGGCTCTGACGTGAATTAAATAATAGTAATAATTTGCATTACTGTAAGGCCTAGAAGTCCAACCAAGATCAGGGCCCCATTGTCTTGTATGCACACACAGGCTCTGCCATTGCACCTACTGAAGTCAGCTCAAAACTCCCACTGATATAAGTGGTGGAGGATCAAGCTGAATGGAAGAGGCAATCTGTGACCTAAAAGATTACAATCTCATTGGACGAGTTAGGCATAGGATGGATGAAAACAAAGAGGTCACGTTTTCAAAAGAGCTTAGCCCCCAGTAGCTCCCATTCAATCCAGCCTTGTGAATGTATTCATGTGAATATTCTCAAAAGTATATCTGAACACACATTTAAAGTATATCTGAACACACCTTATATGAATGACGGATCATTTAAATAGTTGTAGATACATTTCAAGGTACAGATATATAGAATGCTCTCGCACATGGACATTTGGATATTGTTTCATACACATTTCAAATAATGGAAAAAATATATATGCTCTGTATTCACAGTATGTTATTTTTCACCCACTTATATTGGAATGTCTTCATTTCTCAAGTCATATTCTTTTCAAATTTGGCCAAGCAACCATTTCCCATCAAAGGCAATGTACAGAACATGCCAAGTCTGAACCTTTAAATGAAATCATTTTTAACTGATCCAAGCAACAACAAAAAAACCTCTGAACAATTTTCTTAAAGCAAGAAAACAACACTATGGTTTTTCATGTTCAGAGAATTTAAAAGTGCCTTAGTTCTTCAAACCCCTCCCCCAACAATCCTTTGGTCTGAGGGGGAAACAAGCTAAAAATATTTCAGTGTGAACGAAAAGCCTGGATTTTCTAACTTGTTCTGAGCCTGAAAACAGAGGCTTACAGTGAAAATATAACTACAGAGATATTAGTTGCAAGATTACAGTCCCTGTTCAAAGCCGACTGCATCTTCCTGTTATCCCTGGGGTTCTGTTCTAACTACACTACCACTGGGCCAGCTAAATAACATTGAAAAAACACATCTGAACTGTCCTTTCTCAAAGAAAGATTCCCTTTTCCTTTCATTCAGTAGCATGATGAGTGGAACGGGAAAAAAGGAGCAGTTTGCAGAAGAGACATATATTGATGTGAATCTAGAGGTACAGGGGATATAAACCAGCTGGATTATGTCTGTGGGTGCAGCCTGGACAGACACAGCAGAGAGGGAGCATGAAACACTGACCTCCAGGAATGTTTCATAAAGATCTGACCACTCTGCTGCTTGCTGTGCCACATGTTATAACGAAACACATGCCAAGCGACATAATTATAGCTGGGGATGGGAGGGGGAGAAGTCTGCAGACTGGAAATCTGCTGGTTTTACCATCACTCTGTCATTTCCATTCCAAGTAGTCTCAAGGCCACCATGTTTTACCCAACCAAACAAAACTCTCCACTGGGAGAACTAAAATGCTTCTTTATAAATGTGATGACAACGACATCCACACCCAAAAGCTCTGGAGTTCTAAACAGCTCCCCCAAGGCCTCCCCCGTATGCTGAATAACCACCATCTGGAGGAGCAATTTTCAAAAACAGTTTACATTTGCCAGAGTTTACTTGGCAAGGTTTTTTCAAAGGGGAGGCAGCAATCCTGCAGACAACAGCCTCCTTCACCATACAAGCCTGATTCATTCCCAGAGAACTATCCAACCTGTTGACAGAATGAGGCAGCGGTCCTGGGGGAGAAATCACATGGGATCATGTAATTAAAGACTGTCCCCTACTGGAAACACAAAGTCAGGTTGCACAAGCAACCATAATTCTAGCATCTTCTAAATTTTCAGGAAATGAGTTTGCACACTTTATGTCCTTTTAACATAGTTTGTGTGCGATTGAAGTAATAATTACCAGAAATTCCCTCATGCTTTTTACATGGTATTTGCATTTCTAATACAGAGTCTAACCACGTAGGGTTTTTTTCCTTTCTCTTTCTCGTCTCTTGTTGCTTTCATAGGATCATAGGACTGTAAGGGACTTAGGGAGGTCATCTGGTCCAGTCCCCTGCACTCATGACAGGACTAAGTATTATCTAGACCATCCCTGAGAGGTGTTTGTAGAACCTGCTCTTAAAAACCTCCAGTGATGGATATTCCACAACCTCCTTAGGCAATGGGTATAAAATAAACAAAATCATTGTTCCAAGTTATGTACAGATATTTTCTATAATATGTAAATGTTTTTGGGGAGTCCACTTAAAAATCAGTGGAAAGATTCCCATTGGCTTCATTGGGTTTGCATCAGGCCCTAAAAGCTGAAGACAGAAAAGCTACCGAGCTCTACCAGAAAAGCTTTCTGTATTAAGACCTTATGCAACAGAAATAATATGTGAGCTTCTAGAGTGTAGAATACTGTGATTCTTTCCCCATAATAGATCTTTATGTTTAGGGTTACAGAATCCTGGGACAGCTTGGAGAGAATTCAATATCCCTTTAGGACCCCCCACTGAATGCTACTTCTAGTTCTCCAGAGCTAATGCCCCACTCCTGTGCTCACATACGCAACTGTTCGATTTCTTAAAGCTAATCATTTTTGAGCTGGGGTGGGATCCCAACAGCATTGTGCTCCAACCTCAGAGCTGGATCTATGCAGGTAGATCTGTGCCAATGTAAGCAGCAGCACAGGTGCAAGGGTCCACTAGTGAGGACAAGTAAGCCCACAAGAAGCTCTCTTTTCTGAATTCCTCTCCTTTGGTTGCATTTGGAATTTATATTAGAAATGCTGAGCAGGTAGAAATGGAAACAGAACGCCAGAGATGTTCATCAACAATCAGCAGCCTTCATCAAATACAAATTTTACAAGAGACGCTTTGCTCAGTTGAAAGATCATATCATTTGCACCAGTTAAATAACATTTTGATGATTGATTTCCAGAGCTTGTGTTTCCAGTGGTTTTTATTTCTTCCCTAGACACTGGAATGACTACTACATTTGTAAGGCAGTGTCGCTTCTTCATCCCCCCAACAGAGTGTTGTTACCCATACTGAGTGTCAGAATTAATCAGTCTGGTTTTATTTCAAGGATAGCAAGCCGAACTTCATCACATATAAGTAGAGAATTAATGACATGCAACAGAAAGATCATGCTATTCTATGCAGAAAATGCTTTGCCCTCATATCTGAGGGAGGGTTCCTATGAACCTAAGCTCCCTCCCAATTTGCTGCTGAAATTTGAAAGAAAGGAGGAATTGATTTGACACCTGGTTTTGGGAACAAGATTGTCTGTCCCTTCCAATCTACTATTGGAGGTTAGAGGAGGGACTGTTCTGACCAGCTGATTCCAGTTCCCATATTAATATATAATTATTTTAAAAAATCTTTAGGAGTAATTGAAATCTGTTACGTCCTGCCAGTTCACACTGTTTGCTGCACTCGTGCTTAAGGACAATCCTCAGTTAATCAGCTGATGACAACTCTGAAAGAGAGCTTGTTCACCTGAACATTCACCTGCATGACAGGTAGAATTAGTCCATGGTCCTGATCCAAACTGCAGAAAGAGTTTAGGGGGACCGTATTTTCAAAATCAAACCCAGGAGACTTCTGCTATATTTTTTTAGGGTCCTGAAATGCTCATACAAAAGTACATCTCAGAATCATAGAATAATAGAATATCAGGGTTGGAAGGGACTTCAGGAGGTCATCTAGTTCAGTGTTTCTCAAACTAAGGCCGACGCTTATGCAGGGAAAGCCCCTGGCGGACCGGGCCGTGTCCACAGGTCCGGTCAATCACGGCTCACACTGGCCACAGTTCGCCACCGCAGGCCAATGGGAGCTGCTGGAAATGGGGGCCAGTATGTCCCTCAGCCCATCCACTGCTTTCTCCTCATCCACAAAGCCAGTTATCTCCTCATAGAAGGCAGTTAGGTTAGTCAGGCATGACTTGCCCTTGGTGAATCCATGCTGACTGCTCCTGATCACTTTCCTCTCCTCTAAGTGCTTCAGAATTGATTCCTTGAGGACCTGCTCCAGGATTTTTCCAGGGACATGCAAAAGTTTTTCTTCACTACCGGCTGGATCGGTGGGCAGCAATCAATCCAGCGGGGATCGATTTATCGTGTCTCGTCTAGACAAGATAAATTGACCCCCGAGCACTCTCCCATCAACTTCTGTACTCCAGCTCGGTGAGAAGCACAGGCAGAGTCGATGGGGGAGCGGCAGCAGTCGACTCACCGCAGTGAAGACGCCACGGTAAGTCAATCTAAGTATGTCAACTTCAGCTACGTTAATCACATAGCTGAAGTTGTGTAACTTCGTTTCACACACACACACACAGTATAGACCAGGCCTCGTTCTTTTTGAAATAATGCTGCTCCCAGCTACTGACTCAACAGTGACCACAGGCATATTTCCTTGAGTGGAGGATTTTCCCTGCTAACATAGCATCTGAATGAGCTTATCATGAAACACTGAACAAGTGTCATTAATATTCACTATGGGCAAAGCTCTGATAGCATCTGCACTTATTTGGCTTTTCTCTTCACCTCACACACTGTTCATCGCACTGAATACTTATTCTACTGGGCTGTTAGTTCCTGGTAAACATTGAGCAAATTCTACTCACTGCAGCAATATGTCTTGAACAACTCTTTTTATAGACCTGAAAAAAAGGAACATTTGCTTGGTGAAATGAAAACCAGGGACATTTCAGGTCTTGAAAGAAATTCCCAGGACACCAAAAGTCCAGCATTGTTAGTGGACTCTGGCTTTATGGCCTCCAATTTTGTGTCCGCTCACTCTTTCAGTAAATTAGGGTAAAACAGTGACTACGCATCAAGCAATGAGGCTGAAAATGAAGACAAAGGGGGAAGGAAAGCAAGCGTATTACAATGTGAATTTCTCTTTCAAACAAACACATACAAAGACTGCTTAAGTTCTGGTCCAGATTTTCAGCAAAAGTAAATTGATTGGTTAACTAACATTAATGCCAATCTATTGTGGCTGAGGAGCCAGACCTTTACTTTTTATTTTAGTTTCAAAAACATTTTGAAACAACATCATTTTCAACACCACCTGGCTTGGTTGGAAATCAACATGATCTCTATCTTATTTGAACAGATGATTCAGAAAGTTTTTATGCAAGCAGTATTGTAAGATCATTCTTTTTTTTTCAAAAACCTGACAAACAATAAATCTTCCCTTTTTGCATAGTGCACGACCCACACCATAAGTCTTTTCAGTCATGTTTCCTGGATGTTCTGTAGACTTAAGAGAGTTTGGAGAAGCTCACAAAAGATGCGAGAGCTGGATACCTGTCCTGATACTACTTATGCCCAAGGACACTGCACTGACCCACAGAGTAGCTCGGATGAAGTTCAACACCATGCCCAGATCATTGCATGATCTTAGAGGGTTACAAAAAGCTGCATAAATAATTTTTGAACAGTAAAAGGAAAACAAGTCTCAGTGTTTGCTGCGAGCATAGGAGTATACTGGAAAGGTCATCACATAAATGCATAAGGTCTCATTGGCATGTGGGATACACTAATGAAAAATGTACTTGCTTACCGCAGCAAGAATCAGGGCATGAACTAAAGCCATAAAAGTTTTATAGAGCCTCTCCACAGACACCGCATTGCTTTGCCTTTGGTCTTCACAATGCACTTGACAAAATAAGCTCTCCTGTGATGTACTGGCATTTCAAAAGGCTGGTTTCAAATTTAAATTATTCCACTCCGAGGTTGAACCACTGAGTTCCTTTGACAGCTGTACTGGGTCCCACTTTAGCGGGAAGAATGGCAGTGCTCCATGTAGTGCTGTGGGGATGAAGTGTAAATCAGGTCTCAGAAATATGCACATTTAATTTACTTAATTGACTGTAAAATAATTATGCTTTGCAGTGTAATTGTTCTGCTGCGGAAGAAAGCAGGGCTTCTGAACATTTAAGGGAAATGATTATGGGACCAGAATTAAGACATTATTTTCTCCTATCATGTACGTAAAATATCATAAGCATTTTGTCATTACATTGTGTTCTGTATGTGGGATGTAAGATTCTCTTGCAAAAGCCTTTCTTGTTCTTTTGTTCCTCTCTTATTTCCCCACCCACTATCCATCCTTCACTCTATTTTGATTTAGGGACACAGAGGCAAGCACATTTAAAACAAATTTAGGAACAAGGAGTGAAATCCTTGCCCCATTCAAGTCAATGCGAGTTTGCCACTTCACCCAAGGAATTTAGACTATCCTCTCTCCCTCACTGATTTATGTCCGCTCATTTTGAATAATGTGTGTATCTGGGAATAAATATGAGCGTCGTTGGGTTTGGATTTTACTTTATCTTCAAGGACCAGCAGCTTTAGTTACAGCAGAGTCACTAATCCACTATTCCCTGGACATAACAGTTGTGGAGGAATTTGAGTCAGGGCATCCAGCATGGGAATTTATGTTCATCCCCATATGTACATTCCTTTGGTTCAGTGAGGGTAGCCTGAAACATTTCAAGATATTATTAGTCTGAATTTGGATCCAATTATTTCTAATTGGCCAAAAGGGATCAAAGGAAACATACATGGGATCAAAAAATTAGTCGATGAAGTCAACAGTTCTTTTTTTCTTTGAATTGATGGGTTTCTTCTTTTTTCATTCCCGCATCCCCAAGGAAATCAGCAAGGGTTTGGAAAGATTCAAAACAGCACACTGTAATACCTACCTCTAAAGTGAACCTGTGTTTACAGCTGTGAAACAGAGGGTCCAGGTTTTGGAGAATTAGCTACACAATTTTATTATGCAAAAAATGCTACAGATCAACATGATTGGATTTCCTTCCTCTCTCATCAGTGAAATTGTCAAGAGCAAATCCCAGAAGGTAAACCAGGCAAAAGAGTAGCATGGAGCTCCCCAGCGGCTAGGATCTGTGAATGGTTATCATTCAAGGAAACGCAGTGCCTTGCTCAGACTATTGGAAACTTGATTGATCTTAATTTGACTGTCTTTCATCCACTGTATCTTCAGTAACATAGAAGCTGCTTTGCAAATCATAAAGCCAATTATTCTTAAGTAGAGCTGGTGGGAAATTTTTCAAGGAAACTTTTTCCATCAAAAAAAAAAAATGCTGGTTTGTCAAAACCAAAATTATCTGCAAAAAAAAAAAAAAAAAAAAAAAAAAAAGGAGGGGGGCTGTTACAACAAGTGTTCCAACTCAAAATAAAATGTTGGAAAATGTTTTGAAATTGTCAAAACATTTTTCAACACTTACAAAATGAAAATTCCATTTTTCCCAATTCAAAACAACTTTTCATTTCAAAATATCAGAATTTAAAAAAAATAACAGATCAACGTTGAAACATTTTGAAATTATCCAAACTAAATATCCTCATTGACCCAAAACAAAAATATTTTCTGCTTTTTCACTTTTGGTTTGTGAAAATTTTTGACATTTCAATTTTTCATCCTAGTTCAGGATGGGACAAATTCTTGACAAATTCAGTGGAGCCAGCTGTGCTTTGGATTCTCTCTATCCTAGACCACTGAAGAAAATAATGGAAGTTATTGCAGCCTACAGATGTATTGCCTTCCTTGGTTTCCCCTTTTGCGGGGGGTGGGGAAGGGCAACTCAGGAGGCAGCAGCTGTCAGGGGAACCCGTGGAAGCAATTGCTATCCTGAAGCCACTGGTGACAGGAACAGCTATGCAGGGGAAGCTGGATGTTGATAAATGATCTGGAAAAAGGGATAAACAGTAAAGTGGCAAAACTGGCAGATGATACAAAATTACTCAAGATAGTTAAGTCCCAAGCAGATTCCAAAAAAGCTACAAAAGGATCTCACAACATTGCATGACTAGGCAACAAAATGGCAGATAAAATTCAATGTTGATAAATGCAAAGTAATGCACACTGGAAAACAATCCCCCCTATACATATAAAATGATGGGGTCTAAATTAGCTGATACTACTCAAGAAAGATCTTGGAGTCATGGATAGTTCTCTGAAAATATCCACTCAATGTGCAGTGGCAGTCAAGAAAATGAACAGAATGTTGGGAATCATTAAGAAAGGGATAGATTATAAGACAGAAAATATATTGCCCCTATATAAAGCCATGGTACGCCCACATCTTGAATACTGTATGCAGGTGTGGTTGCTGCCTCTCAAAAAAGATATATTGGAATTGGAAAAAGTATGGAAAAGGACTACAAAATGGTTAGGGGTATGGAACAGTTTCCATCTGAGGAGCAATTAATAAGACTGGGACTCTTCAGCTTGGAAAAGAGATGATTAAAGGGGGAATATGATAGAGATCTATGATATCATAACTGGTGTGGAGAAAGTAAATAAGGAAGAGTTAGTTACTCCTTTTTGGAACACAAGAACTAGGGGCCACCAAAAGGAATTAATAGGCAGCAGGTTTTAAACAAACAAAAAGAAACATTTCTTCACACAATGCACAGTCAACCAGTGGATCTCTTTGCCAGAGGATGTTGTGAATGCCAAGACTAAAAGGGTTCAAAAAAGAACTGGATAAATTCATGGAAGATAGGTCCACCAATGGCTATTAGCCAGGATGAGCAGGGATGGTGTCCCTAGCCTCTTTTTGCCAGAAGCTGGGAATGGGCGACAGGGGATGGATCACTTGATGATTAACTGTTCTGTTCATTCCCTCTGGGGCACCTGGCACTGGCCACTCTCAGAAGACAGGATATTGAGCTAGATAGACCTTTGGTCTAACTCACTATGGCCATTCTTATGTTATGTTCTCCCTGTTACCCAGCACAGATCTTTAGAACCGTACTTTGCTTTCTGTAAAGTTCTCTATCCCAGCAGCTCTCTCAGCTGTCCCATTACTCTGAGGATTTGGTGAGGTCATGATGCATGCCTATTGGTAGATTTAAGTGATCTCCATCTATTCTGCACTTGGCTACAACTATGCTGCATATATGTCAGTCCCAGGATATTAGACAGACAAGGTGGGTGAGGTAATGTCTTTTACTGGACCAATAAAAGATACTAGTTCCCATCCTTGTCTCTCTAATTCTGCATTGAGAAAAGGTATCTGTTGTCAGCACCTCTGGGGTTTAGCATATTAGAATCCAATCCAGTCTCCACTGAAACCACTAGAAAGACTTGTACTGAGTTCAATGCATGCTGGATCAGACTCTCAGGCACCATTCAAACCACCATGAACTCAGAATGAGAATCAACAGTTCCCTCTCAGGGATTTTCTGACCCTGCTCCCTCCTTTTTGTTTGAACCTTTCAGAAGTAATCAGGGCCATAGACTGGGACTCAGAGGACTTAGGTTCTATTTCCGGTGCTGGCGCTGACTGGCCCAGTGACATTGCACAAGTCTCTGCAGCTTTGCCTTCCCACTCTTTAACTGTCTTGTTATTTAGGTTGTAAATTCTTTGGACAGGGCCTCTCTCTCTCTCTCTCTGGGAGCTTAGGCTATATCCATACAGGTGCTCATACTCACGCACTTCACCATGTATTCACTCACACACCGTACCTGGGTGAGTGTCCACATTATGCTGTGCAGCACATGGGCAGTGCAGAGCTATGTGTGTAGAAGAGAGAGACGTTCCCTCATAAGAGATAGCATATGAACACAGGAATTTGGAGATGTGTCCTGGAGATGGGGGTAGGGAACACCGCATGGCTGTGTGCAGCAGTTCACTAGAGGCGTTCTCATTCACTGGTTTCTTTTTAATGAACCCCAAGCTTGTTAGAGGCATAACACTGTGTACACACAGTGTCCCTTTCCAACAAAACTCTGCCATCCTGCAATGGCTCTTGGTGTTTTGCTATCTGTCCCATACTTGTACTACTGTTAATTTTGGTTTACCCCAAATTGGGTGTCTGTATTTCAAAATTCAGTTCTACCTGAGGTAGTGATAGGTAAATGCTTCACTAGATAAATTTCATATACATCGATACCACTTTCAAGTGTTACTCATCCAGTATTGCTCTAATAAGTAACTTAAAGGACTTACTGAAAGTAACTTGAAGGACTTACCGGTATGCCAGAGTCTTGAGCATGGGGTGGGGCCTCAACCAGAGAAGCAGAGGCCTTTAAATCCCCGGGTCCTTTAAATCGAGATGGGTAGCAGTGGTTGGGAGCCCTGGGCCTTTTAAATCACCACTGGAGCCCCATGGTAGTGGTAGCTGCTGAGGCGGCTGGGAGCCCTGGGGCTCTGGCAACAATTTAAAGAGCCCAGGGCTCCGGTCACTGCCGGGAGCTCCAGGTCCTTTAAAATCACCAGCCTGGGGAAGCTGCCCCCTGCTGGTACAGTCGACTTTCACATCTGGCTGCATGAAAGACATGGGTGAGGAAGAGGGCATTGTGTTGTGGGGGATCTAAATTTTTCCCCATTTTTTTTTTTAAAATTCAAATTTGTATACTTCGAATCCTTTTAGTTTCAAAAACTGAACATTCAGTATTAAAAAGAGCTCTCGAGTTGGTCAAAAATGGAGGATAATACAGAAAATTTATTTTTTCCAAACTCCAATGTATCAAAGTTTGAATTTGATAAAATTCAATTTTGAATTTGAGAAATTTTCATCAGCTCTTCTACTTAAGTATCTGGTTTCTAGTTCCTTATCCAATATATAGTAAGCATGGGGATGTCTACAATTTAGACAAATTTAGACAATTTAGACAACTTTTAAAAGATAAACTTTCAAGAGTTTATGCCCCAAGCCAGTAAGATGCTGAGTCCACTCTGAGCAGTTCCGACTCTCCATTTGACCTCAGTGCTAGCTGAGGGTATTCAGCATCTTGCAGGACTAGATTCTTTGAGATCAGTTTCTCCATATGTGTGCTGATGGGACTGAAGACACCAAAACAAAAATTGTTCACACTTCCTTATCAATCTGGACATGCTTCTTTCTGCCTAGAATAGGGATCTCAGTGCAGGTGACTGTGTTTGATACATAAGACAAGCAAGACCTTCCAAAAAGGCATCTACTGACGAAACTGATTTATGCCATGTCTACACTATGAGCTTTTGCCAGCATAGCAATGTCAGTTGGGGTGTGATTTTTGTGACATTTCTGTACTGGCAAAATCCATGTGTAGATACAGTTATACTGGCATACCAGGGCTTTTGGCAGGATAGTTTATTTCACTCACCAAACTTTATAAGCTATATTGACAAAAACAGCCTTTTGCCAGTATAAGCTATGTCTACAGTTGGAGGGTTTGTCAGCATAGCTATACCAGCAAATCTTTTCTAGTGTAGACCTGGCCTTAGTTAAATCATAATATTTTCACACTGGTGGACTAGTGACTAGTGTTTTAACTGCTTATGTCTGGCTTAAAAGCAAAGCAGTTTCCTAGCACTTTTCTTAAGAGTTTACAGCTCACTAATGTATTTGGAATGATCTTTTTTAATCATCACTGTAGATCTGTTTTCATTCTGAGGAGGGTATTTCAACCTCCACTTCTCTTTTATCTGGATCAAACAATTAGGATAACTTTACTGAATTTATGCTAAATACAGAAATCTACCTTTCAACTTAAAAAAGGAAAAAAAAGATCTGCATCGGAAGTCTGACATGGGGGAAAGAGAGGCATCTTTCTCTTGTCCACAAAACTTACCCAAGATCATGATTTAGGAAAGCACTTAAGTAGGTGCTTAACTTTAAGCATGTGCTTATGTCTCAAAGCAGGTGTTTAAGTGCTTTCCTGAGCAGGGCTTAAGTCTTCAATTATCAGTCACTTTACAATCCCCAGCCAAAATGAAAACAGCATCCCTTTACATCTTTAGCACCTTGTAATTTGTCAAAAATCTGCAAAATTCCTCTTTGAAACACCTTGGGAGTAGAAACATCTGAAGTTCTACCAGAAAATGGTAATGAGAGGACTAAAATAACTGTAGTCCTTTAAATAGCTATGGATTGCCATAAAGGAAAAGCTGATTTATTCTTTTGATTAATAATAAATCATGTTGCCCTTTCAGGAGATGTCTTTTACTCTTCATATTTGTCTCATATTTTAGATATTAGAAAACCCAAAATATGTCCCATTAGCTGTGATTTCCAGAGGGCGTTAGCAGATCAGGTTTTAGAATGTGAATACATGGGAAACAGAGACTGGATAAATTATCGGTCTAGGGGAATTTGAACAGCCCGTCTTCTCCATCCTCCAAATGTAATCTTTTTCAGATCAGAATGTATAATCAGAGTTCATAAAGTAGAAAAAAATGACACTATTTACCTTCAGTCAAATAAAATACATGGCTCTGCACCTCCGAAATCTGTCTTAATGCTACCGTTGTTTTGGTTAACACTTTAGCGGCTGGTGCTAATGGGGCTATAAAATTATACCAACAACCCTAAATTCATAATGCAGTAAGTAACACTTCAGATTTCTGACTGCTGTGTGGGAAAAGTGATACTACTTCCCCACCTCCCCTTAACAAGAACTCAACTTCTCTCACTAGAGTCAGTTGGGACTACAGACCCTCATCAGTACCTGATGAAACTGTTGTACAAGAAATTATAGGCAGAAATGCAAGAGTTTGTGCCAGAAGCCTTCCCCTTTCCTGGGATGCATTTGTGGATTAACACATGTCCCAAGAATATAAGGATAAAGGACCTATTTAGAAGCTGGTCAGACAACTTGATACACCATACCAGATCAGAAAAATACTCCATATAATTTGGTATCTTTCCTCCAGCAGCAGCTGAAAGACTGAAATTTGCAAAACAATGATCCTCTTACACCTTGAAGCATGAGATCTGGTTGCCTTAATCATTTTAGCTTGCAGCCACACCAAGTATTGTTAAGGGGTATAAAATTTCCTATATCGATCTAGCCACCATGGTATTTAACATCAGTGGCATCAGCTGGATATTTAATGTAGATACCACTGAAATAGAATGCAATGTCTTGTACTTCTACCTTCCGCCAACGATTGGAACAGGGATGATTAGAATAAAGCATAGCTGGTGAATCCGCAGACCTGACCTTCCACATGGACAGGGTGATTCATAGGCTATAACAAGAGAAACAGAGCCCTCAATCTACCACACGACTTTGCACCTCTCCCTTGCATGTCCCCTGCACAAAACACTTCATAGAATATCAGGGTTGGAAGGGACCTCAGGAGGTCATCTAGTCCAACCTCCTGCTTAAAGTGGGACCAATTCCCAACTAAATCACCCCAGCCAGGGCTTTGTCAAGCCTGACCTTAAAAACCTCTAAGGAAGGAGATTCCACCACCTCCCTAAGTAACTCATTCCAGTGCTTCACCATCCTCCTAGTGAGTGGTGAAGCCTAGAACACTGTCAGGTGCTGTGCAGCCTTCCCCTTATGCTCCTAAGTCCCTTACGCACTTCTGAAAAATCTCCTCCTTGGTTATTGTGATGGGTTAGGTCACAGAACCCCCCCTTGGGAGCTGCCATTTGATGTGCCAAGACTACCTCTGCCCCTGCTTTCCCTGCCAGCTCGGGACCCCAGCACCCTGTCTTGCTGAGCCAGACACACCCATCTGCTCCAACACAGACCCAGGGTCTGAATTACTTGCCCCAAAGTTGAAGACTTAACTGAAAGCATTTTACGTAAGTGTTCTTGCCTTTAACACTCAAATACCCAACTCCCAATGGGGTCTAAACCCAAATAAATCCATTTTACACTGTATAAAGCTTATACAGAGTAAACATAAATTGTTCACCCTCTATAACAGTGAGAGATATGCACAGCTGTTTGCCCTCCCCCCAGGTATTTATACATACCCTGGGTTAATAAATAAATAAAATGTGATTTTATTAAATACACAAAGTAGGATTTAAGTGGTTTCAAGTAGTAACAGACAGAACAAAGTAAAACAAAATAAAACACGTAAATCTGTGTGTAATACAGTAAGAAATTGAATACAGATAAGATCTCACCAGTTCCAGTAAGGTTCCTTTTACAATCACTCACACCCAGGGCCGGCTTCAGGCACCAGCCCAGCAAGCAGCTGCTTGAGGCGGCCAACGGAAAAGGGTGGCACATTTGGCTCTTCGGCAGCAATTCGGCGACGGGTCCCACACTCCTTGTCAGAGGGAAGGACCAGCCACCAAATTGCCGCCGAAGACTGAAGCGGCAGCAGTAGAGCTGCAGATTGCGATCATGGCTTTTTTCTTCTCCTTCTTCTTCTTGCTGCTTGGAGAGGCAAAAACCCTGGAGCTGACCCTGCTCACGCCCCCTTTACTGTCCTTTGTTTCAGTTTCTTTCAGGTATCCTTGGGGGTGGAGAGGCTCTCTCTCTCTTTAGCCAGCTGAAGACAAAATGGAGGGGTCTCCCACAGACTTAAATAGACTCTCTCTTGTGGGTGGAGATCCCCTCTTCTCTCCTGTGCAAAGTCCAGCACCAAGAGGAAGTTCTGGAGTCACCTGGACAAGTCACATGTCCATGCATGACTCACAGTTTTTACAGGTGGAAGCCATTGCCCACATGGTATCTTGAATGTTTCCAGGAAGACTTCTTATGTGGATTGGAGCGTTCCAAGATGCATTGTTCCTTAAGTGTTTCCTGATTTGGCACTTAACTTTGCGAATTCCTTTCTCCAGGAACTGACCAAATGCTCTACTAAGGTTATTTAGAAATCAAGCCAGTACACAGCCAATATTCATAACTTAGAGTACAAAAATGATACATGCATACAAATCGGATTAATAGATTCAGTAGATCATAACCTTTACATAGATATGTTACGTGGCATATGTAGCACAAAACATATTCCAGTTATGTCATATATCTTCATGAGCATATTTCCATAAAGCCTTATAGGGGGTGCTGTCACAGTTATGTTGAAGAATAACTCATAGGACCTGAATGATCCTGTTGATTTGGATCCTTATATTTGGAGTGGGAAAGTTATTTACCCATGGTCATCTGGCAACCCAGCATGGGTGGGATGCTTCTCGCCCAGGGGCATCCAGAAAGGAACACCGGGTTAAATAGTAAGAGCAGGATGTTCAAATGTGGCCTAATTCTGCTCCTATTGATGTCAACAGTCAAACACACGCTGACATCATTGGGAGACCGATGCCGAATGCTTTTGAACACCCCACCTACGGATTTTTTTTTAAACCAAATATCTCCTCTCTGCCTTACCCACCAAAAACAACAAAGAGCTCCTCAGGCTGCTTTGAAGTGCTGCTTTCCTCTGCTTCTCAGGCCAGGTGCATGTTCAGTTGGGACAATGGTGTTGCTACCAATATCCTGCTCCCTGTGGGTGAAAGGCTGGGGCAGGGAGACATTGCAGTACACCACATGGTTCTCAGTTGCAACTGCTGCTCCTGTCTGCTTGGGAAGAGCTTGGGGATTTAACGGTGAAGACGAAGCAAGATGAAGAGGCCATATGGGGGAGGAGAAAACGTAGCCCCTGATGTCTTCAGCTGTTTTGGAGTTTGAGAGCAGAGAAAGAAACCCAAGGGGACCCTCCCATCTACACAGCTCCTTGTGTCAGTCCCTGATTAGCCACTTGGGTGCAATGGAACCATCTACTTGGCTAGATCCATAATTAATAACATTCGGTTTTTTAAACCATTTTCAATAAGCCATTTTATAAAGGAGCAGGAACACAACAGCAGGTGCTTCTCAGACAATGTACACGCACCTCCGCAATGCTAAGCCACAGGCTTCACCTTTGCCCCAGCACACTGGAGCTGTGTTTGTGTCAGCTGATAAGCACACAGTGTGTCCCTGCTTACTCACACACACAGGAGACATCTCTACTACTTGTAAATGTACTGGTTCATAGAACAAAGCATCTGTCCAAGATACTGGAAGATAATGATGCAATAATAGAGCACACAGAGGACCCATATACAACGCTGCACTTTCTCTCTCACACACACTGTCCTGACAGAAAGAAAATTGTGATGACTTTGCAGTTACCACTGGGCCAAGTGTTTCCATAAATATCATCAAGTGGCTTCCAGGCATCTTAGAAAGATTCCATTGCACTAGACAGGCTGCCCATGTGGCACCATTCAGCTGCATCCCAACCTGGGTACCACCACTACTAGGAATTTAGGGTTATCTTCCAGTGCCCTGTCACGTTAATGGTGTGAGGTGAGAAGAAATTGCCAGGCTTTTCAGACACCCAGTGGGATCACCACTTGATTCACTGCCTCAATATCCTTGTTCAATACCTGAATCAGAAGATCTGCAACACTAAACAGAACCAACACATGTGGATAAAGATACTCTGAGCTTCATACCCTGCCAACCCTTTTCTCTCACTCTTGTCACTGTCTGGATCCCCAGGAGATCAGAGAGAAGCATCTTCTGTTCAGCATTCTGAGGGACAGGTAAAGACTTCCCACACAGGCAGAGATTTTATTGACATTGGGCCATATTCTCCTCCAATCCCTTGACTCCTGCTCCATTTATTAATAGGGTCAGGCAAGAGAAAAATTGCTGTTCTGTCACCCAAAGTGCTCCAGTCTAAACAGGAGAGGATCCTAGTCTGAGGAAAGGTGTCTACCACATCATCATCCATCCTGGAAACCAATTTCAGAGGTTGCCTTTCCAGCAACATACTCAAGGCAAAGTGCTGGATTTGCAGCTACTGGGGAGAGCAGTGATTAAAGTACATTGATCTGAACCAATATGACTAAACTAAAAGTTTTGAAATAGAGATGAGCCTGCAACTAGACACCATATTCATCTTCCATAAGTCTGCCCTCCATAAGAGTTTGGGAGTTGTATGTCTACAGTAGAGAAGCCCACTGCCAACGTACCAGCCTACAAGAGTGGCTCCATCTGTTGCTGCATCTGTGCATCGTATCTCCGACAGCGTACTCAATCCTACAAAAGGCACTCCAGAGCAGACACTAACTCAAGTGATGACTGGAGCTGAGTGGTCTGTCTGGAGCTTGGCTATTGTGTCCCTGGGTGGAGGAGGCAGTTGAGGTGACAGTGACATAAAGGGGCCCTTTAGGGAATGAGGATGGGGAACTGTATATATCCAAGGAACAACCTAGGTTCCAGATTCAAGACCTCAAAACTCAAGGCTAATTTCATTTGGGGCTGGGTTTCTTACATGAATTCTTCACAGAGCCCGAATCAAAACTTAGCTGGAACTCCCAGTTAAAGACTCACATAACACTTCCATCTCTAACAAGGATAGCATGAGGATAAATCATTCAGGTTTGTGAGGAGCTTACATAGTACACTGAAAGGGGCCTGTGGACGAGCAGACTCACCCCTGTGGCACCTCCTGCTGGTTGTCCTCGGGAATTAGCTCTTTTTCCAGCCAGGAGCGCCCTCTGCAGGCTGGTGATCCGCCTGTGCTCCAGCCCCAGGTCCATCCCTGGACCCTGGTGCCCTTTTAACTGGGGTGTTGCCCCCTGGCAGTGCCCCACCAATCTGGGTCACCCCTCCCTGGGGAACCCCCAACCCACTATCCCCACTTTGCCTCAGTTTTGGCTACTGCCCAGTCTCCATCTAGCCCCCGTTCACTGGGGCAGACTGCAGTATCAGCCACTCATCATAGGCAAAGGGGTTTGGACCTTCTGGCTTAGCCTACCCCTGGGCTGCCCTCTGCAACCCCCAGTACCTATTAGCCCAATGCTAGGCCGCAGCCTGGGGTTTTCCAGGCAGGAGCTCCCCAGCTCCTCTGCCTTTCCCCAGCCCACTTCCACTCAGGTACTCTGCTCAGGTCCCTGCAGCCAAGCCCACGTCCCTCTACAAACAGAGAGAGACTGTTTGTCTGCCCCTGGCTTCTCTGCCTTTATAGGGCCAGAGGAGCCTGTTTGGGGTGTGGCCCCAACTGCAGCCACTTCCCCCAATCAGCCCAGCCTAAAAGCTGCTTTCTCCAGCCACAGCCTGCTCCCAGGGCTGTTTTTAACCCTTCAAGGCAGGAGCAGGGATCCACCCTGCTACAGGGCAATATAAGAACCTAGACTGGAAGTATAATGAATCGGCTGAGCAGTAATAATTCTGCAGAGGGCAGGGCAATGAATCTGCTGCTGTTCTGACTGCTGACCCAAGAAGAAGAACAGGGTCCACATACATAGAATAGTTAAGGACATGCACATACTGTAAGTCCACAAATCACAGCAGACCTGATTCTGATGGCATTTTCTCCCCAGCAAGGAGAACAGATTTGCTGCAAAGCCCCATAATTGACAACCACTTGGTTGAGGGGCAACAATAGGCAAATAGCACAAGTCACCCAAGCTCTGTAATCTTGATCATTGTGAAAGTCATGGAGCATTCAGCCACAATCACTTCCCTTAATGCTAAGCAAGGACTGAAGCCAAGTTAGAAATATCATCCCACCCCGCCCCCCAAGCCTTAAAATAGCTTGGATTGCAGCCGACTTTATTAGCTCCATCTCTATTCTAGTTACTAGTTCTGAAGTTAGTGTATCGTATGTTCGTGTGCTACCTACATTTCCAGTTGATCAAAGGATTGGGTAAAGATCAGCTACCTTCCCCCTCACGCACCCAAAGCTAAATTAAACTGGGAGTTCACAATGAATGGTAATGGGCATGGGTAGCTAGAGTCTGATAATTACATGTGTTCAGATGTTGGCGACCAGATTTCTCCCATTTCAAGTCATACTGTATGATGAGAGGAGAGGGATCGAAGCCAATCACAGGAAATCAATGTATAAAATGAGACTGAAACTTATCAGCAATACAATATGGCCTACATTTCTAAGATGTATGTAACCGCAATTGGGTTCAGGAAATATGGCCCTATGCATTCCAATACCTTACACATTTCCCCAGCCAGTGCGCTCCCATGAACATGCCTACTCTATAAAAGAACTCACCCTACCATGTCCCCAAAGGGATTGCATCAAGTGTGTTAAGAAGCAAGTAGCACTTTGCTTTCAAAACTTCAAGCGAGAAGTAAGGAATATTTCTTTTTCCTGTATATGATCTTTTAAATTAAATGATAATATCTAACGTTCATATAGTACATTTCATCCAAAAGGGATTTATAAACTTAAGCTATGTACCAAATGTACTCTACCTCCTAGTGAAATGCAACACACCCTGGGAACTCTTCAGCATGCACAGCAATGCTAAAGAAGGAGGACAGTGAAAGAAGAGAAGATTAATTTATCCAATTTAAGCTGTGGGTGGAATTTCAGGAGGCAGAATATCATGTACTGTGTGCTTTGGTGTCTGGCCCGGACACCATGTTTAGTATCTCTGCTCTTGTGAAAAATGCCCTGGGTTCTTTACTGATTGCACACACCGTTTTGTCTTGTTGACATAAACACCACTGAGATCAGCATGGTGTCCACAATGCCATATAGGAGCACGTGTTCAGTCCTGGAACAGAGAGAAGAGTTATGCCTCTTGGCAGACAACACCTCTTCTAGCACTGATCTGAGGCATGATCCAAAGCTCACTGACATCAACGAGACAGTTTCTTTTCATTTCAGAGGGTTTTAGATCAGGCTCTGATGCTTCCCGTAGCTCCTACATGCATGTATCCAAACATAAAGCTGGTCTCCGTAGTAAAGTCTGATGGAATCACAGAAGATGTGGCTGCAGGTCTCATCTTGTGTTAAATAGTAATAATGTTTGAGGGCTTAAAATATATGCAATAAATGACTTTTGCAGATTCATTCTGACATTTAATTAACTACAAACAAAGTTTATTGCTTGACATACTCCTGTCATAATTCAGGGCAACTGTGCCTGTATTTCTCTCAGCAGTGTAGCGAGGGCACCCACTCAGAGGTGGATTAAGGTTTCCTGGGTCCCAGGGCCAGGGGAAGTGGGGGTCCCCTCCCCACCCCACCTCTTTTGCGTCCAGCCACATGCCCCTTCCTCCTGTGGCCCCGCCCACAGCCCCACCCCTTTCTGCCCCTTCCCTGGGGCAGGGCCTGCCCCTGTTCCATCCAGAGTACCCCCCCATTCTGCCCTCCCACTGCAGCCCCAAAACCCCTTTGGCCGATTTCTGCTCCCTGCCCACTGCTTGGGGGGGCAGGGGCTTCCTCTGTCCCACAGCTTCAGCCAGGGATGGGGTCAAGGTCTCTGAGGCAGGGGGGCTTCCCTCGCCCCTACCACCCAGCAGCCAGGGCTCCAGGCTTCCACCGCCCAGCAGCGGATTTTTTCCAGGGCCCCTGGGCATGGGCCCCATTGGTTCAGTAGCTAATCCACCACTGCACCCACTCTCAGCCATCTCCTGTCCTGGGTGAAGACCCAGATCTCACTCCCTTCTGACTGGGGTATTTCCAGACTGCACAGTTCCCCGCTTACACTGTGTTATCCCCAACAGAAACAGGCTGTCCAACCACACCTGCCTGCTTTTTCTTCAGGGGCCAATACAGTGATTGTCAACAGCTGTAAGTAGCAATTTAAGTAACCACACAGTTCTATCTATGCAAGTCATTTGTACTCTTAAGAAAAAAGCACACATCAGCAGCCATTACTCTTCTTTAGAATGAATTGAAATCCTATACACTGTATATTAGGCTGACATTTTGGGGTAGGGTTATCTAAAGCACTCAACGTTGGCCAAACTCTGTTCCCATCGACTTCAATGGCAAAATGTCCCTGGATTTCAATGGAAGCAGAAGCAGGCCAACTCTGATAGCTTTTGAAAATCCCTCCCAAAGACTAGTTGCATAAAAGTTTGCTAGCAGTATGTTTGCTGACACTTCAACAGCCTGCTTTGCAAGAATCTCTAAGCACTGTACATAATGAAGCTGGTACATGAATACTCAAGGAAAGCAAATATTAAACTTTGCACTGGAAGAAGTATAATATACAAGGGATGGGACACAGATTAAGGCACGGATCCAACAAAGCACCAAAGTATGTATTTAAATGTTAATATATATGAACAGCCCCATTGGAGTTGAGTTACAGACTTTTGTCTTCAGCTAGAGCTCAGTGGGGGATGGGAACAAAGTGCAGCTGGGATACAGGATTTCCACACTCCCTTCCAAAGCTGTGGCTCTGTGGCATTTAAGGTCCCAATCCAGGAAAGCACTTATGCCTGTGCTTAAAACTTGAAGCATATACCTTTTCTCATTGAAGGTGCAAGGAACAGTGACATCAAAAGCCACAGATCCCTGACTCTTCTCCACACTCCAGCCCGTCATGTCTCCCAAAAAACTGCCAAGCTTCAGCCACTTCAGGCTGAGGGGATGGAGACCCTGGCCTTTTAGGCTCCTCCTCTCTCCCTCCTCCATGCGCAGCTTTGGCTGCGCTTTCCTCTCATTTAATCCTGTCTTCACTTCGCAGCCAAGGGACGCTAAGGCCTTAAAGCGTACAATGCACATGGCAAGTGACACCTGAAAATAGCAGTGTTAGGTGCAGTAACCTCAACGCTCCCTGAGGCAGAATTAAAAGATGATCCCATCTCCCTTTGTCTAAAACAAGACAGATGGAAAGTACCTTCCTACACCAGAGCAGGTCTCCTCCCCTACAGGCAGGTGCCCTAGCCACCACACTGCAGTCATTCTCACACCCTTTCTCTCTGGCCCACTGACCATTCAAGCATTGCATACAAGTGGAACGGCTCTGAAAGGAGAGCAGGAGGGAGCCCCCCCAGAATACCATATAGCCCGGTGGTTAGGCCACACACCTGGGAGGGGTGAGACCTGAGAACAAATCCTTGCTCTAGAGCCTGGGTGAGGGGAGTCCCATATCACAGGTGAGCATCCTAACTTCTGAGTTAAAGGTTATAGGGGCAGCACCACACTCAGTGTTTGTGAATCCAGCCCTTCATCTCCTGTACTGCTATTAAAAAAATACATGAAACAAAATGTTTCATTTTGGGTCAAATAAAATGTCTTTTTCAATCTGAAATGAAGTTTTTCCAACATTTTCCTATTTCCAGAAAGTTCTGAAATTTTTCACATTCAAATTGACCCCAGCTGTTTCCCCCTCATTATTTTGGAGTTGACAGCAGACTGAAAACACACAGTTATTCTCACAGCTCTACTCGTTATTAGAAAAGTGCCAGATACACTCACTGCTAGTGGCGCTTCCCGCTGGCCATCCTGGGAATTAGCTGTGCCAGACTTGCACTCTCCCTCCGGTGGTGCCTTCCCCCATCCTGTCTCACTCTGCAGCCCTGCTCACTCTCGGATCTGCAGTCTCCGCTTCATGGCTTGGTCACTAAGGTCACTCCCTTCCAGAGATTTCAAAGTCCTTCCAGACCCATTGTCTGTCTGGCATCTCCAACACCCTTGCCACTTCCCAGTGGCTGGAGGGGAGCCTAGGCCCATCGTCTACACTGGGTTCCAGCCAAGCGACCCTCTAACAAGCAGCCAAGGTCTCTACACAGTCTGATCCCTTGCTGTCATTTCCCTGAGGTGCTTCTTACTCCTCAGGCTTCCCGCCTCTCTGGGTTTGCCAGCTCCCTTCACTCAAGGAGTAACTACAGCCTCCTTCCCTTCCTTTCTGCGGCCCTCTTGCTGCTCACCACTCCTGAGCCTTATACTAGCCCCTAGTTCCTGCCTAGCTGAGCCTATTTCTAATTAGTGGCCTGCTCCCTAGCTCTTCCTCCAAGTGCACCCAGTGGAGTTAATTGGCCTGTCTGGCCACCATAACCTCTTTAAGTCCTGCATGGGGAGGACACCCCATCACAAGGAATTAGGAGTATTTGTTCTATTGATTTCCTCTCCCACTCTCTTCCCTGTTCAAATCCACCCCAGGTCACATTCCAGTTTATGGTTGGCTAAAGTGCCCACATTCTAGAAAGTAACCACACATCATAATCTACACCAGTGGTTCTCAAAGCCGGTCCACTGCTTGTTCAGGGAAAGTCCCTAGCGGGCCGGGCTCGTTTGTTTACCTGCCAAGTCTGCAGGTTCGGCTGATCACAGCTCCCAGTGGCCGTGGTTCACTGCTCCAGGCCAATGGAGGCTGCGGGAAGTGGCAGACAGTATGTCCCTCGGCACGCACCACTTCCTGCAGCTCCCATAGATTTTATTCTGAGAAGCTGATGAAGGGGGAAAAAAAGCAGATTTTTTTTTTAAAAGCAGAGCTTTTTAAAGCTTTACTTATATTTTCAAAAACCTAAAGGGTGATACAGAATGCATAAACTGAAGATGGTAACTTCAAACGACAAATCCTCCCGAGACTGGCAATCCATACTGTAACCTAATTAGTCAATTCATTATCCCCATTACAAATATTAAGAACTAAAAGGTGAAGAGCATTCATCTCTCTTACAATCTCTTTTGCATTCCAATTAATATTCATTTCTATTGTTTTATTTTTAGAATCTAAATGTACTTGGCTTATTAAACTGTTTGTTTTTCAGCATGTGCATGAAAGGAAGACATAGGAGAGTATTTAAATGTCTTCCAGTCAGTCCTTCAGAAAACATCAATTTCTCCATCAGCAGGGTAGGAGAGAGAAAGAGCCTGGAGTCCTGGGTCCAGTGTAAGACCTGAGGCCTGAACCATAGTCAGCAGAGTCAGGCAATACCAGGAACCAAAATAGGCTATGTATTAAAGCAGATGCTTACAAGCTCACTGTCCGGCACATGAACTTGGCAAGGGTCCTGCCAACATTGCTAAAACACAGGCACTCACAAGAAGCAACAGATACTGGGTATGTGCGTGAACACATGCCAAAAGATTAGCCCAGACCTAACACCAAATAAGAGGGGTTGACAGAAGTGATAAATAGGGATGTTTTGCCTGAGACATCTGGAGCAAGGTACAAGTGAGAAACAACCTACAAACCACGTACTGAGTGCTTCCCCCATCCCTGCTGTCCAGTTCTGCTGGTATAACCCGAGCTCGCCAGCCAGTGCACGCTCTAATGGTGGTCAAGCCACCCAGTGGTTGATGAGCCTGCTACTGCTCTGGCCCCTGGGTGGGTGAGACTGGCAGCAGAGACTGAACCTGGGACCTCTGGATCTAACAGCATGAACCTCTGGTGCCTGAGTTCAAAAACCCAGCTCTGTTAGTCAAGGCTGTAGCAGACTCATCAACCTCTATATGCAGCCCAGCCACTAGCAGAGGGAGAGAGAGCACCACCCTGATCAGGCACAGGTTAGACTGCCTGGTGCATTGGACTCCACTGTCTCCCCGCCCCCACAATGACCGGTTCTGAGAAAGGGGAGAAGCTGTGCCCCCATCCTAGGCAGGAATCCAGGGAGACTTTATCCCCCCTTATGCCCAGGGACCATCTTGTAAGGCTGAGATCACTGGTAAGGAGCCACTCTGGGAACAAGGGGAGGGCAGCCGGGGGCTGAAGGCAGCAGCCATAGCAGCAGAAAGATTAGGGAGGCAACAAGCTGCTTTTTCCTTCCACTCCCTCATCTCCCACTGGGTCCTGGCAAACCAGAGGTTGTGCCACTCGCAGACAGTGTGTGCATCTCACAATGACCCACTGAGCCACATCGCACTCAACCTTGGCACCCCTCCAGATCCAGGTGCACCGTGTAGCCACATATTCTTTCCTGCACACTCAGGGACAGCATTTCCCAGCTCTCCTCATGTGCATCCTCTAGGAGCCTGTTTCTTTGTTTTCTACTTGGTCAGTCACCATTCAAATGGCACCCTGCCAAGTACACACTAAAAGTTTCCTGTTGCCACTATATAGCTCAATCAAAGAAACAAATACAGATGGATCCCCTTTGATTCTAGCAGAGCTTTAATAAAGCAAATGTCAAAAATCTCATCGCTTATGATTCAAGTTGTGCTGCTCACGGAAGGAGACAAGGCTCAGAAAAGGTTTATAACTGCCAGTTCCCATATGAAGGTTAAAACAGTTGCAACCTTGACATAACTGTACGCAAAGTCATTTTCTTTTGCTTTCTGCACACGCATTGGCACATATACACAATCCAAATTCACGTTGCGGGAGCACAGCTAGATTTTGGTTTATATTCTGTTCTGTACACATCCGGCAATTTAATTAATCCAGATCTGGAGTCTTCCTCCTTCTAAAACATAGCAGTGACATCATCTGGTAGCCACAAACACTGTTCAGACACCGAGTGACTTATTCTATGTAGCTAGTTCTCTTGATTGTATCATGAATCTCATGATATTTAGTAGTGATTTTACAATCCCAGCTCCGGGAGTCTTGTGATTGTGAGAGAACCTCAGCTTTCATTTTTTTAAAATAAAGTTTTGAGCCCTCAGCGTTGCGGAGGACATCTTGACAACCTGAACCCTAAAGCTCCAAATAGAAGCAAGCAAATTTTGAAAGAATCCAACATTTATTATTTTTAATAATCTCTTGATTTTAAGCCAATCATGATTATGAGGACCCTGATGTGATTTCTGAACACTTGGGGTTGGCCATAGTACTTGTTCTCTCATTCTGTTCTGCTACTAGAAAGCTGTAAATATCTTGTTTAAAAGGTTCAAAAGGGATTCCTGTGTCTACTAGCTCTTCTCTAATTAGGAGGAGTAATAGAATTAAGATTGCAAAGGTCACCAAGCATCAGCAGACAGGCAGCTATGCCTATTTATTACTGGTTTTCCCTCCCCGCCTTCGAATGAATCGCTCTGCAGAACAAAATATAGAGAGGGATTTTACAAAAGGATAAAGCATAGGCAAGGCCTGCTGCACCTTCACATCGGGCTAGTGTTCAAAGGCAGTAACCACTTATGAGGAGGAGGTAGAAGTGCACACACCTGTCCCTGTCCAAAGGCTCAACCCCACAGGGAGCACCAGGCACTCCGTCTTAAAGAGGAACGTTTCCTTCCAGATCTCCATGGTGCGGTGAGGGAGAGCACCCAGAACTCCCCTTTATGGCTTGCAGTATGGTCTTCTGTGCACCATGCCTGATCTGCAGAGGTGTGGAAGGATTCTGGGGCCATTTGAGGGGCTGTCCCTCCCACCGAGGAAGTACAGACAGCGCAGTTCTTACACTCCCCTCACTGCACAAGTAGTGGCTGCCATTGTGCCTTCCCCAGAACTGCACAGCCACATAAGAGCCAGGCCCAATCTGGCCCTGGATGGCTGGTGCCCCAACCTGTAAACTATGGACTATCTTAGTAGACTTCAATTGCTCTGACAAAGTACCAGGAGCCAGTTAAAGTTTGCCCTGCTACCTATAGCCTTGTGCTACCCTGCACAGGTCATAGGTGAGCATTTCTTTGGGCTGCATGAGGATCCTGACCAATGGGCAATCTTGGCAAGTGATTGTAACAAGTGGCGCCATTGTCTCCATCAGGGTATCAAAGTCCATGACAGGAGCTGGCTCCTACAGCTTGAAGAGAAAAGAGCCATAGGAAGCAAGCAGCTCCCAACCAATATGCATACATTTGGAATAACTGCCAAAGATCATGCAAGTCTCAGATTGGTGTATTCAGTCACATGAGACATTGCAAACCATCTGCATCATAGGCTGCAATTCCCACCACCTCTTGCAGATGAAAGGATGCCAACAAAGCATGAGGAGGGCTACTGGGCACCGATAATGCACTGGATCATGTCAAGAGGGGTACTGGGAACTGTTAATGAATGCTGATGAGTAAGTACGAAATGGGTCCACACTTTCTGGCCATCTTTGTGTTAAAAAGGACATTGTGCAGCTGTAATTCCCAAGAGTTAGTTACACTAGTTTTGTTAAAGTTGCAGGATTACATGCAGGAGCCTAGCCCTTCCTTGCTAAACAAAAAATAGAGCATCTTTAATTTAATTTTCACATGCAGAATGATAGTTTCCAAAGAAATGCACTTCAATCCTTCTAGAGGGTGAGGCACCGCAGACAGCGCTCATTCAGATGTACATTTATCTAATTTAATATTTTCCACTGACAGCTGAATTAAGGTTGTATCATTTGGCCAACAGCCAGGTGTGAACTTGTGAAGTAATAGAAGTGTCATGTTCAGTACACTCCAAGTCCTGCAATAAATCTACGAAACTATGTACTGCAAGAATGACACAGGCTCAGGAGAAGGGTTCTGATTGAACATTAATGATCTGCATTTTCTCTGTCTTGCTTTGCATTCCCAAGGCTTCAGCCACATGACTTCACTGAAAGACATTCTTCACTGTTGCAATTTTTTTGCTGTTAGCGGTAGATTAGAATAATAAAGAGTCTTTGTTTCTTCTCCCTCTCCCGTTTTAAGCCAACTCCTGAAAGTACTTACATGCAATTATTACCATGTAAAACTCCATGGAGGAATATAAGAGATAAACACAACTTGCAGCACAAAATAAATGTAGGAATAAAGCAATACAAAAGAAGACATTTTGAATGTCAGCTCTTAAGTGGTAATTGTATGAGGGTTACTGAGCCTCAAACATCAGCAAGCCAGCACTCAGGCATAGTTTGAAATCTGACCCTTGTTAAGTAAGTATTGATATGGTTAAGATGTAGAAGGGTACCTTTTTCATAGAATATTAGAATATCAGGGTTGGAAGGGACATCAGGAGGTCATCTAGTCCGACCCCCTGCTCAGAGCAGGACCAATTCCCAACAAAATCATCCCAGCCAGGGCTTTGTCAAGCCTGATCTTAAAAACCTCTAAGGAAGGAGATTCCATCACCTCCCTAGGTAACCCATTCCAGTGCTTCACCATCCTCCTAGTGAAACAGTGTTTCCTAATATCCAACCTAAACCTCCCCCACTGCAACTTGAGACCATTACTCCTTGTTCTGTCACCTGCTACCACTGAGAACAGTCTAGATTCATCCTCTTTGGAACTCCCTTTCAGGTGGTTGAAAGCAGCTATCATATCCCCCCTCATTCTTCTCTTCTGCAGACTAAACAATCCCAATTCCTTCAGCCTTTCCTCATAAGTCATGTGCTCCAGCCCCTTAATCATTTTTGCTGCCCTCTGCTGGACTCTTTCCAATTTTTCCACATCCTTCTTGTAGTGCGAGGCCCAAAACTGGACACAGTACCCCAGATGAGACCTCACCAATGCTGAACATAGGGGAATGATCATGTCCCTTGATCTGATGGCAATGCCCCTACTTATACAGCCCAAAATGCCGTTAGCCTTCTTGGCAACAAGGGCGCACTGTTGACTCATATCCAGCTTCTCGTCCACTGGAACCCCTAGGTCCTTTTCTGCAGAACTGATGCCTAGCCATTCAGTCCCTAGTCTGTAGCAGTGCACGGGATTCTTCAATCCTAAGTGCAGGACTCTACACTTGTCCTTGTTGAACTTCATCAGATTTCTTTTGGCCCAATCCTATGATTTGTCTAGGTCCCTCTGTATCCTATCCCTACCCTCCAGCATATCTACCACTCCTCCCAGTTTAGTGTCATCTGCAAACTTGCTGAGAGTGCAGTCCACGCCAACCTCCAGATCATTAACGAAGATATTGAACAAAACTGGCCCAAGGACCGACCCTTGGGGCACTCCACTTGATACCGGCTGCCAACTAGACATGGAGCCATTGATCACTACCCATTGAGCCCGACGATTTAGCCAGCTTTCTATCCACCTTATAGCACATTCATCAAGCATATACTTCTTTAACTTGCTGGCAAGAATACTGTGAGAGACCGTATCAAAAGCTTTGCTAAAGTCAAGGTATAACACATCCACTGCTTTCCCCTCATCCACAGACCCAGTTATTTCATCACAGAAGGCAATTACATTAGTCATGCATGACTTGCCCTTGGTGAATCCATGCTCACTGTTCCTGATCACTTTCCTCTCCTCTAAATGCATCAGAATTGATTCCTTGAGGACCAGCTCCAGGATTTTTCCAGGGACTGAGGTGAGGCTGTCCTATAGTTTCCCGGATCCTCCTTCTTCCCTTTTTAAAAGATGGGCACTACATTAGCTTTTTTCCGGGACCTCCCCCGATCACCATGAGTTTTCAAAGATAATGGCCAATGGCTCTGCAATCACATCCGCCAACTCCTTTAGCACCCTCGGATGCAGCACATCCGGCCCCATGGACTTGTGCTCATCCAGCTTTTCTAAGTAGTCCTGAACCACTTCTTTCTCCACAGAGGGCTGGTCAACTCCTCCCCATGCTGTGCTGTCCAGGGCAGCAGTCTAGGAGCTGACCTTGTTCGTGAAGACAGAGGCAAAAAAAGCAGTGAGTACATTAGCTTTTTCCACATCCTCTGTCACTAGGTTGCCTCCCTCATTTCAGTAAGGAGCCCACACTTTCCTTGACTTTTTTCTTGTTGCTAACAGACCTGAAGAAACCCTTCTTGTTACTCTTAACGTCTTTTGCTAGCTGTAACTCCAAGTGTGATTTGCCCAAAGATTCCTTGACGGAGAGCACAGGATCCTGCCATAGCCATCCCAGGAAAGGATCAGAGTCCTCCAAGTGCCTTATAGAGATGGTGCAGGAAAGCAGCCAAACAATGGGAGGCAGCAATGGGGTAGCCAAGCAGAGGGTTGCAGGCTTGTATAAAAGGAGCTGCAGTGCAGTCCCCAGTCAGCTCCATGCTGGAGCCAGAAGAGTGCAGCTGGGGTTCCTGGCTGACCAAAGAGAAGTACAGCACCTTGGACAGCTTGGTGCTGGCAAGGACCGGGAAAGCGAGGACAAGCTCCTCGCTGGCTATTGGGCCTGGACATAGGAGAGCCTTGAGGTAAGGGTGAAGCTTTGGTGAAGGCTCAGGCCCTGGGGAAGTGGCCCAGGGAACTGAAAACGGTTTTGTAAAAGGGATGTGGTGGTGCTTGGCTCCTATTTGTAGGGTCCAGAAGTGCCCAGAGAGAGTGAAACCATACCATAGCCCCCAAGGAGGAAGCCTGGTGGTCTATGGCCAAATACCAGGACCGGGACGGTCTAAAGACTGCAGATGCACCCAACCAATAGGGGCACTCATATAAGGTGGGTGCCATGCTGTTACATATGGACATTGAGTTAAGCCATCTAGTCTGATCTAAGTTAAGCACATACAAAAGCTTCAGAGATTTAGTCCTGCTTGTGATCACAGGGGGACTTCCAAACAAACTCTTTGGGGAAATACAGAAAGTGACACAAAGTGGACTTCTTACAGCAATTGGGATCTGGATTCAGATGGCTCAGGAGTCTGGGTTTAGGATCTGCAGCTCTCTTCCTTGCCCAGTTGGAGTCTTCCACATATTCTCCAGTGCTAGAAATTTGGTTTTCTGCATGAAACACAGGATCTGTTTCTCCTACCCTGTTCCCGTAATGCAAGTTCGAGGGCAGTTACAATTCTCCTATTGAACAGTGCTCCACACCGGCTAGTCAAAAGAGAAGGGACCCCAAGCTGGCTAGACTGGATGTCCTGAAGGCAAGGAGTGATGAAGTGTAGAAAGAGAAGGAGAGAAGTAGTAGGATAGTTTAATACACACTGGGCAGGGGGTGTGGGAGAGGTCCCACTCTTTTATAAGATCCATGGCATGGCATGATGATCAGGAAGGTGCACATAGGGAGCTGGCTTCCCCCCGCCTGGTCTTTCTCCCTACAATCAGGTCTGGCTCAAGTGTATTCACATTCCAGAGATGGAAGAGCTGGAGTAACTGCTGAAGGCAGAAGGAATCCAGAAAGAGAGAGTCTCTCTTGTCAGAGTTGTGAGTGACCCAACAGACCTGGTTTCCATCACAACCATTGCCTCACGGGGGCCTGTTTCTGATGTCACTAACACTACTCTAACCTCCAAGATCCCAGTGCAATGACTCGGAGCTGCCATCTCCCATCAGTGATGGGCTTCCGGCCCCTGCAGAAGCAAGTCTTGCAGTCATGCTAGAGGCTCCAGCCCTCACCTTATTTACAGCCCTGCCCAAGCACTCTGATTGGCTGATCTTCCCCACTGCCCCACCTCCTGTAGCCAATGACAACTGCTGGAGGAGAGAGAAAAGTCCCCCCTTCAGGAGCCCTTCTCCCCACTTTCCTCTCCATCCCTGCCCCACCAGGATGCTGCTGGCGATGCCCCTGCCCCAGGCAGGGAAGCTAGAGAGACCCAGGAGCTCCCCTTTACTGTCCTGGAGAGTTGTGGGTGAAAAGCCCCCACAACTGCAGGAGGATCTGAGATAGGGCTGGGGCACAAAATGAAACGATGTAGGGATGAGGGGGAGGAGAATTCTATGGGGCTGTGTAACTAATTGCTGTAGGGAGAGGCACATGTGGGGCAGGGATGAAGGGGGCATAGCATTAATTGGAACGCTTGGGGTCAGGAAGAAGCTGGAAGCATTTAATACCAGTCGGTGTCATTTGATCTCAGTCGGGTCCCTCCGGCCAGAATTCCTGCAGCAGGGCAGACCCCCCTTAACTCAGTACTGTCCCCACTCTGCAATTGTCTCACCCACGCTGGGGTGGGCAGCAGGAGTTCAGAGATGAGAACCCCAAACTGCACATGCAGAAGGGAGGATTCACAGCCAGCCCCCTCCCTTTCCCTCGGGCCGGCATGGCTGGGCTAGCATAGATGCTCTTACCTGTCTAATGCCCCCTGCCAACCACGGCCCCGGCCCTGCAGTGGGCTCTTCTGTCATAACCAAGAGTCCAACACATAGTAGCGCCAGTCCTTCCAGCTAGTCCTTGGGCCCGTGGTCTCAGGGTTTTCAATTGTCCCTATCTCTATATGGTAAGGGCCTCGTGACACCTTCTCCCTCCCCCTACAGGAGGTTCCAGTCCAGGAAACCTAGGATGAGCAGCCATGGTCTGTTCCCTCAGTCACCTTGTCATTGCCCCCCTCAACCCTCCTTCCTACCTCTTGCCTTCCTTTAGGCCTCCTGCCCAGCCCCTTTCTGGTGTCTTTGCAATGATCAGTGCCTCCCAGGGCTTCTCCCCAGAGGTCCAGTTCCTGCCCTTATGTTGGGGCAGCTGCAGGAGCTTCTTCCAATCCTGTCTCTTCCAAATATTTCCCCCAAACGTGGGCCTCCTTCTCCTCCTCGCTCCTTACTCTTCCATGCCAAGGGAGGAACTGCCGAGGTCTCTCCTCTCTGCCTGCCACTCCTTCCTCTCCTCATAGCACCTTCCAGCTCCTACTGGGCCTTCAGCTTGAATGAAGCCAGACCTACTGTCTGAGTACAGCCAGGTGGATTAGCTTCTCAGACCCACATTAATCCTTTCACCACCACCTTGGCACATCAGGATATAACCTTCTCAACAAAGTGTCAGGAGCTGGAGGCTGATATTGTGCTTCGGGGAAGGGAGTCCTTGTGAATTTTTCACTTCTGGAGCTGGCCAGGGCAGTTATTTCTCTCGTACACGAGTATAAATGAGATTCAAATCAGATCCTGTAAGCAGCACCCAGCAGCTCCCATGGGTCTCAGCAAGCGTTACTGAGTGCTGGGCCCTTTTTGAAAACCTGCCCATTTCAAACGGGTGCCTGAATGGGATTGAGGACCAGGGCAGGTGTCTCACCCAGGTACTGTGATTTGGTAGGAGATGCTCCCAGCTCTCCAGGTTCCTTGCTCGCAGGTCTTAGACTCATAGAAGATTAGGGTTGGAAGAGACCTCAGTAGGTCATCTAGTCCAACCCCCTGCTCAAAGCAGGACCAACCCCAACTAAAACATCCCAGCCAGGGCTTTGTCAAACCAGGCCTTAAAAACCTCTGAAGATGGAAATTCCTGCACTTCCCCAGGTAACCCATTCCAGTGCTTCAGCACCCTCCTAGTTAAATAGTTTTCCCTAATATCCAGCCTAGACCTCCCCCATTACAACTTGAGACCACTGCTCTTTGTTCTGTCAACTGCCACCACTGAGAACAGTCTAGATCCATCTTCTTTGGAACCCCCTTTCAGGTAGTTGAAGGCTTCTATCAAATCCCCCCCCACTCTTCTCTTCTGCAGACTAAATAAGCCCAGTTCCCTCAGCCTCTCCTTAGAAGTCATGTGCCCCAGTCCCCTAATCATTTGCGTTGACCTCCACTGGATTCTCTCCAATTTGTCCACATCCCTTCTGTACTGGGGGGCCCAAAACTGGACACAATACTCTAGATGTGGCCTCACCAGTGCCGAATAGAGGGGAATAAGCACTTTCCTCAATCTGCTGGCTATGTTCCTACTAATTCAACCCAATATGCAGTTAGCCTTCTTGGCAACAAGGGCACATTGCTGAATCATAACCATCTTCTCATCCACTGTAATTCCCAGGTCCTTTTCTGCAAAACTGCTGCTTAGCCAGTAGGTCCCCAGCCTGTAGCAGTGCATGGGATTCTTCTATCCTAAGTGCAGGACTCTGCACTTGTCCTTGTTGAACCTCATCAGATTTCTTTTGGCCCAATCCTCCAATTTGTCTAGGTCACTCTGGACCCTATCCCTACCCTCCAGCATATCTACCACTCCTCCCAGTTTAGTGTCATCTGCAAACTTGCTGAGGGTGCAATTAATCCCGTCATCCAGATCATTAATAAAGATGTTGAACAGAACCAGCTCCAAGACCAATCCTGAGGTACTTGGCTTGATCAATGAATGTCAGGGCTGAAGAGGACACCCTATATTTCTCCCAATCTTAGGGGGGCTGGGCTCTGTTCTATACCCTCTCCCCTGTGCTCCAGGGCAAAAGCATTCTTCCTCCACCCCACCAGCCGGGAAACTGGACTCTTCCCTCTGCTGGCTGAACCTGTGCTGTCTCTTGCCTTCCAGTTATCTTTGTGCCCCAGGTCTTTGTAGCCAGTTTGACAGGGATGGAAGCTGCTGCTAGGGCACACAGAACTATCTTAAGAGTCTGTATCTCCCCGCACCCAAGGAGAAATATCCTTCCCCCTCATCTGAATGCTGGGTTCCACCTCCCTCTGCCCCACTGTTGTACCTATGACCCCCACTACCATGGGTGGGAAGGGAGCAGTGTTCCAACAGTGCCCAATCCAGTAGGAGGAACAGAATCCTGCATCCAGCTAAAGATACAGAGGGGACTGTAAGCAAGCTCAGCACAGTGTAACTCTTCAGCTGAAATCTGGCCAGGGCTGGGACCTCAATGTTATATCTTGATCATTTAGCCCCTGCCTGGCCCCTCAGTGCCCTGCTGGGGGAATAGTTCTACAATGAGTCAGCACAAAGAGTGAAACCTAATGTATTTAATCAGCAGCATCACACACTGAAGAACAAGGCATTGCCCTGACGAATCAGGGCTGATGACACACATGCCACAGAAGGCAGCTGATAGAAAAAGATCTACCGAGTTGGATTGTGCTTAGAGAGTAGGGGCTTGCTCCTTTACTCATTAAAGCTCAAGTTGACAGCACTGGTGCGGGATCAGCCATGAAAATACATTTACATTTAATAATCAAACCTATTTCTTAGACAGCACTTCTCAGCAGATACAAAAGCACTTCACCATCTTTTATATACTTACTCTCACAGGACCTCCGTGAAGTCAAGAGTATCATTCTCCCCATTGTACAGATGGGGAACTGAGGCACGGGGGAGCGAAGTGGCTTGGCCAAGGTCACACAGGAAGTTTGTGGCCAAGCAGGGAATTAAACCAAAGTTCTCTAAGTCCTGGGCTAGTGCCCTGGATCATCCTTCCTCTTTTAGCAGCCATCAAAGTGACCCTTAGTTATCCAGTGTGATCCAGCTGCGTTAGCCAGTGTTATCTAGCAGTGTTATCCAGAGTCAGTCACACTATTCTGCCATAATTCTAGCTACAGCTGGAAAAATACTCCAAAATATTTCCTATGAATATTCATTTGAATTTGCAAAGGGAGTTGCTTCAGCTATATTCACATTCACTTCATGTTCACTTCCTGTGAGCATTCTAGCCAACAACTTTACTGGCAGCGATCTTCACAGAATCAGCAAATTTTAAGAACTGTTTTAAAAAAAATATTTGTTGAAAGCAAATCTGTAACTTATAGAAATGAGCATTCAATCCAAAAACCTGATTCTAAGAGTTAGGCTCATCTAGTTAGCCAGCGGGAACATACCATGTGTGTTGTGTGTCCAGTCAAACCATGCATATTTAAATGGCTTTGGGAAAAGAAACCAAACATCTTTAGAACTATTAAATGAACCGATGCTTAAATAAAAATGCAGAAATAGCAAAATAAATTGAGGCTGATTTGAAACCCTTTATCAATTCTCCTAAGCTAAATGCTATGGCCAGTGTTGTGCTATAAATATTAAAAACAGAAGATATTTTGTCTACACTACTTGTAGGTTGTGAAAGTAAAATGAATTAAATTGTAAAAATAAGAATGGATTAAAGAAATGTTGTATGTACCTTTAAGCAGAAATAAGAAATGTTGAAATACAGGTGCCAGGAAAAGAAACATTAGGCATAAACAAGGGTGCTAATGGCAAAACATTAACAGAGAATCGGTAATAGTTAGTAAGGAAATAAGATATGCATTCCTAGCCCAGGTAAACTTATCAGATTCTGCTTCCTTTGTTATCTTGTTAAGTGCTCTCCCTTTTATCTGTATAAATAAGTTTGTGTCTTGCATTGTGCTCACATTATCTGGGTGTTATTAGCAGAGCGCTGTGCTAATAAAACAGAGTCTGACAAACTGTGAGTCCTGAGTCCTTTGACAATTTGGAGGTTCCACCGAGATGGCAACCGTCTTCACTGGAGCCGTGTGATTCCTGACCGTTTTTGTAGGATGACCGTGGCAGCCAGCACCTGGGCATTTGGCCCGAGCGGTCCTTCACTAGAACGGAAAGGCGCACAGCCACAGTGAGGTCTACGCCATCGAACCTGTTGGTTCCCACTCTATTCTGGTAGGGATCCCGGGATTTGACATCAGGAATCTGGTCAGGTAACTATTTCTGTGTTTTGTCCGGACTGAGGACTGTCCTGTCTCTGTGTCTATCTGTCCTCTTGTGGAGTGTTTGAGTCTGGGTGCCGTCTCCGTCCAGGGATTGGCCGACCAAGGGGTTCCTGTCCCCATGGTCTAAGTGAATGGAATCTGCACAATCGCAGCCGCACTGCACTTTGGGTAAAACCCTTGGTGTGAAAGCAAGGGCGATTGAGGCAGTAGCCTGTGGGCTCCTTTTGTGTGTTGCACCGGGCATCGCTCTGACGAACCCAAATTTCCTTCTTGTGTGATTGGTGTGTGAATTTCTCCTGTATGGGTAACCAGATGTCTAAGTCGGGACCGTTCCCTAAATGAACGCCGGCTCATTTTATGTATTTAGGATGGGTCCGGACTCCTGTAAAAAGGGTCCAGACTCCCGTAAATTTCTGGAAAAATGGTCTAGGCTAACTCAGGGGGATCCCAAAACTCAGTGGCCACTGTTAAAATCTTGGAACAAAGACTGAGTGGACATCTTAAAGGACAAACTCAGCCAACCTAAAACTAAATTGGCTAAAAGAGAGGTTAATTGTTTCATGCAGTGGTGGCAAGAGGCAAATCATAGGTGGACAAAATCAAAACTCGCCTCTCTCAAATATTCAAATAATAAGTTAAAAGCTTTATGAAAAGCCTCCTCTCCCGCCACCAGACTGAGCACTCCCCTTTACCCCGTTCTCCAAACCCCAGATCGATCCAACCCCCTTCATACTCCCATCTCATTGTAAAAAGGACAAAAAGCCCCTTGTTCTGTTCCCCTTTGTTGTCTGCCTCAAAAACTGATTCTTTAGTGTTCCACTACCAATTCAGCAAGGAGGGTGGGTTCCTCAACTAGCCCCCACCCTTCCTGGTCCCTTTCCTTGAACATTTCTTTCCAAATTGTGAAATGACCACAATATCACTCACAAACAGTTCATTGGAAAAAGCAGGATCGGGCCCAGACAAGCAGGCAAGCAACAGATAAAGAAACACGTTGAAAGCCCTAAGCTGAACCCCTGGAACAATACTTAAAATGGTGAAATCTGAGGTGATAAAGGTGTCAATTTGGGACATAAACAAGTGATTTAAGAAAAGAGAGTGAAAAGTTAACTCTACAGAGGCTGAAGAGAATTAAGCAGCTAAACTTTGTGGAAAATGTTAAAAAGGACCATGTTAAAGAGAGAGAATTCTTGGTTTCTTTGCAGCCATTCTGAAGGGAAAATGGGCCCTTTTCCAGAAGAATGCCTGTAAATAATCCAAATATATATACAGCTATGTAAAAACAAAGCAGTGTAAAGGAATGTTAAGGAAAAGAAAATGTGTATGGATCTATTTGTCTGTGAAAATATGTAAAGTTCTAAGAATCTAAACCAACACATCTGGTTTGTAAAACTCCTATTTTCTAGGTGTGAGATAAATTGGTTTTGTTTTTGTTTTTAATGCCACTAAAAACTATTTGACTCTTTAATTCAAAGTTGCAAAACTAACAGACCTTTTTGCAAAACCCAAGTAATTAGTGTTGTTTGGCTTTGGGATTTAGCATTTAACCCCTAAGGGGTAACTTCTTTACAAAAATTAAAATGTTTTTAAATAAAGACTAAGTCATAGCTGCAATAGGGCAGTCAAAATCAGGAGAATAGGTAGTGATTCTGGAGTCTTTTTGTTTGTTTGTTTTATTTTTTTGTAACAATAGCAGATAAGAGCGGTAATGAAAAAATAAGAAATTAACAGTGACCCTCTGAAGCAACAGCAGAGGTGAGGTGCACAAAACAAAAAGAAGCAATGTTAAAAACACTGAGCCTTAAAATAGCTCTGTATAATCAGACTGTCACTTTGATAAGAGTACATGAAAACTCTGTAAGAACAAAAGAAACAGTTACACCTTATGTAAAAATTAATATGGCTAATGTTTTTAAGAAGTTATAGCATAGAAAGAATGTGCATCTTCCCTAGGACATGTGCAGTGTATATTGTAAAAAGGGGTTAAAAAAATGCAAATGAAACGTGCTGCTGAATTAAAATCCTATTAGGGCTCCAAAAAGAGCCGCAATAGGCTGTGTTTTCTTTTTCAGATCTCTGTGTGTTAAGATAGAGTCTCTGAGCTACAGTTTGTCAAGGTCTAGAGATGTGAAGCTGATGCTACTCACCTGGCCTAGTGGATAGAGCAGAGGACCTGGGTTCTCTCTCACACGTGGCCCCTAGCATTCTGGATGACCTTGCCCAAGTCATTTTAACCTCCCTGTGCCTCAGTTTCCCCAATCGGTAAAATGGGGATAATGCTAGTGACTCTCCTTTGTAAAGCACTGAGATCTGCTGAAGAAAAGTGCTCTCAAAAAGCTCAGAATTATTATTTCTTCACTCCCTGCACAAGCAAACCCTTTTAACTAGATTTTTCAATGCACTCAGACGAGCCTGAGATTTTATTCTTCTTTCGGCTCCCCAACCTAGGCCAACTGCCTTTTCGTTTTGATTTTCCACAAGGAGCTTCTAGAACCAACATCCTGAATATCCTTGGTAACAGAATGATGCCTGCATGATATTCCATGACACTCGCTCATTCAACTTCAGTCTCCCATCCAAATACAGATCATGCAATCCGCTTATCCCAGCCTAACTTTTCAGACATGAGAAAATCCCAGGGTGGGAATTACTCTTTCGCCTCCTGGCCCAAAATACCAGACAAGCTTCAAGAATTTCAGCTTTCTGTGTGTGATGTGCAAGTCTTTGGGCTCAGGAAGTGCAGGCAACTGTCACTAAAGACAATAGAAGTGAATTCCCGATTCCACTGAAGTCAATGGCACACAAAAAAGCATTGATTTCAATGGGCTCAGCAGTTCAAACTCTGTGGTTTGCTGCTTGCATATAACTGGGAGCAAAATTTGGCTTTGATTTCCCAAACAAGCTAAAGGGAAAACTAAGAGTGACCAACATGGGAGTTAAAGGGACACAGCTGGGAATTGAAGGCCAATTATATGACGTGTCCTTCTCTCCAGTAATGTTACTTCCTGTTTTAATGCATCCTCTGTACAGCTAAATATCTGCACCCTCGAAAACAAGGGCTGCACTGGTGTTAAACGTTTCTGTTGCCAAAACTAGGACACTGCAGCCAGTGGGCCCCGGGCTCATTCATGTGTGTTTCGTGCCACCCCTCCAGTCTCTGTGTGCCTTATATCTTCTTGTGAATCAACTGGGGGCTGAAACTGACAAGATGCATCTACTCTATGAAGTGAATGGCAAACAGGAGACTTACCCATTTCAGTTCCCCACTAGTTCCCAAGAACAGAGCTGGAGAACGCTTTTGCTTCCTGTAAAGGAAATCTTTTAAAACAAAGAATTGACAGATGTTAGCCTTCTTCTCTCTGGGATATTCTTATGGGAAAGCCCTATAGAATTTAACCTCAAGAAGGTTCTGCAAAAATTGACTAGGAATTTATAGAAATAAGTTTCAAATTTAATGTAATTTGGTAGTGAATGATACAGTATTTATAGGGTTTTTTAAAGCCATGCTATAGAATACTGCAGCAGTGAATAAAATTCTATAGGATGGTTCAGAATACTCATTGAAAGGTTAAACTTTATTAAATTTGATAGGACTTTCCCATAAGCATTTTATTACTGTAGCACAGAGAGCCAGGTTCAAAGGGTTAATTGGTGGACACTGCAGGTTTTCATTTTCCAGAGAATAAGGAGGATTCTAGATCAGCAAGATTTGAAAGTCCAGTAGACTAATTCTGTAGCCAAATAAAAAAAAAGCAGCATAGTCTAGTTGTCTGAGTGCAGGACTGGGTATCAGGAATTCTTGATTTGTTTACTCCTGCTATGACCTCAGCCAAGACTTTTATCTGCTTTGCCTTTAAGATGGGGATAATACTTATCTCATGGGGGGCGGGTGTAGGAATTAATTCTGGAACTGACCCCAAGCCACATAAACCCAACTCTGAGCTTCCCCAAAGATCAGTGGCATTCAGAGCCATGGTTTCAATGTGGGCCTATCTCCAATTACTCCATGTTTATAAGTGTTCAGTGTTCCAAGAAACTGGTGTTCATACATTTTGAATTGGACCATTATCTCCCCATGTGCTCTCCTTTTACATAAGCACGGCAGTTCGGTCCTTATCACTAGAACCCTTCACGACTGATCTCCTCCGGACTGTTAACAAATCAAAAATATGCCATTAATAAAATCCCAAATGTGAAAATCTACCTGCCATCTGTGAGATGAATCTAGCCCATAGTTTCTCAAATCAAATCCCTCTGTGGAAGAACCAGCTGTTCACAGAGCAATTTGTCTGTGGATCTGGAGTAAATCAAAAATGAACTACCCAGAAGCTAAATTTTAAACCCATTCTAATTGAAAAGACATTCCTGTTGCTAGACAAACTTTGTGCAAGAATTAATGTCTGACTTTTATACCCATAGCAATGGATTGGTGGCGCCATTTTTAAACCCTCACTAAGTAGCTGTCTCCTGGATGCTTTGCATACTTACTGAAATAAACCATAAAGTGGTGACACGACCCCCACAAAACGGTAAGCAAAATGCTATGGTTATATGTCAACATTTCAGCAGTTGCTCAGTATCCCCAGATCAGCTCTTTTCACCAGAAGTTTCTTTGAAACTGAGAGCTTTGCACCAAAAAGAAATATAGAGTAAGAACTGCACTGGATCAACAAGTAAGCAGAGTCAGCAGCCCTCGGCAACATGATGCACCAAGAAGATAAACCAGCAACCCTGCCAAAATTGCAACCGAACGTTTACATGTGCAATGCAACCAATGCATCAAAAGCTCTCCCCTGGCTCCACTGTAGAGGGTTAAGAGACTTAGGAGTGAGAGTCTGATGATTTATCTCTTACAATTAGAGGGTAATTAGCTGTATGGTTTAGAATCTGAGGGTCTCTTTTGGTAATAATCTCTGTGGCTAAATGTTTTTAGAGGAGGAAATTATGAACTGAACTCATCACAAGCATTGTGCTGCCTTTCACAAATCCAGTATAATACTCCCCTTTTGGATGGGGAAACTAAATTGTCTGAAATGAAGAAAACTACCAGGGCCGGGGGAGATGGGGGTTAGAGGTTAATGGGACTGCAGACAGACTGCTGCTTACATGTTGTTTTAGAGCAATCATTGATTTGTTTTAAAGAGGTGGGTCCTTCACTTGGATACAATCTCTTCTGATCAGACCTTCCCTAGCTGGTGTCCCAGTGCTGACACTGAGATTGCCTGATCCTGGAGTGGCTGAAGTGTATTGGAGTGTAGCTGTATTGGTGGTTCATGGAACATGATGGGTCTTAGCCCTTTAATGGACTTGTAGATTGGGGTTGATTTCAGTGAAGTCATGGTGTGCACAGAGCAGCAGTGCTGAGTGAGACACATTAGTCTAACACAGAGGTAACTAATGTGGGGATCACAGTGGCAAGGTCCTCAACTGAGGGGAAGGACCACTGCCTTCTCACCAGCTGAGGATGGTAAAAAATGTTTTTGTTCATTGTGTGATGGGGTCAGGCCAGATGGATACAGAAGAGCGTTAGAGAGCAGATATGTTAGTCCCAGATTAAGTAGATCCCTTTTCCCTGGGTAAGGTAACTGGGGCAGTTCCAGAACAATCAGGAACTTGCTGGAACCAATTTAGGAAGGCAGGCTAATTAGGACACCTGAAGCCAATTGAGAAGAAGCTGCTAGAATCAATTAGGACAGGCTGGCTAATCAGAGCACCTGAGTTTAAAAAGGACCTCACTTCAGTTTGTAGCGTGCATGCGAGGAGCTGGGAGCAAGAGGCACTAGGAGCTGAGAGTGGGAGGGCATTTGCTGGAGGATTGAAGAGTATAAGCATTATCAGACACTAGGAGAAAGGTCCTGTGGTGAGGATACAGAAGGTGTTGGGAGGATGCCATGGGGAAATAGCCCAGGGAGCTGTAGCTGTTGCTCATCTGTTCCAGGAGGCGCTATAGACAGCTGCAATCCACAGGGCCCTGGGCTGGAATCCTTAGTAGAGGGCAGGCCTGGGTTTCCCCCAAACCTCCCAACTCCTGATCAGACACGGGAGGAATTGACTTGGACTGTGGCTTCTATCAGAGGGGAAGGTCTCTGGGCTGTTCCCTGACCCACATGGTGAATCTCTGAGGCAAACAAATCTGCCAATAAGAGCAGGACCCACCAAGACAAGAGGAGGAACTTTGTCACAATTGATGCAATCGGTCTGGAGGTCACTCTGTCAATTGCAGGTAAAGCCACCTTTGTGACCTACCCTCCACCTCTTTTCACTCATGTGAGCACAAGAAGGAAAAAACTTCTTGAAAAGTCTGTAGCTGTTTCACCAGTCATCTGTTGTGACATAACAAATATGAGCTAAAACCTCCGATGGAGTAAATCCAGGTTCTTGTAGTGCCCTCATCACAGCATCAGACCAGCTTCCATCTGAAGTCAGTGGAGCTACACTGATTTACACTAGCTCCAGATATGACCTATCCTCCCTAAGAACCTAGATCACACAAGTTCTATGATCTACCTAGTTACCACACTGGCCCTTTCTCATCCACAGTTTTCATTCAAGTGAGCAGACATGACAGCAGGGGCATCATGTGGATCATCTGAGGTGACCCAGGTCAAACGATATTAAATCACATGCAGGGAATTTCCATCTGGCCATGGTGGTAATTAGCACCAAATTGATCTTTGGTCTTTCCGCTGCTTTTAGCACTGTTGAGCATAACGTGCTGCTGGCTGGGACATAAGACCTGGCAAGAGAGCACGGAACAGCATTCTGTTGTCTCCACTCAGTCATGACCAAATTTTGCTCATTTACAGCTGTAAAAGCCCATTGAATTCAATGAGAATGCACAACTATAGCTGAAAACAGAATCTGGTTCATTGAGTATAGATCAAAGCACAAATATGCTCTGAGCACCCATTCAATTCAATCGGGGAGTCCATGTGCGCCTATGATGGCAGCATTTGTCAATACTTGAGATTCAGAGAGTCCCAAGAATGGAAAGACAAGTTTTGCAATTCAGTGAAGCAAATGTTGCAGGAAAAATTCACACTGCTAAAGGGAGGTCAAATGTCACAATGGAGGGAGGCAGGCAGAAAGAGAGAAGAAAGAAGTCAGCAGTGGGAGGTAGATTTTAACATCCAGGAGACAGTGCCTGAGCAACACTAAGAAATAATTTCTGACTAGAAGTAGCAAACCACCAACATGAATGACCAGGGAAATGCAGGGAATGATAAAGGAAAAGAGAAGGGTATATGAGACACTGACCTTACAAAAGAGACACTAACTTTGTGTTGCTTCTGGAAATGGCACCAGAAAACCACCCGCAGAAGTGAAACTAGGACTGCACACACTGTGAAGACAAAGGACTTTACAGCTATATTAAGGAGTGATCTTTTTGAGGAAAGCCATATGCTTCTGAGAAGCAGATAGAACCAGAATTCTCAATCGCTTCTTTACATCTGCATTCACCAGGGAGACCTGAAGAAACAGGAATGATTCAGATGAATGCAGAGCAGGGAGGAGAAAAATAACTAAAAATTGAGGAAGACACTAGAACAGACAGAAAGGAGTTAGATCAACCGAAAAACAGAGATAGCTCTAGGACTTGACCGTAAAGTATCCTGGAAGAAATTATAACCAAGCCATTAGTAGACATTTGGTGCCTGTAAAACTTTGCAGACAAAATGCCTAGAGCGTAGAGAGAAACTAACCTCACACCCTGTTTTTAAGACAGGATCAAGGGTATAACCAGGAAAATAGACCCCTGCACAAAAAGGTTAGCAGATGTTTTTGAATGAACTAATTAGCTGATTTTGCTATCTGCCTATTGGGAAACCAGCAGAGTGTTTGATTAATTAAATGCAGATTTAACGTTTTGTGAGACAGACTTTCTTACCAGAACAAACCTGGAAAGAAAGAAAACATTTATCTCCAATAAAATTATATTTGGCCAGCTTTATTCTTCAAGCCTACTGCTGTTATTGAAGACACCTGGCTTTTAATGTTCTCACAGCACAGCTTCACCTTCTGCTAGAGCCTGCATTGAAGTTAGAATCCTGTGATGATGACAACATCAGATTGTTGCAGTGGCAACAACAGCCATGTCATTAATTCAACATTGTTGTGTTACCACAACTTCAGAGAAGGGCAAGAGGTCTGTGATGGAACCAGCTCTTGTTTAAACTAGGGCACTTCGTGAACAAATGGGTGAAACGATAGCTGAAAGGTAAAACAATTGCAACTGATTGGAGAGACTTGAATACTTTTAATCCTTATCCCCTCTCTAAAATGAATTAAGTGCTTGTGAAAGGTGCCAGAATGACAACACTGGGGTAACAAAGTGTTCTGTTTCGTGCATTAAAGTGTGAGAACTGTTCCTAGTCTATTTGACCAACCCACCTGATCCTATGTTATAACAAAAGGGTCCAGTGGTAACCCCTTAGAAAGCCACCTGTCTCTGTCATTGGATCTTTCTGTCCGTCAGTTTCTGTATGGGTCAAATAGAAAATTCTGCTAGTCACAGCTCTGGAGGATTTTCTCTAACACTGAGCATGCCAGTCTAGAGTTAAAGACCTGATCAGAACTCCCAGTCGCTATAGAGATGGCATAATACGGAGAGAAGATTAAAATTACACAACTAAAAATGGAGGGTCCGCCTGACTTTTTGTTTTTTATCGATCAGATATGTGACTTCATTATTCATCTTCTTTAAGGACTTAGCAAGAGATGAAACAAGGAAGTGCCGCATGGTGCAGCAAACATCAAAGCAATCTGGCAGAATGATGTTACTGCAGGAGACAGTCCCTTCTTCCTCGGTTTGTTTCTCATGACTTTTTCCTCTGTGTTGTACCACTCCAGCCCAAATGGCAAGAGATGTGTGGGGTCTCAGTAGTAAACTCCACATTGCTTCTTCAAGCTGATTGTGCCATGCTGGTGCCAGGCTTTTATCATTTTCATTTATGACGGTTGTTTTTCATGTACATGCCAGCAGTGCTCATGTTACTGAAATGAAATTGCCAGATATTGATGGCCATCTGTGTTTGAACCTCCCACTACCAGTAGGTGGTCTAATTAAGATGGCAGGTGGCACTGCTTTCTCATAGTACACCCTGGTGCATCGGGATCCATGACAATGTGCTTTTTGACTAGACTCCACCGTACACTGCCCAGACCCATTCTAAAACTTGCAATCAAAGCAATGGATGATTTACTAGAGCTAGCTGTGATAAAATGTTGCTCTAATTATGTTGATACAGGAGCATATTTACTGAACTTATTAGCATGTGACATGTTGTTTACCAGACTGAGCATGGAAAAAGTGGACTCAGACTGAAGCTGTCTTCTCTGATAGCCAGTGAATGTCTTGGCTCTGCCCACCATAATGTTGTCAAATATGCCAGAGCTATTCCTGGTGCCAATTCTTCAGTCATCCGTATTTTTAATAAGAGCATTCTCCACACTGTGGAGGCCATGGAAAAGTTTGTCAAACATCCTGTGAACATCATTTCAATGATACTGGTCTTTGACTTCCCTCAGAGTTTATTAAATGGTGAAATATGTTTTGAAGAATGTCTCTAAATTCTCTGGGGCAAGGCCTGTTTCTACGTTTGTACAACAGCCTAACACAATGGGGTCCTGATCTCTGTTGCAGCCTCTGAATACTACTGGAACTGAAATCAATAACAATGGGTCATAACCACTTATTACTAGCTAGATCAATGTAATAAAAGGCAATGTATGATTAGCTCAGTCAAACTGTACACTGAAAAAAGAACGGTACTAGCCTTGCAATGTCATTAGCAACATACAAGAGACAAGACGCAGTATTCTTCCCACAGAGTCATTAGAAGGAGCATCTTGACCAGCCTTGGAAAAAGCATCTCACTCATGTAGCAGCCGATCCAGTCCATTCATCCAGAAGTGACATATTTGTTAGGCTGGGAGTTTCAGAAGGTACCACTCCCTATTGCAGCTGAAAGAACAATGACATAAGAGCGACCACTGGGGCTAGGGAAGTGAGACAGTTCAACAGCCAGAAACAGAGAGAACATGAAGCAGAGAAACATGGTGAAATATGGTATCTATTAAATAAAAGGCATTTGCAATATATTTTAAAATCTAATCCATAAAAGTGAGTGCTCAGCTGTCCTAATTTCTTTCAAAGCTTTGTGCTTATAAGTATGTATTTAACATGTCAGATTTTTCCAGTGCCAAAAGCGAAAAGTGACATTGTTTCCAGATGTAGCTTTTAGCAGATCATGTCTTGAGTAATTAAGTGCTGTCAGATCTGAGAGGGCTAGTAATTGAAGATGTATAGAATCCAACTTATCGCCAAACGATACTTGACACTAGGGAGAAAGTGCAAATAAGATTCTTCTAGCACAAGTCTTTTCATTCTGGCAATGAGCTTTGAGGTGTAGACAAGAAAACTTTCATTTCCCTTTAAAATGGAAAAGTTCTAGTGGAAAAAGTTCCCAGGAACTTTGGTTACGTGTGCTGAATTATTTAGCTCTTTACGTTCCTGTTTGCTGTTATCTGCAGTTGGAAAAAAACACACACAAATAATGTATTGCATCTAACCTGCCCTACTTAGTCAGAGGAGACAGACAGTTTGACTCCAGAGCTGAACGTCAGCTGTTTGGATTCAGCTCTGCAATGCTCAGAATAGTTTATACCACAGTCTAAACTGAGCCACCAGCAATAGGATCTCCAGTCCCTGAAATGTCGGGAGATCAAGTTCACTCCAGGCGGGAGCTGAATTTTCAATCCAGGAGGCTGCATCGTTGTCTAAAGCTCAGGATTATTCAGGTGAGTTGGTTTACTAACATATCAACCAACAAGATTTGTCCTCCTAAGTTTAATTTATACTTTGGATTCTTCTTGCCATCTATAAATAATATCTGTTTAGAGCAACAGTTTAAGAGGCCCATTTTCAGTTTGCTAGGACTGTTCAAAAGTCCTCAACTGCACTAGCCCAGCTAGTGGTTATGGAGTCCTAAATTGCAGGGCCACGTTCTGTTTTCCCCTGTGCTGGTGTGGATACAAGCAAAGAGAGAGGTTGCAGGTGGATGCTGACCTAGAAATCTCTGAATGCTAGGTGAGTAGCCTAGCAAACATACTCTATAGGGGCCATGGTCAGTGAGACAGACTCCAGCCCTTGGCATATCTGCTGACATCTACCAATAGACATCAGTGGTGAAATCCTGGCCCCACTGAATTCAGTGACAAATTTCCCAGTGACTCCAATAGGACCATGACTTCACCCTCGGGAGAGCACATTTTGCTCCATTCTATAGAAGCACCCAGGGACTGCACTGGACTCCCAGACAGCCATGCTCCACTCCACTCGTATCTGTCCTGCGAAGTAAGGTAGCTCATGGAACTGCTGCTTGACCACATCTTCCCAAAACAAGTTCACTGTGGTGAAATACAGCCCCTAAAACACTGCTCTATCTGCTTGAACACAGCCACACTACTAGCCAGCAACAAGAAAATAAACTCTTCAGCTCTGCACAGCTGTTGTCTCTACCACACCTTTATTTTATCACAGCAGCTGCCATATAGTAGCCAAAGGGGGGGGGGGGAGTAGATGAAAGAATACTTTATTTTTCTTGTTGTATTGTCACTTTAAGAGCCATTTCTAAAGCTAATGAATAAATAAAACAGAAATACACTGAAATCACTGGGTTTCTGGTAAATCTTGTAAGTAAAAGTTACAGTTCAGTTACAGGATATGAACTTCAAGTAGTGATCTGCAGAGAGTCTGCTCAGGGATATCAGTCCTGTATACAAACACAAAGCCAATTTGCAACATGTTTATCTACCTTCAGCATGATTTATTATGTACAGATGTAATGGAGCAAATACAAAAAACGTAGCAGAACCAGACAGAGCTCAGTGATTTATTATATTGAAAGGATAGCATATAGCAGAAGCACACAAACCTGTTTGTGTTACACCTGCTGACACACTGGATTTAACGTAGTGAGCCATATTCCAGGTTTTGCACGACTGCGGCCCAAAAGAAGAGGCTGTTGTGAAAAGGAGAGACCTTTATGGGGTCTGGGAGAATATTATGGGACACATGCTCAGCTGCTGTAAATTTTCATTGAAGTCAACAGAGCTATGCCAATTTACACCAGCTCAGATCTGCCTTCGGATTCCTACGTGGCTATTTTTCACTTCTTTTTTCTCTCTTCACATGCCAACAAATGGTGGGTGATCAAACAACGTGCATCCCTCATACCACTAGAATGTGATGGCTAGTTATAATAACTAGAGACTGACTGTCCTTTATGTTTACAAAATGTATAAAAAATGTAAATTTTAAAAATTTACAGAAAAATCTTAACTTTAACTGAACAAAAAAGGACTGTATTTTTTTACATTGTGACAATCAACTTCTTTATGTTTACCCAAATGCCACCAGGTATGCTGAGAGTTAGCTATGGATAACAGGGTTCAGGTAAGGAAGGGAATTTTCAGTGTCATTAACAGACTTTTGGGGGTTGCCCTTTTTCAGGTAACTCGGAAATGTGGGTAACTGAGGTTCTCCAGATCATTTAGATCTCACTATATAACATTGTGGGATGCTGATAATCTCCTTGGAGATGTTTTAGTTTCCTTTATTATTCAAATGAGCTATCAAACTTGTGTCCTCATTAAAAAGCTTATGATGCTTTTTCACGACTTGGTAAATTAGCTTGAGAACCCTAACCAGACTGCAGTTATAATATATATATTATGCCTATCTAAATTCTCTGACATGCCCGACTGGACAATGGGATTCTTTACTTCTTGCCCAAACCATTGTGCAATGTTCTCTAGAGCTGCACTTTCTTCACAGAGGTGACTCAATTTCAGTGGTAAGTTAAGATGACTCTTGTCACTTTGTAAACAGGGGATAAAGTTCTTTGGGATCCTTTAGGATAACCAAACTATCACTGAAGTGACAATTAATTATTTTTCTCTTTATTCTAGATATGTGTCATACAAAGATTGTGCTTTTGGTTTATGAATATGAAAATATTTGCGCTTTATAGCCTTTTGTAGGATTCCTCCCCTGTGTGTGTAATTATTGCAGCATTTCCCATTAGGTTTTTTCTTTGTGAAAACAAACTTCACAAAATGATGGCATATTTGTGGAGGCTGACAAACTGGTGCCAAATTTTTACGCAGGTCTGCCCCTCCAGTGCAGGGGAACATAATTAGTGTATACATCATAACCCAAGATGGCTCGGTGGAAATGCTAGCTTCCCAGGGTCAGCAGGGAATGTTTATCCTGCACACACAGGATCAGTTTTGCCTCAGGTGGTCTGGCACAGAAGAGTTGATGAATTCAAAGCATGCATTCAAACACTGCTCTCAGCAAAATACGTCCACTTTAATTCTGGAGGTGCTCAGGTGTGGCTAGCAGGAGGAGGAAAAAACTCTCCACAAAATGGAAGGGGAGACAGGTCCATGAGGTATGCATTAATATAAATTGTAGCCACATTTTGTGGGGGAGCGGGAGAAAATCATGCACGTTCTCTCAACCGTGTCTGTCACCAGTGTGCTACTCTTTGCATAACAAGAGACTCATCCAATGTAAAGTGAATGTAGCTGCAAGGGCTGTGTAAAAGCTATGCACACATTAAAAAAAGAGCCGCAAATTAGCAAATGAGTATAATGTGGTTCAGTGCAATTCCAAAACAGACCAAGAAGGATGAAAATGTAAAGATCCATGCAACAAAAAAGGAGGGGGAACACCATTCCACAATGCCAAACTGAAAAAATGATCCCCAAAATTGACTATACAGCGCTAATTGATGCAATTGAGTGAGGCAAGGGAAATAATCCAAGTGCAGAATGACTGTGGTAGAAGCATCACAATGTAATTGCAATGTGATTTTTCCCCCACTATGTATCATTACACCACCTCTGTTTCTCTTGAATGAGTATATTTTTTCTAGCTAACGCACAGAGAAAAATATCATCCCCTTCCTTCTTACGCAAAGCCCATATCACTTTATGCTACCTTGCTGCCGAGCTACAGATATCAGCCTGCAGTTATGGCTGTGATACTATGGCCACTACTAGCCTTATTTTGACCCTCCCCTCCCTTATCCCACACTTCTCAATAAAGGTATGTGGCCTGGAATGCCATGTCCTTCATCTTGATACAGAATCCATCCTTGCCACCCCACTGAAGCTACTCCAGCTCAGAGGCTTAGCCCCCATACACCCCCATGGGCTGCTCAGCTATAAATCCTCTAGCCCACACCACAGTTGCCTCCCCTCATCTTATGCTGGCTGCTCCCCTTGTCCCCGACAGCTAACTCCTTTGCGCGTAGCAGAACTGCACTGCTTGTGACGCTCAGAGTAGCCTCTCGGTAGTCAGTGGGGAGGCTGGGCTGTTCCCTTATTCGTGTAAGCTCTTTGAGCCTCAGTTTCCTCATCTGTGACACAAAGGTGATAGCTACCTTCTTCCCAAGGGTTCAGCTAGACTCATGATTGTCTGCAAAGCACTTTGAGATCTTCAAATGGAAGGTGCTATAGAAATGCCCTATTACTACTATTCCACTGAAGGAAATTGCATCAAAGACAATAGAAAAGGGTAGAGTTTAATCTGGACTTCATTATTCACAGCTAAGGGAATGGGCTTTTTTTACCTGATGTCTCCTTGACTTATTTTGCAAAGCCAGCAGAGCTGTCTAGGGAATGTCTCTTATTTCCCAAGGACATTTTCAAATAATTATTTGAAAGTTTGTAAAGAATTTCAGTGCTCATTGAAAAACTGATTAGCAGAAAACCAATTTCCTTTTGGAAACTGAAAAGAGTTTTGTTTTTTGACAAAATGCCCAAAAAATCTGCCAAAAATGTTGATGAAATACCATTTTTTTAAAATAAAATTTTTCTCAAATTTATTTCTTCCAAAATGTCTAAATTATTTTTGAGCAATTCTGCTGGTCAGTAATCTGTTACCATTAATATCTGTAAGATGTGTTTGTAACACTGCTGGATAATTTTGTATATAAACTATATGCACATTGCAAATCAGGAATCTGTCAGGTTTTTGCAAATTATTCTGAGCACAAAGTTAATTTAAGTTGTATTTAGTAATAAAAGACAAGTCAACCTCAAGTTGTATAGTATAGTTCTGCCTTGGTCAATAGGACTAGCTTTTTCTGCTCAATCTGTTACATTGCCATCTTGCTTTCCATCACCCATTGTGAATAATTAAAGCAGCCAAACTGTGACTGAAAAAGAATATCGCTGAATATTTCACTGGATATCAGTGTTGGGCAGGAAGTCTGTGATATTTGTCCTAAAGTATTCATAAAGCATGCCACAGTCTGTCCCCAAAGTGTGCCATGTTAGGATTTAAATGGTGATCTACATTAGAAGCAAAAAAGACAACCAACATTTTGGAGTGTTATTCCAGAGTAGCTCATTGCATTCCAGGAGAGTATCACAACAGGGGTTTCAAGTAGATCTACAGTACAAATGAACATAAGCTTTTACTTCCATGGAAGTGACTTGCCTAAACCCAAATCAGGAAAGCACTTAAGCACATGCTTAACTATAAGTCATCCTAAAGTTTAACTTAACTTGAAGTAGCTGGGAGTTAAGCATGTACTTATAGTCAAGCATGTGTTCAAGTGCCCTCCTGGATTGGAGCCCTAAGACTTAATCCTGCTGTAATGGGAACGAGGATTCAGTGTGAGCAGTGCCAAGCTAGCTGTCCTGCTGCTGGGCAGAGACCAGGGAGATGAAGCTGGCTGAGGGGAACATGTTCTCTGCACTGGCATGCTGACAGGAGCACTGTGCCCAGTATGTATCATAAGGCACTGAGCAGCTGGTGGCACAGACCTCTCAGACACAATTCGGCATCGGAGTCTGGCCCACCTGGCTGCCCATGCTCTCGACTCGGTCAGTGCATTTAAGTGAGCAACTTCTCCAGGGCAGATCCTCAGCTGGTGTAAGTCATTGTAGCTCCATTGACATCAACTCCTGGCTGGCAATTCAGTGATAGTGAGCACAAATCCTCCACATAACATTTAGATCACCTCATTGCCCTCAAGCACCCACGCCCAAGCTCTGCATTATCTGCACACCATCCCATCATGCTCATTTCTCCTGCCCACCAGCACTCAGTACAGAGCCGATGGGGCACGATTGTCCAAACTGTAGCAGAGTTTTCCCCAATTGCTAAGTACTAGGCACATTCTTCTGCATTACATGGAAGACTTACCACACAGGGGCTGAGCAAGTGTCTAGCTCTTTCTCCCTCTGCGCTTCTCTTAGCTACACACAGGAGCAAGCAAGATTGAATCCCTGGTTTATTCTAATTTCATCCTAGGCTTGGAAGGGGACTTGTTATGCTTGCCAACACTGCTAATCGCCAATTCAGAATCAACTTCATTTGTATAGCTGAGCAGTAAGATATGTGACACCTTGTTGGCAGTGCAAGTTAACACAAACGTCAGCCTGAAATATATATTAGCCACCAGGTTTGAATCCAGGGTCCTGTGAAGCCGGGAGGTTCTCAGTTAAGAGTTCAAGCATCGACTTCTAATACATTCCCTGGGTCACTTCCTACCTCCGAGGGCATTTTGGGCACTTCCTCTGCTGGCAGCACATTGGTGTCCCAGTCAATCTCCGCCGTCAGTTAGTTGTCTGCAGCGTAGTCTAGGTCCACAGTTCCCACGCGCTGGAGAGTCACAAGAGCCTCTGCAGGAGCCTGCTGCACACGTCCTTCCTCCTCCTCAGCCTCCCAAACTGAGCTGAGCTGCCTCCTTTTATCTGTTCCCAGCACCTGGTGCACAGCAGGGGCAAGGGGGCATGTTCTCCTGGGCCCACAGTGATCGACCAGGCCCCGTTGGCCCAGTGCAGGGTTGGTATGACCCATCACATGTGCCTTCGAGTGGTCTGATGAAAATGGGTTCAGATCAAGCAGAGTTGTGGATTTTTGAGAACAGCACTTTGCACACAGGCTGCAAATCTTTAACAGCAGCAGAAATGAAACTAAATCGCTCTCTGCATGCATGAGCAGCTAAGGCCTGGTCTACACTACATGATTAGGTCAACACAAGGCAGCTTACGTCAAACTAGCTGTGGATGTGACTACACTTAAATTTGGTTCTCACTGACGTACGTGCCTCGCTCTGCAGACTTAACACCAGTGATGCAAGTAAAATCTATATCTTACCAGTACTAGGGGGAGACACCAGCTAAGGGGGGCATGTGACCAGGGCCGGCTCAAGGCCCCAGCGCGCCAAGCGCGTGCTTGGGGCGGCATGCCGCGGGGGGCACTCTGCCAGTTGCCAGGAGGGTGGCAGGCGGCTCCGGTGGACCTCGCGCAGGCGTCCCTGAGGAGGGTCCGCTGGTCCCGCAGCTCCGGTGAAGCATCTGCAGGCATGACTGTGGGAGGTCCACCGGAGCCGCGGGACCAGCAAGTGGCAGAGCGCCCCCTGTGGCGTGCTGCCGTGCTTGGGGCAGTGAAATGGCTAGAGCCGGCCCTGCACGTGACCTCCCCACATGACCCTCCATGTGACTCCTCACCACCCTGCCCGCAGCCCAGGGCTCCAACGATCTTCCCACCCCCACCCCACATCCATCCCATGTTACTTGGGGAGGGAGGACTCTGTCCTCCTCCTGCTGCGCTGGTGACAGGGCTGGGGGAGCAGTACAGCCACTGGAGGAGCTTCTGGCATTCTGCTCCTTTCCCCACTGCTGCCCTTCCCATCAGGGAAAGGCCCAGAACCCCCAGTCCTCTCTGATGGGGCTGCTGCTGCTTTCCGATACCCCATACACGAGAAGTATTTCTTCCGCTCTACTCTGCGCTGGTTAGGCCTCAACTGGAGTATTGTGTCCAGTTCTGGGCACCGCATTTCAAGAAAGATATGGAGAAATTGGAGAGGGTCCAGAGAAGAGCAACAAGAATGATTAAAGGTCTTGAGAACATGACCTATGAAGGAAGGATGAAAGAATTGGGTTTGTTTAGTTTGGAAGAGAGAAGACTGAAAGGGGACATGATAGCAGTTTTCAGGTATCTAAAAGGGTGTCATCAGGAGGAGGGAGAAAACTTGTTCACCTTAGCCTCTAATGATAGAACAAGAAGCAATGGGCTGAAACTGCAGCAAGGGAGGTTTAGGTTGGATATTAGGAAAAGGTTCCTAACTGTCAGGGTAGTTAAACACTGGAATAAATTGCCTAGGGAAGTTGTGGAATCCCCATCTCTGGAGATATTTAAGAGTAGGTTAGATAAATGTCTATCAGGGATGGTCTAGACAGTATTTGGTCCTGCCATGAGGGCAGGGGACTGGACTCAATGACCTCTGGAGGTCCCTTCCAGTCCTAGAGTCTATGAATCTATGAATCTATACCAGCTATCCCTAGCTTGCTGGTAATGTGTTCCGGAGTGTGCCAGCCTGCTTGCACTGCTGCTTAACACCGCCACCTCCCCAAGCAGCGTAGAGTCAGGGTCAATGTGCAGGGGCTGATTGAGTGCAGACACTGCGTTACTTATGTCGACTGTTACTGGTCTTCATGAGCTGTCCCACAATGCCCCACACTGACTTCTCTGCGGTCTCTACTGCCCAGGGGTCCGGTAGACAGAACCCCATCTCTCTCCTTCAAAGCCCCACAAAGTTTTGAAATTCCTTTTCCTGGTTGCCCAGATTGGTGAGCACACCTAGCAACTCTCCACTGCTGTATGCAACTGCCCAGCTGACATGCCAGCTACACACTGCGGATGTGCTCCTGCCTGGAGTATACACAAAATATCGGAGCTCCTGGGCCTGTAGGGAGGAGAGGCTGTACAAACACAGCTCTGTGCTACAATGTGGGCATCTACAAGCAGATTCCTCAGGGGATGCAGGAGAAGGGCTACAACAGAGACCAGCAGCAGTGCCACCCTGAAAGCCAAGGAGCTGTGGCAGGTCTACCAGAAGTCAAGGGAGGCCAACAGTCAGTCTGGTGCAGAGCCACAGACCTGACGCCTTTACAAAGACTTGCATGCTATCCTCAGCAGATACCCCACCATCACCCATAAGAGCCTCACGGATACTCTAAAGAATCCTTATTAACGTTGCAGGAATAAACCATCCCGATGTGTAGAAAGAATAGTAAATATGGCTGGCGATCAGCTTGGCTTACCAGTGAAATCCTTGCTGATCTTAAACACAAAAAAGAAGCTTACAAGAAGTGGAAGATTGGACAAACGACCAGGGAGAAGTATCAAAATATTGCTCAGGCATGCAGGAGTGAAATCAGGAAGGCCAAATCAAATTTGGAGTTGCAGCTAGCAAGAGATGTTAAGAGTAACAAGAAGGGTTTCTTCAGCTTTGTTAGCAAGAAGAAGAAAGTCAAGGAAAGTGTGTGCCCCTTACTGAAATGAGGGAGGCAACCTAGTGACAGAGGATGTGGAAAAAGCTAATGTACTCACTGCTTTTTTTGCCTCTGTCTTCACAAACAAGGTCAGCTCCCAGACTACTGCCCTGGGCAGCACAGCATGGGGAGGAGTTGACCAGCCCCCTGTGGAGAAAGAAGTGGTTCGGGACTATTTAGAAAAACTGGATGAGCACAAGTCCATGGGGCCGGATGCGCTGCATCCAAGGGTGCTAAAGGAGTTGGCGGATGTGATTGCAGAGCCATTGGCCATTATCTTTGAAAACTCATGGCAATTGGGGGAGGTCCCGGATGACTGGAAAAAGGCTAATGTAGTGCCCATCTTTAAAAAAGAGAAGGAGGAGGATCCGGGGAACTACAGGCCAGTCAGCCTCACCTCAGTCCCTGGAAAAATCCTGGAGCAGATCCTCAAGGAATCAATTCTGATGCATTTAGAGGAGAGGAAAGTGATCAGGAACCGTGAGCACGGATTCACCAAGGGCAAGTCAAGCCTGACTAACCTAATTGCTTTCTATGAGGAGATAAGTGGCATCAGGGATCATTGCACTACTCTTGCCACTCCACCCAGGGGGACATTAAACAATCACAGATGCACATTCACCAGCCATGACTTTCACAGGTCAGTATATGTGTACCTGAAATGAAGGGGAAAAAAACACTCATTTCCATAAGTTCTGTTCCCTTAATTTATTAAATTCTAAATATTTTTTATTCGCCTGGTTAATGTCACAGAATAAAATTATATTTTTGGTACATAATTCATCTTTATTAGGTCACAGCATATACTGGCTGGCAATGAGGTGGTCTTACAGCGATCAGTTTCCTATTACTAGTGTGTCACAGAACCCAGAACATCATTCCCAGACAATATTAATAGGTCCATTGACAATGTTATATTCCTGCATACACGGCAATCACTACAAGAATTCATTCCAGGCTGCAAAAGAGAAAGGCCAGGTAGATCACACAACCGCAACACATTACTCTGTCTCACTATTGAAATGTTTTTCAAAGCTTCCCTGAGCGGAATAGCTCTGCATTGAGCTCTTCTTATAGCCCCTGTATCTGGCTGTTCAAATTCAGTAGATAGACGTTCCACTCCTCCCTTTTCCCCTCTTTGCTTCACAAATATTTTGCAAGACACAGTAGGCAGCTATAACCATGGGATGTTTTTCTCACTGAGGTCCAATCTTGTAACTAAACAGCACCAGTGACCTTTCAGACAAACAAAGGTACATTCAACTGTCATTCTTCACCTGTTGATCCTGAAGTTGAAACACTCCTAAGTGCTGTTGAGGCATCCAGTGTACAGCTTTATGAGCCAGGGAGAGCAAGAGATAGGCTGGGTCGCCCAGGATTACTATGGGTATTTCAACATTCCCAATGGTAATCTGCCAGTTGGGAAATAAAATCTCTGCTTGCAGCTTTCTGAACAGTCTTGTGTTCTTAAAGACGCAAGCATCACGCACCTTCCCTGAGAAGCCCACACTGATATCAGTAAAGCATCCCCAGTGATCCACCAGCACTTGCATGAGGAGAGGAAAGTAGCCCTTTCTATTGATGTACTCTGTGGCAAGGTTCCTGAAAGGTTCCCTCAATCCCTGGAAAAATCATGGAGCAGGTCCTCAAGGAATCCATTTTGAAGCACTCAGAGGAGAGGAAGGTGATCAGGAACAGTCAACATGGATTCACCAAGAGCAAGTCAAGCCTGACCAATACCTGATTGCCTTCCATGATGAGATAACTGGCTCGGTGGATATGGGGAAGCAGTGGATGTGATATCTTGACTTTAGCAAAGCTTTTGATACTGTGTCCCACAGTATTCTTGCCAAAAAAGTATGGCTCGGGGGAATGGACTGTAAGGTGGATAGAAAACTGGCTAGATCATCGGGCTCAACAGGTAGTGATCAACAGGTTGATATCGAGTTGGCAGCTGGTATCAAGCGGAGTACCCCAGGGGTTGGTCCTGGGGCCGGTTTTGTTCAACATCTTCATTAATGATCTGGATGATGGGATGGATTGCACACTCAGCAAGCTCATGGATAACACTAAGACGAGGGAAAGGTAAATATGCTAGAAGGTAGGGATAGGGTCCAAGGTGACCAAGACAAATTGGAGGATTGGGCCAAAAGAAATCTGATGAGGCTCAACAAGGACAAGTGCAGAGTCCTACACTAAGAACGGAAGAATCCCATGCACTGCTACAGGCTGGGAACCAACTGGCTAAGAGGCAGTTCTGCAGAAAAGGACCTGGGGACTGCAGTGGAGGAGAAGCCGGATGTGAGTAAACAATGTGCTCTTGTTTCCAAGAAGGCCAACAGCATATTGGGCTGCATTAGTAGGAGCATTGCCAGCAGACAGAGGAAAGTGATCATACCCCTCTATTCTGCATGTGAGGCCACATCTAGAATATTGCATCCAGTTTTGGGGGGCCCACTACAGAAAGAAAGTGGACAAATTGGAGAAAGTCTAGTGGAGGGCAACGAAAATGATTAGGGGACTGGGGCACATGACTTACAAGAAGAGGCTGAGGGAACCGGGCTTATTCAATCTGCAGAAGAGAAGAGTGAGGGGGGATTTGATAGCAGCCTTCAACTACCTCAAGGGGAGTTCCAAAGAGGATGGAGCTCGGCTGTTCTCAGTGGTAGCAGATGACAGAACAAGGAGCAATGATCTCAAGTTGAATGGTGGAGATCTAGGTAGTATATTAGGAAAAACTATTTCACTAAGAGAGCGGTGAAGCACTGGAATGGGTTACCCAGGGAGGTGGTGGATCTCTACGCTTAGAGGTTTTTAAGGCCCAGTCTGACAAAACCCTGGCTGGGATGATTTAGTTGGGATTGGTCCTGCTTTGAGCAGGGGGTTGAACTAGATACCTCCTGAGATCTCTTCCATTATCTTCTATGATCCTATGAATCTAAGGTGGTCTGGTGCAAAAATAGATGGCATACATATCCCAATCACCTCACCACAGTTCGGGAACCCCATTTGCTGCAAACCTATCCATTATGTCCAGCACTTTACTCACAGTCACAGTCCTGTGTAGCAAGTGGTGCGTAATGACCCTGCACACTTGCATCGCAATGATCACTGTGGTGGATTTCCTGACTCCAAAACATTTGCTCAACTGGCCAGTAGCAACTGGGATTGCAAGGTTCCACAGTGCAGGCTGAAAAATCAGGCTAGAATAATGCAGGGGCAAGAGGTTGGCACAGGGAGTTTAGAACAGTGGCTCTCAACCTTTCCAGACCATTGTACTCGTTTCAGGAGTCTGATTTATCTTGCACACCCCAAGTTTCACCTCATTTAAAAACGACTTGCTTACAAAATCAGACATAAAAATACAAAAGTGTCACAACACACTGTGACTGAAAAATCACTGACTTTCTCATTTTTACCCTATGATTATAAAATAAATCAAATTTGGACTATAAATATTGTATTTACAGTTCAGTGTATAGTATATAGCACAGTATAAACAAGTTGTATTAAATTTTAGTTTGTACGTTCTTTGCTAGTGCTTTTTATGGCGCGTGTTGTAAAACTAGGCAAATCTCTACGTGAGTTGATGTATCCCCTAGAAGACCTCCGCGTACCCCCAGGGGTAAGCATACCTCTGGTTGACAATCACTGGTTTAGAAAACCCCAGTACTGTATTGATACCAAAGGCCTTTTTGTGTTCCATCCAGTTCTACTGCATGCAGCTCCCTGAGTTTGATCTCATTTTCCCAGTCTATACCACCATATTCCCCTTCCTAGCTCTGGAGCAGCTACCGATAGGAGTTGGGCTTTTTTCAGCAAATATCAGGATGCTTAAGTATCAGCCCTGGGCTCCTGAATGGCAGGAAGCAGGCGACTGCTGAAGTCAGCATAAAGATTTTACCGTTGGTAGTTGTGATTTTGGAATATAGACGGCCTACGTAACCTAACCTGGTCACTGTGCTAAAAGGATTTTGTTTTCATTGACGTGCAAAGTGTACTAAAATAGGACTTAATCTTGGTGAGATTAATTCAGGATCACAGTGCTCTTGATTACATAATTCAACAAGATGTAACGCCCCCCAAACACCATGCAGTGCAGATTTTCACATCAAATCGTTCAGAAGCTAAATGTTAAAGCACAAGTGAGTTCTGTGTCAGGCGAAGATAATAGAAGATGATGCCTAAAGCTGCCATTTCTAGTTTGGAGATTGACTGGAGACTTTGTAATTGGCCAGTTTTTGATGGCCATATTGTATAAAACCTCTGATTTATTTTTGGAGATGATGGAGGTCACGCTTCCAACAATGATGAAGGGGTAAAAAAGCATTTTTGTAAGTGTCTGACTGGCTGAGTTCCTATTGACATGATTACTTAAAGCTGCTGGGACATAATTGTGTTATTAATGATGTTAAGGTGTCTAGAGCCTCGGAGAGGCATCTTTTTATTGTGTTAATTCCAAATAAATAAAATAAAAATACCTCATTCTATCTGATTCTCTCCCAGGTATTTGATAGTCTGTTTCCTTGGCTCTCCAAAGCTTTACCTGGCAAGCTACAGGCCGAATTAAATACTAACCCTAATAACACTTAGCACATCTGTTGTACCTTTCTTATGTAGATTTCCAAGAACTTTATGAAATATCCCCCACATGCCTCTACAGGTGGGGGAACTTGATGGGACTGGTGCTCAAGGGGAGGGGGAAACAGTCACTGAGGGACATCAGATAGCTCTTCCCCCTGACCCCCCATAGGAGTCTCTGACACCCATTGGCGAGCTAGGGGGAAGAGTGCTGATTGGCCGGCATTCTCTAGCTCCCATGATTTAACCTGGAGCAGTGGCCATGTGGATCCTCTTTGGGCTCCATTCCAGAAGCACCTCCAACACACCCTGCACTAGTAAGGGGAACCCAGCCTGACAGATGCTGTGGGTCTAGGCAATCACCTGTTTGGGGAGCAGAAAGGATTTTTTTTTCTTCCATGGGCCAACTGGCAGATGACCAGAGAGTTTTCCACTTTCCTTGCAGCACCTTCACACTCCAGTTTGTTAGGTGGGAACATGCTTATCACCTAACTGAGGTACTTGAGTTGAGTTGTTAATTCATCACAACTTGCAGCTGGTTCCCAGTGCAGTTAGAAGGAAAAAATGAACCATTTCTGAAGGTAAGAGACCTGGGATTTGGTGATGGGCCTTGGGCTCATGAGATAGACTGAGACCTTGCAGGCTGAGGTCACTACCCCTTTCTGCACCCTTGGTCCTGCTCACAGGGGTGAGGGTGCTGGGACTCAGAGCAAGCCAAGTCCGGCAGGGTAGCTGTCTGATCATGAGTTATGGGTTACATGGTAAGGTGACCTATAACCCCTGCACTGAACCATTTAAGTGCCTGATATAGGAGAGTATGGGTGATGGGCAGGTACCGCCCCTCCCTTGTGCATAAGTTTAATTTTAAGCAGCCTGCATGTTAATTCCATGCATGTGTCTGTCTTCATTTCACCGCTGGGTCCACCAAATGGGTAGCATTACCTCCATTTTACAGAGTGAATAAGAGGTGCTGAGAGGTTAAGTGACTTCTCCAAAGCATTAGTTATTAGTAATTATAATGAAGCTTTATTTGTATTGAATTAGTGCCCTATTGTTTTAGGCACTATATGAACACATAACAAAACTGCACTTTCTACACCAGTGACCTTACAATCTAAATAAGACTAGGTTTCAACAGTAACCATGTCTTCAAATGCCTTCTGTCATTTTGAGTGAGCCAAGAAACTACGCCCTTTGCTCCATGGTGAAGATCTGATCACACTCACCTCCACTTTTGGCACTTCTAGAATGGACTGCTTCTAGGAACTCTACTTAAGATCGACCACAAAGGCCACAACAGAAACTGTGACTGGTCTGCAGCATTGGAACTAGCCGGAGGGTGGGTTTAAGCAGACAAAGCATATCACCCCTGGCTCCCTGTTCCAAACTGCCTGCTATTGACGGTGCCATTCCTGATCTTCAGAGCTATACACAGGCTGGAACTGAGCTGTTTTGCTGACCCCTCTTTCTCACCTCACCAGCTGTGATCTAAAGGGAGGTTACAGCAGACACAACCTCCGGTGAAATTCTTGGCAGTGGCTGGAAATAGTATTAAATTGTTTTCCTAAAGGTTAACTGTAAAGCATTTACAATAATCCTCACTGGGGGGGAATAGCGCAGTGGTTGTGAGTTCAATCCTTGAGGGGGCCATTTAGGGAACAGGGGTAAAAATCTGTCTGGGGATTGGTCCTGCTTTGAGCAGAGGTTTGGACTAGATGACCTCCTGAGGTCAGTTCCAACCCTGATATTCTAAGAAGCATCTACACTATGCCATAGCTGTACTGCTGTTGCTCTTGTAGTGTGGACATAGTCTTAGTAAATAGATAAACTAAGCCACAATATCATGATGTACAATTGCTTTAATGCAAAAAAATTCAAACAAAAAAAATCCAAGTTGGCCTGGAATTTCTAGTTCTTTAATTGCTGCATAAAATACTTTAAATCCTGCAAGAGATCATGTCTAAAAACAATATGTTCTGATCTGAACCATCCAAATAAAAAACATATGATAGCCTTATTTTATGTTCATTCTTGTATTAGATGCACACACGCTACTCACCAAGCAAAATATTGGTTTCATGCAGGAAGCTGAGTTATTTAGTTCCTGTGACTGATCCTCTTCTACAAGAGACAACGCTGACAGATCCCTGAACAATGTAGAACATTGACTCCACACATGGAAATACGCTAGGACTCCTATTTTCTAATGCTGTAGGCATCCCTAGACTAGCCCGAACTGAGCTGCAAACTCCAGAGAGTCTAAATAAGTAAGGATCGAAAAAAGCATTGGTGAAAGTAAAAAATTCCATGGACGTACACAATGTATTATTTTGCACTGATGAGAATGATAAACAAAGCATAAGCCTATAGCCAAACCTTCTGAATTTCCACTAAAGAGGTCAGATATCAAGTCAGAAATGTTCTCAGCATGTTAATTGTTCTTCTCTATCCTCTAAAGTCCTATTGACACAATATATTCTTAGAACTTTCAGTGTCTAAACCAATTTGGTCACTAAATTGATTCCAAGTCCTCATGACTCTAATGAGAATTTTGCTGCACAGGGATAAAATATAGCTACAAACCTATGTGCTGCTAATTAGTGCAACAAAGTGCTTTCCAGTTCTGAATGTTTAACTGAAGCTTATCAAGACCACTATAAATTACTAAGTAGCTATTCCAAGCCTCACCACATACGTTGCACCTCTAGTTACACAACTCATAATATTTGACATTAATAGGAGTAGTAATGACCAAGATAAGTTTTCAGCCACTTTCACTGTCTTCCTACTAGATGTAGCTGAGGTGAACTGTTCTAATAAATGGGAATTTACCCTGTGCGCATCCCTTTGTCTACCCATGTCATTAGCACCTACAGAAGAGTCTACCAGAGCTATTTAATACATGTCCTCAGATTGAGCACATTATAGACATGTTAACATCATCTCTCGCCCCTTTAAAAGTGTGAAAGCATTAGCCTTGCACTCTCAGTGACATTAGCTATCTCTGTGAAGGTGGAACTGCTGCCCTCGTTTTAAAAATGAGGGAGCTGAGGCAGTGTAAGAAAGACTTGGATTTTCAAGAAAGCCCAGAGGAATTAGGTACCTTGTTTCTACTGAAAGCCAATGGGAGTTGGACACCTAAGGGAGTCAAAAAATAAGTTTGAAAATCTCATCCAAAGTAACTTGCCCACAACAGAGCCAGAAATAAAGCCAGAGTTTTCTGGCTCTCGGATGTTATGGTAAATTCAATTGTGTTTTGGAATCACCTAGGTCCCCAGCCAAGCCTGGAACCCCCATTAATGCTGGTGGCTCTACGGAAACATGGAGGCAGACCCTCAAGAGCTCACAAACTAGATGGACTAGCCAAAGGAAAGGCTTTTACCCCCACATCACAGATCGGGAACTAAACCACACAAGAGGGTCAAGGGCCCAAATTTTAAAAAACTGTTTAGGTGTTGCTGCTCTCAGAATTGCACCGCTGTCGTGAGGCAGAGTGGCCTCCCTCCAGACCTCTGAGGGAGGGACCATCACAACCGCCCAACTGTTTGTGGAACCTGAATCTAATTTTCAAAAGGGATTTAGGCACTTAGGAGTTAAAATCCCATCAACAGTCGATCCACAAAGAGTCATTACAGCACACAGCATTGCAGTGCCTAACTTCTCTGCACCCCAACATCCAGCAAAGTCCAGAGCCCCCAGCTCCTTATACAAAGCAAGGGGAGAGTTAAGTGCTTAAGAATGGGATTCCCAACACCAGCAAGCTGAGTGGGGAGGAGCCATCTAACCTAGCCAGTAGGAAATGCTAATGAGAGGGGTGGGGCTCAGGCTCCGCCCCCTCAGGGAGTTAAGCATCTGTTTCCAGCTCTGCAAGAGGTGCCTTCATCCACTCACAGCCATGAATCCCCTCCTGGAATTAGGCAAGTAAGTCCTTTCATGCAGAAAAAAAAATAGTGACCAGGAGCTGGTGGCATTCTCTTTATATCCAGTAGCCAGGCAGTATTGTTTTGAAATCATAGTCAATATCAAAGCAAAACGGTCAAAATTATCAAATCAATGAGTTTTGATTGACCCAACCCCCCAAATTGCTTTCTTGGTTTGCTATAATTTGACTTTTTGTCCCAATTCAAGATGGAAAAATTTGTTGAAGTCTCCAAAATATTTGCAGGGTGGGAAAAACCATTTCCCATCCAACACAGCAAGAACTTTTATTTTCTGGTTCTCTCCTAAATGAATCTTTTGTGAAATCAACATGATTTTGCAAAGCATTTCGTCTTTGATGGAGCTGTATTCTCTGACAGAAGATCGTTCTGATGAAGGTTTTCTGACCAGCTCTTTACTGAATTTCAGCAATTATTCCTATACTAAGCCATGAGTTCTGGGTGAGCAAAAGCAGATCTTCTAGAAAGATTTGCAGTCTTGATATGAAGACTTCAAGTGATAGCAAAAGATGTGGTGGATTCTCTATCCTCTAAGACACTTCTGATCAAACTTCTGGAAAGCTTTCTGGAGGACCAAAAGAACAAAAGCAGACAAACCAAGTTAAGGGCAAGATTGCGGTCAGTCCTTCATGACTGGTTTGAGGGGAAGAGGTGGTGGCTTGTAGGAGCTGGGGATGCAAACCTCTCCCTATGTGGCCAGGGAGAAGGCAGGATATGGCACAGGCTTCCACTGGAACTGGCCCTGCTTAGGGTGAGGTGTACACTAAGTTTTTTCAAAGGGTGGTTTAGTGGCCACACCGCCTCAGCTGGCCAGGAGACATGGTGCCTGGGGAATGTGGCCCTTACCACAGGCAATGATTTACAGCTGTAGGCTAGGGGTATGTCTACACAGCCCTTTGGATCGGCGGGCAGCGACTGATCCAGCGGTGATCGATTTTTTGTGTCTAGTCTAGATACGATAAATCGACCCCCAAGCACTCTCCCATCGACTCCTGTACTCCATCGGCGCAAGAGGTGCAGGCAGAAATAAAAAAAGAGCAAGTAAAAAATCACTTAGAAAAGTTAGATGCCTGCAAGTCACCAGGGCTTGATGAAATGCATCCTAGAATACTCAAGGAGTTGATAGAGGAGGTATCTGAGCCTCTAGCTATTATCTTTGGGAAATCATGGGAGACGGGGGAGATTCCAGAAGACTGGAAGGGGGCAAATATAGTGCCCATCTATAAAAAGGGAAATAAAAACAACCCAGGAAACTACAGACCAGTTAGTTTAACTTCTGTGCCAGGGAAGATAATGGAGCAGATAATTAAAGAAATCATCTGCAAACACTTGGAAGGTGGTAAGGTGATTGGGAATAGCCAGCATGGATTTCTAAAGAACAAATCGTGTCAAACTAATCTGATAGCATTCTTTGATAAGATAACAAGCCTTGTGGATAAGGGAGAAGCGGTGGATGTGATATACCCAGACTTTAGTAAGGCATTTGATACGGTCTCACATGATATTCTTATAGATAAACTAGGAAAGTACAATTTAGATGGGGCTACCATAAGGTGGGTGCATAACTGGCTGGATAACCGTACTCAGAGAGTAGTTATTAATGGCTCCCAATCCTGCTGGAGAGGTATAACAAGTGGGGTTCCGCAGGGGTCTGTTTTGGGACCAGCTCTGTTCAATATCTTCATCAACGATTTAGATGTTGGCATAGAAAGTACGCTTATTAAGTTTGCGGACGATACCAAACTGGGAGGGATTGCAACTGCTTTGGAGGACAGGGTCAAAATTCAAAATGATCTGGACAAATTGGAGAAATGGTCTGAGGTAAACAGGATGAAGTTCAATAAAGATAAATGCAAAGTGCTCCACTTAGGAAAGAACAATCAGTTTCACACATACAGAATGGGAGGAGACTGTCTAGGAAGGAGTATGGCAGAAAGAGATCTAGGGGTCATAGTGGACCACAAGCTTAATATGAGTCAACAGTGTGATACTGTTGCAAAAAAAGCAAATGTGATTCTGGGATGCATTAACAGGTGTGTTGTAAACAAGACACGAGAAGTCATTCTTCTGCTTTACTCTGAACTGGTTAGGCCTCAACTGGAGTCTTGTGTCCAGTTCTGGGCACCGCATTTCAAGAAAGATATGGAGAAACTGGAGAGGGTCCAGAGAAGAGCAACGAGAATGATTAAAGGTCTTGAGAACATGACCTATGAAGGAAGGCTGAAGGAATTGGGTTTGTTTAGTTTGGAAAAGAGAAGACTGAGAGGGGACATGATAGCAGTTTTCAGGTATCTAAAAGGGTGTCATCAGGAGGAGGGAAAAAACTTGTTCACCTTAGCCTCCAATGATAGAACAAGAAGCAATGGGCTTAAACTGCAGCAAGGGAGATTTAGGTTGGACATTAGGAAAAAGTTCCTAACTGTCAGGGTAGTTAAACACTGGAATAGATTGCCTAGGGAAGTTGTGGAATCTCCATCTCTGGAGATATTTAAGAGTAGGTTAGATAAATGTCTATTAGGGATGGTCTATTCAGTATTTGGTCCTGCCATGAGGGCAGGGGACTGGACTCGATGACCTCTCGAGGTCCCTTCCAGTCCTAGAGTCTATGAGTCTATGAGAGTCGATGGGAAAGTGGCAGCAGTCGACTCACCGTGGTGAAGACGCCACGGTAAGTCGATCTAAGTACATTGACTTCAGCTACGTTAGTCATATAGCTGAAGTTGAGTAACTTCGATCGACACCCTCCCCCCAGTGTAGACCAGGCCTAACTGAGGAATGTATGAGTTCCCTGAGAAAGCTGAGGTGTGACATTGACTGGAAGATGAGGCCAGAACTGTTGGACTGAATCCTGAAAGGCCCATGGCATTGAGAATGGCACGCTGGGCTGTCAAAGCTCCATGCAGCGTGTCACATTCTCAGCAGTGAGCTTTCAGTTGTCTCTGACGTCACAGGAGTGGTTGTCTGGAGCTGCTACTATGGGATGGTGATAGGAGGAGCTCCCACAAACCATCACTTTTCAGGCAGCTGGAGGAGGAAATAGCTGCTCGGCACAACCTCCCGATAGAAGCACGCATCCTCCCCACTGCTCACAGCCCCTGATACTTTCATTTCCTTCCTTATGCCTGAAATTCTATGCCTTCCCTGCCTCACCATTACCAGCTCTGTCTCCTACAGACCTCTTCACTCACCCCTTCACACGGAGCTCCTCTCCTCCCTGGCCCCTGGCGTCGGGGCTCCTGGGCCTTTTGCAAATCTGGCTGTTCATTTAGGTGCCTAAATGGGAGCGAACCCTTTCTGAAAACCTGCCCTCTCTGCCCCCTCCCCCCGCCCCCAGGGTGTGCTGAACACTTGTGGAAATTTGGCCCTGATCCTTTTTCTGCTCAGGAATAAATATTAGTTTTGTGCCTAAAATTAGTCTCTTGAATCCAGCTGTGGTCACCTCTAGAAGTGGTGTGATTTTCAAAAGTGCTGATCACCCTGCAGCCCTCACTGTTTTCTTGCTAAGAAAGAGTTTTCTGGTAAAAAAAAATCTAGTTACAAACTGGAGACTGCAGCAAAAAGGTTCAATAAATAATGATGAATGTTAAAAATATGGTGAGTGCTGGATTCCTTTTGTGCTAAGATAATGGTTAAGTACCACATGCCTTCAGTTTCTTGGAGCATAAAAAGGTTGAATAGCTCTGTCAGAAGAAAATCATTCTTAGCATATCTTAAAGGAACAAAACAAGATAGAGTCCTCATTGAAGAGACTCAGCATCTGATAATGAACCTGAGATACTCAAACAATGGGTATTTTCCGGTGGCATGGAGTAACCAATCAAAAAGTTTTAGCTATTCTGATTAATAAACCTGAAAAATTCCCTTAATAACCAAACCTCCAGATAGCAAGGTGAGGAGGGGGATTAGCTCCTGTAATCAGTAGTGGATTTACCGTCTTTGTGCTCAATGGATGGAATCAATCAATAGCACTCAGCTTTAGCCTAACTCTGCCCCCAGCTATGTCAATGGGAATTTTACCATTGACTTCAGTGAAAGCAGAATTAAGCCAGCACTGAGTACTTTGGGAAATCTTACTCTGCGCTCCTGTTCTGTAAGGTTCTGAAATTGAGGGATAGTTCAGTGGTTTGAGCATTGGCCTACTAAACCTAGGGCTGTGAGTTTAATCCTTGAGTGGACTCCTCAGGGAACTGGGGTAAAAATGTATCTGGAGATAGGTCTTGCTTTGAGTAGGGGGTTGGATTAGATGACCTCCTGAGGTCTCTTCCAACCCTGATATTCTATGAGGTCCTGAGAGTTAGGGGCATGCAGAATTAACCCTAAAATACTTATTTGATTATAAATTTTGGCTGAAAAATCACCCTAGGACAGAAGGCCTCTGCAAAGACATCTGCATTATTTAAAGTTCACAGGCTTAAGTATTGCAGATGGCTTTGCAGAGGCCACCTGCACTAGGGTGAGTTACACTGTAAAGAAAAGTGTTCCCCTGCAACCTATTCTGAGGCATTAAATACCTTACTAGAATAGCCAGGCCAAGAAACTATGAAATGGAAATGTTACCTTTGTACCTCTAGAGAATCTAAATGAGTGAGGGAATTCTCTAGCATCTCATTGTATTTGACCCATTTCTATAATAAGATGCAATAGTAAGATATATTCCAGAATAACTGCTATCAGATTAGAAAGTGTCATTTGTTCAATCGTGCTTCCAACAGAAGCGGTAGTGTTGTGTTTTTCAAGATACGCTGAAGACACTGCTAGAAAGTTTTGCAATTCAATGTATTTAGCTAAGTGGCTAGAAGAACCAGTTTTTGCCTCAGACACCATAAAGGGTTCTGAACCTGTTGGATGTTCATATTTTTCTTCTTTCTTATAGAACCCCTCTACTCTGAAGAGTAACTATGGCTGGTCCATGCCAGCTGACTTGGGGTTACGGAGCTCAGGCTAAGGGGCCGTGAAATTGCTATGTAGACATTCCAGCTTGGGCTTCAGCCTGAGCTCTGGGACCCTCCCACCTCACAGAGTCCTACAGCCAGGGCTGGTGCTTCCATTAGGCAACCCTAGGCAGTCGCCTAGGGCGTCAGGATTCGGGGGTCAGCATTTTGTGCACTCCCCATGGGGCGCACGAGAGCTTCCGGTTCTGCTCCCATTACGCCGCCAAAGAAGGACCTTCTGCTGACATGCCATGGAAAACAGCGGCAGGCAATTGAGCAGCTCAATGACTGCCGCTGTTGCCGGCAGCATTTCGGCAGAGGGTCCTTCTTCGGCGGCGCAATGGGAGTGGAACCGGAAGCTCCCGCGCGCCCCATGGGGAGTGCACAAAATGCAGCCCCACGAATTCTGCCTAGGGTGCCAGAAATTCTGGCACCGCTGCTGCCTACAGCCCAAGCTCCAGCCGAAGCCCAAACATCTGCACTGAAGTTATACAGCCCTTTAGCCTGAGCCCCATGAGCCTGAGTCAACTGACACAGGCCAGCTGTGGGTTTTTAACTGAAGTGTAGACATACCCTACGTAAAAAGGATGGCTTAAATTTTCAAAAATGACTAGTATTTTGGGAGTCCAACTTTAAGGTGTCCTCAAATTGGGTAGCCAAAAACAGAGGCATCTGAAGTCACCAGTCACTTCTGAAAAGTTAGGCCAACAGTGAATAGGACAATGTGTCTGCCCTCTGGACATAGTCAGAGTCCTATATACCAATTTTAATGACAAAATACATTTTATTACCCCTATTAGCACTGCAGAACCAACAAAACTGGATTCTATATCTTTCTGGGCATCCGTAACCAATGGTGATTGATCTATAGGTCCTCCTCTGGGCCAATCCAAGGAAGATGGGAATTGTTCCAGTCACAGTTATACAACTTGAGCTCAAGCTGTAGCAGCTCCTGCTTTTAGCTGTGGAGATCCCAACTGGTCATCAGCAGCAGTCACACATCAACAGAATTACTAAGTTCCAGACAGTGCATATTCACTGACAGCACTCAGGTTGCACCAGTGCTACTGTGACCCTACATCTACACTGAAATAAAAGACCCATGGCTGACCCATGTCAACTGATCCAAGCCAACCACGGATATTTCACTGCTGTGTAGACGTACCCTATGTGACCGGCAGGAGTGCCGTTACTCATAACGATATATGCAAAGGAAACACCATGTGATTACCAGAGAACAAGCTGTTTGCAGGGCTGGCAGTTTGAAAAAAAAAAAAAAGTCTTTTCATTTATGAACAGAGCAATTGGGTATGGAATCACATGCTAAGTGGTGTCGTCAGGAAAAGGATATGTGGAACTGTGTTATGGCGGAGTTAAAACAACGGTGATGCCTTGAAATTAGTAAGTAATTTTGTATTGATTAAGAAATATAATTTTACATGGCAACTTCTTGCTTGATCTTGAGATTTTCAAAATATGTCAATACAGAAAATGGTTAAAAATTTAACAGACAAGTGATCTCTTCTCATTGTTACAGTATTTGGTGGGGAAGATTAGAAACAATATAAATAAGCATTTTTACCAAACAGTACATTATCTTTCCTATAATTTTAAATTATCTACATAAACAAAATAAATCAAATTACTCTTGTCTGTATCCCTATATCACCTTCTGTGTATATTTCAACTGATGCATTCATAGAATTTCATCCTATTATCTCAAATATTTTCCTTCTTTTGTTTTAATTAATAGTGAATAAAATTTCATTCCCTCATTTCTTGTCCTGTAAATACATGTGCTGAATTTATTCTGATTAATTTAAAAATATTAAATCCCCAAATCTGGAACACTTCCCAGATTACGCATCTGTCTAATTCATGAATCAGATAAGGAGACTGATCAGAGTAACAGGGATGCAATGAGAATGAAAGGTGATGTGGAGGGGGCACCTGCTCCCCCCAATTTCTGCCAGGGTTTATGCACCCTGCCCTGAACCACGCTGCACACCAACAGAATCTTTAAATTGTGCCCTGCCACACACACACACACACACACACCATCAACAGTTATGCATCATCTTGGATGTGCCCCATGATCCTACATATTGGAGGTCTAAGTTTCTGTTCCCAGATGTGGGAGATATCTAGTTGCTTGCTGGCGAAGTGCATGTTCGAATGCCTTTGTGGGACAGCTCCCAGCATGTCAGAAATGATCTGTACTTGTTCAATTGAAGTTCAGGATCTTTATAATCACTATGTTCTTTATGAAAGAAGCCAGCCTATTTAAATCCTTGGGTTGGTGTCTGTTGCACACCACAGAACAGAAGGCCCACACCTCTGATGAGGGAGGGGCCTCAGGTGACAGAGGTTAACTGAGTCTAGGGGACAGGGAATGACAAAACAAGGAGGGGGCTGCACGTTACCCACTTAAAACAAGGGAATCCGAAGAGAAAACCGAGCAGACAACCTTGGACAGTGCTCAGTGCTGCTCTGTGAAGGAGTCAGCAGATACCAGACAGAGGAACTCTCTCCATATGCACGTGCAGGTGAGGGACTGGAAAAGGCCCCATAGTCTCAGAGAACCTCCCGGTTGAGCTTCCCCCTCCTGGACTGATGGATGGCTATGTTGGCCAGTGCCAGGAGGAATCTGATGAGGACATTACAGGACTCAATAGAGTGGGTGTAGGAAGCAGTGTAAGGAGAAGAGGAGATGGAAGAGGGGCAGCAACATAGCACACTGCAAGTAGGCACGTGCCAGGGTATCCCTCCCACCACAGGTGGGGCAGCTATCAGGTGTAATCTTGCCAGCCAGGATCATGCTGGACTGATGCCAGACAACAACAGTGCAAGTTTCCAGACAGCCCTGAGGAAGGGCTCCTAATTCATTCTGCAGGGACCATCCCTAGGGTAGTTCGCTCCCTGTCCCCCTTTCAGTCCATAGCCTCTCGGCTCAGACTGCCAGCTAGCATGCCAATTAGAGCCTGTTGAAGAGATGGATTTCGGAGGTGGACATCATTACACAGGGCTAAATGTGTTAAATATAAGGGTTTTCCCTCAGTACTATGAACATCCACCTACTGTACGTGAAGGGATGGGGGAGCAGTGCGCTATTCGTCACCTGCCTGCTTACATTTAAGACTCTACTGTGCCATGTAGGCCCAGCCCAGAGCAAGGAGCAGTGCTGTGGAGCTATATAGGTAGCTTCTGCTACACCCCTGTGAGAGGCAGCTTAATCTCCCTTGTCCACCAATCCTGCTCCATAGACTGGGGTGGAGAGGGCAGGAGCCATGGCCCCACCTCTTACCCTCTTACACTTTCAGGCTCCACGTGCCCCTGGAGAAATGAGGAGGGAGGAGTCCCTGAGCTCCCTTGAGCACACAGACTGCAATGGTCCCCAACAAGAGCCAGGCAAGTGTGAGGGAAACTCCTTGCCTCCAGCTCCTGAATGCTTTATTAGCTCTGTGATGCAGGACCCAATTGTGCGAGCCCCCCATGTATGGAAACCCCATGGATGTCAAAGGACGTCTCACACATCGTGTCCCTAAAAGTGGTAGTTCCAAGCACATGAAGCCACAGGCTGAATCCAGCAAATCCCTGATGGAAAAGCTGACCTGGTGGGGAAGTTACAGCTGGAAAGTATAGGACAAGATTTGGCCACACACCAAGGAACAACACTCCCAAGCTTTCCAGCTCCTAATTCGTCCCTCAATCCAAATCCCGAACACACAGTGCTCGATTTATTCTCTGCTTCCTGAGCTCTTCTGGGGTACTGCTCAATCCCAAACCTGTTTGGATTTGAAAATTGCAGTCTGCCTAAGTATAACGTATAGTTTGTGCTGATGGTACCTTCACACAATTATCTGTAGTTATGCTGCACTTGTGTACGATTCATCGGAACACGGTAAAATCAATGTAACAAAATAAACCAATGAAGCCCTAGAGGAGCCTTCCAGGAAATGACAGTTTCTGTTGCATCAAACTACACCTCTGTGGGAGCAAAGAGGAAGAGCCTTTGAAATGCAGGCTCATGCTCACGGATTAATCTCATCCGATGTACGTAACGTAAGTGGGTGGCCTCAGGACGCTCAGCATTTGGTTCGGAAGTTCAGATGATGACCTGGAGCACATTGCAACCTGCTGCTGAGCCTGTGCAAAGTTATGTGGAGCAAGATTTCTTGAAAATATTCGCTTGCAAGAATCAGTATCAGTACTGAGGTGGCACCTAGTGGCCCCATTCATAGATCAGGCCCCATCATGTTAGGTCCTGTACTAACCCAGAATAAAAAGTCAGTTCATTCTCCTAAAAGATTACAGTCTGTTACCAACAGCTGTCACAGCTTTGTGAGGAGAAGAAATTACAGCCACGGAGAGAAAAGAGGCAGTAGAAGAATTAAATTCTGATAAAGCATCAAGTCCTGATGGTATGTATAACATGGAGTAAAACAGGTGGGAACTAGGAAAGTACAATTTAGATGGGGCTACCATAAGGTGGGTGCATAACTGGCTGGATAACCGTACTCAGAGAGTAGTTATTAATGGCTCCCAATCCTGCTGGAAAGGTATAACAAGTGGGGTTCCGCAGGGGTCTGTTTTGGGACCGGCTCTGTTCAATATATTCATCAACGATTTAGATGTTGGCATAGAAAGTACGCTTATTAAGTTTGCGGACGATACCAAACTGGGAGGGATTGCAACTGCTTTGGAGGACAGGGTCAAAATTCAAAATGATCTGAACAAATTGGAGAAATGGTCTGAGGTAAACAGGATGAAGCTCAGTAAAGATAAATGCAAAGTGCTCCACTTAGGAAGGAACAATCAGTTTCACACATACAGAATGGGAAGAGACTGTCTAGGAAGGAGTATGGCAGAAAGAGATCTAGGGGTCATAGTGGACCACAAGCTTAATATGAGTCAACAGTGTGATACTGTTGCAAAAAAAGCAAACGTGATTCTGGGATGCATTAACAGGTGTGTTGTAAACAAGACATGAGAAGTCATTCTTCTGCTTTACTCTGAACTGGTTAGGCCTCAACTGGAGTCTTGTGTCCAGTTCTGGGCACCGCATTTCAAGAAAGATGTGGAGAAATTGGAGAGGGTCCAGAGAAGAGCAACAAGAATGATTAAAGGTCTTGAGAACATGACCTATGAAGGAAGGCTGAAGGAATTGGTTTTGTTTAGTTTGGAAAAGAGAAGACTGAGAGGGGACATGATAGCAGTTTTCAGGTATCTAAAAGGGTGTCATCAGGAGGAGGGAGAAAACTTGTTCACCTTAGCCTCCAATGATAGAACAAGAAGCAATGGGCTTAAACTGCAGCAAGGGAGATTTAGGTTGGACATTAGGAAAAGGTTCCTAACTGTCAGGGTAGTTAAACACTGGAATAGATTGCCTAGGGAAGTTGTGGAATCTCCATCTCTGGAGATATTTAAGAGTAGGATAGATAAATGTCTATTAGGGAAGGTCTAGACAGTATTTGGTGCTGCCATGAGGGCAGGGGACTGGACTCAATGACCTCTCGAGGTCCCTTCCAGTCCTAGAGTCTATGAGTCGATGAACCATTTAAGGGGAGTGACTAGGGTTGCCAACTGTGACCGAAGCTATTCCAGGAGACTTTTTCCGCAGACATGTCCAAATGTTATTTTCTTAAAATATCCAGTTAAAATCTCCTGGGTTGCTTTCAATAGTCACTAGATCAATGCTGATTCCGACAGACTCCAGGCCAATCCCAGAGGTTGGCAACCCTAGGAGTGGCTATAGCTGTGCTTTGGACACTGGAAAGGATATATTTTAAATAGCATTCACTGCTATGGTTTTTTTAAATGGAGCTTGCTGCAGACAGACGGGATGGGTACTGACCCATTGTATTCAGGTTTGAAAATATTGGGGGAAGTGCTGGTTACACACTTATGGGAGAGGAGATTTTTAAAGTGCTTTACCTGGATCAGGGATCCTGCATGCCTAGCAGGTCCATGGCAAAGAAAGCAAAAAAGTGCTTGAACAGAGCACAAGAATGAGTGAAAATGCCTGCAGATGAAAATGTATCGGATAACAGAAGCCATTTGACTCCAGTGAGCAGAGTGTTTCACCTGCTGCTATACAAAACCTGAGGTTTAACCAGTAGTAGACATTTTATGCAAAGAACTTTGTCATGGGTCACTCACCAACCAGCGCATCCTCTCACAGCCAGGCGTCACACTGCAACCACTCCAACTCAGTCTCCCCCATTGAGCAGCTCTGTGGCCTCTTCTCCCTCCTCCAGCCAGCTTACTCATAATCTCACCCCTTCTAGGGCAGTCAAGAGTCCCACAGACCAAAAGTTCAGTGGCCCTGGGTAGGGTTGTCAGCACCAACCTAGGCTCTGTGGTCCTTGCCCTCTCTTCCTCAGCTAGCCCCTTTTCTACAGGATGTCCAGGCAACCCAGGCCTGCCCTCTCCTCTAGGTTCCAGCCCAGGGACCTGTGTTTAAGCAGAGAAGAGCTGCTCCTTATAGTCCCGTGGGCTGCTTCCTACCTCTGCCTGTCCACAGGTGCCTTTCCCAAGCCTCTCTCCATGGAAGTCCAGCTCTTTGTGAAGCTTCTTCCTGTCTGCTGCTGAGGACTCTCCCCTCACGCATTCTCAGCCTCTCTAGCAGCCCTCACTGTCTGCTCTTCATCCTTGTTATCCCAGCTGGAGCTGGCCCAGCAATCAGTTGCCCCTGAGGAGATAGCTAGCCTACCTGTTAACCCCTTAGTGGCTGTGGTTGAAGGGGTCTATAGACTCATAGGCTTTAAGGTCAGAAGGGACCATCATGATCATCTAGTCTGATCTCCTGCCACCCTCTCAGAGCCTTACAGTCTGATCCAAAGTCCACTGAAGTCAATGGGAGTCTTTGTTGATCTGGGGAGTTCTGGATCAGGTCCTAGTAAGGAAGAACAAAAATCTATCAGCCTCATTTCTCTGCAGCCTGCACTTAGGGCCTGCATGGAGTGGCTGCCATCATGGTAAGGATCAGAGAGGTGGCTGGACAGTCCAGAAAGACCCCCCTATCCCATAGCACAATGCAGGGCTCTGGATGCTGAGCAGAACAGAGCTGCCTGCTGCAGCTTTGGTTGGTGCACTGTTAGAGGGAGGTAATGTTACAAATAAAAACCTGTTTGCTTAGTACCAGCCCCCCTTGCAGTCGTGCGGAAAGCACCATGTCACCCACAGTATTTGGAGAGAAGTGGACTGGCTTTGTGCTCTGGGTTTGTCCAGCACCTGCCACAGTGGGGTCCTGCTCCATGACTGGGGCTGCTGGGAGCAATCACAAGACAAATAATAATAATAGGTTGGCAAATGCAGGGTATTCAGATGGGGCAGGTGCTACGGAAGGTATCATCCATGTTACACTGATTTTTGACTCTACTCCAAAAAACCAGCAATATATTGTTCATTATTTCCAATCTGTTGGGAGCGGGGAGGAATCGCTAGGAGACATGAACTGAATGGTTAGCACATAGGTTGAATTGCTTCTACTAGGTGTAAATTGCTCTCTACATCCTTCCCCTGTTAAAAAAAAATTAGGCAGCCAGCAAAATTATACATTTAGAAACTTATTTGACAAATACTTCAGATGCTCTCTATAAACTAATTCATTTCATAGCACTTAATAATGTACTTGAAGAACTGAAAAGATGAATTTGTTTTCCTATCACTCTGACGGGGCGCATAAATGCAATTAAAAGGGTATTACTCTTGGTGGCTAATTGCATTCTCCAAAGTATTCTGATAAGAGTGCCAACAGAATTTTTTAAACATCTCAATTCCACCATTAGCTTTTTTATTTGGACTGACAGAAACAAAAAAAACCCAAAATTAGCTGGGAAAATTTCATGAGACCAGCTCTCAGATGGTATCACCTCCATTGCTATTCCCAGCCGGAAACACTGCAGTGGAACTAGAAATTTCCTTTTTTCTGTGAAAGATTTCTTTTTCAAATAACATTGTTGTTCTCTTGTCTAATACCTTCATTGATCAGCTTGGCAGGTGGTAAGCAAGATTACTGCCTTCAATGCAAAACATGCTCATTTTATTATTACCTTCTCCTCTTTCATCCACCTGTTATACCCTGCTATAAATCCAGATTGGGAGCTCTTTGGGGCAGTTTTTTGATTAGATGTTTGTCCAGCAGCTGGCACAAAGCCTTGATCCCTGATGGTAATACAGATTAATAATCCTGAAAGATGTCATTCTACTTGTTCTGTTTAAACTCTGACTCAGTGTGTATATTTCAGCAAAATGTACCAAGGAAATGGGGAACATTTACAGTGTACCTTTTCTTAAAAATGACCTTTAAGTGCTAATAGAGGCAGATGACAATGTGCACAAACTGTTTGTTTTTATTGTTTTGAGTTACGTGGCTTCAATGTGAAATGTCTTTTAGAAGCTTAATTACTCCCAGTGCTGCTTACATAGTACAGTGAAGGTATCAAGTGGGACAATGAAGGAACTTTGGTGGTTTTGATCTTCTCATTTTCTGAAATTCGTTCGTTCCAAGCCAGGTAGGTCCTCTGGAGGCCCAGCGATTTGCCAGAATATATAACATTTTTCCAAGATTAGGGCACAACAGATGATTAATGTTTCATGCTAAAATGGCCTTTTCAAGGACTGAGGGGAGCCTCACAAGATTAATTTTCTATCTGCACATTGTGATCGAAATGCATAAATCACAAACAGTATCTTGTAAGTTACCAGAGCAAAGGGAAGCCACATCCTGACATGGAGCTAGGGAAGTAGATCCCTTTACCTGATGTAAATCAGCATAGCCCCACTGAAGTCAATGGAGCTGCACCAATTTGCATCAGCTGAGGATCTAGCCCATAAAGTTTATAAGGGCTTCTCCATGGAATACTACGGGTATGGCAGTGTAGAGAGACTAGAAATGGCTTACCACAAAACTAAGCGGTAAGATAGCAAGCCCAGGGCCAGTTTCTGGCACAAGGACTGCACCAGCAGGCAAACCGAAACTGAGCAAGCATGTCAGCAAAAGCCAGGGAACATCTGCTATGCATCACCAAATGGCCGTGCTGCAGTTCTGGCTGCGGAGAGAGACCAGCAGAAAATCCTGTGGCTTTGGCTGAGAGACAGCAGAGCTGGAGAAAGGGGTGTGGTTTGGATCAGAGTAGGTGTGGGACACAAAAACCAGCCTCGGTTTCCTAGACAGACAGCTCTGTGCAGCCCAGAGGTTAGACATAACACCCATGGAAATGCTTCAGTTAAGATGACTGATATAGCTGTAATAGAGAACAGTATGGACCATTTGTGAACTGTTCATTCTTAGCTGCGGTAAAGGCTCTGTTTCAGTGATTTATGAAGCCATGCCTGTGTAAATGTGACCAGACAGTTGTGCTGAATCTGGACCGAATTCAGACATGACCATAAACTATTTTCACCCCCTGTAATCGTACCAACTTTTCTAGAGAATGCACCTTCTCCCACTGAGAAGCTAGAATTTGGGTCACATTCAGAGATGAGTCAAAATAAGACAAGAGCAAGTATCAGCTGGTACATCTTACACTTTCTTCAGTCCTTGCCAATAATTTCATGAGCTTGCACTCTTCCAGATATCCACCAGCTTAGTGGCCCAAATTCTGAAGTGAGACCAGCAAGTCAGAATTGATGTAATTTATACCTCCTTCCAGTCCCTTTAACATGTGCATGACTCCAGTGTAGGCTCCCTTTAGGCCAATGGTTCTTTTCCACACCACAGCTGCCTTGCCTCCCCCATCTCTTATCCCCTCTAAATAGGATCTAGCCAGGACATTTCTATTTAATAACATGGGAAGAGCAGGGGGTGGTTCCCCCCAGACAGTTGTTCATAAACCCACTGTGATCCCTGCTTTAGGCGCCCTTAAACTTACTTGAATGACATAGCTCAGTGGTTTGAGCATTGGCCTACTAAACCCAAGGTTGTGAGCTCAACCCTTGAGGGGCCCACTTAGGGATCTGGGGTAAAAATCTGCCTGGGGATCGCTCCTGCTTTGAGCAGGGGGTTGGACTAGATGACCTCCTGAGGTCCCTTCCAACCCTGATATTCTATGATACTTGTTGAGTCTCACACCCACTTACCAGACATCCACCTTACACCTCACCTGTGCCATTGAGTCTAAGATGAGCGTAAGTGAGTCTAAATTCGTGTAACTTCCACACTGAAAGACCAGGAGCAAGTAGTTTGGCAAGCAGGCCAATGACAGGGGGTGTCGCGGGTATAAGTTATAAGTCGCTCCCTGCTCCTTGAAGTGCAAATTACATTGCCCTACTTGAACTTACATCTTCTTCTAGCCCTTAGTGATTAAATTATTCCACTTAAGATCCATTACATACTGGTAAGGAAGTCTAAGTAGATCTAAAGTAGACTGAGTCTGATTGACACCACCACACAAATCACTACAACAGGTTGCTTCATAATAAGAAGAAATTCTCAATTTTTTTTTACAAATAAATGTGGTGAATTTGCTCTGCTGTTATTTGTAGGATGATATTACTTGCTGCTTTGAGTATTTAATTGACAAGCAGGGGGGGGGATAGCTCAGTGATTTAAGACTAGGCTGTCTAAAGCCAGGGTTGTGAGTTCAATCCTTAAGAGGGGCTGTCATAAACAGATAGTTAAGGGTTAATGTCTCTATTACCTGTTAAGGGTTAAGAAGCTCAGTAAACCTGTCTGACACCTGACCAGAGGACCAAAAGGGGGACAAGATACTTTCAAATCTTGGTGGAGGGAAGTCTTTGTTTGTGCTTTTTGTTTGTTTGTTGTTCACTCTCGGGACTGAGAGGGACGGGACATCAATCCAGGCTCTCCAAATCTTTCTGAATCAGTCTCTCATGTTTCAAACTTGTAAGTAATTTAGCCAGGCAAGGCATGTTGGTCTTATGTTTGTTTTTCTTAACTTGTAAATGTTTCTTTTTGCTGGAAGGATTTTACCTCTGTTTGCTGTAACTTTGAACCTAAGGCTAGAGGGGGTTCCCTCTGGGCTATATAAATCTGAGTACCCTGTAAAGCATTCTCCATCCTGATTTTACAGAGATAATTTTTACCTTTCTTTCTTTAATTAAAAACTTTCTTTTTAAGAACCTGATTGATTTTTCCTTGTTTTAAGAACCAAGGGAATTGGCCCTGAACTCACCAGGGATTGGTGGGGGGAAAAGGAGGGGGATGGTTAATTTCTCCTTGTTTTAAGATCCAAGGGGTTTGGATCTGTGTTCCCCAGGGAACTGGTGAAGTCCCTCAAGGCAGCCCAGGGAAGGGAAAGTTTTGGGTGGACAGGTAGTGCACCAGACACTGAAATTTCTGGGTGGTGGCAGTGTTGCCAGATCTAAGCTAGTAATTAAGCTTAGAAGTGTTCAAGCAGGTCCCCACATATGTACTCTAAAGTTCAAAGTGGGGGGAAAATCCTTGACGGGGCAGTTAGGGATCTGGGGCAAAAATCTGTCTGGAGATTGGTCCTGCTTTGAGCAGGGGGTTGGACCTGATGACCTCCTAAGGTCCCTTCTAACCCTGATATTCTATGATTCATGAAAATGTCTGTTAGTCCAAATGTAGCACAGAGGATTGTTTGTCTGAAAAACTGTATCAGTGAGTATTATTGCTGTGTGCTATTCGTCAATTGTATTATTCATTTTTCACCTGTTTCAAAAGTCATAGTTGTCAAATCCAGGAGAAGAAACAATACCATGTGAGTTACGGGACCAATTACAGAGCAGGAATAATGACTAGCAAACAGTCAAAGTAATCAGTTAGTTAAGAACCTATGTGGGCTGGAGCCTGTGGACAAGTTCTAACTCAGTGATACTCACACCTCAGTGGCTCAGGAGCCAAATTAGCATCAGTGTTACCCAAAAGAGCCACAGGCAGGGGAATTCATTGTTTCATTGACTATAGTGCTATATATTCAGTCACATGGTGTTTTAACATCAAGTGTTGCAAAGTGCCACAAGAGACACATGAAAAAGTCCCTTGCAGCTAACGAGCCTGAGTCTGAGTTTCACTACTCCGGCTCCACATCATTAAGGTTAAGCGGAGCTATTTGTACAACAGGCTGGCTTTCATAGTGCTCTAACATCCATGTCCATAAATACATTGCTTTGAAGACAGTTGTACCCTCTCAGGGGCAAGGATAGTTAGTGGTACCTGTGACAGGTTCCCCCCGGGGTGCCACCTGGAACTGGGGTACCACTGAGCCCCCTGACCCACCAGCCTGGGCTGCCTCTCACACTGTGCTGCTGTGACAAACTGCAAAAGCCTCCAAGCGGCACTTTCGCCAGCATTCACACAGGTAGGGACACACTCAGCTGCAGTTACATACACACAGGTTCTTTAACCAGCCCCTGCATGGCACAGCTAAGGCACCTCCCAGTTCCTAAGGCATGCACCACCTCTGGAGTGTAAACCCAAACTTATACCATCCTGACTCCTCCCTCAATCTGGAGAAGGATATGCAACAGTTTTCTGCTCCAAGTTATGACTTCGACACACACTGGTTTTAGACAAAGCAAAAACAAGTTTCTTAACTACAAAAGATAGATTTTAAGTGATTATAAGTGATAGCAAACAGATCAAAGCAGATTACCTAGTAAATAAACAAAACCACAAACTGAGTTTAACATACTAGCTAGGTCAGATATGAATTAGCAAATTATCACGCTGAGTGATAAACAGGCTGGCAGATTCTTAAGGCACAAGCTGCCTTGGTTTTGCAGCTTGGGTTTCCCCAGGTTTTCATACATAGGCCAGAAATCCCTTCAGCTTCAGACCGTCACTTCCCCCCCACCCCCGTTCAGTCTTTATTCCTCAGGTGTTTCTAGGCGTGTTGTTGCAGAGAGAAGGAGGACCCTCCATTATGTCATTTTCCCCCTTTTATATCTTCTTCCCACTTGCTGGAAAGCTCTTTTGCTGTGATCTGGGTCAAACAGTTCCTGTCGTGCAGTGCTCCTCTGAGAGGTTTCTACTGTACACAGTTCCTGGGGTAATCCCTGTGCTTGTGTGCATTTCCTCAATCAGCCATTAGCATTGTTTGGCCTTTTTACTGTTGTACTTGGCAGGCTGCTTGTGGGTGTTTTCAACCTCATAACATGTTTCAGTGACACATACCTAGCCAAACTTCATAACTTCACATACGACAATAGCACATACAATCCAATGAGATATTAATGGTTAGCAGATCAAAACTTTTACGATACCTCACAAGGCATACTTTGTACAAAATATATCCTAACTACATGAAAGTGGTAAATATTGGGGGTCATATTTGGGGTCATACATTATCTGGAAAATATGTAGGAATAAAAGAATGCCTGTGCAAATTATGACTGGTGAACAAACAGAAAAAAAGGGTCACTTTTTGGGACAATTTATCTGCAACAAATAATTCAGCCAGTTCTACACATCACTTCTGAATTTGAGCCTTTGGTTCCAAATTTGTAGGTCGCCTCTAATTTGATTAAACAAAAATAAAATGTTGCTAATGTACAGCAGCAGACATTTTGTCTAAACACAGAAACTTTGAGTTGTTGGATGAGATTGGCAAAACCTCTCTTTTGTTCGACTGTTTTTCTCCCATTGTGGAAACAAGTCTGAATTTATTAAGAAATGTTTTAATTCTGCTTCTAATCTGTTGTTTTAAAGGGAGCTTTTTGCATGGATTGGAGTCAGACTGAAATCAGGAACAATTCAAGGAGTTTTCAAAATAAGCACAGAACAAAAAGGGCAAGACAAAATCCCAGGGTGGGTCTGTCATATGCAAATCAATAAACAAGAAGCGTTAATGGCTGATGATTGGTAGAATAGGCACAAGGGACAAGTGCAGGTCCTCTTGCAGTTGACATTAGCAAACTGTTAACAATGCACATTTCTTTGTACAGTATTTACATAGCTTAATGGAGTTTTAAAAGGTCACAATCCAAGCTGTAGACACTTTGGAACTGTGAATTACATACAATTGCATTGCTGAATTCTTAATTATATCTTTAAAGGGTTTACACCCAAAGGAACTTTCATAGCAAAGCGTAGATTGTCTGGCTTGACTTCCTCGTTATAGTTCCAAGTACATGGAACCCACACACAGGCTTCTGGCAGAGATGAAACTGAACCTGTGTCCTCTGCTTGCAAGACTGATGGACTAGGAAGTACTCACCCCAATAATGCTAATGAATCTCATTAGCATCAGGCATCTGATTCAATGTTAACTTATACAAAGGGGGCTGCACCATAGCAGAAAATTAGTGTTTGCATTAGGTGCACAAATGCTAAAGCAAGCCTTGTTTGATACTGGTTATTTTGAGGCTTGGCTAAAGCATGCCTTGCCATGTTTTAGACAGTTGTTGAAATCTTTGGTCTGGATAGAAGCAGGTAATTCTGCTGTAATATTCTATTTGAATAACTAAGACTTGGCTGGTGCATAAAACTCGAGCCATTCCATGTATGAACTGCACTGTGTAGCATATGTGTAATGCATGGAAGTCAGATACATACACTGAGACCATAGTTGTCAACACGGTTGAAACCTGAGATCTTCAGCGCCAAAAGAACAGGCTCCTGCCAGCAGAGCTAAAGGAGCTGCATTAGTCTGCTGAGCAAAGCAGACCACATATTCCCTAGGGATTGTCACTAGCAGGTAGCACGATCTCACACACAGGCTAGTGTATTATATATATATATAAACTGCTGTAAGGCCCAGGCATGCAAAGTTTGATATGTGGCCAGCCTGTGCTGTGCTATATACAATGTGTGTTGCCTTTCAGACGACAGGCTTGTTCCTGATGTATGAGTCAGTTCCAGCTGCCATCAGGGAGCCATGTTGCATGTGGGTGTTTTGTACAGCAACAGCTCAAAAGAACCAATTCAGTTCCCCAGCAGCTGTCTCTGTCTACGCACAACACTGCCTCAAGACTGAGCTAGACACAGAGGCAAACTGAAATACTAGTTGTAAAATATTCCAGGCCAGATCCTCTGTTGGTGTCAATCCACATAGTGTCTTTGTCTCCAGCAGAATTACACCAATTGACAGTAGCTGAGGATCTGGCTTTCCAGGTTTGGCCCATGCCCAAGCAGTGCTAGCCAACAGCTTGCATGATGGCAGCTTATCCCAAACACATCAGTTTCACTACTTATTAACTTTTTAGCTGACTCAGTTTTCACAATGAAATCCACAAAGGCATTACTTCACACAGACTATGGAAGACAACTTTGAAATCCCCCAGTCAATCCCAACTGTCCACAAACCAGTAGACATGGGGAATGTCTACATTGCAAAGAAAAACCCGTGGCACTGAGTCTCAGAGCCTTGGTCTATTAACTCAGGCTCATGGGACTAAAAATTGTAGAGTAGATGTTCCCACTTGGCCTGGAGCCCAGGCTCCAAGACCCACCCCCCTCACTGAGATTCAGCATTTCTACACCACTATATTTAATCCCATGAGCCAGAGTCAATTGACCCAGGCTCTGAGGCTGGGTTTTTCTTTGCAGTGTAGATATACCCTATGTAAACTTTGGTCCTGTCCCAGGTCACAAAAGTGGACAACAAATCATCCCCTCAGAAGCAAGACAACGTGCTCAACAGAATATGTTGTGTTAAGGGGCTGTATGACGCTCCAGGAAAATTTTGAAACTGCCAAATTGGTCGTATGAATTCAACTGTAAAGGAAATAATAGTTTTATAGTTTATTTCAGTTTCAGTTGGTTGTGATGGTGACAAAGAATCACCCTCTTAGGGGTTCTCTATATGGGAAAACTAACTAGAATTGCAGTTGTGGAATAAATTATTCTGCAATAGCTATTTCAGAATAGCTCCCTGGGTGAACACTCTCTTCAAGAACAAGTGATTTTATTCCAGAATAACTACTCCGCTTTGCAAGGGCACTAATTATTCTGGAAAAAAGTGATTTCTATTCTGGAATAGAGTGTCTAAATGGGGAGTTTTGCGGTTACTGGGCCTACAAATTTGCTCTAATTGAGAGCTTAACTGTAGAAAGCAAGTGACAATTCATAAAATGTCACAATAACTATAAGAACAAATGTTGATGGGGAAAAGATACAAAAGGGAGACAAACTGAATTAGTCCAAACAGAAAGGCCTCCTGATATAACTCAAGGACTGTGCTGAAATCATGCTTAGCAAAATCAGATGTGGAACCAGAAATTAATGAACAAAATGAACATATATTAGGCCTAATTAGTGGACAAATAATGAGATAGACTATTCCACTCATCACTCCATTTTGGGGTCTTTAAAGAAAGATTTTGAGAGGAAGAGATGGAAGAACAACCAGGGCTATTGAGCAAGCTACACTAGCATGGTTGCCAGTCCTACTTTTACTAGGGCCTTTATCCTAATCCTGAGGAATGTCCTGACCAGACCAGGCCAGAGAGAAACCCAGATGACATCATCATCCCTACTACCTCCAGCTGAATCCCATCTACCACCTGAGATAAAACGTGATCAGACTTTAAGAGCAACAACAGCAGCAGATCCAACCCATTTAAACTCACTCCTCTTTTCCTCCAAAGGACAGTTATTACTATCTTTGATACCATCCAAGAGACTGTCAAACAAGGGGGCTTTTTCCTTCTACAAGTTCTCTCCCACTAAGAGTAAAGGGAACAACAATGTTGTTAAAATGAAAGCCTTACTTAATACTTTACATGTCAAATATTTTAACTGTTTGTCCTTTTCTTTATCTTTGGTAAAAGGTTGAAAGGATTTTTAATGGTGTGTTTGCCATGGTACTAAGCAGGGTGTATACCAAACCCTGACCCTTATTTAACACTCTTAAATATTGGACAGTGACTGGCTTATGTTACCACGTTGGACAATTTATTCCACCTAAATTAATACAACAGGAGCTACTCCAGAATAGTTATTCTGGTTAATTTCCCTCTGTAGGCAAACCTTTGGGGAGTTCGGGTCCAGTTCCCATAGGAATTCACTGGGAATTGGGTGTCTAAATTAGAAACTCCCACTTTGGAAATATTCTACAACAATCGTAACAATAGTCAACACATCTATGCCAATCTAATCTGTTACAATGTGCTTTCCTGCTTCATCTCCTACACAAACAAAGCACATATGTAAGCTCTCCCTCCACTCCCCTGAGAGCTGGTGGAGAGACTATTTATCCAAGGTTAGTTAATGAGCCATGTGTTATTATATCACATCAAAGTCAGTTAAATATGTTTGATTTGTTTCCTTCTATCTCTTTACGGGGGAAAAAACCGAGCAAACAAATGTGTGTGGAGTACAGACATCTAGCTATGTTTTTAAATGACAGTGTTGAAAACCTAAATAAAATGGAAAAGTGGATGGGGAATGATGGACACTGACTGCTGCATACAAAATCATTTATCAGCTCCCCTAATACAGAATGGGCCAGCACCAACGCTAGGGTTGGGTTTCCAAAGACACTCAGCATTGACCCAAATCTGCCCCATTGAAATCAATGGAAAAACTCCCACTGACCACTGAGGTGTGAATTCAGCCAACATTGGGTGCTTTTGAGCATCCCACCTCTAGTCCTCTGGAAAACATAGGAAATAAGGTGGCTATTTCTTAAAACATAACTTCACACACACCAGAGCCGGGCTTCAGAACAAATGATCAGTATCGGCTCTCACTTTCACAGCTCCGATGTGCATCTGCTCTGGGCCAGTTCTAGGGGTGAGCAAGTAGGGTCGTCACCCTGGGTACCTACTTCCAAGGGGATGCTGTACATAGCAGTTGCATCTGAAGAAGTGGGGTTTTACCCACAAAAGCTTATGCCCAAATAAATCTGTTAGTCTTTAAGGTGGCACCAGAATTCTTGTTGTTTTTGTGGAAACAGACTAACACGGCTACCCACTGATACTTGTACATACCACTGTGCCATTGAGCTTTTTTTCTTCCTCCTTTCTTGCTTAGCCTTTGGGGGACAAAAGTTGGTGGTAGCCTGAAAATAATTAGTGCCACTTCTGGTTATCATTCTTCAAATCTGTACATCTCAACAGCTATTGTGCTATGTCACATCAGAGAGGAGATGGCACATTTTCCCATTATCATATATAATCCAGTAGAGAGAGATCTGTTCATCCAACTATTTGGCCATACTGTCTAAACAGAGCTGTCCAAAACAGACTCCTCTTTCTTTTATTTTAATAGACATTTTGTTCTAGATACATGGTGTGACACAGCATCCCATATTTTTCATGGTGATATTATGATAGGATTATGACATAGTTATGATGCATTTTATGCAAGATAAGTCATGTAAGGTTATGATTTACTGAACATGATTATCCTATTTGTATGTATGTATCATTTTTGTATCTGAAGTTAGGAATATTGACTATGTATCTGTATTACAAATGGGTTTACACCTGGGGAATGCCCACTAAGCAAACGGCTCTCAGTCTAGCTAGCTAGCTGGGAAGCCATTCAGGTTAATGAGCCATTAGGAGAAAACAAAAGGCCTTAGAAGAAGCTTATCTCCCACTAGAGAGCCTTCCTGAGGACGCAGCAAACAGCCTCCAACTCGTGGCTGCGGTGACACTACAGGCACATGTGACCAGGTCCACCTGGTGCTGGAGTCCATCTTGGGATATCAGTGTTTTTCCACTGACTGGCATGGGAACCAAGCTTTAAAACAAAGGGTTCCCACTATATGCAAAGGATATTTAAGGCAGGAGAGTGACATCATCATGGTTCTTCACTGACTCCCCATCCAAAGGGACTCCTGGAAACAGCTGAGGAACAAAGACTGAACTGGCAGAAGTGCTGGACCCAGGCTAAAGGGATTTTTAGCTTGTGAATGGAACACCTGGGGATTCCAAGCTGCAAGCCAGTGCAGCAACTTGCCCCTTAAGAATCTGCAGCCTGCTTGTATCATCACTTAGGGTGAAGATTTTCTATTCATAGCCGAGCTATGTAGTGTATTAACTTAGTTTGCATGTTTTGTTTATTTGCTAGGTAATCTGCTTTGATCTATTTGCTATCCCTTATAATCACTTAAAATCTAACTTTTGTAGTTAATAAACTTGTTTTTGCTTTGTCTAAAACCAGAGAGTGGGAGTCATAACTTGAGTCAGAGAGTTGTTATTCCTCTCCAAGTTCAGGGAGGGGGCACATTTCATGAGCTTACACTGTACATTTCCCTTTGCAGCTCAAGATAGCATAATTTTGGGTTTTTCCCTCCAGAGTGGGGTACGTGCCTGAGTAGCTGGGAAGTTCCTTAGCTAGAGCCTTCCCATGCAGAGCTGATCACAGCATCTGGATGTAACTGCACCTGGGTGTGCCCCTACCTATGTGTGCTGGTGAAAGTGCAGGCTGGTCACAGGAGTACAGTGTAAAGAGAGCCCAGGCTGGTGATTCGGGGGGCTCAGTGGTACCCTAGTTCCAGGTGGCAACTTGGGGGGAACCCGTCACACAGGGCTCATAAATAAATGCTGTCATAAGACTCCTCTGCTGTTTTGGAGAGCAACACACGTACCGCTTTGGGTATGTCTAGACTGCAGTCACTGGGTGTTACTGCAGCTTGAGTAGACATACGCAAGCTCGTTTTAATCTAGCTAACTCAGTGACCAGAGCAGAGATGCTGAGGCAGCATGGACTTGTATTAATTTAGATGGCATAGATTGGCTCAAAGACGCAAAGATGTTAACATGTCCATATCACAGGCCAGCATTAAACAGTGTTAAACAAGGTTTCGGGACTGGTATACAAAGCCCTCAGGCTGCCAAGAGCTATGGCAAACACACCATTAAAAGTCCTTTTAACCTTTTATTAAGCCTATTCTTTGCAACAGCGTTGCAAAACACCCCAGCAAATATCACTCTGGGAAGTATTATTGGGAGTCTTGTAAGCAAGACAAGAAGTAATTCTTTTGCTCTACTCCATGCTGATTAGGCCTCAACTGGAGTATTGCATCCAGTTCTGATCACCACATTTTAAACAAGAGATGAACAAACTAGAGAAAGTCCAGAGGAGAACAACAAAAATGATTAGATCTAGAAAACATGATCTATGATGGGTCGGGCAATCTTTTTGACCTGAGGGCCACATCAGGTTTTGGAAATTGTATGGAGGGCTGCTTAGGGGAGGGGGAGGGGGGCATGGCCCATCCCCCCCGCATGTGCACCCCCCTCCCCTCTTCTCGCCCCCTGACGGCTCACCCCCGGGAGTCCTGTCCCATCCAACCCCCCTGTTCCCTGATAGCCCTCCAGGACCCCTGCCCCATCCATACACTCCTGCTCTCTGTCCCCTGACCACTCCCAGAACCCCTGCCCCTGACTGCCCCCTGCCATTCCATCCAACCCCCGCTCCTTCCTCACTGCCCCCGGAGGCCCCTGCCTCCTTTCAACTCCCCTGTTCCCCGTACTCTGACCACCCTGACTCCTACCCACACCCCTGCCCCCTGTCCACCACCCCAAACTCCCCTGCCCTCTATCCACCCCGCCTGCTCCTTGCCCCCTTACCGCGCTGCCTGGAGCACCAGTGACCGGCGGTGCTACAGCCATGCACTGCACAGCACAGAAACCGGGTCTGGCTGGGATCTGCAGCGGCGCTGCCCCAGGAGCTAGCAGGCCCACTGCCCAGAGCATTGTGCCAGTGGTGGGGCAAGCACAGGAGGGGGAACAGCAGGGGCGGGACCAGGGGCTAGCCTCCTGGGCCAGGAACTCAGGGGCCAGGCAGGAGGGTCCCACGGGCCGGATGTGGCCCACGGGCCGTAGTTTGCCCACCTCTGATCTATGAGAAAAGTTTGAAAAAAATGGGTTTGTTTAGTCTGGAGAAGAGAAGACCGAGGGGGAACATGATAACAGTTTTCAAGTAATTAAAAGATTGTTAAAACAAGGAGGAAGCAAAATTGTTCTCCTTAACCTCTGAGGGTAGAACAAGAAGCAATGGGCTTAAATTGCAGCAAGGGAGGTTCAGGGTGAATGTTAGGAAAAACTTCCTGTCAGGGGGGTTAAGCACTGGAAAAAATTGTGGAATCTCCATCATTTGAGGGTTTTAAGAACAGGTTAGACAAATACTTATCGGAAATAGTCTAGTCCTGCCATGAGTGCAGGGGCCTGGACTAGATGACCTCTTGAGGCCCCTTCCAATCCTACACTTCTCTGATTCTATACAGAAAAGAAGGAAAAACCATTTAAAAAATTGAAATGTAAAGTATTGAGTAAGGCTTTCATTTTACCAACATGCCTTGGTCCCTTTCTCTTTAGCTGGAGAGAAGGGGGAAAACACCTTGTCTGACACACTCTCTGAGAGGGTAATAACTGTCCATTCGGGGGTCAGGGGGAGGATAAGTTAGCTGAGATGGGCTGGAGCAGTTTGTCATTGCTGTTTTTGTGAAAGTCCAATGTCATGTCTTAGAAAACAAACCAAGACAAACACACACACGAGGGAAGAGAAAAGAACAGCACAGATGGAAAACGCAGCTTTTGTCGCTGGGGTTGACTCTCACTTGTAATCTCATTGCTAGAAAAACACAGGTGCTGCACCTGGTCTCGTTAGCCACATCAAGCCCTGGCAGACTTGTACCAGCATCAGGCTGTTCAGGGCATTGAATTTAGCTGCAACATATGCAATCCGGGCCAGCTAAGCCAAACTCTTACTAGATAGAAGGCAAAAGGTGAGGGGTCAGAAAGAGAAGAACTGAAGTGGGAAAGAAAAAAGACACATGGGGATGAGTGACAGTCTCATGTCTCAGGTGCTGGCTGGGATTTAGCCAGCACTAGTAGAGGTGAATGTGGCAATGTCATCTGAGACCCTCAGTCTGGTCAGGACATCTCTCGGGATTATGACAAGAAGGTCTGGGGGTCAGTGGGGGTGGCAGCCAGGACAAAGACACTTGCTTCTTCCCCTTCACTTATCCTTCCTGTCTATTTGCATGTTTTCCTCCCAAATACTCCCTTGAAGGACCCCAAAGGGAATGAACAGTGGAATAGCCCTTCCCCTCATTATTTTGTCCACCAATTAGGCCTAATAGCCAACTTAATAATTTTGGTTTATTGATTTCTGGCCCTCACCTTTCTCTTGTTTACCAGACATGATCTTAACACTGTCTTTGAAGTATTATCAGTGGGCCTTTGTTGGTTGGACTAATTTAGTCTGTCCACCTTTTTCCATTAACATTTATTGTTACAGCTTATTGGGATGTGCTATGAACTTTCACTCATCTCTTCCAGATGAACTCACATTTAGGATTAATGTGTAGACCCAATCATTACAACAGGCTTTACGAGCCCAGCCAGAGCCCTGGGTAACTAGTCCTGGGGCTAGTCCGTGCTACACTGCCTGTTGCCACCGCTTCATTGCTCCCAAGCCCAAGCTAGCTCTGGTAAGGCGACACAGGCTGCAATCAGACTCTGCGATTGCAATCCAGACATGGTCCAGGTGACCTTTTGCAGATGCATTTTCAAGCATCTTCTCCAGATTTCAAGCTGTGGGCTTGATTCACCCCACATTACTTTGGTTTCACACTGGAATAAATGGCGTGACACCACTTAAAACTGAGATGACACGATAGTGAATCACCTCCATAGAAAGTCAACGTCTCCTGGGTTTATTGCATCTCTTTCCCAATTAAATGGTGCAGCGTTTGAGGGTATGCATTGCTGAAGCAGCTCTCGGTGCCGAGCCTGCTCACGTTATTTTTGCAGAGGAATTTCTTCTCCACACTCTTCTCGGGATCAGAGAAAAGGTATGAAAGCAAAGGTACAGCAGTGTCCTTATTTATTTTTAATCTTTTCCTGTAATTTATTATCTGGGACACTGGATTCTCCCCTGAGAGCAGAGCTTCTGTGCTGTGTGTATTCAAGACTGCTATTTATTCAGTTTGGCCCCCAGATCTGTGCTTGCAATATCTGATGTTACATCAAAGTTCTCACAGGCTCAGGGAGGTTGTTAAGTGGAAATTCCACTATTGTTCAAACAAAAAAATCTGCTTTCGGGGGGAAAATATCAGTAAAAACCTGCTATCTTTTTGTTTGGTAAGCACTGTATTTTTATCAACTAGCGTTGCGAACAAGGTAATGGCTTCTTAGGCTGAAGAGTGCTTTTGGTTTGTTGGGGCTGAGGGGTGATCAGGAGCTCTCACAATGCCAAAGGATATTACAAATACAATGAGTGAGAAGGGCTCAGCATAATTACCAGTCTAGTATCTGCAAGACAAGTCACTCCTCCCCTCAGCTTCCTGCCGTTTGCCCTCTAGGATTATTCAGACTTCAGCCTGAATTCCTGTCCTTCCCTTGAGCCCTGCCCACTGCCCATTTAAAAAAAAAACGAAACATTCCCTGCAGGAGGGTGTCACTTCCCCAGTACAGTAGCTCCCAGTAGCAAAGGGAACAGCATGTCATATGCACGCAGAGACTCAAGAGATTGAATCCAGTTCCTGCTTCTGCCACTCATTGTGACCTTAGACAAGATGTTGGATTTCTCTGTGCCACAGTTCTCCAGCTGTAAAGTAGGGGCAATCGCCCGTCTGTTGTCCCAGACATTGCCTGTCTGGTTTACAGTCATTGAGTTTAGGGCCAGAAGGGACCTCCAGCTCATCCAGTCTCACTTCCTGGACATCATGGACCACCACACCACTCAGCACCTGCCCACTAAACCTCACAACCACAATTAGACCAAAGTATTACAGCCAAACTCTGTGTGCCAGAGGCTGAGAACAGGAGAGACTGAGGGGAACCAGAGCATGAGGCCCCTACACTGGCAGCGAATTGATATACCCAGATGTTTCCATGAAGTGACCTGCACCCCATTCTGCAGAGGAAGGTGAAGGAAAACCCCAAGGTTCATGCCCATCTGACCCAGGTATGTGCAGCCCCTCAGCCCAATGGGGCCCTGATCTCAGTCAGTGCCCCTAAATGCACCAGAAATGCAAATAAATGATAATAATGCTCAAAATAGCACTTGGTTTTATTCCCCAGGTGGCTGATGTCTTGTGTATAGTGAGCCATATTGATGCTGAGAACCAAAATGGCAGAACTTTTCAATGCAAAAGGGCTTGTGTTTCCAGCAAAAAGTCCTCACTAATTCACTCGTGCCCCAGAAATATAGTGTGACTATCATACACCCTGCTGTGAATTTCTCTTTACCTAGGAATGCCATAATGATGGGGATAGACTACATAATACACCCCTCGGTAAGTAGGTCCTAGGGTGTTCATTCTGGGTACACATGCAAGCAGTTGCTGGCTGAATCTATCTTTCTATCAATATTTTTTTAAATACAAAGGCATCACCAAGAGGCCCGCAGGCAGTCTGGGAGAATAGCATGAAAGCCCACTGTTTTATTCTGGTCTCCATAATCCAAGAAGGAAGCTCATAAATTGGAGAGAGTTCAGGGAAGAGCAACAAGAATGATGAAAGCTTTAGAAAAGAGGCCTCAAAATGACAGACTCAGAACTCAGTGGCCAGAATGCACAAAACATTTGGGACCAATGCAGCACACAAAACTCCCACCAAACCCCGTAGGCCCCTAAGTTTAAGTTTTTGCAGTGAAAAGGTCCTGTGTTTCAGTCTCTGGGCATGAGCATTGTTGCCTCCCTGTAGCTGCGATTCATGACCCAGGTGGAGATAGGCATTCAGCTACCTAAACTGCGCTGGTAGGCACTTCTGGGCACACCTACCGGGTCAGCCTTCTCAGGCAAGTTCACACAAAACAGGTCAGGAGGAAGGAGAAGGACCTGTGGGGCCAGTGGATAGGGTACTCATCCCAGCTCTGTGAGACCCCTGGGTCTAGTTCTCCCCCTCCCGCCCCATTGTAGGCAGAGAAAGTGAGCATACATACCTCCAAGCATGAGAATGACGCTGTAGCCTGGTGGTTAGCACCCTTGCCCTGAACTTGAGAGACCCAGGATCCAGGCCTTCTGCTCTAATAGCTACTTAAAAGTTATATATCAAAACTGCAACAGTTTCAATAAGGGAGCTGATCCACATGGGATTAGTCTAAAACCCAGTGGCTAGGGTACTCACTTGAAAGGTACCAGCTCTCTATCCAGATCCTTTCAGCTGCAGGGAGGGCTTGAGCTGGGGTCTCCCACCGACCAGGTGAACAGCCTAACCACTGGGCTAACAGTGATGAGAGAGCACCTCCTTCCCCACCACCCAGCTTCTTGCTAAAATGGCGTGAGCATCTGACTCCAGGAGAGGGGCTCCTGGCCACAATCACTATCAGAGTTAGGCACCCAGGTCTAGGCTGCAGGGAGGCACCTATCTCTGTGAGGAGTGGGACTAGTCACACAACCATGTCACTGGCATGTCCCATTGGCTGGGTTAGGTGGCTCTACCTTCATTTTACTGGGCACTGAGGTGACTGACTCCCACAGAAAGGGCAGGAGATAAAGGAAGCCAGAGAGCATGTAGCAGTACTTATAAAAAGGGTGTGTCAGCCCTTCATTTTTCATCCACCCCCAAAGGCGTTAATCTCCCTTCTCCATAAATTCCCTTATTTCTCAGGCACATCCAACATTTCCTAGTGAGGCAGGCATTCGCCTGTGCCCAGCAGTCCCCAGACTCAGGATCTTTTCTTCCGAGATAACTACGTCTCTTCCCATCCCTTTCTGGAGCTGTATTTCTCATCAGCCACCCAGTCTTCTTACATGATATCTCACCTCTTCTCACTGGAGTGAGTTGGGCCTGACTTATATACACCACAGTCCCCTCCTGCTCGCAGCAGCCTCTAAGAGGATTGATTAATTGGAGTCAGCTGCTTGGGCTTTTTTCTTCCCCTGTTTACACTGTCTCATCTCCAATTTTTAAATCCAGAATGGATGTTCTTCTAAAATATATGCCCTAGTTCAAACAGGAATTGTTCTGGGGGAAGTTCTCTGGCCTCTGTTAGAAAGGAGATCAGGCTAGGTGATCACAGTGATACTTTCTGGCCTTGGAAACTATAGGTACATGACATTTGAGCTGGGATTCCAGCTCCCACAAATATACTCACTCTAGCTCACGCAGAGCTAACACACTAAAAATGGCACTGCCTGGGCTACATGGATATTTGTAGTGCACCTGCTCAAGTGGAACCAGCACAGGTATAGAATCATAGAATATCAGGGTTGGAAGAGACCTCAGGAGGTCATCTAGTCCAACTCCCTGCTCAAAGCAGGACCAATTCCCAGGCAGATTTTTACCCTGTTCCCTAAACGGCCCCCTCAAGGATTGAATTGACAACCCTGGGTTTAACACACCAATGCTCTAAACCACAGAGCTATCCCCCAACAAGAACTTTTTTTTTTAAAAAGTCTTTGAGCCTAGCCCCTGGATTTCACTAGCAGGAGCAAGTATTGATTTAACCTCAGGTCTCTAAGTGGCCATCTCAAGGATTGAGCTCACAATTGGGGGTTTAGCAGGCCAATGTTCAAACTACTGAGCTATCCCTCCTCCGCACTCAACTGTAGACATGCATTATGAACTGTTCAATATAGAGAGAGGCACAAGGGAAGGTTAGCCAAAAGCATCACAAACCAACCCAAGATCCAGTTCCAGGGAAGCTGCCATGTAGTTTAGAACCAAAAATAACATTTTATTGAAAATATTATAGGTAGAGCTGGCAGCAATGCCTAGTGTTAAGGTCGCCCAACACTTTCCATTATAGCACCCTGTTGTCAGATGCTTAGAACTTTGCCAAACTTGGAAAAATAGTTTGTGATCATGGAGTTAAAGGCTGTACTATTATGCACATGCATCAGGGAGCCAAAATTAAGATTGCATAGGCCACCTTAATTCTGACAGTTTGTAACTTTTGAATGCTTGACCCTGTCACCTTATTGTTCTTTTAACGTAGTTTTTTTATAAGTTACACATATATAAAATCTAGTATAAGTAAATTCTCACAGTTGCAGAGAAAAGCTTGAAAATGTGACTCACAGGCACCCTAATGGCTCTAAAACAGAAAGCAAGAGAAAAGAAACCAAAATGTATTCTTTTAAAAAAAAATCTCATAATTTGTAAGACAACCTCATGATTTGGGGTGGACCTGACTTGTGACTTGTGAACACTTGAGGTTGGCAAACTGCACAGGACTCAGAAAAGGAAACTGACTAGACACAAAAGTAAAAACTGACCTGATGATTTCCATTGTTCAAGCCAAATGAGAGGCAAAAATAGCTACACTGTTAAAGTAATATAGATTTTAAAGCCCTGTCAGTCTGAATAATTGAATTTGTTACTAAGGCATGTGAAGAGGTTTTTTATTCCTTTTCCATATAAGATTTTTAACCAGAAAGTGTCCCTTGGAGTGTTCTTCAGTTTCAAATTGACCTTCTTCAAGTCTGAGATGGGATGAAACATGATGGTGAAAACAGACTTTGCAGAACGTCCCAATCTTGGTTGTTTGCCCAGCTATACCCTAGAGGATGGGAGGGGAGAGGGGGGTGGGGGGTGTGAGAGAGAGGGAGTGTGTGTGTGTGTCGTCTACACATGCGCGCTCAAACATTGTGAAGGCAGAGAAAAATGGAAAACTCTACAGCATTTTTAGGTGGGTTTTGCCTATCCAAAGAAAACATTTTGTAAGCTGATGTCTTTTCATTCTCATATCAATGCACATGGACGATATCATGCTGTGCCACGCACAACAGCAAAGGTAAAGCGATGCTGTTTCTGTAGAGCGACAAAGCCATGGGGACCTGGTTTGTCTGTTTTGTTTTGATTTCTAATGACATGAGAAAGTTAGAGGGAAGCAAATTCACTGCAGCTCTGCCAAAATGAAGCCATGGAGCAGATAGAGTGGAACAATGACCCTACAGCTTGCTCCCCTCATACCAGTAACCTCTCCCTGGCAACAGTACTTGGATCCAATCCCCACACTGCTGAAGGAGGTGCTGGAGGGGAGCTGCTCCATGACCACGCTGCAGCACAAGAGTTCTATAGGTAGGGAGACCAGATGTCACGTTTTTAAAGGGACAGTCCCATTTTTTGCGACTTTTTCTTATATAGGCACCTATTATCCTCAATCCCCTTCCCATTTTTTCACAGTTGCTGTCTGGTAACACTATTTATGGGCCATGCTCCAGAGCCAGAGGTAGTGTAGTCATCAAGTTGACTGTCCTGCATTTGCTGGAAGGAGGCCAGGATTTTGCATGGAGCAGCAGGTGCCCTGCATGGAACCACAGGGCTGGAAAAAAGGTCTTGGGAGCTGTTCAGGCTCCTCCCGGTTAGAAGCTACACCTGCTGCTCACCTCTCTCGCCAGGGAGAGGGCAGGACAGTTGCCATACATTCAGCACTGAGAGGCTTTTGCAGTGCTTTGGCTTTGGGTTTTTCTATGGAAGGAGAGGAGGTGGGCCTGAAGGATGGGTGAAATTTCCCCCAGGATCAAGTGTTTGCACAAAGTTCTCTTAATCCTTGCCTCTCTGAGGGCTGAGGGCGTGAAAAGAGGGATTGCAAAGGAAGGCTGGTGTCCCCCAAATGGGCTGTGGAGGGGGTATGCAGAGGGAGAGTTGGGGGCACAGGCCGGGGTCAGGCTGAATATGATTATTTGAATTCACACTTAGAACCTCGCATAGAGGACGAGGATGAACATGGACTTCAATAGCAGTCACAGGGGGGCTGTGCTGCAGGCCCGCAGCCTGAGCATAATGTTGGAGAGCAAATTCTGCACCCCAGGAAATCCCAGAGGATTTGCCAGCACAAAACCTTTCCTCATACAAAACCTGCTTTCTGCAGCGAGAGAGAATGGGAAGGTTCACCACCTTGAGAGGGCAGATGCTGGGAAATGCAGAAAGGCTGCTGGAGCAAAGGCCAAAAAAATAAAAATCCCTTCAATGGTTTTCACTTTAGGGGGAGATGAATTTTGTACATAATCTGACCGAGATGAGTTAGGGAAAGGTTTGGGTTACAAAACACAAAACAGTACAGAGCTTTTCAAGGTGTGCCAAAAGTGGTTGTGGTTTTGAAACAAGATTCTGCTTCAAAGAGAGAGATTACAATAAGAAGCAACTTACATAGCTAATCATAGTTACAGCTGGCTGACAATTTTTCAACAGAGCAGTTTCCCGTTGAAAAATGGAGTTTAACTGAAATCTAAATATTTTGCAGGAACATGTCAATTTTGACAAAAAAAATTTATGGGGGGAAAAATCCAAGTGATTCATTTTGACGTTCTCATTTTATCTTGATAATATCAAAAATGATTCATTTCAATAAGGAAAAAATGTTTAATTTTGATTTTATCATTTTGATTCACTTCATTGACACTTTGATTTGATAATTTAATACAAGATTGAAGTTAATATTTTCTCTTTCATATTTTCACATAATATAAAAGTCAAAACAAAATCTTTCAACATTATTGAAACAAAAATGATTCAGTGTTTCCAAACTGAAATTTTTCAGAATTTCCATTTTTGGGAAGTTTCCAAATTTCTATTTTTGTTCCAACTGGGAACTTTTTTTTGTTTTGAAATGTCAGAAGTTCCCACAGAACAGAAAGTCCAGCCAATTCTATCCATCAGTGTATGTTTGGCTTCTGGAATTTTCAAAACATTTACCAGATTAATACACTATGTTCTGCAACAACTCCTATAAAATATTCTGCAATAATAACCCCAAACTGTACATCTTGCTTTAGTGCTAGCACAGAATTTGGGATCATTGCTGTGAGATTATACGTTGCAAGGGATAAGGTCAATATTTCTCTAAGGCAATTGCTTTAGATCTGCTTCTTCAAAACTTATGCTGAAAAGTATTTACATAAATTGTTCTCACGGTTTCAGTCAGGATATTCCTATGGATAAGAATTTCTCAGCATGAGTAAGATTAGCAGAGTAGTCCCCTGGTGAGAAACAGAGGTGGTCAAAAAAAGGGGGTGAATTTAGCACACACACACAAAAATCCCAAGCAGAGCAGGAACAGGCTCTGAAAGTGTGTCTACACTGAAATGAAAGCCCACACTTGAGCCTGGACTCAAAGGTAACCCCCCTGGCATCCACACTACAATTGTGCTAACCCAGTGTCCCATGATCCTGGAGGGTCTGAGCTCAAGTCCAGCTGGGACCCAAGCTCTAATCCCTATTGCTTTGCAGTGTAACTTCAGCCCTGCTTGACTCAGGTCCCAGGAATCATCCAGAAGTATCCCAGAATTCCATGGGACAACTTGCTTAGGCCTCTGTAGCCCAACAGTCTGCAGTCCACTCTATTGAAAACAGAAGCCACCCCTCCTTTGCAAATGGCAGCAGTTCAGGACAGATTAACCCATTCTTTTCTGATCACCGATCTACAAGCTCACTATCAGAGACCCTCCTGGATTTGCAATGGAGAGCGAATAGATCAAGCTTTTTGCAATGCAAGCTGCTTCCTGCTAACATGCAGAGCAGGCGGTAAAGTTTTCCTACAGAGCCCCATGGTCCTAGGGCTAGAGCAGCCACATTTCAGGGGGAGGAGGGAGCACTAGGGACTCTGGGATATGGTTACTTTGACTCAGGTCTGCGCACTTCAGTGTGGATGTCAGGGCCTTAGGTTTGAGCACAGCTTAGAAAAGTCTTAATCTAGGGTTAAAATACAATGTAGTCACTCAAGCCTAGGGTTCCCTAAAATGGGTCATCAGATTCAAGTCCCACTAACCCTGGGTTTACATCGCAGTGTAGACAGACCACTTGGTGAGCAGTACTCTTGTTAGCGGAGCTTTGGCAGGAAAAGACGACTTTGACAGAGAACACACACAAATTTTCCTTTGGGAGCTTGTGCACCATATTCTTTGACATCAACAGGGGTCATGGTGCATTGTAAAGGACAGAATATAGACTACAAACATTGGTACCTTCCGGATATAGACAACACTTTTTTAATTCAAAATTGACGGCTTGGTTTCCTGGGTTTTCAAGAGTGGTTTTCCATGTCTAAATAGGAGGTGACTTGGAGGTGATTTTAATACCGTGACTGCATCTACAACAGCCTGTACAATGAGTTGTCCAACCCTCTCTTTTCTTTCCTCACCTAGCCCCTTTGCTCCATCCATACCACTGCCTTCCCAGCTGCCTCCATGCCATACTACTTTGATCTCTGGATCTTCAGTCATGCGCCTCTTACCTTTGGAATCATCCTATTGTGCCATACTCTCAGCCTTCCAGTCTCTCTTTAAACACTCTTCTCCCAGGAGCCCTATAAACCTAATCTTTCCCTCCAGTTAACTGCATCTCAGTGTAACCCTGAAGGAGTCTGCATCACTAACCATCCACCTGATCACACTTACTGAACCTTTCCCCTTCCTTTCCTCTCACAATTAGTATCAGATTTCTCCTGGCCCAGCTCAGCCATGATCCGCTCCCCAATAGATTTTATGCTTCAACTTTCTCACTTGATGTTGTGTTGTGTGAGGAGACACAGTACCTTGCTACTTTCACCACCACCTTCCAGTGTTTTGTGTGTGAAGACAGTTAAGGTCACAACAGAATGTTTGTAAGCAGGATTTTTGCCTATGCTTAACAGCAGTGTACGAGCATCTCAGGACTGGAAACTATTCCATACTGTGACAAGCTGTACCCTCATGATCACCCTTTTTACAGGACTATAATACACTTCGTACAAAATTCTTCCCTCATAGGTCATGTTTTCTAGACCTTTAATCATTTTGTTGCTCTTCTCTGGATTCTCTCCAATTTTTCCACATCCTTCCTGAAATGTGGTGCCCAGAACTGGACACAATACTCCAGTTGAAGCCTGATCAGCGTGGAGTAGAGCCGAAGAATTACTCTTTGTGTCTTGCTTACAACACTCCTGTTAATACATCCTAGAATGATGTTTGCTCTTTTCTCAATAGCGTTACATTGTTGACTCATATTTAGCTTGTGAACCACTATGATCCCCGGATCCCTTTCCTCAGTACTCCTTCCTAGGCAGTCATTTCCCATTTTGTATGTGTACAACTGATTGTTCCTTCCTAAATGGAGTACCTTGCATTTGTCCTTCTTGAATTTCATCCTATTTGCTTCAAACCATTTCTCCAGGCTGTCCAGATCATTTTGAATTTTAATCCTATTGTCCAAAGCACTCGCAACCCCTTCCAGGTTGGTATTGTCTACAAACTTCATAACTTTGCCATTATCTAAATCATTGATGAAGATATTGAACAGAATTGGACCCAGGGTTAAGCAGCCATTCTTTGGGAGGAAGAAGGGTATGAGCGATACATTTACATCTTGGCAATGAAACAGCTGGAAATTCCTGTGCAAACAGACATTCTGTCTCCTGAACCTCAGCTGGAGATGATTTTCAAAGAGGAAAATACCTAAAAGTAGTGAGAACAGAGGACACAAATATCTATTCCTTCATCTCTATTCACTGCATCAACAACACTTGAAAGACAAAGGAAGCATCATGGGACTGGTGCAGGGCTGGTGCAACCATTTAGGTGACCTAGGCGGCTGCCTAGGGTGCTCGGATTTGGGGGGCACCATTTTCTTCGGCAGCGACCGTGGCGACCGGATCTTTGGCCGCCCCAGTTGCTGCCGGCATTTAGGCAGAGGGAGCTGGGGCAGAGGGGCATGGAGAGGGCCGCCTGCAGCAAGTAAGGGGGGGGCGCATGCAGGGGAACTCACCGCCCCAGCTCACCCCTGCCTCACCTCCTCCCCGAGCACGCCGTCGCTGCTTCACTTCTCCCACCTACCAGTCTTGCGGTGCCTCAGTTGATTGGAGCCACAAGCCTGGGAGGCGGGAGAAGTGAAGCAGCCATGGCATGCTCGGGGAGGAGGCGGAGCAGGGGTGAGCTGCTTCACTTCTCCCGCCTCCCAGGCTTGCGGTACCAATCAGCGTAGGCGCCACAAGCCTGGGAGGCGGGAGAAGGGAAGCAGTGACGGTGTGCTTGGGGTGCTCGTGCGTGGAGCAAGGGTGAGCTGGGGCAGGGGGATAGGGGGTGGGGAGCTGCTGCTGGGGGGGCACCTCAGGGCAGGGGCACGGGGGGGGCTCAAGATGGAAGTTTCGCCTAGGGCGTGAAACATCCTTGCACCGGCCCTGGACTGGGGAATGATCCTGGCTAAAAGATTCCACCAATAAGACTGCTAGAATATGTGGTGAGAGATCCTTTGCTTTGAATTCACTGTCACTTGTTAAGTTAGGCATTAGTTGTGTTTTGCCTTTTATTTCTTTGTAATAAATTCTGACTGTTATGCTTTATCAATTGTAAATACTAAAAATCTATCTTTCTGTAGTTAATAAACTTGTTTTATCTAAGCCAGTGTGTTTAGATTGAAGGCTTTTGGGAGCTTCCATTTGCAATAAAACTGTGCATATCATTTTGTATTAATAAAATGATGGACTTTTATGAGCTTGCATTGTCCAGGAGGGTGCTGGACAGTACAAGATGCACATTTTGGGGGAAAATCTGGCACTGGGAATTTTCTGGTGTTGCTCTGCAGTATAATTCAAGAGTGGCAGGCTGGTTGGCTGAAGCATTCTTGCAGTATAGTTGGGAGTAATTTACATGCTGGGGGCTGAGTTTGAGCAGATGAGGAGTGGCTGCTGTCAGAGCAGAACAGTGTAAAAGGCACCCCAGGTTGGAGAACTGAGAGGATTCAGCTGTCCAACAGTCCAGACAGTTTCCTAGAGAATGTCACACAAGTTATTAATGTATGTGCTCAGCAGGAATAAAGCTAGTCTGAATTATTATAGAGTATTTACACCAGGCAGGAGAAGTTAATAAAAGATAGGCTACTACTGTTTTCAACTCTATGGGACAAGCCAGGTAAACACATATATTATGCTGAGAAGGAATTCTTAGAGGGAACACAGGTAAATGTTACAATTTTCAGGAAGGAGTTTTTAAAAACCTCATCTCCTTAAAATTCACAGCTCTGTTATGTATTCAATCACTAACACCTAATCCTGTGTAACTCAGGAAAGAGGAATGAACTATGGAACATTTCCCATGAAAGTCGTAGCCTCCCTAGAGTGAAACACGGGGACTGCTCTTTGAATACATTATGTGCTATGGAATCCTATTGAGTTGTAAAGTATGCCATGTGATAATATTCAGCTAAAAAGGGAAAGGCTTCATAACATGGGGTTTTAAGGCATTTCTCAATTGTTAAGCAAAATCATTTCAACACATGATAGAGGAATTTCCAGACTGGACCAAACCTGTCATCCATACAGTCCAGTATTTTCTCTCCGTCAGTGGCCAGTACCAGATGCTTCAGAAGAAAGTGCAAGAAGCCATATAGCATGCAGTTATAGGATAACCTATCCTGTAACTTATCAGATGGGTAGCCATGTTAGCCTGGATCTGTAATAGCGGCGAAGAGTCCTGTGGCACCTTATAGACTAACAGACGTGTTGAAGCATGAACTTTCATGGGTGAATACCCACTTCGTCGGATGCGCAGGACTCTTTGCCGCTTTTATCCTGTAACTGTTAAGTGGAACTCTAATGCCTCATCCATCCTCATGGGAAAAGGTTGCAAACAACTTCTAGCACTGCAGCACAGACTAATTGAGCTAAAGGACTCAAAACACTTTAAAGTGAAAGAGAAAAATCCAATCAATTTCCTCTCAAAGTCATTAGAGGGAAAGTGGACTTCGAGGTTGCTGGAAAGGTCATGGGAAAGTATTGAAAAATGCCTGGAGGGCAGAAAGAGTGAGAGGCTTTGGACTGGCTCTTCTCACTCTGGCCCTGGTTGGCTGTGCTGTTGGGGATCCGGAATGTGTACTGAACAAGGTCTGCATGCCACTTAGTCCAAACTTGGGCCCTATGGGCAAAATTCAGGCTCTAATGAAGGGAGTGGGAGTTTTGTTTTTGCCTTCAATAGGAACGGAGTTAATGCATACACTGAGCATTTCTGAAAACCACACCTTCTTCGAGTGATTGCACATGTCCATTCCACTGTAGGTGTATGCACACCTCATGAGCACCTGTCAGAGATTTTTCCTCCTGCAGTACCTGCCAAGGCAGCGTGATCACTCTGTGGTGCCTCACGCCACTGCATGCAGGTATAAAGAATTCACTGTGCCCGACGCCCCTCAGTTCCTTCCTATCACCAGTGACAGTTGTTGTTGGAGCTGCAATCTTTGTATCTACATACCTTCCCTCCATTAGTGTATAAAGTAGGGTACCAGGCTCGGTAACAGACTGATACTCTGTTCTACTGGCTTCAAGGCCTGTCATTCATATAAAGTGACCAGCTCACACCCCAGCTGCCTTAAGTGTCTGGGATAGATGCATATAAGTAATAAATGTCATATTTGATGAGGGTTCAAACTCCACTCAAAAAAGCACAGGGCTGCCAGATTCAAGTACCTTTTTCTGAAGTCTGTGCTTTGTCCACCATCTGAACCTCCCTGCGTAGTGTTGCCAGGTGTCTGGTTTTCGACCAGACCACTCAGTTAAAAAGGGACCCTGGCAGCTCTGGTCAGCACCATGGACCAGACTGTTAAAAGTTTAGTTGGCACAGAGCTGGGAGGCTCCCTATCTGGCTCTGTGCAGCTTCTCGGAAAAAGCAACGTGTGCCTGCAGCTCCTAACCAGAGGCCTGGCCAGGGAGACACGTGCACTGCCCTTGCCCCGAGCACCAGCTCCAAGCTCCCATTAGACGGGAACCACAGTCAATGAGAGCTGCGGGGCGGCCCATGTGGACAGGGGCAGCGCACGCAGAGCCACTTGGCCACATTTCTGCCTAAGAGTCGGAGGGACATGTTGCCACATCCGGGAACCACCTCAGGTCAGCGCCACCCAGAGCCTGCGCTCCCTCCCACAACCCAGCCTTCTGCCCCAGCCCTGAGCCCCTCATTTCTGGCCCCACCCTAGAGCCTGTAAAAGTAATCATGATGCAAAGACCATGCAGAAGCATGGAACCACTATCTTGTCTACACACTAGGGACTGAAATGGTGACTTCCAGAGCTAAATGCATGAATCACTACAGCTTGAGCTACTGAGATGCAACAGGTCTGTCTCTTCCATGGAGCAGGCACAGAAGAAAAGCATAAAACACATACAGACCAGTGTGTTACCAGGCCCTGTGAACTAGGGTGAACTTTGCCTTCTGTGGACACAAGTTGGATAGCATTAACTTTTGTATAACAATGCTTGATCCTTGTCCAGTAGTGAAGTTAGCATTCTTTCAGTAGTCATGTAGTACCTTGTATACTTCTATTTTTCCAGTGGGGAACACTGTCTCCAGGGTGGCCAGAATATTCTGTATATATAGTACCACCACATTAGCACTTTTCAGCAATGTATAGGCCACCTCAGCACTTCCCTTCAGGTAGTAATGTGGCATATGTTGCTTGTGTCTGCTATGGCTTGTTTCCTTTTCAAAAGGAGAGAAATCTTTTATTCTTTCTTGTTTTGTTGTTCTCTTAATACCAGTATACATTATTTTGACTGATAGTACCTGTGTGTATGGGTAGACCAAACATGGATAAGGGACTTTATTCTGTCTGTCAAAAGTACCTGAAACAACATTACCTTAAAAAAAAAAAAAAAAAAAAAGAGAACAGAGGCCAGAATGGCTGCAGCCATAACACAGATAATGATGTCTGTGATCATGCGCAAAGCAGGACACCTGCCATATGCATCAGGGCTGGGTTGTTCAAAAGTACCTAAGAATTAGGCACTCACTCACCCTTGAGTTTTAATGGGAGTTGGACAGGTATTTGTTGCAAACGAAAACGCCATGATTCTCAAAACAGCAGAACGCATACCGCTGAGATACATGAAGTTTTCATTAATCATATTTACAGCTGTGGTTGCGTCAGATGATGGGCTCCTTTTCAGACACCTTGATTCCACATGAACTGTATCTGCATAGAGAAACAGCCTGTTCTGTTCTACAAGCAAGAGTCTATAGAAAGTTGACTGTTACATGAGCTATCGAGGTACTTAATTTTAAGTGTGTATGCTTGCCTAATGGTGACTAACCTCTAATGGCCTGAAAAATGCGTAAACCTGACATATCCAATAAAATCAGGGTAATTATACTTTCTGTACCAGGCATTTGAGAACATGAACAATGTGTGTTCAGGAAGAATAAAGTTTCATTGAAACTGTAGGGGATATAATGGGACTTAGTATTCATGGGGTTGTAACAAAATATTTTTTACAGATCTCCACTGATTGTGAAATTATCTCTACTGAAGAAACTGGAGAAATTGGATGTACTCTACACCAAAGACTAAAGGAGCATAAAATATGCACTATTGCAGTTACAAGGCACATAAAATCTTATTGTATCTGTGATAAATATTTGTGCTAGGGCAATTTTACAAACTACTTTCTGTGGGGAATGGTTAAGGAAGAGGAGGATGCCTTATTTATCAGTTTTAAAGTGTAGCAACTCCCAGGACCAGTGACAAGCAGGCTGTAATGTATCTGCCCTCAAAAATATTCAATTAATTATATAATCTGGCATTCAAAAAGCTCTTTTATTCTTGTTAAGCTGTTATCAGTAGATAGATGCAACGTCTCATGGGCTGCATAAATGAAATCAGAAGAGAGCCCTAAAGGGATGCTGTTAAGATTAAAATCATATATTAAAAGAAAATTCCCCCATGAAGAATGGAGGTTGGAGAGCCCAAAGCTCAGAGTTTGATGGAGAAGCTAACACAGCATTAAGTTGCATTAAACTTTTTGCAAGTTCTTTGTGGAACTTGAAGGGGCTATGGGCCAGATAGGAGAGGAGTTAGGGCCTTCCAGTGGGAGTTAGGCACTGAATCTGCTTAGGTGTTTTGAAAATCGCACAGGTACTTAACTGCCTCTTTAGGTTCATGTTTACTTTTGAATATCTTGCTTCATGTGCACCCCCCGCAAATAACAAACCATGGTTGGAGCAGGATCCAGGCCTAGAGGTCAGACCTGAGTCAAGGATCAGAGCCAGAGTAGGGGGGCAGCACTGCAGCAGGCTAGGGCAGGGCAGGAGTGAGGCAGAAGCAGGACTGGAGTGATGCTGTGAACAAGGCTGGACTGGAGCCCGGCTGGCACAGGAGCGATCGCAGCTGTAGCCACAAGCATTGAGCCACCGGAGATTGTTGCTGTTGGGCCTAACAGCAGGTTTGGTGACTTCCTTAGCCAATCAGGTGGAGTCATCAATCGAGTGGCCCTGATGTGGCTCAGGTTGCCCTGAGACTGAGCAAGAACACCTGCAAGTCCTCATTCCTGACACCCCACCACACCATACTGCACCTGGTCTTCAGCCTCTCATGCTTGCCCTCCCCTCCATAGCTACAGATCCCCTCCACTACAGCAGGTGTTCTAGCAGGGGTTGTTGTGAGAGAACTGGATTTGACATAACTCACAGCTGTTGTTCGATGTTGTTAGATGTTGGCTGCATGCATGAGTTCTCTGTCTGCTGACCCTGATCTGTGCAGATAGTTGGCACAGCAGACCTCGAGCGAACTGCCCAGTAACCAGACTTGATTCATAGTAAAGGCACTTGGTCAGATTTATTGTCAACAAAGCACAGTCCTAATGTCCTGGGTCAATGGTTACAGTTATACTAACACATGTGTTCCAGTTGCAATGGACTAGCTCAGTTAATGGTGGGACTTTCCATTATCTCCTAGGCCACGCAAAGACACTCCCTCTGAGACTTCATTTTATACCCCAATACAAACAAGACACGTATTGCCCTTCTGACATAGTTAGTTACTGCCCCATGACGTGAGTTGTTACCAACCATTACCTTGTACATGTTGGTTTGACCAAAACATCTCTATCCATCACACTGTCATCCTGACCTTATCCCTTGTTATCTTTTGAAGGGGGGTGTTTGTACCATACTTGGTATAGGGGTGTTCTGGTTCCATCCTTCTGGAATGTGTTTGCGTGAGTGTCCTGTGCCTAGGACTTCTTAGGAATGTGTGTTTTTGCAATACCAGTCCTGTTCTTGCCAGTCCATGAGCTCACAGCCTGTCTTTTGATAACTTTTGCTTTATATTAGCAAGGCTTGACCACTACTTTAGTTCAGGCCTAGGCCTCATACCAGGCCTTTGATATATGGGCTTATGTCTCAGTCTCTCTTCCTACTACAAGAGCCATCTAGTGCACTTAACCCCCATGAGCTGGAAGTGAGGACACCACATAGGAATAATTTGGCCTCGCTTAGGCAAACAGAACAAAAACAGCTGCAAGCTATGGTTTTACTGACTGGGATAGACAAAGTGAAAGGACACATTCATAAGGAGGGTGGAGGTAGTATGGAAAACTGACCTTGATTCTGGTTGTCTGTGTTTGTAAGTTTCTTGCTGAAGCTGCTTTGCTGATAAGCAGAATAATAAATGATTATTGGCTGTTGCTAGGGAACTGTTAGTCTATTAGGGGCTATTATCAGTTATGTGCTTTGTCTGGAGAAACCTATAAAGAGTTTAATTAGAAAGTATGCTTTGGAGATGTTTGGATTTCCTATGAGCAAGGAGTCACTGACATAAAAGCTTCCCAGCAGCTAGGCGGAAGGCTGACAGTTGGACCCCTGGTGTTGTCATTCAACACCATCTCAGACTTTGGGTAACTAAATTTATTTGGGGTGCTCTAGACCAATTGCTGTTTTAGAACTGTACTTTGTACTTAATAAAAACAAGGATTTGGGGGTGGAAGCACTTTTGTGTGTACCAATCATTTATCAAACAGAGGTGCTGTGATTTATTACCTGACATCGCCTGGAGAATGAAAACTAGTTACCAAACTTTGGGTTCAGATAACCACGGATAGCAGGGTGAGGAGGAGCACTGATGCCACAAAGATGGCTGAACCAACTCACCACACAACCGAGGACAGCACCACGCATGCCAGGCTCCTCCTCTGAAATCTGTGGTTGCAGATCTCCACAAAAGGTTCCATCTGCCAAAGGAAAACCATCAGACCATAATTAAGTTGACTGGGCAGACAGCACATGGGAGCCTGCAGGGCATGAGGCTCATCCGATGCCGTTAATGGTGACAAAGCCACAGGACTGCGGTAATTCAGTGTAAACCAGGGTCACAGTTCACAGAAACTGCACCTCTCGTAAGTCCAGCAAGAGCACACATTCTAAACGTACGCCTCCTCAGCCTCACCATTCTTGGGCAGACGCCCACACCTCTCTCCCTGCTGATGGGGCTTTTCCAGGCTGCACCAGAAGCACCGCCACTTTTTTGCCATCTTATGTGGCAGAAGGTCCCACCCCCGAAATGCCGCCCCCGACAGAGGCAGCGGAAGGTCCCACCCCCGAAATGCTGCCTATGACTGGGGCAGCCGCGGTCGCCGCTCCCCAAATGTTAGCGCCCTAGGCTACTGCCTAGGTCACCTAATGGGTTGCACCAGCCCTGGGCTGCACAGTTCCCTGCTTACACTGAGCTCCTCACCAAGTCAGACTGCCTAAACAGGCCAGCTTACTGGCTTTGCTTTCTCCTCAGAGGCTATAAACAGTGCAATTACCCACACTTATAAGGTACCATACAGGTATTCCTAAGTGTGGCAGGGTGGACTAGGTCTGGAGACCCCCTGCTGGAGGCCTCATGGCCCTGCATCACCTTGCCCTAAAATAGAGCAGAGAGAAGTCCTCCGGGCAGCCAAGAGTGATTGCAGAGGAGCAGCCAATCAAAGAGGCTGATGGAGCAACCCATAAGGGGCCAGAAGGGCTAGATAAGAGGCAAGCAGCAGAGCAGAGCTTTCAATTGCTGTGTGGAGCTCAGTGAGGGAGGACTGGGTGCCTGGCTGGCTAAATGAACAGCAGGACCATGGACAGCTCACTGCAGAGCGCTCACCAGACAGAACCAAGCCCGGGGAAGGCTCCCAAAGAATGGGTGCCTGGCTGGCCAGATAGAGTAGCAGCAGGACTATCAAAAGCTCAGTGTTGGCAGTGAGCCTGGGAGACTGTGGACAAAACCTGCCCAGACCAGGCGAGGGTACCGAGATGGGCCCTGTTGGTCTGGTTGCAGACTAAGCCCAGGGAGGGCTGCTGAAAGGACACCAGCTGAGGGTGTCTGAAGACTTTATTCCTTGACTTTAGTATATTTCTTGACTTTAGCAAAGCTTTTGACACTGTCTCCCACAGTATTCTTGCTGACAAGTTAAAGAAGTATGGGCTGGATGATTGGTGGATAGAAAGCTGGCTAGATTGTCGGGCTCAACGGGTAGGGCTCAACGGCTCCATATCTAGTTGGCAGCCGGTTTCAAGCAGAGTGCCCCAAGGGTCGGTCCTGGAGCTGGTTTTGTTCAGTATCTTCATTAATGATCTGGAGGATGGTCTGCACTGCACTCTCAGCAGGTTTGCAGATGACACTAAACTTGGAGGAGTGGTAGATATGCTGGAGGGTAGGGATAGGATACAGAGGGACCTAGACAAATTAGAGGACTGGGCCAAAAGAAACCTGATGAGGTTCAACAAGGACAAGTGCAGAGTCCTGCACTTAGGACAGAAGAATCCCATGCACTATTACAGATTAGGAACAGAATGGCTATGCATCAGTTCTGCAGAAAAGGACCTAGGGGTTACAGTGGATGAGAAGCTGGATATGAGCCAACAGTGTGTCCTTGTTGTCAAGAAGGCTAATTGCATTTTGGGCTGTATAAGTAGGGGCATTGCCAGCAGATCGAGGGATGTGATCATTCCCTCTATTCGACATTGGGGGAGGTTTAGGTTGAATACTAGGAAAAACTTTTTCACTCAGAGAGTGGTGAAGCACTGGAATGGGTTACCTAGGGAAGTGGTGGAATCTCCTTCCTTAGAGATTTTTAAGGTCAGGCTTGACAAAGCCCTGCCTGGGATGATTTAGTTGGGGATTGGTCCTGCTTTGAGCAGGGGGTCGGACTAGATGACCTCCTGAGGTCCCTTCCAACCCTGATATTCTCTGATTCTATGAAGAAGGCAGTGCCGTGGGGAAGAAGCCTCAGAGCTATGGCTCCATACCAGGACTGTGATAAGAACTCAAGACTGTATACCCTGGAAGGGGGGACAGCATGTGTGGCTTGGCTGGAGGGCTGAGTTGCTGAAGACCTGCTGAGAGAACCATTGGCTGGGAGGCACTTACGAGAGAGTCAGCTGCCACCTTGTTGAAAAACCTAAACCAAAAGCAGGCTTACACCCAGTCAACCAAAGGGGCCGCCCACAATAAGCGCATGCCACCCCATGAAAAGACTCATTGCAGGCATATCAGCTGGAGAATGGGGGCACTCATGAGAGGTGGGTTATACTAAGCAAGCACATTTATTCTTAAGGTAAAAGTATTGCAGAGAAAACATATTTAAAGAACAAAAGAACCTATGCACACACACACACAAGCTAATAAGTTCACCAGAGATCATCCTCAACTCCAAGAATGGCTTTGGTAGGCGATCAGTCCTTCAAACTCCATCAAGGGGTTTTTCCTGTGGTCCATAACAGCTCTTGATCAGAACAAGCACTCCCAAAATCTGTAAGTCACTCTCTTATTCAATTTGTCTCTTTGATCTTGGGACCCTGGGAACAGATAAGCAGCAGGCAATTGCCCTCTCCTTGGGGTATAACTTCAAAGAACGAGGTTATTGCAAAACCATAGGTGGGGGTACAGTGTGGAAATTTCCATTCACCTCTCTCTACATATTCCAGAAAATCTACTTCACATGTATATTCCGGAAAGATCTCTGTCTGCCACATGGTCCAATGTAGTTCTTTGATTGTCCAGGCCCACAGTAATACACAACCTTTGCATTTAATACAAAGGACTCAAAAAATAAACCTTAATTGGATATTTTGGGGTGTATCAAGCATGTTGCAGGAAATTACCATATCTGTCACAACTTGTATTGTGAACAGAGACCCCAGCTACATTATTATTATTTACATCACAGCAGTGCCTAGCAGCTGAAGCTGACACCAGGACTCCACTTTGCGGGGCCTTGCACAAATGTAGTGAGAGACTGTCCTGGTCCTGCAGAACTAACAATCTAAACAGATAGACAGACAAAGGGGAAGGTGTATGTCCAAGGTCATTATCAGAGCCAGGAGTAAAACCAATCTCTTTTAAATCCCACTGCAGAACAACTGGCCCCACTGCTTCTTGGAAATGGCTACAGAGCTCTGAGTTAGAGGACAGAGTTGTCCTCTAACTCAGGACAGAGTTGTCCAAAACTGCTGAGATTTTTTTCATACAATTTTGCAGTTTCATTTTAGGCAATTTCCCAGCCATTGTATTTTTACACAGAGATCAGCATTGCACAGCAACAGCGAAAGGCCAAGTTTAGATAAAGTGCATACTCATTTGCAAACACAGAAGGGGCAGCTTAAGTTGATTCCAGACTGGCATCTCAAGTGAATTCAAAGCAATGGTGGCTGCCCCAGAGCAGCACACACCCACATGAGTGGCAGTGCTCCAGAAAACACAATAGATTCAAGCAGAAGCAGGAGCAGCAGCATAGGTGGTCCGGCCTCCCAGCCTGGTTCTCCACTGGGATTCCATCTCACTGCTGTAACTGTGTAGCCAAGACATTAGCTATGCACTCCATCAGATATTGCACAGAACATAGGCTTCAAATACACATTAGTGGGCAAATATCCCTCAGTGTCTGTATAGCCTCGTGTGTCAGTGTTGGTCTTGATTTTTCCATGCTGTCTTATTCATCACAAACTGTAATAATCTCCTCCCCCTTCCCCAACCCCAAGTACTATGGGAGGATTTTTTTAAATAGCCAGACCACATGCAAGAACTCCTTGTAAACCATCCTCATTCTTTCAAAGTTACTCTATGAGAATGCAGGAACGCATCCTCGTACTAGCCAAACTACATCTAAAATGAGGCAGGAGCCCAAGCCACAAATGGATTTTTAAGCCTCACCCATTTGGTGAGGAGGTTGAAATCAGAGGGGTTGTTCAGCCATATGGAAAGACAGACACTGTTGCAAAGTTCATACCAGGATGCAAATGGTTGAAACTGACTGCTTCTTCTCTATGGCTGCTGCCTGCAAAGTTCCAGTGAAGTTCTAGCAGAACTTAAAACTGCTTCCACCACAGCAGGAATCCTCAGGAAAGGCTACTGCACTTAAGTGCAGGGGCGGCTCCAGGTACCAGCACTCCAAGCGCGTGCCTGGGGCGGCAAGCCATGGGGGGGCGCTCTGCTGGTCGCCACTAGGGCGGCAGGCAGGATGCCTTCTGCGGCTCGCCTGTGGAGGGTCCGCTGGTCCCGCGGCTTTGGCGGACCTCCTGCAGGCATGCCTGCAGGAGATCCGCCGAAGCCGCGGGACCAGCAGACCCTCCGTGCTTGGGGCGGCAAAATGTCTAGAGCCGCCCCTGCTTAAGAGTCTACATCTCCCCTGAGCCTCACTTGCACCCTCACTGCTCCAGTGCCAGTGACTCTGACCCATCGTATGTAAGTCCTCAAATACCCTAAAAGAATCCACTGAGAGAACTGGGGGTCAGTAATGTCTGAGGGGTTTGGAGGAAGCACCAAGAGGAATGGAGAGAAGCCACGTCAGAGTCGTGGAAGACATTTAACAATGTAGTGGGGTATCCAAGATCAGTCCATTGGAAATTCTGTTGGAGCAGCATCATAGGGAATATAGAAGTCCTGTCCATTCATTGGACAGTCTCAGACTGCAGCATTCCGCAGCCTCTTCAGTTTTCTTATCTCAGCCTAGAAACTAGGGCTCCAGTCTGTGTTTCTAAGAGCCCAATCTGGAAGGTGCTGACTGCCCTCTATTCCCAGTTATGTCAAAGTGTCAGCACTGGGCAGCAGGCCAAATTCCAGCATTAGCTCCAGTCTCTAGCTAATCTTCATATCAAAAGGTTTCCCAAGCTGTCAAAATTATTAAAACCTCCAAAATGAAAGCAATCACCAACTAGAAGCTCAATTTAATTATCCAGGTTTTGGCCAAGAGCCTTTTGCGCTGCTTTCCTGCTGTAGTTCACCCATCAAAGTGCCATTTCAATTGCTATCAATTCGCCACAGAGGAGTTCTGCTTTGGGATCCTGATGCAGAGAAAGCCAATACACTGTTTTCCCCCCCAAGACAAGCTAATATTGAACATTCCTACCGATTTTATCGGGACGATAAACACAAAGGGCCAAATCTCCGGGTGCAGCTGATCTGCGCAGAGATAGAAGAGCCCAACGGCTGCTCTAATTGATATTACCAGCACTGCAGACAAGGATGGCAGTAGTACATCGCTGCCAGACCTTCTCTCTGCCAGCAATGCCACTTTTCCCCAGCAGCAAGGAGGGAGAATAATGTGAGAGACTCTCTGAAGGCTCTGGGATACCAGAGAAACATCCTTATGCTGGGTTGATCCTCCCTGGACCAGTCATGCCAGCTTTAGTGCAAAATTCCACTAATGATGCAGTGCAGAGCAGTCAAACCGCACTGTCTAATCTGGCCCAGAGTTTCACAGCTCTTAAGAATCTGTACTATCTTCTGCCTGTCCAAACCCCTCTGATAAAAATGGCATAACTGGGATTTCAGGTGAACCTAGGACGTTTAGGCCATATGGAAAGGCCCATTATTGTGTTGTTCCATTCCAGCAAGAAGGGCACTATATATTCTGTGCAATTTGATGTAGGCAATAACCTGAGAGATCTTGTGTTAAAAGTTCTCCAGTTTTCTATCACAGTACATCCAAAGTTGCTATCAACTAAGTTTGACACTACACTAATTAAAGAACTTGAACTATAATTTCCACTATAATTTATCTGGGCCCCAAGATGGTTCAAAATGATTGAAAGATATTCAGAGAATGTACTGAAACAATCAGTGAAAAGATCATACAGCTTATATTTGGTACACAGGTGAAAATGTTTAAAATGCTCAAAAAAACCCGCTTGTATTTTTTTTTTAATTATGCATGAAATTGTTTATAAAGCTCAGAAGTCTGGTCTGTCTATTGCATATAATACACCAAAATTTTCCTCGTTGATCATGCAAACAGATAATGTGCAATAATCAGCCATCTCTCTATTTAGGTACAATTACTGGGGCAAAACATCACCCTATCCCCTAATTTATCTATCATCAACAATACTCATGGTTCAGTATATCTATCAATGTGTTCCATTTTAACTCCAGGCAAAGTATTTGGATGTAAAAATGCATAGTATTTTAAATTAAGTTTGTCCTAAATATTCATATAAACCATGTGTTTTCATGGAAAATAGCATATTTTCCTTAGTGGCAGCATTGCAGAAAATTAGCACAATATCTTTACATTTCACAGGGAGGTTTTGATGTCTCAAATGATGAGAAATTTAATTTCAAATAAAACAATGACAGTGCAGGAACAAAATAAAGGGTGCTTGTACCTAGCACCACCACATTTTCCTAGCAACAATAATTAATATTTATGTAATACTGCAAGCATAGCAATGAACATTCTCTACCACAGGGGTCGGCAACCTTTCAGAAGTGGTGTGCCAAGACTTCATTTATTCATTCTGATTAAGGTTTTGCGTGCTAGTAATACATTTTAATGTTTTTAGAAGGTCTCTTTCTCTAAGTCTATAATATATAACTAAACTATTGTTGTATGTAAAGTAAATAAGGCTTTTAAAATGTTTAAGCAGCTTCATTAAAAATTAAATTAAAATGCAGAGCCCCCCAGACCGGTGGCCAGGACCCAGGCAGTGTGAGTGCCACTGAAAATCAGCTTGCGTGCCACCTTCAGCACACGTGCCATAGGTTGCCTACCCCTGGTCTATTATATAGATTTTTCAGGAAATGATTTCATTATTGTCTCCTAGACTTGTTTTTTTCCCCAATATAAACTTTTCAGCATCCCGTGCACAAGTATTGGAAAGTTGACGTATTGAGCCAGTCACTTACACCACATAAAGAGACAATATATAGCTTGGAGGCTTTGGATTTGACCAGTTAACATGTGTATTCCTGCTAAACCAATATGGCCATGCACAAGGATGGTGACAATGATCAGGAAATCCCTTGTCAATCATCTAAGATTCAGCTTTATAACTGGTTTGCATTGTCATATGCATCTAACCTCAGTCAAGGAGTTCACTCAACCATTTATACATGTCGTGGGGTAAATACCATGAATGTGCTCAAGCATGGTTGGACTTGTACAGTGATAAACGATCCACTGCTGAATCATGTCAATGGTACCTGTAAAAGAATCTGATGACATCCTGTAAACTGGCAGACTCGCCCCCACAGCGCCTCCTGCTGGTTGCTTTGGGAATTAGCTCAGGTTCCAGCCTGGAGCACCCTCTGCAGGCTGGTGATCCACCTTGTTTCCTGCTACAGGCCCCGTTTTCCTCCCTGGACCCCAGTGCCCCTTTTACGTGGGGTTCTGCCCCCTGGCAGCAACCACTTTTCCTTAGGGGTTTCCCCTCTCTGGGAACCCCCCACCCTCTATCCCCACTTTGCTTCAGTGTAGGCTACTGCCAGTCATTGTCTAGCCCCACACCCTGGGGCAGACTGCAGTATCAGCCACTCATCATCAGCAAAGGGGTTTGGACCTGCTGCCTTGGCCTACCCCTGGGTTGCACCCTACAACCCCAGTACCTCCTGGCCTAATTCTAGGCCACAGTCTGGGGCTTTCCAGGCAGGAGCTCCCCAGCTCCACTGCCTTTCCCCAGCCCTGCTTTACTCTAGGTACCTTGTCTCAGCTTCCAGCAGCCAGGCCCTTCTCTCTCTGAACACAGAGAGAGACTGTCTGCCCTTGGCCTCCTTGGCCTTCTTATTAGGCCCTGTCACTCAGTTTGGGGCATGGCCCCCAGCTGCAGCCACTTCCCCAATCAGCCCAGCCTAAAAGGCTGCTTTCCCCAGCCCCAGCCCTTATCCAGGGCTGTTTTAACCCTTTCAGGGCAGGAGCAGAGATCCACTCTGCTACACATCCCCAGTGACTCTGGGTTCCAGGTCACCTACTTTAGGCATTTTCTAGACAAAGAGTGCATAGATTGCAAGAAGACACTTTGCTCAGTCATTAGTATTACAGGCGAAACAAGATCATGTATAATATACCACTTCTAGTACCAGTCCCATACCTTTACCCAGCTCAAGAAAGAGACTTTAGTTAAGATCTGGCCTCTGTGTCCCTGTATCTTGACTAATCCTTCCTGCCATGTGCAGCATATGTAAGAAAAAGGAGCAGTATATCACCATAGCCCATAAACACAAGAAAGATCAAATAGTCCAAGCAGAAAATGTAGATGCAAGACAGTTAAAAGAATTGAGAAAGGATCAGAGCATTGTCAATCATATACAAGGACAAGATTATGTGTCAGTTGAAGTCTGGTACCATGAAACTTGTTAGAGAATCTATGCAAGATTTTTGACAAAGTCAGCAGATAAGTATAAACCTACTTGTACTGAACAGATATACAACAATGCCTGCATATTTTTCTGTGCCACTATCATCCACTCGAGTCTCATCGTACACCAGGAGATATTGCAGAGGACAAAAAAAGTGCCCAGATTTTAATCAAACTTGTAAAAAAGCATGAAGGTCTTGATACTTCAAATTGCAGGAAGTGATTCATTGCAAAGGCAGAGGTTTCCATAACCATTCAGGCACAGTCATGGTGGAGACAAATGGAAATTTAAACATGGCAGTATTTTTCTAATCTTTATGTTGTAATAAATCTTGAATAGTAAAATATAAATTGATAACATCGTAGCAAGACTCGGACATTACAATTGCAATCAATGTCCTTGTGGAAAACCTTGGGGGGGTGGCGGGGGTTTAGAAGCCATGCATGTTTTTGTATTGCAAAGTTGACAGACTGAAATATCGTCTGAAATGTGACTTCCTTTAGCTTACCTTTCATACACCATATCACAAGAATGTTAGTGAGATGGGGTCTGCTGACACACTGTCAACAAGTATGCTGATTGATAAGGAAATCTATTAATAAATCAATCAGAGGCAGCTACAGATATGGACACAACTGAGTGACGAGGAGTGAATTCATTCTCAACCACAGGCTTGATAATCAACCAGCCCATTGATCATCAAGAATAAATACACCGGCTCCTGAAGTGCAGTCAGCTAGGACTCCACACAATGCTGCACTAAGCCTTTGGGGACATCCACCAATCCTGGAATGAGCAGTCCCCAACCACCAACATCAATCGGTTTCACCGGTGACAATGCAAAGTCTGTCAAGCCATTTCATCTTTACAATTTAGTGGCCTGTGTTACTGGTGCACCAGATGTATCGACACTGGCTGGCTATGTTGATCTTCCAGATGATGTGGACTTTAAACTCATATCACTTTGCCAAGACATTGTTGACCTTGCATCCAAAGGTTGAAAATAGACCCCTAAATCCCTTTGCCTTGGATTGACAATTAGACACTTGACAGGATCATCTCAAGTGGTTTCCATACTAAAACTGTAACATTGTGTATCTTAGAATGCAGTAATTAGCCATGACACTGGCCTGCTCAGGTACAGTTCATTAAAGCGTCAGTTAAAGGTTCCACCGGGCTTTGGAAACAAGGCTCCAAGTATTCTAGCCTGGGACAATATTGAGTTTGGAGAAGAAATCCTATCGGGGCATAGCACCATCCACCATACAAATGGAATAATGCTGAAGAGACACATTACTGAACCAGCCCCAACATCAGGCACACAGCCACTCCCAAAAGGAGTGTGTTATCTTAAAACACCCCACCCTCTGGGTTTACAATAAAGCAGAACCATCAGAACAAGAGCTAAATTCCTCAGAAGCTGAGTCGTGATGCACATGCCCCATGAGAGGCTGACAGATACAGATCAAACCTGGAATCAGCCCTGAGAACTGAATTAGCATGCATTTTTATGAAGGCTCTCAGTGCTGACTCACATACATTTCGTGGCTGGACAGGTTTCCATACTGCTTGTCAACATGACTGTACTCTAGATGGTAGCTATCCACTATTTTCCAGTCTTCGAGGCATCACCAGCTGAGAGGTCTACTGTGTACACTATTCTGAAATGAAGTATTTATATAACTGATCAGCTTGAAATTAAGCATGTAGTTTTGATCTTTGACCAAGCAATATATGCTAAAGCACAATAAATCTGATGGAAAGACTATGACCACACAAGATGTTTGAGAGTTTGCAGCGTGGCTAATTCCATGCCTGCATGCCATTTCTAGGTGTCCTTGGCAAAAGATTTGTGAATGTGGGACTTCATGACATCTTGACATAGTTAGAAGTTGTCGCCCCAGCATCAAATCAATCAGTGGTGTTCTGAGTGGCCACCACTGTAATCACAGTATGATAGACACAAACTTCTGTATGAAAGCATGCTGTGTCTGAGATTTCAGACTTTCCTTAAATCATCACCACTGGACAACGCGGACAAGAACCTACAGGTCATCAAAAAAAAAAGTGAAGCTACTATTCCTCACTGAATCACTGAATATTCTGTGTAGAGCTCATGAATTCACCAATGAGGCCATGAAATATGAAGAGAACCCCCAACATATGCCTTCTGCAACTCTTACATCAACATAGTGAAAATCTTGCTCCTCTTTGTGAGAACACCACCCAAATCTGACTGAGGAGTTGCAACTTTCAACTATTCACTTCATGATGCTCAGGTTCTTCTCTTACAATCAGGTGAACTATGGCCAGTATCCTCCATCACACTGTCTAGAAATGGTGAAACTGCCCATCACATCTCCAGAATGTTACACAGAATGCAACACTCAAGGAAAGCCGGCAGTCCAACGTCAAAGTGGATATAGATTCTCTTCTATCACGTGAACAAGGCTGCAAGAAAGATTGAACAAGGAAATTGAACAAGCCTGCAATAAAGATTCAAAAACAAACAGTGGTTTGGTTGGATTGACACAAAGCAGTTCATTGTTGGATCTTGTCACAATATGGGAAAGTTGTTGTAAGAATGAGGAAGTGTGAAATGATGGCAGACCTGAAATATGCAAACTGAAAGATCTAAATAGTGCACTGTCCCAACATTCTGAATTCTTGTGCTATCAAGAACTTTCTATTTTCATACTTCTGCTTATTGTGGCTACTGAATGTATAATCAATGCTTCTCATGCTCCTCCAGATGGACTACTGTGTTTAAGTTCAGGTGTTGTTGCCTCCAGTGACCTTGGGAAAGATGTCACACTTCAAGACTCAATATTCCATGTGCTTGAGAAACTTGTGTGCCATCTGTATGGCCAAGCTCCTCCACATGAGGTTAATGTTACCCAAAATAAAGTGTTCTGCCCAGCATCATCTTTGTTACCTAAACAGAGCCTGCCACCAACATGTGATGCTCTACACACCAACAGAGCAAGTGAGCAAATTACCAGGCTGCTATAATGAGGCACTCTCTTGCCAACAGGATGAATGCTTCTTCCCCTGTTGACCAGAGATGGCATTTATTAAAAAAGAGCTTGCCATCACCTGCATGACAAGGAGTTCAACACCAGATAGCCTGTTGCAGGCCGGGCATTATGCCTGCAAGCATGTGAAACATCAAACCAGGAGGGGTTCCTGTCTTGCTGCTGGGCTTTCCTGCCCAGACTTGTGTCAAAGTCAGAAGTGCAAGAACAGTGACAAAAAAGCCGCTGATCCCATCACTCACAATGACGACATGTTTGACAAGAGTGACTTTGATGAGTAGGATGCCAGGATTGTCAAACTGGGAAGTAAAAATGTATTTTTCTGTGGGAATGAGCGCTCCAGTACCACCAGCAATACACATAACTAAAAAACAACTCTGGATTTGAATAAGAAAATACAATTTTATTTATATCAATAATTAAATAAATTCAAAACAATCCTGATAACCTGTCACTTCGAAAATTTGAGACATAAATGTCTTATAGAAGGGGATTCCAGGAAAAAGGCTTGTGGTTTACTTTTTTCAGTGCAGTTGCTGAGGAAAATATGTTGGTTCTCAAGGAAAATAGTAGGTATTTACATAGAAAAATGAATCAGATGTATGAAATGTATCATTTCAGGCACATAGGTTGGTGTGCAAACACTTCTCTTAAGGGTAAATGGCAACATAGTCCAGCCTGTAGTGAGAGGCAAGTATTGTCAAGAAAAACAAATTAGGGAGATAGGACGATGGGACTTACTACCAAAAGTTAGACATAGTAATTTATTGCACATTAACTGTTAGACTGATGATTGTGGAAAATAATGATGTTAAAACACCCCAGTAGGGAAAGAATTTTTAATCCTTTAGCACATTTTATTGTCCACTTATACTTTAAAAAAAATTCACCCAAATTGGCTATTTGCAATTTTTTTCTTGTGTATGACTTCTAAGTTCCTCAGTTCACTCAGTCTTGCCTTTATCATACTCCCATATACATTTCAATCATTTTCCGCTAGTTCGGGGCCTTAGAGGGCAAATGTTAATGAAGTTACAGACAAGAACCGATTGTCAGCATGGTGTCAAAATTGGTAACTTTGGGTGTGCCATGACAGAAAACTACAGGGTTTCCCGCAGAGAACTTTTAACATAAGGTTATTGGCTATCTAAATCTGTTGAAAGTAAGTAGTGCCCCACTACTGGAACAAAACTAATTTTCTAAATACAATAATAGGCCTTCCCATACATGAACAGGACAAAGATGTTCAATATTTTCCCTGCCTCTATTTCTTACATAATACCTGAGGTACAGAGGGAAGAAGGGCCTTGGAGAATACCCTATGCCTAATGGGTCACCACCTGCATCTCAGAGGTCCTTGAGGTGAAAAGGACAATAACTTCTGCCAGGATCAGTGAGCATTCTGCAAGCAGCATTTTGGGCCAAAGGAGCTGGGCCATGAGAGATCTGCTGTTCCAATACCAGTTTAAAAGTCATAAACCTCCACTAAGCACTACAAGTGCGGCTCTTGCCAACTCGACAGAAGCTGGATTCTGTGCATCCTTCATGCTGCATTGAAGGAATATGTTACAAATGCACTAAAAAATTAAATATCTGCTCTGTAGAGGTGATCAGTGGTTTCCCCACCTCACCCCACCCCTTTTCTAACTGGTACTCATTCATAGACAGGTCTGTGATATAAGGTCTTGCAATCATAAGGGGAAGTGTCTTACCTGCTCATTTCTTTTCTCTTTACTGGCATATATAGCAATCCTTTTTATTCTTGGGAGCATGTGTCTCAACTGCTCTTCAAAAACATATACTAATTACCTTTTTGACCAAATATTTTAATGGTTTTGTTCGTTAGTCTTTAGTATTGGGAGTCATTTATTCAGGTCTGACTGAATTCGTCTGGAGGGGAAAGTGGAGGACGCTGCTCTGACTGCCTCCATAGGCGCTGGGGAGTACACACAGTAACTCTCCCATAACGACTGCCAGTATGGGGCCAAACTCTCATCCGGTGCAAGCCAGCATTGTTCCAGCCCAAAGAGCAGGGCCACGGTGTATAAGGAAAAAATGAATGAGTAGGCAAAAATATTGTCTTTCACTGTGTATTTGTTGTGCAAGGGGTGTGATGTCAGATTGTTCTAAAACCAACGCCACAAAGTGGTTAAGTCATGGCCAGCCTCTTCGAGGCAACAGAAAGAAACATTCTAGGCACCTTTTCCTCAAAGTAGCCAATTCTTACCTGGTCAGTTCTGTTGCACAGTGACCAGAACAGTGGTGTGTGAGGCAAGGGAGTCTCTGATTGATTCATGAGCAGATAGCCCATGGCTGAGAAGCTACCCAGAAAGTTATGCCTGTCCTCTCTGACTTGAAGTCACTCACTGTGGTAAAGGAATACACAGAAGAATTAAGAGTTCCTGAGCAGCTTGCTACAGGTGAAAACCCTTTGTTAATAGTGGTAAGGTGGCCTTATTCCTGTAAATGGCAGTCAGGTTTCACCCTACTTTTATAAACCTCTGCCTGTCTTCAGCCTTCTTCTGTCCCAAGCTCTATCTTGAACGTTAGCACCATAAACCAAGACACCAATGACTCCATTGGAGAACTGCCTGACCTTTCCCCAATATCCCAGCCTCGTGAACCACAGAATCTCACCAACCACGTTCAGGTGTCTTCCATGTAGATATCAACACCAAAATTGGACAAATGGACTTGGTCAACCTTCTACAAATCTGGAGACTAAATTTATGCTAGTGGAGTGTGTTACAGCACTTGGCTTCTAAGGGAAGAGAGTAAATTTTCCATCCCCCGGTTCAGCCCACTCCCTTTCAGGGACATCAAATCTCAGTGCTCCCAGAGCACCCTTCCAAATCTTGCAGGGAACAAACATCTGGCCAAACAAGAACCATCCCTGGGAATTATTTTATATCCATATAGTATAGATAGATATTTTGCAGGCCTATATGCAGTACATTCATTAGGAGTCAGATTTCGAGTAGCAGCCGTGTTAGTCTGTATCCGCAAAAAGAACAGGAGTACTTGTGGCACCTTAGAGACTAACAAATTTATTTGAGCATAAGCTACATTTTCAAAATCCTTAGGCCCCGAAGACCCATTTTCAAAAGTGATTTAGATTCTCAGGAGCCAAAGTTCCTTTCACTGAGACTCAGGTTCCCAATCACCTACATCTCTTTTGAAAATGGGACTTAGGCACTTCCAAATATTGTACCCTAGAGCTGGATGAATACTGCAAAATATATCTCCCCAGAGGATGGTTTCAAACGTTTAAATAAATTTGCTTTGACTGTCTCTGCATTGTGAGTGCAGTAGAATATTCATGGAGAGCAAATTTCCAATGTGTAATCATAAGCATTCCTGTTGGCAATCGGGCTGTGAGAGTTCTGCTCATCCAAGGGTTCTGTAAACATATTCAATGATCTACATGTCCAGTGAAAACAGCCCCCATTTTGAATAACAAATGTTCACAAAGAACTGCTTGCTAACGGGGGACAGACAAAAATTCTTGGCAAAAACTCTACTGAATATCTGATTATTTATTTCTATGAAATGAAGGGCTTTGTGGAACAAAGCAAGCATGTTCAAACCTGTGACAGTGTGGTTCCAAGTGGACACTCAGAGGTTTTGCATGGTTTCCACCTGGGATCATGCTAAACTTTTGCAGTATTCTCTGCTTTGGCTCTGTATCACTTTGCTCAGTGAACATGGGCCCCTGTCGCCTAAGCCTGGGGGTGAAAGGCTTAGAGTTATAGGGTATAAGGTCAGAAGGAACAACCAGATCATCTAGCCTGACCTCCTGGCCATCACAGGTCACCAGCACCATCCAGCACCCACAAACTAAACCCAACAACTGAAATTAGAGTGAAGTATTACAGCCTTCAGGAGACTAGATTATTGTGTGCCACGGGCAGAGAAATGGAGGGACCAAGTGACATGAGTGCCCAAGGACCCTGCAAAGGCAGGGAACTGATTAAATAAGATGTGCCCAGATAATCCCGGAAGTGACCCGCACCCACACATTGCAGTGGAAGTTGAAAAACCCCCAAGGTCACTGCCAATCTGTCCTTCCCAGTCCTGCATATTGTGATCAGTCAGACCCTGAGCATGTGAGCAAGAACCAGCCAGCCAAGCACCTGAAAAAGAATGCTCAGTGCCACCTCAGAGCAGCTGCCCACTCCATCCAGCATCCCATTGTAACCCGCGCATCTTCTGAGTGTGGTGTTGTTTCCCAACTAGCGGCAGCGAGACCACTTAGAGAGAGTTAAAAAATGAGAGTGTTCTGCAGCATTAGCAAAGAGCCAGTTGGCTTTTAGCTCATGTGGTAGAGGCTCATGCACTAAGCTCCAGTAGTCCCATCCCACCCACCTACCAGAGTCTGTCGGCACTACACCATCACCAACCACAGCCACCATTATTGCTGAGTTTTTCACATGTGTGTTCATGTGTATATGCAGACTTGTATGTTTCTAGACTATCTGGGATTATTTTAGAGTTCTGTTAGAATATTTTAAATTGCAGTAAATAGTATTATTTGCATATACCACATTTCAGAATTTTTTAATCAAATAATTTGCAAGTGGATTGAAGTTTTCCTAGAAGCCTCATCTTTTAGAATATATGGATCTTTGCAATCATAAAGGTGTACAACCTTGCCATGGCAGATCTAAATCCTTCCCTTTGCATTTAACTCTTAGCAGACCATGTTTATATTCTCCATACCACCTCACTGCAGCAGAAGAAATTGAACACCATGTAGCTGTACATAATCTCATGGAATTCTATCTCCATAAGTAAAAGATCTTTAACTTGCTGATCACTTTCTATGAGTTATCTGTTAGCACTGAGATTGAATTACAGACATGCAGCCTGCCTAGTGGACTCAGGCAGCACACAGGAGCACACAGGCAATTTGGCCACAGGGCTGAAAGGAGCTGTTATAGACTGCTAGGCAGTTTACAGAAGCAGCAGGGTAAATTCAATTACTAACCCTCTCACCCACTGCATTTCAGGAACAGTGACTTAAATTGACAAACAAGGAAAATCACAGGTAAAGCTGAAAATCTGGATGGCTGTTCGACGTCGCTGAAGATTACACTGGTTGGTTGGTTTGGCTTCTATTTTTGTGATGTGCATTATAAATCTAAAAGGTAATGCTGGATATTTATTTATTATGTATTTATTTCTATTTCTACATAATCATGAAAAGCCCTTATCCTTGCCTTCAGGCAATCTTGACAGATATTTAAATACAATCCTTATTAAAAATGAATCCAGTGATTTAACTTCAACTCTCACTGCCAGAAATAACAAACCAAGACAGATAAACAAGGAAATACTTCATTTCATTGAACAACAGCCCTCACCATCCCCCCTCCTCCTCCAAAGCCTGGGGGAATAGATGGTGTTTTGCATCATACCTTAAGAGTCAGCAGCTCCTGACTATTATGGATCAAGATAAGGAGTAAGTTCCTAAATCAAGGGCCCCTCCTGGGCAATACCCTGCCAGCAGTCTCCTCCCAGTTAAGCCAAGAGGGGCCCAGCTTTGGTGATTCTACAGACTGCAACTGGGAGAAGAGATAGTGTCTGAAGAGAACAGCCTCTAACCCGTTTGGAGATTTGTGTGTCAAAAGCCAAGCCTCTGTCTCTGCCTAGAAAATAATTGGCAGCCAATGCACATCCCAGACCACTTGTGGCATATGCTCCAGGTGTGATTCCCTACTTTACAAGCCAGCAGCTGCGTTCTGCCCCAAGGTCGTCTACTGGGTGCACTTACGGCATAGCCCCAGTTAAAGCATAGTGTCACCTCAAGGCTGGATTTCTGCAACGGCATGGGTGATGGTAGCAAGGTGCTCATCTGAAAGAAATGGTCACTGTCTCCTGGCTAGACACAGGAGGGGGAAAAGGCGGGGCAGGGACTGTCTTTTTGTTCTCTTTGTACAGCACCTACCACAATGGGGTATGGGTCCATGACTAGGACTCCTAAGTACCATGGTAATACAAAATATCATGGACTTATTATTTATTATTTGTGTTACAGTAGAACCAACAGGCCTCAGTCAGAATCTGGTGCCCACCGTGGTAGGGCAGGAGAGGGCAAACTACAGCCCGTGGGCCGGATCCGGCCTGTCAGTAATTTCAATTCGGCCCATGGGGTTGCCAGCCCCATGGCACAGCAGGGCTAAGGCGGGCTCCCTGCCTGCCCTAGCCCCACGCCGCTCCCAGAAGCGGCTGGGACCACATCCCTGCGGCCCCTGGGAGGGGGCAGAGGGCTCTGTGCACTGCCCTCACCTGCAGGTACTGCCCCCCGCAGCTCCCATTGGCTGGGAACGAGGAACCACAGGCAATTGGAGCTTCGGGGGTGGTACCTGTAGGTGAGGGCAGAGTGCAGCGGAGTTGCCTGTCCCAACTGAACCCCAAGAGCCACTGCCAGACATACTGGCCACTTCCGGGAGCGGCACGAGGCCAGGGCAGGAAGGGAGCCTGCCTTAGCCCTGCTGTGCACCATTGCCATCCCAGAGCCGCTCAAGGTAAGCGACGCCAGGCCAGAGCCTGCACCCTGAACCCTTCCTGAACCCCGTACCCCATCCCCCTGCCCTGAGTCCCCTAACCCCCTGCCTTGAGCCCCCTGCTGCATCCCAACCCCCTTCCCTGAGCCCCCAACCTCCTGCAGCACCCCACACCCCTCCTTGACCACAAGCACCTGCCCTGATCCCCTCCGGAACCCTGGACCCCTCCTGCACCCCAACTCCTTGCCCTGAGCCCCTCCCACACCCTACACTCCTTCCCACACCCCAACCTCCTGTCCCAGCCCAACATTCATGGCCCTGCATGCAATTTCCCCACCCAAATGCGGCTCTTGGGTCAAAAAGTTTGCCCGCCCCTGTACTAGGGGGCTGTACAGAGCCCCAAAGAGCTTTCAATGTAAATAGAATCTAGCCATAGACTGTGGACCCAAGTTGTAAATGATGATGCACTCTCTGACTTCAAATGGACAGATTGATTCATTGCCTTGTCAGCCAGACTTGTCTTAGAGAGACAAGGTGGGGGAGGTATTATCTTTTATTGGACCAACTTCTGTTGGTGAGAGAGACAAACTTTGAGCTACATAGAGCTCTTCTGGTCTGAGGAAGGCCCTCAGCTAAACACAAGGTCAAACAGATGGTTTCACTTAAGTAGTTAGAATATGTGCTAAGGGACCATTCAAGGTGAAGTGGCCAGTAACATCCCTACAGTCACAGGACAAAAACGGGGGTTAGCGGGCTACAGATTGTTGTAATCAGCCATAAATACAGTGTCTCTGGTCAGTCCATTATTTTTAGTGTCTAGCAAAGTTATGAATTTAAGCTCCCAAGCTTGTCTTTTGACAGAACCAACTTCCTCCGAAAAACTCCACAACATCATCAACTTCCCTCAGAACACTGTCCTTGCCACCATGGATGTGGCTTCCCTATACACCGGATTCCCTCACATTGACAGCATAGCTGCCTGCCTGAAATATTTACAAGGAAATGGCCAACCCTCAGATATCCACCCCAAACATACCACCAACTCATCCATTTCACCCTCACCCTTATATTCAACAGCAAACACTTTGTCTGAGCCATGGGAACAGCCATGGGTCCTAGGACGGCTCTCCAATGTGCCAATCTCTTTATCGACCACCTTGAAGAAGAATTTCTGGACAAATGCACCACAAATCCGATGTTATACCTGAGGTACATCGATGATATTTTCATCCTCTGGACAGATGACTAAAACTCCCTCCTAGATTTCCACCACAACTTCAACAACCACCACTTGTCCATTAAACAAACACTCCCACACCAGCATCAACTTCCTGGACACCACAATCAGCTTTAACAAGGAAACCCTACAGACATATACAAGAAACCCACAGATCAGCACACCTACCTTCACAGATCCAGTAATCACCCCAAACAGCAAGAAATTTGTTCTCTACAGCCAGACACTCATATACCACAGAATATGCTCAGAGGAGAAAGTCTGGGATATACATCTCAACACACTCAAACCTACCTTCAATAAACAAGAACACTGCACTAGAGAAGTAGATCGTATCATGGAATGGGCCACCCAAATACCCTGAGAGAACCTGCTTCAATGCAGAAATAGCACTCCCTCCAACTGCACACCCCTAGTTGTCACCTACCACCCCTCAGTGGAACCCATACAGGGGATCATCAAACAACTACAACCCATACTCTAGAGGGACACCATCTTGAAAGAAATCTTTCCTGAACCTTCTCTTCTAGCCTTCAAACAGTCCCCAACTTCTCCAAGCTCATCATCAGAAGCAAGCTCCCCACAGACCAGGACATGTCAACTCAAATCAGCACCAGATCCTGCCAGAATAACAGATGCAAAACCTACAGATATATCTCCTCTGCTACAAATATCAACACCCTCCACAACTCATCTTTCAAGATCCATGGTGTAACAGGGTGGTCATCCGCTCCTGCCTGAGAAGGATTAGAGCCAGCCCTGTAGAGAGCTGGGGCTGTGGAAGGAAAGAGCTGGGTTGATTTGGGGAAAGCAGCTGCAGCTGGGCCACACCCCAATCAGAGCCCAGCTGGCCCTATAAAGAAGCTGGGAGCCAGAAGCTCAGCATTCTCCCTCTGCCTGTAGAGGGAGATGGGCCTGGCTGCAGGGAGCTGGACACAGGGTACCTGAGTGAGTAGGGCTGGGGAAAGGTTGAGGAGCTGGGGAGCTCCTGCCTGGAAAGCCCCAGGCTGTGGCCTAGCATTAGGCCAAGAGGTACTGGGGGTTGCAGGGGGCAGCCCAGGAGTAGGCCAAGGCAGCAGGTCCAAACCCCTTTGCTGATGATGAGTGGCTGATGCTGCGGTCTGCCCCAGTGAACAGGGGCTAGACGGCGACTGGACAGTCGCCAATACTGAGGCATAGTGGACTGGGGGTTCCCCTGGGAGTGGGAGACCCAGTTAAAGGGGCACAGGGGCCAGTAGTTGGAAGGCGGATCACCGGCCTGCAGAGGGCGCTCCAGGCTGGATTGAGCTAATTCCCAGGATAACCAGCAGGAGGCCCTGCAGGGGTGAGTCTGACCCGTCTACACATGGGTTCTATACATGCCTGTCACAACATGTGGTGTACCTCATCTGGTGCATTAAATGCTCCAATAACCAGGATAAGGGCAAAACCGGACCATCACTGCGCTCTCAAATGAACTCCCACAGGAATATGATAAAAGACAAAAACACCCTGTCACCTGTGGGTGAACACTGCACAAAGCCATCACTCTGTAGCTGACATATGAGTCCTCATCCTCAAAGGAAACCTGCACAACACTTTCAAAAGATGAGACTGGGAACTTAAATCCATAACTTTACTGGACAATAAAAATCATGGTATAATAAAGACACTGGATTTATTACAACAATCTGTAAATAACTAACCCATCTTTTTGTCCTATGAGTACACGGATGTTAACAGGCCCGTTCACCTTGAATGGTCCCTTAGAATATGTGTCAATTACTTATGCTAAACTCTCTCTTCAACCTTGTGTTTAGCTATGACACTTTGGGTATCTTTCCCAAACCTGGAGATGACCTCTATGTAGCTAAAAAGCTTGTCTCTTTCACCAACAGAAGTCGATCCAATAAAAGATATCCTCTCACTGATCTTGTCTCGTCAAGTATCCTGGGACCAACACAGCTACAACATTTCTGTCTCAGGCCTGGTCTACGCTATACAGTTAGGTCGATGTAAGACAGTTTACATTGACCTAATGATGTCAGTGTACACACTACAGCTGGAGCTGTGAAATTCACAAGAAAGCCATCTTCCAGCTCCCCGCCAGGCTGCTACTGGGTCTCCGTGCAGCTGGGTTGCCACCCAGGTTCCCCTGGGGTCCCAGGTCCATGCTCCCCAGCTACCTTCCCGGCTCTTGGCTCCCCGCTGGGAGCTCAGCAGCCAAGCAGACTCCAGACACAGATCTCCCCACCAGGAGTCTGGCTGCTTCCCCCTGGGCTCTCAGTTCCCTGCAGGGAGCATGGCAGCCAACTGGACTCTGGGTGTGGATCTCCCCACCGGACATGAGAAGCCCTGATCAAATTCCCCCCTACTCCCAGCTGGGAACAGGATGATGAGAAGCTCGGTGGGGCAGCTGGGCTCCCAGTGGGCAACTGTGCAGGGCTTAGAGTCACACACACACACACACTGCCCCTTTTAATCGGTGGAAGCGCTCCCGGTGAGGATGTGCACCACCACCAGGAGGGTAGTGTGGACATCAGCCAGTGCAGTCATTACTGAGGTAGCTGTAAGTCAATCTAGCATAGGTCAATTTAAGACTGTAGTGTTGACATGCCCTTATTTAGATTTGACCTCAGCCAGCTTGCCCAATTCCAAGGCCTAGCCAACGCTGGGTAAGCCACTTAACTATATTGGCTAGGAGGGCAGAAATGACACACAAAGAAGGGCGGCACCAGAACCACTAACCCTGCCAGTAGCTCCATAAACACACAGAACATGAGTGCAAGTGAGAGGCAATGCTGTGGAAAATCTCGAGTATGGCCTTACATTTTAACTGCCTTGTACTGGGCCTGATTGTCCAGCCATTAAATACACATAAATCTTGGCAGACCATGCTCATTATGTGTGCTAGGGCAGGAGTATTATTTTTTAAATTGTTTCCTTGGTTACAAACGCACATTACAGAGCCACGTTCTTATCTGAATTACTCCACTGTAAATCCATTGATTTAAATGAAGTCTCAAGAGATTTACACCTGTAAACTGAGCTCAGAATATGACCCATAATTTGTGCTTCTGGTTTTCTCAGTCTATCTCACTCTCTCTCTCTCTCTCTCTCACACACACACACACACACACACACACAGATGGTGTGGGGCAAGCAGAAGAAGGAGAAATTTTTAGGAGTTAAGGTATGAAGTTTGTGATTCACTGACGCAAGAAGCCATGCTGCAGTTTTCAGAGCCATTAGTCAGTCCATGCCTACTTAGGCCAGTGCCGTGAGCTTACCATCCAACCTGGATAAATGTCAGCAGCTCTGCTTTAATATACAAGAAGGAATATTTTGCTTATATTTAGTTTTTTAGTCTAAACTGGCAAAATTATCACCAGAACTTGAAAATACTGGCAAAGCCCTTGAGCTAGCTCCATCCCTGTTGTAACACCATTGATTTGCACCAGGGATTAATTTGGCCCTCAGTGTAGTTATTGTCTTACAGTATAGTAAAGGCACGTGTGTTCTCCAGACAAATTAAAGACATTGTGCCCACTATGAACACCTTACAGAAGACACATTTCCCTGCAAGAATGCCTTGTTCTTGGGACTTGACTGCTCCTGGTGGGTCTCCGCAGGAGGAGGGAGTTGGCCAATAGCAGCCAAGTTAGTGGTGTTGTATTATGATGCAGCACAATGAGTTTCCTGGAGGCTGAGTTCTCCATATCTCTGAACATGCTGCCCTGCTGTGCATGATACACACCAGCCAGAGGTGCCGAGAAGTTAAGTGATTTGGCCAAGGTAATACGGGAAGTGGTGGAGCAAGGATTAGAACACAGATCTCCTTACCCCCAGATCTGTTCTGTAACCCAAAAAACCAGCCTCTCTATCTCTGACATAGGGTTAACTGCCTATGCAGTCAGATTTGATGTCATGCTTGGATCTGATGCTGGAGGAAGCTGGAATAACAAAAGCTGAACTCCCATATGCCAGCAATGACTAATTCAGTTAAGTTATTTACTTTGTATCATGTTTTAATGTGATTAAATATAAAAATATTAAAAAGTCATTAACTGGGGAAAACAGTCTTTTAGTTAAATTGCACACTTTGAATAAAAATCTGAATCAAGATACTGGATCAACTCCCCCCAACACACACACAAAATATACAGTGCCAACATAGTCTGAACACATTTCTTGCAGAATTTTCTGAGCATCCTCTTCAGAAGGACACAACCAGCCTTTTCCAAGGTGAGGAAAGTGTTCACATCAGCCCCTTCAGTAACTAAGAGCGTAGAGGTCACACAGCTCCCTGGCTGCTTTAGAGGGGTGTTTATTGGTGAAGTTACTGCTGCAATGAGCAGAGGACCTTTGAAAAGGTATTGGGGAACAAACAAATCAGCACACACCCTGAAACAGCTCCCATTGCAGTGAATGATAAACAGTCCTGTTGATTTCAGGTGGAGCAGGATCGCTGCCAAGGAGGGAAAGCAGTTACTGAGCTGTGCTGCTCTGACTACAGAGCATATGGACTTCCTCTAAAAAGGTGACCACCCTACAGAGACTGATGGTCTGATTGACATAAAGCAGCATAGCTCTACTGACAATCTGACCCTGAAGAGCAAGGGGAGCATGGGGCAGGTGACACCCTGTTAATGGGTGCAGTACATGCTCCTCTGCCCTGCTGTCTGCCTTCCCCGCCTGCTGCACGCTCTAGAACCACTGCAGGTGCTAGACTCACAAACACTCTACAGCCCGAGGGGAAGGCTGCTTATACCCTCCCCTCTCTGGCCCACATGCATAGGGCTGGGAACAATCTCACAAGTAACGGAGGAAACAAAGGGGCATTGAAAGGCTTGATAATTAGCCCATCAATAGGTCTGTGACAGATTGCTGAAGGAACAGGCCATGTGAACACTAGAGAGCTTACCACGGCACAGCTGTACCGATGCGGCTGCGCCCCTGTAAGATTGCTCTCATGGCTGCTCTGCAGATGGGAGAGAGCTCTCCTGCCAACATGATAAAACCACCTCAACGAGCAATGGCAGCTATGTCAGCAGGAGTCAACATAGCACTGGGCACACTACCAGTTATGCTGGCAAATGTATGTTGCTCGGAGGCATTAGAAGGGAGGGGTTCACAGCCCTGAGCAACGTAAGTTTTGATGACATACGTGGCAGTGTAGACATGGCCTTAGTGTTAGGCTTGTGGGAGACAGTTACTCTCCCTCCCCGTATTCCAGCTCCTTTCTAATGCAGTCACACAGACTCAGCTTTATAGCGCTCCCACTAACCTTTCATTGTTTCCTAAGCTCATGGTCTCCTAAAGCTCCCTCTGAAGAGAGGAGCAAATTAGAAAAACACAATGTACCACAAGTGATTGGATTGTGACGCTCGCTCTCACAGTTCTACATGTGTCATGGTATAATTCCCCAATCTGAACCTTAGAGTCCAAAAGATGGGGTACCACCATGAATTCCTCTAAGCTTAATTACCTGCTTAGATTTAATAGGCAGCCACCACCCCAAAATATAGTGTTTTGGGGCACTCTGGTCCCCCCAAAACCTTCCCTGGGGACCCCAAGACCCAAATTCCTTGAGTCTCACAACAAAGGGGAATAAACCATTTCCCCTCCCCCTCCTTTCTTCCTCCCAGATCTTTCCCGCCCTGGGTACACTAGGAGATCACTGTGATTCAAACTCCTTGAATCACAACACAGAGAAATCAAGTTTTTTCTCCCCCTTCTCTCCCACTCCCAGGCTTTCCCTTCCTGGGCTATCCTGGAGAGAGAGACAGATTCAAGCTCCGTGAATCTAAAACACAGAGGAAATTCACCTTTCCTCCCCCCCACCTTTTTTCCTTCTCCCACCAATTCCCTGATGAGTACAGACTCAGTTCCTTTGAGCCTTAACAAGGGAAAAAATTAATCAGGTCTTTTAAAAAGAAAAGCTTTTAATAAAAGAAAGAAAAAAGTAAGAAATCTCTGTAAAATCAAGATGGAATATTACAGGGTCTTTCAGCTTATAAACACTAGAAAGAAGTCTCCCCCCAGCACAAATACCAATCAAAATCCGTCCAGCAAAATACACATTTGCAAATACAGAAAACAATCAAAAGACTATAACAGCCTTTTCTACTTAATACTCACTATTCTGAATATATAAGAGACTGTAGCAGGGAGATTGGGAAGAAACCTGGTTGCACGTCTGGTCCCTTTCAGGACCCAGAGAGAACAAAGCAAAACCCAAAAAACACAGTCAAAGGCTTCCCTCCACCGAGATTTGAAAGTATCTTGTCTCCTGATTGGTCCTCTGGTCAGGTGTTTCAGGTTCACTGTTTGTTAACCCTTTACAGGTAAAAGAGACATTAACCCTTAACTATCTGTTTATGACAGCATGTAGGGCACCTTTCTGTTTGGTTAGCACTTCCCTGCCAGGCTGCTTTTGTAACTGAAGTCAGATAAGCCCCCAAAGAGCAGGGACTCTTATATTTCTGGGCAACAGAATAAGAGCCACTTCCAGTACAATGCACAACCAAGAGAAACATTTATTCAGCCACCACCCCCCAAGCCCAAATACTCAACACTGATGAAACCAGCACCCTATGTTTATGATTAAGGAGCTTGCTACTCCTAGTTATTTTTGACACATTTGTTCCAGTGCCCAGGATTGAGTCATCACAAGAACAGAGAGGATCCTTCCACAGCACTTCTGACTAGAAATGGTTTCTTGGCGTACTGCCAATGTAAGCCATGAATGTAACACACAAGGTGTTTTATGTGCAACATTTACAGCAGTGTGTTTTCCTATCACATGGGGGACTTGCATTACGTAGTCTCTTTGGAAATCCTATTCCCAGATGTTTTGAGGAGGTGATATTTTGGTGTGGGCAAGACAGCAGAAAGTTTGCGCCATAGAATTGACATAGCAGGAAGCACTAATGGGAGCTCTTGTATTGAGTGTTTCACCTTCCTGGATGCGATAAAAGACCTATAGTGGGAATACAGCAGGAAGGGATGTCAGAAGCAATTCCTTTTCAAACAAATGAGGGATGGGCTGAGATTTGCTAGCCATCAGATGCCTTAAGGGGTCTTCATCAGTAAACACCAAGCAGAATACATCTGATCCTTTCCAAGTTGCCTCAGTTTCTGTTTCTTTAAGAGCTTGCAAAACCAGAGGAGAAGAAAGAGGGGATTTTCATCCATTTTATCAAGGTGAATAAAGGAAGAGACAGTCAGATCCACCAGTTTTTCAGAGGGGACCTAGAATGAGCACACTGGAAAGACAGAAAAGCTGCCACATAGTCTCTTGTAAAAGACATCGGCCATGCTTAATCAAAGCTGACACAATATCAAGACTTTTCAAGGCAATACCTGCATTAAAAGATAAGTATTCAGATGCTGTCAGATTCTGCAAACATCTTCAGGTGCCACCAGGTAAAAAAGAAAAAAAAATCCTCCATCAACACAATGTGATTTTGATTCTACTGCACATGATACCAAACAACTCTGTCTTTGTACTCTGCTGCTGGAGGTTTCCAGGGAGAGGAAATTACCCAATACTACCTGCAAGGGAAGAGGCTCACAAGGACAACCAGGAGAAAGTTAGAAAGGGAAAAGACCGAGAACCCAAAGCAGAAGTGAATGAAAAAAGATACATGACCAAATTCTGTGCTCTCTCACAGACCTTCACCCTGCTTCATTTCAGCAGGGTTGAATTTGTGTGTCTGAGAGCAGAATCTGCCCCACTGACTCCAATCATTTGCTAAGAAAGTGTATGTGAAGACAGGTAACTCCTATGAAGACTGAGCATAGTTTGATATAACCCTTAGCGCACCCTTTGACCAAAGTCAATGTGAGCACCAGAATCCGTCTTGTGTCTAAGCCACCCTCTCTCCCAAATAAATTTTACTAAACTCTCTGGCGCTCTCTGATGACTTGGAAGCATTAAAATTAACAAGGTATTGTTTCAACGCCAGTTTTAAAAACAAGAACTACATGTGCACACTTTTAAACACACATTGTTAAAGAGACTATTCAGTTAATATTATTGTTTCAGGTGCTGCATGCCAGGTAGTAACCTGGAGGGACTCTGTGTTTCTAAAGCTAAATTGGCTCTTAATTAAGAGCAGGGTCGGCTTTAGGCCTATTACACCAATTCCCCCAGATCGAGCCCCGTGCCTAGGAGGGCCCTGCACCCAGTGAGAATCTCTACCCTGGCTAGAAGTGCCTTTTTAATTTTTACTCACTCGGCAACGCTCCGGGGGTCTTCAGCGGCTCTTCAGCGGCACTTCAGAGGTGGGTCATTCAGTGCCGCCAAAGACCTGGAGCGAGTGAAGGACCCGCCACTGAAGACTCAGAGCACTGCCCAGTGAGTACAAGCCCCACGTGTTTTTTTTATATTTTTTGTGTGTGTTTTTTTTTAAGTCATCTCTGCCGAGGCCCTGTCGAAACTGTTCGAATTGGGCCCCGCACTTCCTAAAGCCGGCCCTGATTAAGAGAACTATTTACAGAGGTGCTTCAGCTGCAGATAGTTTTCCAGCCATGTGCACACAGACTGACTTCTTGGTGCCTCATCCAAATACTTCCCTCCTGCAACCACTGTCCCTCCCTCCAAGAACTCCCACTAACTTTGATGGCTGGATTGGACACAGTGCTGTTTAGCCAAAAGCTGGGATCTTAGAATTGAGGTTGAATTTTTAGTACAAGTGAGGCTGAAGGAAGAGTTCTCGTTTCCATTGGTTTGACGTTTGCCATCCACAGAGAATCTGGTGGTAGTGGTTTGTGGGAAGCACCTGACGATCTTTATGTTCCATCTCCCTTTCCCCAAGAAGCAGCACTTCGTTTTCAGAAATCTACTGTTTGTTGCTCAAAACAAGATTAACTAGATTGTGGAATGTAATTCATGTACTTCATAAACATTTGAATTTTCTAATTATTTCCACAAAAGGCTGAAATGCTGGATTCACACACTTGCTGGGGAGTATTCAGCAGGCTTTAAATTAGACTCATTGCTGATACTCAGATGTTAGATTTTCTACATTGTCTCCTGTTATATAGGAAGAAGGTACTTGTGTGGCTCAGACAATCCTCTGATTCTCTTTCCTGCTCGTGGATGTGGAAAACTGATCACGTCTTTGCATGCAGGATCATCTAAATAAACTGGGGAAGGGACTCACCTATACTTTAAAAAAACTATCATTTAAAAAAATATTCTTTGTTTGTCTCATCCATATTTCCTGTATCTAAAAAAAAAATTCACATACCAGCTCAAAATCTTTAAGTGAAACCATCAATTCACTTTATGTTGTTTATAAAATATAGAAGAAGAGTAAAGTGTTGTCTCAGATTCTCTGTGTGCCATCTTTCCACTAGGGAGCTGTTTGCATTTCCCTGATTCAGAACAGGCCTGTACCCACCCTTGTTGCTCGGAAATTACAATAATTATAAATATAAATTTGAAAATAAAACAAAATAAAATAAAGTAATTATCTTCTTTAAATATTCTAATGTCTAAAGAAAACAATAATGTATTCATGTATAAATAAAACATGATATTAGTCTATGGTAGTTTTAAAGCTCAACAATAAGATGAGATTTCCTGATGCAGATCCACACAGTAGCTGCTGGCAGGGCATGTCCTGTGTTTTGCCCAGCTGTTTGATTCTATCTCCCTTAGACATGTATGCCCTGCAGTCAAGGGCCATGTGGCTGCTAGTCCTTCCCAACCTGGGGCGTCCTGCTCCAGCACTTGGTGCTGATCTCTCCAGTGTCGGCATACAGGATGTGCTGCAGCGTGCATACTGATTACATTGGAGGGTTGTGGACACTGTCTTGGTGTTCTTTGCACTGACGCAATTAGAGTTTGTCATTAGTGACATTTTTCACCCTAACCTTACAAAAACCACAGAAGCCAGGGCCTGCAGTAAGCTGCAGCCTGCTGCTGTTTGTTCTTCCCCCTGCAGGCTGGAGCCCCGCCTTGCAATTGGTCTCTGCAGCCACACTCACATCCTCGTGCAAGGGCAGCTGCTCCACACACCTGAAGGCTGAGAAAAATCACTGTCACTACTGTATGGAGGGAGAGGTTCCACCGTGAAGCATATCCAGATGTTGTGTCAGGAGAAGCCTTTCTGCAGGCTCGGCCGCACTGTCTTGAAAGCTTTGGCATGGAAGTCCTTATAACTAGCCTGTTTCCAAAACACATTAATCGTCAGCTAGAGTTTACTTTTACTGGTGATGCACATCAGAGGAACATACGACTGTACGAGACCACCTGGGTCACTGAGTCCATCCTCTGCTGTCTCTGGCAATTCTGTCATGCAATCCTGTTCATAAACTCATCAAACTCCATTTTAAGACTAGGTAGGTTCTTTGTCTCCCCTCTTCTTTATAGGAATGTTGTTCCAAAACCTCACCCCTCTGATGGGGTAGAAGAGGTCTCACCACTGGCGTACTGCCTCACAACTGGGTATGTATAGCACAGGGATGGGCAACCTATGGCCTGTGGGCCGGACACAATCCAGCAGAGCATATCAAAAGCCTGGGCGGCAGGGCTTGGGTTGTCAGCCCCAGGCAGCTCTTTATTTGTGATTTGGGAGAGGGTTGGGTGTTCTTTGCTGATTTCCGCCCCCCCCCCCCCCCCCCCCCGATTTCTAGAATTCTGATACATGTTTTATGCACTGGTTTCTTTCCTTGTTCTTAAATAGACAATACTATACAGAGAAATCACCTAACTTAAAATATAAATCAATGCAGGTGACTCTAAATCTCATTAAAATATGTAGACTCTGTCTGGCCCAGGGAAGACTGTGCTTAGGTTTATGTTGCCCTCTTGTGTAATAAGGTTGGGCACCCCTGGTGTAGCAAATTCTCCTCCTCTAGTCAGTGGCGGATTAATGATTTTGCCTCCCCTAGGCCCTGAAATAATTGCCGCCTCGTCCACCCCTAGCCCCGCCCTGACTCCACCCTTTCCCCGCCCCCATTCCAACCCCTTCCCCAAAGTCCCCACCCCAACTCCGTCCCCTCCCTGCCCCTATTGGATCCCTTCCCCAGATCCCGCCCCGGCCCAGCCCCTTCCTCGGTGTGCCGTGTTCCCCCTCCTCCCCCTCCCTCTCTGCCCTGCGAAACAGCTGTTTCACAGAGCAAGTGCTGGGAGGGAGGGGAGAGAAACAGGACGCAGCGGCACGCTCACAGAGGAGGCGAGCTGGAGCAGGGGAGCTTCTCCATGGGTGCTCAAATTTGCCATCCCTGCGAATTTGCCGCCTTAGGCCTAGGCCTTGTCGACCTAGGCGATAATACACTGCTGCCTCTAGTGATCTCTGCTGTCACCATGTTGCCCCTGTGGTAGTCTGCGTTGTCTCATTGCTCTGACCAGGTCATGTTTAGTCCTTGCAGCTTCCGAGGTAACAGAGTCCAATCAACTCAACTCAAAACAACTCTTTGCCCCTATCTGAGCCCATCCCTCCACAGACTAGTTCTTCTCTTCCTTGTGTCGTGGTGTCTCCACCCCACCTTTCCCAGTGGACTGGTAAGGGAAGCCAGGCACTTTCACTCCTCTGGGCTCCAGGCCCTTTCACTCCTCTGGGCTCCAGGCCAACAACCCCATGACGAGCAGCTAAGCTCTGCTCACTCAGGCTCCTCCCTGGACTTTTCCTACCTTTGCCTTTCTTCAGGCCCTTTTCTGCAGCCCCTCCATAGGCTTACTGCACATCTGCCTGGCTCCAGGCCTTTTCCCCTGCTCTCTGCTCCCCTCTCTCCCTGCATCTCCCACATTCATCTGGGCTTCCTCCCCTTATGCTCCCACCCAGCTGGGCCTCCTCTTCACTTGGGTCAGACCCATACTTCTGGTGCAGCCGGGAGCATGAATTGTTCCCTGTTTCTAGTTAACCCTTTCATGACCTGTGTGGAGGCACACACCCCATCCCAGATGATTAGAAACCTTCTTCCAATTTCCAGCCTAAATGCATTCATGGTCAATTTATACCCATCTGATCTTTCTTGTGCCCCCATTAGCATACTCTAATTGATGATGCAGTTCATATATAATCACAGAAGTAGCCATGCCTATCATTTCTGTCTAAGAACGTGTATATGTTCTTCTCTATACACAGTGACCTGAACATATTATAAACAGCGGTTTACATGAAAAGAGTGATTTAATATGCTGCTTGTTGCCTTTGTTTTTGCAGTGTGCTTTTCAAATGAGAGGATGAACTATGATCTCTGGTCTGTCCTTCCACTTGTTTCTAGACTTTTTTCCCTTAGTGGCAAGCTTGTTAAAGCCATGAACTGTCAGACTCAATTATTCACAATGCATCTTAATAGGCTTTGTAGTTTTTCTTAAAAGAGAAAAGAAACAAAAAAAAAATCACCACTGGGTCAATTGTCCTTTCTTGAAAATTGGTTTTGTGGAATTCATCTCCCCCCAGGAGATCTGAGGCACTCCTGGAACTGCTGAATAATTGACGAATGTTTTCTCTTGGGACAAAACACAAATGAAAGAAAATAATGCTGTAATCCCTGCACGAAAACACACTTCAGTCACCACCTTTGGTGTAAGAGGCTCATGTGTCCCTTTAAGATATATTTTGAGATCCTTTTCTCTCACGTCGCCATTTGTGTTAGCGCTAAGAACTGGCTGCGTCTCTCCAAAGCTCATGAACTAAGCAGGGATGGGTCAGCACTGGGCTGAGAAGCCTCCAAGAAAAGTCCCAGGTGATATAGAAAGTGATGCTCATGGTTTACGAGCTGCTACTTTCCTCATGAAAGGTAAGTCTACACTGCACATATCTTACAATGGCATGTAGAGTACATACACAGCTATAAAGTAGCGTAGACACTTACGCGCTACTTAGGCATGTACAGTAAAGACACACCGAACCTTTGGAATATGTTCTCTAGTCTACACCCTTCGTCTGCACCTCCTCCATCTACAGGACTGGTTTTAGCAGCACACTGTCCTGTTGCAGGAATCTTTCCCCACTGCTGGGAAAGGCTCCAGCAACAGGGAACTGCTCGAGTCTTTCCCCAATGCCTCCCTTGCCAGCATAGGCGCCAGCTCCGTGGGTGATCTGGGGCTGGAGCACCCACGGGGGAAAATGGTGGGTGCTGAGCACCCACCAGCAACCCCCCCCCATCAGCACCTCCCCATCCCCGTGCCTCCCGCCCACCGCAATCTCCTGTTTTACAGCATGCAAGAGTCTGGGTGAGGAGGAGCAAGGACGCAGCACGCTCAGGGAAGGGGGCGGAAAGAGGCAGGACAGGGGTGTGGCATTGAGGAAAGGGGTGGACTGAGGGCAGGGGCTAGGGTCGAGCACCCCCCAGCACAATGAAAAGTCAGTGCATGTGCTTGGCAGAGTGTTTCACTGATGGGTGTTAGCAACCCACTACAGTGTGGATGCAGCCTGCTTTTCACTGCCACCAGTAGCTACACATACCCTCTATGCCACTCCCAGTGATGTGCTATGTAAATGTAGCCTAAGCATCGCTGGTATGACTGCACAGCGTGGTACTAGGTGCTACTGTGCTGACCGGCAAGCCACTTTTGGATGGCAGGTAGAACCAGGGTCCTGACGGAGACAGAGATGATTAACCTTACTGTAAAATCAATACTTTTTCAATGAAAAATGGCTTTTTGAACAAAATGTATCTTTTTAATCTTTGACAAAGATTAAGTACCATTTTGGGGTTTTGGTCAAATTATTCTGCTATCAGTTTTGCTTTTTAGTTGAAAACTCATATTTTCCACAGAAATTTTAAAAAATTCCCATATTTTTCATCTCTAGTGCGTGAACCCTATAGGCCCCAATCTCTCAACTGGATCTGTTAACCCAGACCAGCAGGGCTCCTCTAGGACACAGGAAGTCAAAGGCAGTCTGTAAGGGCTCACCCTGCCTATATCCACCAAATCTGATAAGATTAGGGTCTAACAAAGCAACAAGATAGCACAAGACTACTACCATATTTAAAACGGAAGCACTGTTTTCTGAAATAGCATAGCTGAGTTGTTAAACTATTAGCCACATGCTTCTGTATAAGGGCACCAAAACACTTGGTTTAACAAATTTAAAGAGACACTACAAAGGTGACATTTATTTTATCAGCATCAAAACATCTCGTTCGAAAAATATTAGATTCTTAGAACAGGAATATATCACTGGTTTTTGTATTACTGTTTTCAGCAGAATAAGAGAAATGCTTATTTTTCATATCCACCAAAGTACACTATATTGTAACTTTATCATGTCATATTGTACCAATTATGGAGACTCATTGAGTATTTCAGGTGAAGCCTCCACTGAAGTTAAAAGAAGCTCTGTCTGACATATCAGGTTTTAGAACTAGGTACACAATGTTGCTGTAGATGTGTTGGTCCCAGGATATTAGAGAGACAACATGGGGGAGGTAATATTTTATTGGACGAGCTTCTGTTTGTGTAACTCCAAAGCTTGTCTCTCTCACTGAGTTCTTCTTCAGGTCTGGGAAATGCACTCAGGCCATGGCTACACTGGCGCTTTACAGCGCTGCAACTTTCGCGCTCAGGGGTGTGAAAAAAACACACCCCTGAGCGCCGCGAGATACAGCGCTGTAAAGCCTCAGTGTAAACAGTGCCGCAGCGCTGGGAGCGCAGCACCCAGCGCTGCAAGCTACACCCGCAAGGGATGTGGAGTATGTGCAGCACAGGGAGAGCTCTCTCCCAGCGCTGGCGCTGTGACCACACTCGCACTTCAAAGCTCTGCCGTGGCAGCGCTGCCACAGCAGCCCTTTGAAGTTTCAAGTGTAGCCAGGGCCTCAGAGCTAAATACACATTGGAACAGATTATTTAGCATAATTAGTTAACACATTTTTCAACTGACCATTCCAGGTGAAGTGCTCAATTAACACCTCTCCAGTCATAGGGGGAAAAGGAGAAAAAGCAATCACTCTATCTAACCTCAGTCCTCATCCTGAAAGGAAACCTACAAGAGACCAGCCTAGAAGTTTAAATTCATAACTTTGCTAGACACTAAAAACCACAGACTGAATAAACACTCTTGGATTTATGGCTTATTTCAACAGTCTGTAACCCACTTACCCACCAGCTCTTTCCCTGCCCCCTTTCGCCCTCTATGACTGAAGAGATGGGAACGGGTCAATTCACCTTGAATGGCCCCTTGAAATGTGTTAACTACTTATGTTAAACAAACAATCTGTTCTACCTTTCATTGATCTGTGACACTGAGTCCCTTTTCCAGACCTGAAACAGAGCTACGTGATCTCAAAAACTTGTCTTTCACCAACTTATGTTGGTCCAGTAAAAGACATTGTCTCATTCACCTTGTTTCTGTACAACTAAGGCCTTGTCTACACTATAGTTTTGTTGACAAAATCAGGTTTCATCAACAAAACAGTGGAAGTGTACATACAACTAAGCTCCTCCCACCAATTTAACTCTCATAGAATCATAGAATATCAGGGTTGGAAGGGACCTCAGGAGATCATCTAGTCCAACTCCCTGCTCAAAGCAGGACCCATCCACAGACAGATTTTTGCCCCAGAGCCCTAAATGGCCCCCTCAACTCACAACCCTGGGTTTAGCAGGCTAATGCTCAAACCACTGAGATATCCCTCAGTGGTTTGAGCATTGGCCTGCTAAACCCAGGGTTGCAAGCTCAATCCTTGAGGGGGCCACTTAGGGATCTGGGGCAAAATCAGTACTTGGTCCTGCTAGTGAAGGCATGGGGCTGGGCTCAATGACCTTTCAGGGTCCCTTCCAGTTCTATGCTTGTTCTCCGGCTACACCAACATAATAAAACCACATCGACAAGCAGCACAGAGCTTTTTGCAACAAAATTAGAGAGACACAGTGTCAGTGTAGACATTGTGCTTGCTTATGTCACTCTAAGTAGCTTCAGAAGGTGTCCCACAATGCCCATCGTAACTGCTCTGGTCAGCAGTTTAAACTCCACTGGCCTGCAGCCAAGTACACAGGCACACACCCTCCTTTAAAGCCCTGGGAATCTTTGAAATTCCACGGTCTGTTTGCTCAGCTCACATCGCATCTTCCCAGCTGACCATGCTGTCTTTCTACAGCAAACAGACTCCCGTGTAGAGTTCACTGGAGTTCCTGGATCTGTTGGGAAAGGAGCCTGTGCAGTCGCAGCTCCAATCCAGCCATAGGAATTTTCATACCTATGAGCAAATTGCTCATGCCATGGATAAGGAAGGGCATGAAAGGGACAGCCAGCCATGCCATGATAAGATAAAGGAGCTGAGGCAGGTGTACCAGAAGGCAAGGGAGGCCAACTGTTGTTCTGGTGCAGCACCAAAAACATGCCGCTTCTACAAGGAGCTTCACATCATCCTCAGCAGTGACCCCACCTCCACAGCCAAGAGTCCCCTTCAGGGGGACTGGAGGCAGCAGCCAGCTGAGTCAACCCCAAGGATTAAGTGGTGGACAAGGAGGTCAAACTGGAGGAGGGGGTGGGCCAAGCAACAGGCTCGGCTGGTGGCATGGCAAGCCAGGACCTCTTTTTGACTCCAGGGTGGTCTAGCCAGTCCCAGCAATCCCGCTCTGGCATGCCTGAACCAAGAGAAGAGACCTCTTGTAAGTACTTATTTTGCTTTGATACTGCACAGTTACATGAAGTAGAGGTGTCCTATAGTTTGTTACATGGTACACATGGGAGAAGGGATTGAAATTAACAACTAGGTACTGTTTGCATCTGCTTTGCATTCCCCTGTGCAGCTAGGCAGTGTGGGCCCCGAGGAAAACTTTCTTAATGCACACCAAGATCTCCTGGAAATCCTCCATAGAGATCTCTAGAGAACTTTCCTGCAGAGACGCTGCAATTCTCTGCTGAAGGTTCCTTGGCAGAGATGCCTTGTTTCTTTCCCCATTGTAGGAAACTTTGCCGTGCCAATCAGCAATTACTGCTGGAGGAACCAAATCAGCACACAAGCAAGCAGCATACAGACCGGTCTGAAGCTGCTCGCACGCGGGAGAGGTACACTTGCATGTTTGATTACCCTCAGTAGTGTGATTTCAGATTCAATCACCCCCGCCTGTGGAAACCAGTGCCAGTATTCAGACTATTTAGTCCCCATACATTTATACTGGTATCCTTCTGAAACCACCCAGACTCTTCATCCCATCTTGCACCTTCTCCCCCTCCCCAGGCCAAACTCATCCTGTTTAGTGCTCTGGCCACGCTGTGTGCTTGCTAAGGGAAAGTGAGAAAGAGGTGTATGTAACTTATGATTCAAGACTGTGAGTGCACACACAATACTAACTCTGTGTATTGTTTCTTTTGCTTCTACAGATGTGCCCTTGAGGACCAGCTCCTACACACCGACTGAGCGCCTCCATCAGATAAGGAGGACATGTTTTGGGAACTGCTGTATTCATCAGATCAGGTCGATAGCAAGCACAGAGTGTAGAGAGAGAGACAATAAATGAGAAACTACAAATGGATAGCCAGGAGAGGAGACGGGCTCAGGAGCAGATAATAAAGCTCATGGAGGACCAAACAGAGATTGGGCTGTAGGTGGAACATATGTGCACTTGACTCCCACTGTGGCCCATACAGAACCTCCTTCCCTGCCCTCCCCAAACTCCTCACACACATTCCTGGCCCATCGCAGTAGCCCTTGCACACCATATCTAGGAACATTTTCCATAGTGACAGCTGGGCTTACACTCAGCTGTGAGATCTTCACTTCAGAGAGTGCTGCTCACTGTCATGTTCCTTGCAAGAAATGTTAATCTGTGTATTGCTGTTTAATAAAAATTGAGTCTTACAAAGACAGTGATTCTTTATTTGTGATCTACACAGGATGGTTACAACAGAAATTCAGACAGTGGCAATCACCACATTTTCAGACTATAATTAATGCTTAGCAGGAATCATTACAGGGGTCATTCAAGGTGGCGAGTAAACAATGCTTGACTCATTTAAATACAGAAAGATGCATTACTGGGTTCATTGGTTCAATGAGCCTCCCTGATTCAAAGAGCCCCCTGCTGAGCCCCTCTAATAGCCCTGGTATCTGGTTGCTCAAAGTCAGCGGCCAAGCAATTCACCTCAATGCTCAATCCCTGGGGAAACTTTTCCCCCTTGGCTTCAAAAAATGTTATGCAGAGCACAGCAGGCTGCTATGACCATGGGAATACTTTCCTCATTAACATCCAACCTGCCAAAAAGGCAGCACCAGCGATCCTTTAATCTGCCAAAAGCACATTCTATAGTCATTTTGCACTTGCTGAGCCTGTTGGTGAAGTGCTCATTGCTGCTGTCAAGGTTTCCAGTGTATGGCTTCATGAGCCACAGGAGTAAGGGGTAGATCTCCCAGGATCACTATGGGCATTTCCACATTCCCTATCAGAATCTTCTGGTCTGGAAAGAAAGTCCCTCTATGCAGCTTTCTATACAGGCCAATGTTCCTGAAGATGTGTCCATTACGCACCTTACCTGATCACCACTCGTTGATGTCAGTGAAACAACCCCTGCAATACCATAAAGAAGTAGTCCTTTCTGTTGATGTACTCTGTTGCAAGATGGTCTGGGGCCAAAATTGGGATATGCGTGCCATCTATCACCCGGTTGCAATGAAGGAGTTCCGTTACCACTAAGCCATCCACTATTTCCCATACATTGCCCAGAGTCACAGTCCTTTGTGGCAGGAGGCGATTAATAGCCCTGCATACTTGAATCACTGCAACCTCAGCAGTGGACTTCCCAACTCCAAACTGATTCACAACTGCTTTTGTGAATCCTTTTAATCACTGTGAAGGTTGTGGCACCCTGTGATTATAATTGTCACAAATTGGACATGGATGTCACAGATATTCTAGGAAATGGGTATATATCTCACACACAAGATGAAACAAATCACATTCATAAGCATGTAAATGCTGTCTCCAAATTGCTCTCTTTCCAGATGACTCAACAAAGCTCTCTGTCCTATATACAACACTGGCTTGAGAACGTTTTTCATACCACAGGCAGTGACTGAGAGCACAGATATTGGTAGGACATTTAACGTGATAGTATGACCGCATTGAGAATACTGTTGTAAGTTTTGCTTCCCTCACCTAAATGTAGGGCAGCTGACCTGTCTCCTCAGCCGAGGAAAGATTAATACCACACCCAAAGGCTTTTCTAGCCCTTCATTCAGAGCATGTTTTTTTTCTTTAAACACAATAAAACTGTCCTATGAAATTCCACATTCATATTCTGTCAGCTTTTCTGCAGGGGCCCAGAGGTCCCTCCCATTCTTCTTCTCTTGCCCCTGTGCCAGGAGCTCCTACCACAGGATCTGATCTCTTTGCAGCTGCTTTTCTTTCCAAGGAAGCCACTTGCTCAGTTTTATCCTCTCTTGCTTAGTTTCAGCTGTGGGGCAAAATCCCTCCCGTGACACTAAAGATATAGGAGAGCCTGGAAACAGTCCACAGCAATGAGTTAACAATAGTTAGAAGTCTGATGAAGCTTTCATATTATGAGCTATTGAACAGATTGGTGTTATTGAGCCTGGGTAGAGAAAACCACAAGCAGATTTTAATGAGGTGTTTAAGTATCTGAATATTTGTATTGATTTACCATGAACATAAAACAATGAGAGAGGCACATAAATGGGAGACACCAAGTAACATTAAAGGAAAGATAAGCGGAAAGAGAATAAGAGATTATATAGTGAAAATAAGTGCTAGAACAAAGCAAATCATTCACAACCAATAACAGATGTATTTAGTCCCTTTATGCTTGTGGAGTATCTACAAGCATGATTTCCTCAAATATATTCATCATGAGAGATCCTCTGATGAAATTGCTGATGGCTTTTAAAGCTCCGTAGATTGTTCACGTGGTTCTGAGTGTTCCATATTTGCTGTTTGAGTTATGGTGGTGCTGAGCCTGTGAACATACTGCCACATGCACGTTCTTTGACTCAAATTGGACTGCATGCAGGAATGGGTGTGTTCAGGATTGTCTACTGGCTCGGTTGTGATTGGTTAGCTGAAACCTATGGTGCTGTTTCTGTTCCCTGATGGGTAAGCTGACAGCATTCTGGTACATGCAAATGTAAAAATTGTGGTGCTTCTTTGTTTGTTGCAAATACTCATCTATGTAACTTTGTAATTTTATTTTCTGCCAACGTTCATGCCAAGGACTGTTTGTACAGCACCTGGCACAATGGGTAGCTATTCCACTGTGCAAATCACCACTGTTTCCTGCTGGGAGTGCTGGAAATGGATCACAGTGCATCAGGGGGGTGGGATCCCCCTCCATGATGCAGTTTTCTTCATCCCATAATTCCAAGGGCTTCTGACTGCATTTCATGCCATTTTTCAACCACCTCTTGTAAACTTTGCTCCTGCTATCTCTGCCTGAAAGCATGGATCCTGCACTACTCACCAGTCTTGTGATGAGCATTATGAGCACTGATCCTGCAGTATTTCATGAGCTGCGAATCTGAACAGTAATCCATGCTGCCTGTCCTGCTGTGCGCCATGGAAAGAAACAATTCAAGATTGATGTTGGCATTCATAGAGCAGCTACACCCGGTGGATCGTCACAACTGGGTTCAGGAAACAAGCAGGAAGTGTGGGATTGGATTGTGATGCAGGTAAGGGATGACGAGGAGTTGCTACAGATCTTTTGGATGTGCAAAGCAACCTTAGAATCATAGAATATCAGGGTTGGAGGGGACCTCAGGAGGTCATCTAGTCCAATCTCCTGCTCAAAGCAGGACCAATCCCCAATTAAATCATCCCAGCCAGGGCTTTGTCAATCCTGACCTTAAAAACCTCTAAGGAAGGAGATTCCACCACCTCCCTAGATAACCCATTCCAGTCTTTACCACCCTTCTGTTTCTTAATATCCAACCTAGACCTCCCCCGCTGCAACTTGAAACCATTGCTTCTTCTTCTGTCATCTGCCACCACTGAGAACAGCCTAGCTCCATCCTCTTTGGAACCCCCCCTTCAGGTAGTTGAAGGCTGCTATCAAATCCCCCCTCACTCTTCTCTTATGCAGACTAAACAATTCCAGTTCCTTCAGCCTCTCCTCATAAGTCATGTGCCCCAGATCCCTAATCATTTTCGTTGCCCTTCGCTGGACTCTCTCCAATTTGTCCACATCCTATCCGTAGTGGGGTGGACCAAAACTGGATGCAATACTCCAGGTGCGGCCTCACCAGTGTCGAATAGAGGGAAATAATCACTTCCCTCGATCTGCTGGCAACGCTTCTACTAATACAGGCCAATATGCAGTTAGCCTTCTTTGCAACAGGACACACTGCCGACTCATATCCAGCTTCTCGTCCGCTGTAATCCCCAGGTCCTTTTCTGCAGAACTGCTGCTTAGCCAGTCAGTCCCCAGCCTGTAGAGGTGCATGGGATTCCTTCTTCCTAAGTGCAGGACTCTGCACTTGTCCTTGTTGAACCTCATCGGATTTCTTTTGTCCCAATCCTCTAATTTGTCTAGGTCCCTCTGTATCCTGTCTACCTCTCCCCTCATCTTAGTGTCATCTGAGAACTTGCTGAGGGTGCAATTAATCCCATAATCCAGATCATTAATAAAGATGCTGAACAAAACTGGTCCCAGGAGCAACCCTTGGGGCACTACACTTGATATCGGCTGCCAACTAGCGATGAAGCCTTTGGCTCTCTTGGCTTCAAAAGGAGGTAGATAAGGTTGATTTTGGTTCTAAGCAGGATTTTGAACCTTATTATATTTGGCTTTGTGTATTGGCCAAGAAACTTTCTGATCAGAGGCACCAGTGATAGTGGTAACCGAATGCTGTTCCTACTAACAGGCTGAATTCTTTCTTTGTCAAGGTGGTGTGAGCACCTGCTAGTTTATACTAGTTTGATCCTAGATCAAAAAGCAAAAGGTCAAAGTGGAACAAAAAAGTAGATGAAGCATTGTCCATGTTCCCAGATAACATCATTTTCTGATTAAAATTAGTATACACTTGCCTTGCAAGAGCTTAGTCATGGTTATGAAAGCCAATCTAGTAGCTGTGCTGTAATTAGTTCGGGAAAAAGATAAAAAAGCCATTAAATATATATTCAGCATGTTAGCTCATGCATTTACTAAATAGGATAAACAAAGATAGCACCATACTTTCCTGTACAACAGCATGGCCACCAAAACACAAGTCCAGTGAATGGTTCCAGTTACACTAATGCCAAAATCTTTAGAACTACTACAATTAGGAAACTATTGACCTTTAAGAGGAGTTTTGGAATTTTCAGAGAGTTATCCAAACAAAGATGTATCTCTTAGGCTACGTCTACACTACAGCATAAAATCGAAATAACTAAAACCGGTTTTATAAAACCGATATTATAAAATTGATTTTATGCATCCATACTAGGGCACATTAATTCAGTGGTGTGCGTCCATGGTCCGAGGCTAGTGTCGATTTCTGGAGCAGTGCACTTTGGGTAGCTACTGTAAAATGATGAGGCCAATAACTTCGATTTCCATCCACACTAACCCTAAATCAATATAGTAATATCGATTTTAGCGTTACTCCTCTCGTTGGGGAGGAGTACAGAAATCGATTTTAAGAGCCCTTAAAATCAATTTAAAGTGTGTTGTAGTGTGGACGGGTACAACGTTAAATCAATTTAACGCTCTTTAAATCGATTTAACTGCGTAGTGTGGACCAGGCCTTACAGAAGGGTATGTACCAATAAGTTGAAAAAAATGCTATCTGACCATTTTTGAGCAAACCGAATTTTCATTTTCATGGAATTTCAGTTTTACAATGAAATAAAGAAACATTTGTTATTATTGTTGTTGTTTGTGGGGAGGGGCGGGGTGTTGGAAAACTAATTTCAACCACAATGAACATTTCCCAGGAAAACTTTAATTCACATCACATCAATTTTTCAATGACAAATGAGTTTAATAAAAAAAAATTTCCACAGCTGTAATATGCAGCTAGAGATGGAAAGATTCCCATTTTCTTCAATAAGCTTTGGATCAGATCTCAAGAGGAGAAATTCTGGTCTTAGGTATAACCTGTGTAATTGTAGAGTAACTCCCTTAACTTCAGTAGGAGCTGCTGAGTGCTCTGCATATTTAGAATTCAGGCCACAGAAGGACCTAAACGTGGCCTAACCTTAGGCTCTCATTTTTAAAAATTCTTGGCCTAACTGACTACATAAGATGCAAGGCAGTGGAGGAGAGTGGAGAATCAGATCCAATGAGTCTAGGAGAAAAAAATCCATGTTTTTTATTTTCAATCATCAATAATAATTCAGTCACCTTTTATATGAATGGTACACAGTTTATTAGCCCTGTAGAAACTATTAAAATTGGAAAACAGTAACCAAGAGGAGTAAACCTGCCATTTCAACGTTAACAGTTGGAGGGAGTTTTTAACCAATGTTTTTTCTAAACAAAAAAAATTAAAGCTTGAAACAAATTTTTGAAATTGATATTTCCACACAAAAAATCAATTTCAATTAAACCCCGTTTTCCCTCACACCGACGGTTTAGTTAGAAGTTTTCTGACTAGCTCTGCACACTGATATTTCTCTTTTTATATACAGCTTTTTTCAGCACAAAATATTCACTGGAATAAAAGTCCTTTCCAGCAGCCACACTCTTCGAGATACTGCACAACTATAATTTAAAAGGCTTCATATACACACATCAAAGCGGTTCTATGATTTACATGAGTCAAGCTGGGTTAGTTTGTTGTGTCATCTCAACCCCAAAAGGTGTGTGTGTGTATATTATACATATTAGGGGTGTCAAGCAATAAAATAGAAAAAAATCGTGATCAATCGCATGATTAAAAAAATTTATCATGATTAATCACATTGTTAATACTGGAATATCATTTATTTAAATATTTTTGGATGTTTTCTACATTTTCAAATATATTGATTTCAATTACAAAACAGAATACAAAGTGTACAGTGCTCACTTTATATTTATTTTTATTACAAATATTTGCACTATAAAAAAATTTGTATTTTTCAATTTACCTAAAACAAGTACTATAGTGCAAACTTAAAAATGTATAATTATGCACCTAGGAACATAAGAACGGCCATACTGGGTCAGACCAAAGGTCCATTTAGCCCAGTATCCTGTCTTCCGACAGTGACCAATGCCAGGTTGCCCCAGAGAGAATGAACAGAACAAGTAATCATCAAGTGATCCATTCGCTGTTGCCCATTCCCAGCTTCTAGCAAACAGAGGCTAGGGGTACCATCCCTGTCCATCCTGGCTAATAGCCATTGATGAACCTGTCCTCCATGAATTTATCTAGTTCTTTTTTTCAACTCTGTTATACTCTCGGCCTTCACAACATCCTCTGGCAAAGAGTTCCACAGATTGACTGTGCATTGTGTGAAAAAATACTTCCTTTTGTTTTGAACCTTCTACTTATTAGTTTCATTTAGTGACCCCTAGTTCTTGTGTTATGAAGAGTAAATAACACTTCCTTATTTACTTTCTCAACACCAGTCATGATTATATAGACCTCTATCATATCCCCCTTTAGTCAACTCTTTTCCAAGCTCAAATGTCCCAGTCTTATTAATCTCTATTCATATGGAAGCTGTTCCATACCCCTAATCATTTTTGTAAAATTTTACAGCCTGTAAGTCCATTCAGTCCTACTTCTTGTTCAGCCAATTGCTCAGACAATTTCACCTGAAAGTGAGAACAAGCATTCTCATAGCACTGTTATTCTCATCGCAAGATATTTATGAGCCAGATGTGCTAAAGATTCATATGTCCCTTCATGCTTCAACCAACATTCCAGGGGACGTGAGTCCATTCTAATGACAGGCTCTGCTCAATAACAATCCAAAGCAGTGGACCAAAATGTTTGTTTTCACTATTTGAGTCAGATTTCACCAGCAGAAGGTTGATTTTCTTTTTGGTGGTTCAGGTTCTGTAGTTTCCGCATCATAGTGTTGTTCTTTTAAGACTTCTGAAAGCATGCTCCACACCTCATCCCTCTCAGATTTTGGATGGCACTTCAGATTCTTAAATCTTGTGTCGAGTGCTGTAGCTGTCTTTAGACATCTCACATTGGTACCTTCTTTGAGTTTTGTGAAATCTGCTGTGAAAGTGTTCTTAAAACGAACAACATGTGCTGGGTCATCATCTGAGACTGCTATAACATGAAATACATGGCAGAATGTGGGTAAAACAGAGCAGCAGACATACAATTCTCCTCCTAACGAGTTCAGTCATAAATTTAATTAACGCCTTATTTTTTTAATCGAGCGTCATCAGCATGGAAGCATGTCCTCTGGAATGGTGGCTGAAGCATGAAGGGGCATATGAATATTTAGCATATCTAACATGTAAATGCCTTGCAATGCCAGCTACAAAAGTGCCATGCAAATGCCTGTTCTCACTTTCTGGTGAGGTAAATAAGACAGCAGGATTATCTCTTGTAAATGTAAACAAGCTTGTTTGTCTTTAGCGATTGGCTGAACAAGAAGTAGGACTGAGCGGACTTGTAGGCTCTAGAGTTTTACATTGTTTTGTTGTTTTTTTAAGAGTGCAGTTATGTCACAAAAACAAATGTACATTTATAAATTGCACTTTCATGATGAAGAGATTGCATTACAGTACTTGTATGAGGTGAATTGAAAAATACTATTTCTTTTGTTTATCTTTTTTACAGTGAAAATTTTTGTAATCAAAATTAATGTACTTTGATTTCAGTTACAACACAGAATAAAATATCTATGAAAATGTAGAAAAACATCCAAAATATTTAATACATTTCCATTTTTATTCTATTGTTTAACAGTTCAATTAAAACTGCGACTAATTTTAATTGCGATTAATATTTTTGAGTTAGTCACGTGAGTTAACTGTGATTGACAGCCCTTTATATAGACATAGACACACACACAACCTTTGTTATATATTGGATCGATCACCTAACCATTATTTTCAAAACACTTTTTTTAAAACCCTTTATAAAATGTCTATGTTTCAGATCTCTGCCCTCATGATTTTGGGGAGGTGGGTCGAGAAGGTGGAGACATAATCTGCTTTCCTGTTAAAGCTCTTAAATGTATTTATTTCAGAGGACAGTTCTGCCATGACTTAGTATCTGCTCATGGTCCTGAGCAGGTCACTTAGCCTTCTGTGCACCTCACTCTCCCCCATCTGTAAAACAGGGATAGTGTTTCCCTGCTGTGTAAAACACTTTGAGATATAAAGCTATAGGGTGTGGTAAAGGTGCGACCTAAGAACCTCACGATGCCAACAGAGGGTTATAGAAATCTCATGAGCCTGGTGTGTACATTCTAGCTCAAAGAATACTATGTGAAGGCTCAAATGTAAACCAGTTTCACACTGACCATTAATATCATTGTAAAATATATGTACAGACAGGAAGTAAGGAGTATCACACACACACACTGAAAATATGGTTCGTTTTTTGAAATCTGTATCAACCAAGTTCACCACCAAAGATGAAAAAGAGGTTCTCCTCCAGACGGGAGATAAGAAATGTGTTTCTGTCAGGAGATAAATTAAGCATTGTAAGCTAACAGAATGTATGCCCTTTGTAACCGGGCACAGACTCACCCAGCGGCATCCCCTGCTGGTCGTCTCGTGGAATTAGCTTCCAGCCTCTGGAGCACCCCCTATTGGCTAGTGCCACGCTACCACTGGCCCCCGTGTCCCTCCTGGACCCCAGGTGACCCTTTCAGTGGGTGCTGCCCATGGGCACTACCCCCACTACTTCTCCAGGTCTCCCCACTCAGGGGAACCCCCACCCACTACCCCCACCTCACCTCAGTCATAGGCTACTGCCAGTCACCAACTTGCCTTCACACACTAGGGCAGACTGCAGTGTCAGCCACTCATCATAGGCAAGGTTGGGTCTGGACCTGCTGCCTCTACCTATTGCTCAACCCCAGGACTTGTCTTAGGCCCTCAGCTAGGCCCTCAGCCTGGGAGTTTTCCAGGCTGGAGCTCTCCAGCTCCTCTAGCCTTCCCCCAGCCCTGCTCCACTCCCAGTACCCTGCTCAGCTCCTTAGCAGCCAGACCCTTTTCCCACTATAATCAGAGAGAGACTGCTTGGGCTTCTGGCTCACAGCCTCTTATAGGGACCAGCTGGGCCTGATTGGGGCGTGGCCCCAGCTGTTACTGCCTTCCACAATCAGCCTAGGCTTTCCTTCACGGCCTCAGCCCCCTCCCAGGGCTGACTTTAACCCTTCCAGGGCTGGAGCGGGTGTCAGCCCAGCTACACCCATTTATATACAAAGTCAAATGGTAACAAATGTGTGAAATCAACAGGAATTGAGTCCACAGGAAAAACCAAGCCCTGGGAGTTATCCTGTCTCTAAATAAAGACAATGTACTGTGGAGGTATTGCTATGAGGCAAAGAAGACAGCCTGGTATCCTGCACCTAAGAAGTTAATGGACAGCACACGTACGTTCATGAAAACAGGACCTCAACCATCTGTGGTTGAAAATGTTGTAGAGGACTTTGGGCGAGAAGCTTCTTCAGATAGGAGGTTGGCGGTTAAGTTTAGTCTCCAGCAAACGTGTTACATTTTTGTTTTGCATGTAATCATTCGTTTCTAAATGTTCTTACTCACTATCACTTGAATCTTGGCTGTCAAATTTATTCTTGTTTTCATAATAAATATATTGAAGCGCTGTGATGTTCAGCATGGTGCGGATCCTGCGTTGAATCTTACAAGCTGGTGTTTTCTGTTCCTTTGGGAACAGCAGACCTGATAGTTCTGAGAGAAGCCAGTGTCAGAGGCTGATATCACAGGGGGGAATGCTTCAGAGGGTCTCAGGGTGTAGTGCGCACCTATTTTTAACCTGCAGGCAAAGTAAGGGCTGGCATAGCCAAAAGAAGGCTTGAGTAGCTAAGAGGCTGGGGATGTTCAGAAGCCCCCACACACTTAAGCACTAGCAAGATTCTCTCATGCTAGAAGCAGGGAGTAACAAGGTGTCTCACAGTCTTGGGTACCCCAAGAACCATCACAAATGGTGTTCTTATTAATATTTATCCTGGCTGGTTGCAGTGTAACACCGCAGGTGACTGAGCCAATCAGAAGAATTTATGTTAGTTCTTTTGTATAGCACAATCTAAGGTCCCGGTCCTGCGATGACTTACACCAGGATTTTGCAATGTCGCTGAAGCTGATGAGGCTACTCACAATGTGTAAAGTTAAGCATGTGTGTAAGTCTTTGCAGAATCGGGTCCCTACTGTTTTAAAGTAATAGTGGTGCGGGCACTTTCTTACACTTAAAAATATTTCCTGCCCATCGTGTCACAGCCATTCTATTATCTGCCAGTATCAGTGTGAAATCAAAGTATCTGGAGGTGGGATTGTAGCTGTGTGAGTTCTGCAGTGTTGTACATACAGCAAAGTGAAACAATTAAAGGACCAATCCAATGCCCACTGAAGTCAACGGACAGGCTCCTGATGATTTCAATGGGCATTGGAGCAGACCCTAAGTGCTAGGAGAACACATTCTCATGCTTGTGGCAACAGACACCTGTTATTGACACAATTTGGAAATCCTAACAACTGCAGCAAAATGCCATCCAAACCCAAGCCCCAGCCTCACACTGTGCTCCCAGAGTGGCTTCAGACCAGTACTAAATCACTGCAGAGCACAGACATCTCAAAGAGAGTGAGAGAATACACATGGTAGTAAAAGCCTTTGCGGAGGCATTACATAATGATAATCAGTTCAGGAAGCCTATGCTTTCAGCATTGGAAACTAAATGAAATTTCAAAGCCGCAAAGCAAAGCAGGAAGAAATAGAAGAATGAAGGCTCTGGAAAAGTAAATGGTAAATGATGTAATTCAGCTTCAATTTGTGGTGGGGTATTTGGGTATGAAAACCTTGTTTCTGGCAAAAAGAGTAACATAAATGGAGAAAGAGAAATACTGCCTGTAAACAGATTTCCATATTCTCCTCCTTGGGTGCTAGCACTGGGCCAAATCATTCCGCTGAATTCCATGCACAGATGGGCCCGTTCCCCACTGTGCATGGAATTCACTGCCTTCCCCGAGTGGGTAGGGGATATGAACAGCAAGACACGAAAACAGGACTTAAAAGATGAGCACGGTCCCCCTCCCCTTGTCATCCTGATTTGCAGCCAGAAGCGACATCCACTCTTCTGCACCATCCCTCTGTGCTGGTGCTAGAGTCCAGGAACAGTATTATCCTGGAAGCAGGGATCAAGTGGGATAATAACACTATATAGCTCCTGTATAGCACTTTTCATCCATCGCTCAGCGGCGCTGCCAGGGAGCTAGCGTGAGCAGTGGGGTGTGGAACAGATGCAGAGGCGTAGAGCTCTGCATGGATGCTGGGAGCTGAGCCGTCTGCTCAGCCAGTGGGCTCCACATAGGACCCATCCCCAACAGAGCAGAAGCAAACACACACAAGTGCCTCTCTAGATGGGGATAACAGGGCCTTGGCTTGTTGAGTCCAAAAGATTTTTAAAGCCTGGATCTCATGTTAGACAGGCTAGAAGACAGATCATTGAAAACATTCCCTTCCTCCTCCAGTTAAAAAAATATTTCTAACTGAACTGAAGGATTAGATATCAGCACCCAGGTTTGTGATGCATTGTGTCATCCACATAATGAATCCCTCATTTCCCTCTTTTCCACTTCAGTCAAGCTCTGTCAAATGCCCTCAAACCATTACGGTAACAGTGTGATGACAGTTTAATTAGATCAAGACTTTGCAAGAGGAAAAATACTGGAAACAGAGACAGTTACGGATTACAGTCTGAGCCTTCGCTACCTACCCCTCTTCCAGCCCACCTACATCAAGTGCTACCTCAGGAATGCCAGGAGAGAAAGACATTTCCCCCCTCCACACACACACAGATAATGTATCCCATTTGAGGGTTATCAGTTAATCTAAATGATAGAGGTTACAGTGTCAGCCATTCTTTCTGTCTCCATATTTCTGAGATGCAGAATACTGCTTTTGGCATTCCAGGAAGGCATTCGCAGAATGAGCAGTCAAGAATGGTAATGCAGAGACACCTAGGGTGAAATTCTGACCCCAGGGAAGTCAATGGCAAAACTCCCAGTAACTTCAGTGAGGCCAGGAGTTCAGCCCAGGGATTTTCATAAAGAACAGAAGAACACATTAGCTGGGGAGGCCACTATTCGTCTCGAAGAACCTGACCATCATCCACAGACTCCAAGGCCAGAAGGGACTGTTACGATCAGATAGTCTGACCTCCTGTATAACACAGGACACACAACTTCCCCCTCAAAATTCCTAGAGCAGATCTTTTAGAAAAAACATCCAATCTTGATTGAAAAATTGCTAGTGATGGAGAATCCACCATGAGCCTTGGTAAATTTTTCCAATTGTCCATCGATTAATTCAGGCTTGCAGCACTACCGCTGAAGGAGCTATCGTGTCCATTTTACAGGTATGTAAATTAAAGTACAAAGGATGGAATTCACAAGGCGGGACTTAGTAGTTGCAATGTTGAGCACTATAGTCCTTAACTTTTACATGCCTGTGACACAGTCTTGGCAAAGGATCCCCTGTTCTTTGCAAACATTTCTTATCTCAGACCTTAGGAACTCACTACACCAAACGTGTCTAGGAGGGTATTTATCTGTAAAAGGTAACATGCATGGTATACAAGCAGCTCATAACTTGCCAAGATTCATGAACTTTGTGAGATGCGTGTACAGGTAATATTTAAGGAATAGTGTATTTATACTGAAAGTATTCTCTATGGACCTGGAGTAGAAATTGGTCACCAGGAGACAGTACATCTGAGTAATGGCCTGTTTGGGTAAAAGGGGGACTTGTCATGCCAACCTGTTTGGCCGGTGATGCAATGCAGGCCTCAATTGTTTAGCCTTGCACAATACTAAGACTTTGAATGGGAAACCATCAGAGGCAATGACAAACAATCAAAACCTCTTAATAGCAAAGAAGAAACTTAAGATGGGGGTTTGCCCTATCTGTGAATAGAAACAAAATGTCGTTTCAATATAGCAGACTAGGGTGAAGCACTCTTTATCCTTTCAGTGAGGAAAGCTGCTGCAAAGCAGGGGTCCTTCATTAACATTTGGATCCTGGTTCTTGTGAAACTAGCTAGCTCTGCAACTGACAGCTTTGGGCAGGAAACCTATTTTATTAGATAGAAAACTATTAATAATAACTATTAATAAGTGTAGACCCAGGTTCATGTTTTATGATTATGTTTTTGGTTGTTACCGTTTGTTTTCATCACTCACTCTCTCTTGTTTCTGGCTCTATCTTTATTCTCTGTTAACTAAATCTACCTTTGTTTTACTATAAGTGGTCATAAGTGCTGTGCAGTTTAAGGTAAAACTGGTAAACTGAGGCACACTATACTTCTGGGGCAGAGAAGCTGGATTCTGAGAATAGCCAGTTCAGGGGCTGGCAATCACGATGGAATGATTCAAAGTGCACCTATTGTTAACCTGCAAGGCAGAGGAAAGAGTTTGAGTGGCAGAAGGGCTGGCAGCATCAGAGAGCTGACACCCAGCCACCACTGAAGGCAGAGTGTAATAAGGTGACCCACAATCCTGGGTCAAAATGCCCTGCCACCAAGTAGGATTCATGATCTGGAGTTAGGCATTCAGACTCCCTGTATAACGCATGGGGAGAGATAGGTGCCTAAAAGTGAGATTCACAAAAACCTGCAATCTGAGCAGGGAGCCACTTAACCTAGCCAATGGGAAATGCCAATGAGAGGGGTAGACCTGATGTCCCACCCCGGAAAAAGAGAGACAGGCATTTATCTCTGCTTGGTTTTCCCAGCCATGACTCCTTTCCTGGAGCTAGGCACCTAAGCCAGAGCAATTGAGGTGCTGGTGTCTCCCCACCCCAATAACTTTTAGCCTGCTGGTTAGAGCACTCATTCAGGATGGAGGAAACCCAGGTTCAATTCCCCTCTCTGCCTGACGTGCAGAAGGGACTGAACATGGGAGTCGTCTCTCCATGAGAAGACCCCAATGGTGGATCAGGCGCATATACAAGACTTTCTAGTACTCTGCAGCTGTGAAGGAAGATGAGGGCAGCAGCAGGAGGGATGCCCCTGGTTGTCTTGGATCCAGGGCCGGTGCAAGGATGTTTCGCGCCCTAGGTGAAACTTCCACCTTGCATCCCCTCCAGCCCCCAAGGCAGCTCCCCTCCTCTGCCCTGAGGAGTCCCCCTCCCCCACCCACGGCAGCTCCCCCCTCCGCCTTGAGGCGCCCCCCCACAGCAGCTCCTTACCCCCAACCCTCCGCCCTGAGGCCCTCCCCCAGCTCACCCCTGCTACGAGCATGAGCACCCCAAGCACACCATCGCTGCTTCACTTCTCCCACCTCCCAGGCTTGCGGTGCCAATCAACTTAGGCACCGCAAGCCTGGTAGGTGGGAGAAATGAAGCAGCCACAGTGTGCTCGGTGAGGAGGCGGGGCAGGGGTGAGCTGGGGAGAGGAGTTCCCCTGTGTGCCGCCCTCCCCCCCTTACTTGCTGCAGGCGGCCCTCCCCACCCTCTCCTTCTCCAGCTCCCTCCACCTAAATGCTGGCGTCAACCAGGGCGGACGAAGATCCGGCCGCTGCGTTTGCTGCCAAAGAAAATGGCGCCCCCCAAATTCCAGCGCCCTGGGCGACCGCCTAGGTTGCCTAAATGGTTGCACTGGCCCTGCTTGGACCTCCTTGCCACTGGTCAGGGTTTTCCTCCTGTCAAGTTATGTGTGGTTACTGCCTGCGCACCGGTTTCCCCATGTTAAAAGATTTCACGTTCAGGCCTCTTTCTCCTAGGAGGGTGCCCTAACCCCCAGGCTATGGCAGAGCTCTTTCCATCTCTCCTGTCAAAGCTGTTCCACTTTGTACAATTCCATAAATACGAATTAGATCACAGAGAGAGAGAGCCCAGCTCTATGTGCTGGTGGGTAGCGCAATCACCCAGGAGGCAGGAGACTCAGGAATCAGTCCTCCTCTGCCTGTGGATATTACTTATTTATATGCAGTAGAATGACTTCAACAGGGGAAATTGAAACAGGCCTGCCTCAGGGTACCCATCACCCAGGGCACTCCTTAGGAGAAGGGAGACCCAAATTCAGTCTCTTCTCCAAGGCAGCCAGAGGGGGGAATTTAACCTGGGTATCCCATATCTTGAGTGAGGGCCCCTAACCATGGGGCTAAGGTTTATTAGCGGGGGAAGGGAAGCACCACCACCTCCTCTGGCCATTCTGCATGTGATTAGATGTTCTCTTAGCACATTGAGCAGATTAGGCCCCAAAGGCTAGCTAGGTGTGAGAATGTCTCATTTGAGAATCCTGCCATGATTTAGGAACTCAGCTCCCAGATGGTGTCAGGACCGAGGCAGCTGTGTGCACGCCCAGTCACCAAATTTTAAGTTTCCATGATTAAAGTCCCTGAAAGGCACATAGGTGCTAAGCTAGGGGGAGGGGGGCATGGTGACCACCAGCGGTGCCTAAATGTTGGACTTAGGGGCCTAGCTTCCACGTTAGGCACTTAGGGCTGCCTTGTGAATCTCATCCAGGGCAGAACTGGTTTGCTCTATTTAGTGGCAGAGAACAGAGCTTAGGGATTTTGACCCATCACAGACCTCACTGCAAAAAAATAACCAGTCGCAAATAAATGTTACCTTTGGCACTAGTTTCTGTGGGACAGCACACTATTCAGAAACCCAGAGCTAGTATGTTTTGCAGATCTTGTGCCAGCATCTTATTGCTGAGAACCGTTCTACGGGATAACTGGGTGGTTAAATAACTGCTTTTCAAGTGCATATTTAATCAGCACTTCTCCCTTCCACCAGTTATTTGATGCTCTTAGGCCTTGGCTACACTTGCAGGTGTGCAGCGCTGGGAGTTACAGCTGTCTTTGTACAGCTGTGTAGGGAAAGCACTGGAGTGTGGCCACACTGACAGCTACTAGTGCTGCAGTGTGGCCACATTTGCAGCATTTGCAGCGCTGATGGGAGTGGTGCATTATGGGCAGCTATCCCACAGAGCACCTTATCCCATTTTGGCACTGTGGGTTGTGGGAAGGGGACGGAAGGGTGCAGGTCATTCTGCTTCCTGTCCCAACACCCCTTGGTGCATCGCTTTGCATCCCAGCAGTCCCTGTTTTTCCGCCCATGTTTGGCGCCATTGTGACTCTCCCAACGGTTTCTGTGCAGCACAATTTCTGCGGGAAATGGAGCCCGAACTGCTGAGGACTTTGCTGATGAGTGCCGCCAGCACATCACATTTGGCAGCTGAACTATTCCTTAAGCTCCAAAGTGATGAGGAGTCCGACGATGATTGCGAGTCGCCTGATGCGTACGACACGACATTGCTTGTGGCTTTCACTGAAATGCTCAGCACCGTGGAACGCCGCTTTTGGGCTCAGGAAACAAGCACTGAGTGGTGGGATCACATCATCATGGAAGTCTGGGATGATGAGCAGTGGCTGCAGAACTTTCGGATGAGAAAAGCCACTTTCATAGCACAGTGTGCTGAGCTTACACCAACCCTGCGGCGCAAGGACACAAGATTGAGAGCTGCCCTGCCGGTGGAGAAGCGAGTGGCTATTGCAATCTGGAAGCTGGCAACTCCAGAAGCTACTGATCGGTCGCTAACCAGTTTGGAGTGGGAAAGTCGACCGTTAGAGTCGTTTTGATGCAAGTTTGCAGGGCCATTAATTGCATCCTGCTAAGAAGAACCGTGATTCTGGGGAACGTGCAGGACATTGTGAATGCCTTTGCACAAATGGGTTTCCCTAATTGTGGAGGGGCAATAGATGAGATGCATATTCCTATTCTAGCACCACCCCACCTAGCATCCGAGTACATTAATTGGAAGGGGTATTTCTCTATGGTTCTCCAGATGTTTGTGGATCACCGTGGACGTTTCATTGACATTAACACAGGCTGGCTTGGAAAGGTGCATGATGCACACATCTTTCGGAACACTGGCCTGTTCAGGAAGCTGCATGCAGGGACTTTTTTCCCAGACCGGAAGATCACAGTAGGGGACGTTGAAATGCCCATTGAGATAGACCCCGCTTACCCATTAATGCCTTACTCATGAAACTGTATACAGGGAAGCTTGACCGGAGCAAGGACCGGTTCAACTACAGGCTGAGTCGGTGCTGAATGACTGTGGAGAGTGCTTTTGGCCGTTTAAAAGGGCGCTGGCGATCTCTGTATGGGAAGCTAGACTTGGGGGAAAGCAACATCCCTGCGGTTATATCCATGTGTTGTACCCTCCATAATATTTGTGAAGGGAAGGGTGAAACATTCAGTCAGGCATGGACCTCTGAGGTTCAACGCCAGGAGGCTGAATTTGCACAGCCAGAGAGCAGGGCTACTAGAGAGGCCCAGCACAGGGCTTCAAGGATCAGGGATGCCTTGAGGAAGGAATTTGAGGTTGAAAACCAACAGTAATGTTGGGTGCCTTGCACGGGAGTGAAACGCAGTGGTTACAATGTTAGTAGGAATCTGTTTTTCCTAAGCTGATTTGCGGTGCCTGTTTCTTTCCTGGGCTAAGGTATCTTTGACTTTCTGCAATAATAAAGACTGTTTTCAAAGCCAAGAATTCATTTATTGAAAAGAAAATAATTTTATTGACAGACACACAACATTTTGGGAACCTAAAAGGGCAGGGGGGTGTGGTGGGGAACTGTACAATCACAGGTTTGAATATGTCCTGTCTGGAGTGCTGTGCAATGACTGCTGCACTTCAGGATGAAAATACTGCATGGTGATGAGGGTTGAGTGCAGAGGGTAAGGGTCATAGTTCTCAGGGCTGGTTGGTGACCGTACAGGAGTTGGAGGCAGCTGGTGGTGGTAAGAACCTGGATGCTGGGGAAGGGCGTTTGGAGCTGACATTGGGGCACAAGGGAAAAAGCTTTAGGATGGGGGGGGGGGTGCGGTGCGATAGTGCTCTGCCTGCATGGCTACGAGCGCCTGGATAGAGTCCACTTGGTGCACCAGGATGCTTATCAGCTGCTTTGTGCTTTTCTTCCTGGCCACTGCATTTCTCTGGCAGATTCTGCTTTCCCTTTCCCTCCAGTCCTGCAGTTTTTTATTCTCTCTGGCAGAGTGATCCATAACCGTTTGCAGCAGGTCGTTTTTGCTTTTTCATGGTTTCTTCCGCAGGCTTTGGAGTCTTTGAGCTGCTGTTAACATGGACAGCTGAGAACTCAAGGTCGCTTGTGGAAGGAAAAAAAGGCAACAGTTAACAGAGGCAGCATTGTTTATATCTCAGACAGTTATTCCCACACAGTGAAGGAGTTTACAGTCTTCACTTTAGCATAATTTTCCCGTACCAAAGAGAGCGCACATAACACACAGGAGCCCTGAAATGGTGGGTAAAGGGGACTGATTGCTTCAGGGCTGTGCTGGGGTTTCTGTGCATTGGGAAAAGCAAACAGCTGCGGGGGGCACCTACACTGAACACTCTCCCAACATTTCCCACAGGAGTTAATCCTGGAAGATATCTCGCTGCTGCGGGTCACCTGGGAAGAGCAGGAGGGTCTTCTACAGCAATGCAGATTCCGCCCTGGCCCCTATGCAGTTTGCCTGTGTGCAGCAATGGTCCCCCCACCCCTCGAGGCACAGTGGCGTGGACGCGTTAGCCTGACTGGGACAAGGACCATAGTGGCTCTCCCTATAAACTTGAGCAAGCGCATTGCCCACGCTCTGGCTGAAACTTCTGAAGAGATTACAGAGGCCGATTACCGTGACGTGATAGACCACATCAATGGGCTATTCCACATCTAGGCATGCATGCATGCAGCCCTAACCCTCCCTCCTCTCCCGAAACATTTCCATCCTGAAAACACAAGCTGCTTACCGGTAACCCGCTCCTCTGCTTGTCCTTCACCAAGTACCGGCTGCTGCGACTGGTTGCCTTCCTCCTGGCTTGAGAAGAGCTCCTGGTTGCATGCCTCCTGGGACTCCTGGGTGTCTCCCCCCACCCCAGTACCCTCACTCTCTTTTTCCTCCTCCCTGCCCCCTCCTCTGCATCCACCTCTCCCCCCCCCACTCTGAAGTGTTCACCGTGGTCCTCAGATTGGCGGTGGGGTCACCCCCAAGTATCATGTCCAGCTCTTTGTAAAAATGGCAGGTCGTGGGGGCAGCACCAGAGTGGCATTTCCCTCACGGGCTTTGCAATAGGCACTCCGCAGCGCCTTCACTTTAATCCTCCACTGCACCACGTCCCGGTCATGGCCCCTTTCCAGCATGGCCCTTGATATCTGTCCATAGGTATCGTAATTCCTACGGCTGGCGCGCAGCTGTGACTGCACAGCTTCCTCCCCCCAAACACTGATGAGGTCCAGCAATTCGCCATTGCTCCATGCTGGGGCTCGTTTGGTGCGTGGAGGCATGGTCACCTGGAAAGATTCATTGATGGCACTCCACACCTGGCTGAGCAAACAGGAAGGGGATTTTTAAAATTCCCGGGGCATTTAAAGGGCGGGTCACCTGAGGCCAGGGCAGTAGAATTTGAACTGATGAGCAGAGTGGCTGAGCAGGCATTCTGGGATACCTCCGAATACCTCTGGAGGCCAATTACAGTGCTTTTGGTGGCCACACTGGCGGAGCAGTGCTGCATCACCAGTGCTGCAGTCGTTATTCCCCAGGCAGAGGAGGAGTACAGCCAGTGCTGTAGCCAGGGAGATACAGCGCTGTATGTGCCTTGCAAGTGTGGATGGTGAGTAAGTTGCAGCACTGTAAAGCCACCACCAGCGCTGCAACTCTCCAGTGAAGCTAAGGCGTCAAAGTCATACATTTTCTGCAGTATTCCCGGTTCCTTTACATTTCACGTCTGCTGACTCACAGAAAGTCACCTTGGCATTGCTCAGTGAGTTTAGATGCAGGGCTGTAAGATGAAAGGCATTTGCTGTTCTACTGCTACTATTTCCTACCTAGTTTCTAAACTAATCTGCACTCATATGTTGGGAAAATGCCTGCTCCGTCCTCTGCAGGTGCATTAGAAGGGAAACTGTCTCTTCCTCACATCCTATTCCCCATCTAGCACTGTCAGGGCTCTGTTACTGTAGTAGTGGAGTATCTCACAGTCTTTAATGTATGTATCCTCCCCACACCCCTGTGAGGTCAGGCAGCACTATTAACCCCTTTGCACAGCCATGGAGCTGAGACACAAGTGACTTGACCAAGGTCACATAGGAAAGTCTGTAGCAAAGCTAGAGATTGAACCTGGGTCTCTAAACGCTCAGCCTACTGCCCTAATCAGACCCTGCTTCCTTTTGACACAGCACATAACAGCTAGCAAACAACTTCACCACAAGGGCCCTGCTCTTCCCTCACCTGGCAGTCAGCAGCAGGCACATGTGACTCCTTTTCTGGAGCAGCAGGAAGGTGTGGTTCCAAAGCCCAGGCTCCCCACTTGCTTTGGGTCAGCCTGCTCAGCACACCAGAGGCTGCTCCATTCCAGTCACCACAGGACTGTGCCATAGGCCTTGATCCAGAGGCCACTGAAATCAATAGGAATCTCTCCATTGACTCAGTAGGGCCAGGATTTCACATACAGGTTGAAGTGATGCAAAAGACAATCAGGTGTATCCTTTCCCCATCCATTAAACCTCAGCTACAACTACAGGGTCAAATGCTGGAGTCTTTAGGCCTCATTCTCCATTCACCGACAGCGCTGTAAGTTCTGAGCACCTCCACCGAGCTATAGCTGGATAACAATAGTCTAAGGAAAAGGGGAGTGAGCACCTTGTGAAATCCCGATGCAGGAATGTCTCCTGTTGGAGCCACTGATATTTTGCCTGAGAACCATTACTGTGATTCTTGTACTTTCTCCACTAACATTTCCCTGTAAGTGACTGATTTTTAATTGCTTACAAGACAGATACTTTGTATTGCATGTTGAACATTACTGTCACTAGGGTCAGGTGACATGGCTTTTCACTTAATTATCAATCTATCCTGCCTCGGGGAGAGCCATCAGTACCACACTATGGCCCTGTTAACAATATCTGAACCAAACTCTGTTCTTATCTAAACCAAAGTAAGTCCAGAGTAACTTCATTGACTCCTGTGCATCACACTTACTCCAGGGGGACTGTGGCTATGTCTGCGCTACACTGAAAGAAAGCGTTTCTGCTGGTGCTGGAATGACATTAGCTATGCTGACAGAAGCACTCTTCCAGCAGTAGAGATGCATCTGCACTGGGTGGGTTTTCGACATGGCTGTGTGGTTAGGGGAGTGGTTTTTCACACTGCTAGCCGACAGAGCTATGCTGGTATAAGTTAGAAGTGTAGTCCACACCCAAAAGCACAATCTAGCTTTCTGTGTTACTGTGCTTTTATAGTGCTTGATGTTTCCTGTCCTCATGAAATTCATTTTGAATAAAAGTACTCACAAGAAGCTCCATGTCCTCTCAGCTTTAAGAGCTTCATTTTTAAATTTTAATGAACATCACACGAGAGGAAAAAACCACACACATAGCTGCTATTCAAAATTAGCTTTTTTGGGGTGCTTTGGAGAACAATTTCACTTCTCTATAGCCCAGCTGGGACTGCAAGCCATCCAGATTAGCTGCATATACTGAAAAGCTTGTCATGTAACTCCCAGCTCTGAAAGCAAGCTTTTTACCTTTTGTCTTCTGCTAGGCTTTTCTTTTGAATGTATAGCACACTAATGGGAATGCACCATTGAACTACCTTGCATAATACAAAGGATCTTTGCTTAAATTATACTTAAATTATTGGTAAAGAAACTGAAGGGGTCTCATCTCCCAGGCTTTTATGAGCTCATCATAAATAAGGCTGCGATTATTTCACTTAAGTTGTGATAGTCCCAGATTCTGTGATTTTCCATGTACCTTCGTGACTGCTATAGTGGCTAGTGCAGCTGATGTCAGGGCCACCCGAACAGATGGTCCCAGGGCCAGCTGCTTGGGCGCCCAATGACCAGCTGGTTGGCCACCGGTAGTTGGCCGCAGGGACTGCGCGAGCAGGGGCGGGTTCAACTGGTCCCAGGGACCACCCAAGCAGCAGTCCTGGGTGCCACCCTGGGGCCAGCCGCACTGGCTGCTGCTTGGGTAACCCCGGGTAGCTGGCTCCAGGGACTACCAGAACAGCAGTCAGTGTGGCTGACTCTGAGGAGTGCCTAAGCAGCAGTCCTGGAGGTGCCCTGGGGACCGCCTGGGCAGGAGCAGCCCCAGGGGCACCCAGAGGCCGTCTGGAGAGCAGTCCCTGGGAGTAGTGAAGTCAACCCTCAGCACTGGAGCAGGCCCCCCCCAGAGCAGCAGGGCCCCAAAAGTAGAGATTTAGTCAGGAGTATTTTTGGAAAGTCATGGACAGGTCACCACCTGTGATTTTTTATTTATTGTCCCTGACCTGTCCATGACTTTTACCAAAAATACCTGTAACTAATTCTTAGCCTTACTAACAAAGCTATGGTTTTTCTCAAGTATTTGTTTGTTCCCCCATTTAACATATACCTTGCTTGCTTCTGTGCAGAAATACTGTAGATAGGGTGACCCCCCCATTGGAGCGCCCCTAACAAGTCTGGGCATAGCAATGCTTTTGTCTCTAGCACCCCCTGCTGACTGTCACTCCTTTCTTTCAACTCAGGGCTGGTCCACACTAGGGGGGAGGAATCGATCTTAGATACGCAACTTCAGCTACGTGAATAACGTAGCTGAAGTCGAATATCTAAGATCGGATTACTCATCCATCCTCACCGCGCGGGATCGATGTTCGCGGCTCTCCGTGTCGATTCTGGAACTCCGTTGGGGTTGATGGAGTTCCGGAATCGAAATAAGCGTGCTCGGGGATCGATATATCGCGTCTAGATTAGATACGGCGGGTAGTCTGGACGGTGGGTAGTCTGGACGTACCCTCAGCTTCTGGCCAGATCACTTTTAGTTCCACCTCTTCCAGAGTAACAAGAGGTCTGACAAATATTAGTCCCAATCCTTATATCTGGTCTTTGGCCTTCAACTCCAGGCCCTGTGGTCTTTACACCCCTTCTCTCAGGGCTTTCAGTAGTTTTTATTCCCTTCTCAGAGGCCACATACCCTCTCACCTGTGGTAGTACAGGAACCAAGACCATACACCCAGTAGCCAAGGTCTACTGCATCAGATTCCCTGCTGCTGCCCCTCTAGGCTCCTTCCTACTATAGCCTGTTTTCAGTCCTTCTTCTCAGCTCCTTGTCAGATCCTTGTAATGAGTTACACATCCCAGGGCTGTGTTCTGGAGCCATCACAACCCTCACATCAAGCAGGGTTCCACTCCCCAGGCCTCCCTGCCTATGAGTCCTATCCTTGCAGGGCTCTTCCTGCTGCTGGGACCAGCCTCTGCCTGGGTGAGCCAGTTCTTCCCCTTTACTTCAGGGCCCTGCACAAGCCTCCGACTCAGCAGGATATCCCACCTCTGGCCAGTTCCATCACAATCTTTTCTGTACCTGCTTCTGCTGCTTCTTCCCTTTCCTCTGCTGTCTACCACCATATAGTGGCTGCAGAGTTCTCGCTGACCTGTGTTCCTTCCGTGACAAAGAAACAACCCCTCCCCAGCTGGGTTTGATCACCAACACCCCGCCAGGTGCCACCCAGTGAGGTAATGGGGCTTAGGCTCCTGCCAACCCCTGGCTAACCAGTGTAGGGTTTACTCAAAAGGCTCCTCTTCTCCCTCTTCCAGGGGTCAGTGCTCTCTATATGAGACTCACATTCTGATCCAAACTCAAGCGTGTGGCTGACCTACAGGCATTGAAAGTCCTCCAGGCACAGGGTCATACATGTAAGTGTACATGGTGTGTGGCAGTTGTCCATAGAAATACCAAGACGCAATGGGACACATTAAGGAGAAGATTTTAGTCTTAAGAACACAAGCAAGAAGCCCTGGGGGATGGATAGCTCAGTGGCTTGAGCATTGGCCTGCTAAACTTAGGGTTTTGAGTTCACTCCTTGAGGGGGCTGTTTTGGGGAAAAAATCTGTCAGGGATGGTACTTGGTCCTGCTGTAAAGGCAGGGGACTAGACTCAATGACCTTTCAAAGTCCCTTCTAGTTCTGTGAGATAGGTATATCTCTATTGAAAAAAAACCAAAAATGAGGTAGCCTAGCTCCAGAGAAAGGTTCTTCCTGACCTCAGTTAGTTAGAAGTTGGTTTATGCCCTGAAGCTTGAGAGTTTAAGTCACTTCCAAAACTCTAGTTTTTGATTATTGTTTTGGTCTTCAAGTGGTTTTATTATTATCCAATCCTCTTTGAATCTTTTGGCCTCAACGATATCCTGTGGCAATGATTCCAAAGGCTAATTGTGCATTATGTGAACAAGTATTTCCTTGTGTTAGTTATGAATTTCCTGCCTTTCAATTTCTTCAATTGCCCCCTTGTCTCTGTTTTACAAGGCAGTGACTAGAGGACTTGAACTACCTCCTCTGTAACATTTTCCACCTTGTCTCCAGACTGATTGTCCAGGGTGTGGAACATGGAGAGCCCCTTATAGCAACACAATGGCCCAGACCATTCCTCTCCGTCATGGGGGTGGAAATCCATGTTGGGGTTGTGGAAGGAAGAGGAGTGACCAGAGCATAGTCCCCTGTTGAGTCTGAGGGATTGCATGCAGAAAGCCCACTGGGCATTGTTGCTTGAAGCAGGGTTAACTCAGAGAGCCAGCAGAGTAGCATATGGGGGCAGCTCTCCATTCAGGATGACTCTGACCTCTGAAGTCAACAAGTGCCAGAGTATTGGGAAGCCATTTCTGTCTAAGCTAAAGCAGCCCGCTCGGGTTTCCCTTCGCCCAGAATCTTTGCAGTACTGCATGCCCACCTCACCAGACCCCAGCCCTGACCCCGGCTTGTCCCCTGTGCCAGGGTTTGGGAGGCAGGCCTCGGAGGGCAGTCTTACAGCTGCCTACTACAGCGCGTGCCCCAGGGAAGTTGTCCTCCAGCTGAACACAGGGCTTTGATTGCCACTTTACAGTATTGCAGCCCTTTTAACATGGCATAAAGAGGCCAGTGGGGGGTTAAGTATCTCACTCTATAAATTTGCCGATGCCTTCTAATGAATGGAATATATTAAATGTGGCTGGGTGTGACAAGAGAGAGAGCAATTCGCCCTCTAGTGGCTGCAAACGCAAAAGAATGAACCCCCTATGCAGAAGGGACCAAATTCATCCCTGTTGTAATGACACTGAAGTCAATGGAAGTTACAGCAGAGATTAAAATTGCCCCGAGGATCACTAAGTGCCTTGAATCCATTAATGAGTTAAGTCTCATAACATGCCAAGGAAGTAAGCTTGCATTACTATTCCCTTTTTACAGACCAGGGAGAGTAATGCCTGGAAAAGGAGGACTCTGGAAGCGTGTGATCTGAGTGCCACTGATTTCCAGATCAAATTGATTCAGATTATAAGTAAAAAAAGTGTGTGTTTTGTTTTTTAAATATCCCTAAACCCTGCCAATTCACCTCCAGGTCTGACAGTGAGGTCAGGTTCTTCCTTGCTTCTGCACCATTACCAGGAATGAAGGTTTCACAAGGCAAATTCTGCCTTTATTTACAGCTGTGCAACTCCTTGGTCATCAGTGGGGTTGCAAAGATATATGTGAGGATGTAATTTGGCCCACAGTATCTAATCAATCCTGTGTACATACCTAAATCCTAATAGACGACCATGCAACTTTTAAATGAAATGTAAGCCATCCTGGTCAGTATTAGAGAGAGTTAAAAATTTGGGTGTGTTTTGATGTTTGTTTTTTCAAAACTGCAAAATTCTGAAGGAGTAGTAAGAAATTGAAAAGAAGTTTGTGACTTTTCTTTATCATGCTTATCTGGCCTCCTACCACACCTCTGCAAGGTAGGGAAATGCAGGCAGAGTCTAAGTGACCTGCTAGAAAGCTTTTGGCAGAATATGGACTCAAACCCCAGTCTCCCAAATCCTAGACCACTGGACCATCCTTCCCCTCTTTTTTAAGTATCTCTACTTAATACTTTTCTGGGTCATGTCACGGATGCATGCAGAAGCCAGAGACGCCTGTGTGTTTACAAGCCAGATAAAAGTGTTATTGGTGATAAGGCCCTAAAATTGCACAAGGCAGCGCCCCCTGTGGGTGCAGTGAGAGGTACAGCAATTACCTTTTTATTTGTCTGAGCAGCTGGACCAAGTTTACATCAATTTGGGAACCTTAGCATTCAATTTTTGTGATTTACATGCATTTAAATTCTGAGCCTCACTCCACTGCACTAACGTTGTCATTGGCATTTCATGTCATTCATTCCACTAAGCTGGATATGCGGGCCACTTTCTAAACTCTTAGCAGTGTCAGTAGTTTCACTACCTCTTGCTTAAACCTAAAGAAAAGCCAAGAGGTTGCCTGCCTTTAAAAGCACAGGTTTAACTCCTGAAATGGGTGGTGGTAAAGCACTGAAAGAGTGCTCATGTTTTTATGCCTCATCATATGTTGTGCTCCTATTATCAAGAGGATAATACAAAAATAATCTATTACAAAATTAAAATTCCCATTGAAGCACAAATGTGCACAAGACCTGTTATCACTAGAGACATCAGGAACATCCCAGTTGTCATCCAAGATTCTCTAAATGTTTAAGTGAAATTATTTTTTAAATGATTTTTAAAATATCAAGGAAATATATTGATAGGAACTGAAATATTATTGATATGATAACATGAGAATTCAAATAGTCCTAGACTTGGAGAGATTCTAATGTCTTTATTCGTGCAGAGTGGCACCTTTTACTCCTTGAATAGTCTTGCTGATTTCAGCAAGTCTACTCACATGCTTAAAGTTAAGCACATGCTTAAGCATTTTTCTGGATCAAGGCCAGAGTGCTCAGCAGCTAGCATGATTAAGCCTCTAGTGCCCAGTTGTGCAACACTTACTATACTGTGAGTTGCCACAGAGACTTCAGTGGTATTATCTGTGTCAGTAACTGACCACCAATATCAGTAATGATTGCACAATCAGGATCAAAGGAAGGAATCTTAAGAGTGGAAGCATTTAATTTTACAATATATCAGTAGCTACCACTGGGCAAAAAAGAATTTAACAAAAAGATTTTTAAATGAAAAAATCCATTCTTAAAGACAATGAAATATTTCTTGAAAAACAGTTGATATTGTCAATTATTCTCTGAACTATTTTAAAGATTTTTTTAAATTAAAAAATAATGTTAAATTTTTGGTTTAAAGAAAAGCCTAGTTTTGGTAAAGAACTTTTTTATAACCATTTTCAATAATATTTTTGTTTGTTTTTAAATAAAAAAACAAAATCCAAAAACCTAAGAGTGTGTCCATTTCACAAGAGAACTACCAAGTTTGGGGAAATTGAATGAAATTAGTTATTTTATTTTGCCTTTCAAAACAGCAGCAACATTTTTTGTTTACCAAAAATGGTTTGGGTAAATGAAACTTTGATAATGTTTTCAATAATTTGATTTTAAAATTAATTTTATTCGGGGAAAAAAGAAAAATGGGTCTCTTATTCATGAAAACAACTTCAAAGATTCAGAACTGGTCATGAAACTAGTTTTGTATTTGACTAGTCTTAATAATAAACTGTCTTATTACATGCAAAGATGAGTTACTTTTAACATTGTTACTCTTGCAACTTTTAAAACTTCCACGGCAAAGAGAATGACATAGAGGTGTAAAATGGAAAGAGATGAAAGACGCTGTACAAGGGAATTTCAAACCTGATAGCCTGAGGGTTAAGCATAGACTGTTAAAAGAAGAATCCAATTAAACTTTAAAACAAGGATGTACCAAATTGCCCAACTGTAATAAATTCATTCTGTAAGGATAAATTAAAACAACAGTCCATAATAAATACATGTGCTTCTTAAGCACATCAAATTAATTAAAGTGGATTGTTTTATTTAGAGTTTAAAAAAATTCATCTCATTTGGGTGGTGGCCTCAGCTGTGTTTGAGTATCTAGGCCGCTATCCAAGGATGCAGAGACATGCAGCATGCAACAACTCAGAAAGGATCACTTCATAAAAAAATAAAACTTTTGTATAAAAAAAAAAAAAATAGAGCCCTGCGTGGCTACAAAAAGGTGTATCTACAGCCAATCCGTGATTCGCAAAACTTGTCTGCAGATATCTGCAGATTTGCAGGGCTCTAGACAGCTCCACAGGTCACCGTGCAGCAGCAACGCAGGACTGTGTCAAGCCCCCAACCTCCCCCAAACCCCACTTCTCCCCAGATATCTCCTGCCCTGCCGCCCACTCCTCCTTCCCCACTCTGGGAAGAAAGACTACAACTCTGAGCCTTTCTATGCAGCAGATACCCCTGGATTTGCAGGGCTTTTATAATAAAACCATGGATCGAAAGCACACCTCATTATTAGACTTCAAAGCCCGGACCTGGAGCTGTGTTTATCAGATGATTTCGATAATACTCTAATGTTTTATTAAACTTCTGGTTGGTCACCAGCATCTGGTGAAATACAGGCCACCCCAGAACCACACTTGCTAATGAGCTCAGCTTCCATTAGGTACCCAAATGAAGTAGCCAAACTTCCAAAAGGAAGCACCCTTCAGCTCCCTTAAGAGCAATGGTAACAGCTGGGTACCAAGAACTTTGGAAAATCCAGACACTTATTTGGGTGCCTAAGTGAGAGCAGCTGAGTGCCGAGCTCACTGGAAAATCGGGCTAAATATGTGGAGTGAAAAACCTCTTAAAGTCATTTTTCCTTGTAAGTCAAGGCTCACTATGGCCACAATGCAGCAACGTGCTTAACCAGTAGTTTAATTTTAAGCACAAGAACAGTCCCAGTGAAGTCAATGAGACTACTCAAGCTTCAAGTTAAGTAAGCAGTTCTGGTCTCCCATGTTTAAGAAAGATGAATTCAAACTTGGACAGATGAAGAGAAGGACTACGAGCATAGGTGGGGTTCCACAACCACCATTCCCAAGAGAAGGAGATGGGTGGTAGTGGTTGGAGATTCCCTCCTATGGGGGACGCAGTTATCCATCTGCCGTCCAGACTAGGAAACTCAAAGTGTGCTGCTTGCTCGGAACTAGAATTCAGGATGTGACAAAGTGTCTGCCAAGACTGATAAAGCCCTAGGACCGCTACCCCTTCCTAATTCTTCTGGGCACCACTGATACTGCCAAGAATGACCTTGACCAGGTCACTGCACGACTCTCGGAAGAAAGATAAAGGCATCTGAGGCACAAGTAGTGTTCTCAACAATCCTCCCTGTTGAAGGAAAAGGCCCAGGTAGAGACCACTAAATTGTGGAAGTAAATGCATGGTTATGCAGGTGGTGTCAGAGAGGGCTTTGGATTCTTCGACCATGGGATGCTGTTCCAGGAAGAAGGATTGCTAGGAAGAGATGGGATCCACCTAAGGAAGAAAGGGAAGAGCATCTTTGCAGACATGCTTGCTAACCTAGTGAGGAGGGCTTTAAACTAGGTTCACCAGGGGATGATGACCTAAACCTGGAGACAAGGGGGGAAGCAGGATACTGGGAGGAAACATAAGAAGGAGGGTGCAACAGGGGAGGCCTCCTGATTCATACTCAGAATGTAGAGCAATTGGCTAGTTTTCTTAGGTGCCTGTACACGAATGCAAGAAGCCTGGAAAACAAGCAGGAAGAATTGGAAGTCCTGGCACAGTCAGTGATGTGACTGGACTAACAGATACTTGGTGGGGTAACTCGCATGACTGGAGCATGGATGGATATAAACTGTTCAGGAAGGACAGGCAGGGGGAAAAAGTTGGAGGAGATGCACTATATGTAAGAGAGCAGTATGATTGCTCGGCGCTCTAGTATGAAACTAGAGCTCGGCGCTCTAGTATGTTGAGAGTCTTTGGATTAAGTTTTAGAGACAAGAGCAACAAGGGTGGTGTCATGGTGGGCATCTGTTACAGATCACCAGACCAGGAGGATGAGGCAGATGAGACTTTCTTCAGACAACTAACAGCAGTTTCAAGATCACAGGTCCTGGGGGACTTCAATCACCCTGACATCTTCTGGGAGAGCAATACAGCAATGCACAGACAATCCAGGAAGTTTTTGAAGCACGTTGTGGACAACTTCCTGGTGTAAGTGTTGGAGGAACCAACTAGGGGTCATGGTCCTCTTGACCTGCTTCTCACAAACAGGGAAGAATTGGTAGGGGAAGTAGACATGGGTGGCAACCTGGGCGGCAGTGACCATGAGATGGTCGAGTTCAGGATCCTGACAAAAGGACATAAGGAGTGCAGCAGAATACAGACCCTGGACTTCAGAAAGCAGACTTTGACTCCCTTAGGGAGCTGATGGGCAGAATCTCCTGGGAAGCTAATATGAGGGGGTGGGGAAAGGAGTCCAGGAGAGCTGGCAGTCATTTAAAGAAGACTTATTGAGGGCACAGGAACAAACCATCCTGATGTGCAGAAAGAATAGCAAATATGGCAGACGACCAGTTTGGCTTAACAGAAATCTTCAGTGAGCTTTAACACAAAAAGAGAGCTTACAAGAAGTGGAAACTTAGACAGATGATGAGAGAGGAGTATAAAAATATTGCTAGAGCATGCAGGGCTGTAATCAAGAAGACCAAACACATTTGGAGCTGCAGCTAGCAAGTTATGTGAAGTGTAGCAAGAAGGGTTTCTACAGGTACGCTAGCATCAAGAAGGTCAGGGAAAGTGTGGGTCCCTTACTGAATGGGGGAGGCAACCTAGTGACAGACGATGTGTAAAAAGCTGAAGTACTCAATGCTTTTTTTGCCTCTGTCTTCACGAACAAGGTCAGCTCCCAGACTACTGCACTGGACAGTATGGTATGGGGAGGACTTGAGCAGCCCTCAGTGGTGAAAGAACAGGTTAAGGACTATTTAGAAAAGCTGGCCATGCACAAGTCCATGGGGCTGGATACAATGCATCCGAGGGTTCTGAGGGAGTTGGCTGATGTGATTGCAGAGCCATTGGCCATTATCTTGTGGTGATTGGGGGAGGTCCCGGATGACTGGAAAAAGGCTACTGTAGTGCCCATCTTTAAAGAAGGGAAGAAGAAGAATCCAGGGAACTACAAGCCAGTCAGCCTCACCTCAGTCCCCAGAAAAATCATGGAGCAAGTCCTCAAGAAATCCATTTTGAAGCACTTTGAGGAGAGGAAGGTGATCAGGAAGAGTCAACATGGATTCACCGAGGGCAACTCATGCCTGTTCAACCAGATTGCCTTCAATGATGAGATAACTGGCTTTGTGGATATGGGGACAACGGTGAACATGATACACCTTGACTTTAACAAAGCTTTTCACATGGTCTTCCACAGTATTCTTGACAGCAAGTTAAAGAAGTATGGATTGGATGAATGGACTATAAGGTGACTAGAAAGCTGGCTAGATAGTCAGGCTTGATGGGTAGTGATCAATGGCTCGATGTCTAGTTGGCAGCCAGTATCAAACAGAGTGCTCCAGGAGTTGGTCCTGGAGCCGGTTTTGTTCAACATCTTCATTAATGATCTGGATGATGGGATGGATTGCACACTCAGCAAGTTCATGGATTACACTAAGATGGAGGGAGAGATAGATAGGGTCCAGAGTGACCTAGACAAATTGGAGGATTGGGCCAAAAGAAATCTGATGAGGTTCAACAAGGACAAGTGCAAAGTCCTGCACTTAAGACAGAAGAATCCCATGCACTGCTACAGGCTGGGGACAGACTGGCTAAGTGGCAGTTCTGCAGAAAAGGACCTGGGAATTACAGTGGAAGAGAAGCTGGATACGAGTCAACAGTGTGCCTTTGTTGCCAAGAAGGCTAATGGCATTTTGGGTTGCATTAGTAGAAGCATTGCCAGCAAATCGGGGGAAGTGATTATTCTGCTCTGTTAGGCAGTGATGAAGTCACATCTGGAGTATTGCATCCAGTTTTGGACCCCTCACTACAGAAAGGATTTGAACAAATTGGAGAGTCCATTGGAAGGCAACAAAAATGATTAGGGAGCAGGGGCACATGACTTAGGAGGAGAGGCTGAGGGAGCAGGGCGTATTTAGTCTGCGGAAGAAAAAAGTGAGGGGGGATTTGATGATAGTCTTCAACTGCCTGAAGAGGGGTTCCAAAGAGGATGGAGCTCAGCTGTTCTCAGTGGTGGTAGATGACAGAATAAGGAGTAATGGTCTCAAGTTGCAGAGGAGAGGTCTAGGTTGGGTATTAGGAAAAACTATTTCACTAGAAGGGTGGTGAAGCACTGGAATGGGTTACCTAGGGAGGTGGTGGAATCTCCACCCTTAGAGGTTTTTAAGGTCAGGCTTGACAAAGCCCTGGCTGGGATGATTTAGTTGGGGTTGGTCCTGCTTTGAGCAGGGGGTTGGACTAGATGACCTCCTGAGGTCCCTTCCAACCCTGATATTGTATGATTCTATGGCCATCAACAAGTTTATGCCTGAAATTAGATGAAGGTTTCTAACCATCAGAAGAGTGAAGTTCGGGAACAGCCTTCCAAGGGGAACAGTGGGAGAAAAAAACTTAACTGGCTTCAAGACTGAGTTTGATAAATTTATAGAGGGGATAGTATGATGATACTGCCTACAATGGCATGTAGCCAATGTGTGACTGCTTGCTGAAAATATCCCCAATGGCCAGTGATGGGACACTAGATGGGGAGGGTTCTAAGTTACTACAGTGAATTCTTTCCCAGGTGACTGGCTGGTGGGTCTTGCTCACATGCTCAGGGTCCAACTGATTGACATATCTAGGGACAGGAAGGAATTTTCCCCTCGGTCAGATTGGCTGAGACACTGTGGGGGTGCCTTACTTTGCATCATGGGGCACGGGTCACTTGCAGGTTTAAACTATTGTAAATATTGGATTGTCTGTAACTTGAAGTTTTTAAACCATGATTTGAGGACTTCAGTAACCCAGACAGAGGTTAGGGGTCTATTACAGGAGTGGGTGTGCAAGGTTCTGTGGCCTGCAATGTGCAGGAAGTTAGACGAGATGATCATGATGATCCCTTCTGGCCTCAAAGTCTGATTCTAAGGTCATGAAGATGAGTATTTTCATGCTTGAGTTTTTTGCTGGATCGAGGCCGTAAATCTTAGCTCTTGACACCTTGTCATCATTAAGATTCTGTGTTGCTTTTTTTGCAAAACTAAGGTTTTTAACCCTAGTGCTCTTGTCACATTCCAGTTTAAGTAATTGTCTTTTGCTGACATACGCTCTCCCTGCAGTTTTAAATGAATACATTATTCTAGTCACTTCCTGTCCTGTTTTGTAATCTAGATGTGCACGGTTACAGTTGTAATATTCCAACCCAGACGATGCTGCATTCACAGGTGAGTGAAATGACTCCTGTACAAACTTTGTAAAGCTTTTTGGATTCTTAAGGATAAAAGTAGCTAAAAGAAATTGAGCTTTTTGTTATTGCTTGAAAAACAAAACATTGTTTGCTTTTGCCATTGAAATCTGACAAAAATGTGAATTTCTATTTTAATCATCAGTGGTTATTACTATTTGAACATCAAACTGCATAAGTATTAATAGACATAGAACTGTCCTAAGGCCTAAAAAAGAATGACATGATCTGCTGTAGGAGCTGAGAGATTGCGTTAATTACTTAAAGCCACTTCCCTTCTTTGTGTAGTAAAAGCCTGATAAATATTTAATTGTTTACCAAAAATATTCAAGGGGGGCTTAGAGTTCACAGAATCACTGTGGGAGTAGAGATGTGTGGAGCCACCCACTTTAAGTAAAGACATGTAACCGGGTATCTACACCCCTCACTGGTCATGAGTGGGTTAAGAAACAGTTATGGGCTAAGCAGGCCCCACCCTCTGCCCTTGCTGAGAATGCTCAGGTTGGAGGCATCGGAGGTTAAAAGTCAGCCAGGCAGCTCAGTTTGTGGTTAGCAAGCAGAAGTACCCTGAGAGCTCCCCAGGAGGACTGCATTGAGCCAGTGAGCAGGGGAGACACAGGACCCATTCGCTGGGACGAGGGCTGGAAGCCCAGAAAGCACCGTTCTCCAGAGTTGGGGGGTGGCCAAATGGGACACAGACTAGAGTCATAAATAAATAATAATATACCTATCTCCTAGAACTGGAAGGGACCCTGAATGGTCATTGAGCCCAGCCCCCTACCTTCACTAGCAGGACCAATTACTGGTTTTGCCCCAGATCCCTAAGTAGGCTCCTGAAGGATTGAATTCACAATGCTGGGTTTCATAGACCAGTGCTCAAACCACTGAGCTATCCCTCCCAGAAAGAGGCCCAGGGCAGCTGACTGGAGGCTGACACTCTACAGAAACAGGTGAGCAGTCAAACCAGCCTTACAGGGCCCTGAGTTGGAAGCCGGTGGAGTAGGATGGGCCTGGGGTCCCCTACCCTGCCTGCACTGTGGCCAATGGGAGGGGCTTCCGCCTCGTTAAACAGTAGCTGCTGGTTGCGAGCCCCATACACTACTACCCCTTGATCATAGGGGAGGAAAAAAAGAAGCACCTTCTGACTGATGGGCATCTCTGATTTTTTTTTTTTACATTTGTTTGATTGCTTCATAGCTGCTACCCATGTCTCTCTTGCCCTGTGTTTACCTCCTCGTTTGCTGGTGGAGGGCAGCACTAGCTAGCGGCATGGTTAGGTATCCTTGGAGTAACAGATCTCCCACATGCTTACTGCATCCTTGGAAATATACAGAGGGCCTCCACAAGTACACAGAGGGACAAATTTCAGCAGAGGAATGTTGACAGAGTTGCTGTTCTCCATGACATTCTCTTCAGGATCCTGCAGAAATGTAAGCTGGAAATCCTGCAGCATTCACGGTCACCTGACACAGCTCTCTCAGGTGGAAAATAGGATAGTGCATAGCCATAGGGAGAGTAGCAATAGTAGGGAAAGCTCCTTAGGGATGGAGAAGAAAGCTATTCCCAGTGATAACTTGATGCTTCCTAGGTTGAGGTCTGCTTCCCACCCTGCCAATATGGAACTTGCAGGTCTTACCCCTTTCACAGTTTAGAGCTCCTAATGGAACTGATTGAGGAATGCAGTGTTGTAGCTGTGCCAGTCCCAAGATATTAGAGAGAGAGAGAAGGAGGATGAGGCAATATCTTTTATTGGACCAACTTCTTTTGGTGAGTGAGAGAAGATTTTGAGCTCACACAGAGCAATTCTTCAGGGCTGGATGGTAATAGCATTGTAATTTTCTTTCAAATATTAAAATAGCAAAACTGTTCTATATTTTAAAAGAGCTTTTGTTGTAAATAGATTTCCACCCTGTCTTTTCCCACACACCACTATTCTTTGTTTCCTCCTTTCAGAGGAATGCCCTCTGTTCTGTAAAATTTCACAGCTCAGTAGCTCAATTTGCTTGTTGTTCTACTTTTTCAAAGTAGTTCCCAATCTCTGTTAATTCCTTTTTTCTGTAACTCCGAATACACTGGTCTACAATTTTTGAGAAGTCGTCTGTTTCAGAGATAAAATGTGATATTTATTATGTATTTTGATGTGCTGAATTCAAATATGACAATTAAAACAACTGATTGGCTACTGTTTCTAAGATATTTAAGTTTTTACATTTTATGTCTATGTATATTGTGTAGATAGTAGAGTTTTAATCAGAAATTGTAAACCTAGGTCTTTTCATGTGTTTATGGTTGCTTTACATGATAATATTTCACCTGTCCTGTTTATGTAACACTTTAAAAATCAGCAAAAGGGTTATAGAAATAAAATGTATTATGAAACAAAAGGCAAAAAACTATTATGTACATTGTTTAGTCCTATTCATTGTCTACTCGGCGCTTCTTGGCTTTTCTCTTGTATTCATTAAATGGAGCATCTCTTGTCACTGTCCAGCAATAGTCTGCAAGCATTGATGGGCTCCATTTGCCCTGATAGCCTGCCAGGAGATTCCACTGCCGTAGTCTGGAGCCCAACAGCTCTGCCTTACTCTTGGGTAGTTCCAAATCCCTGACAAGGTCATTTAGTTCACCTTGTGTTCTGAGGTGTGGTTCAGAGGAGGAGGATGGGAGAAAATGTGGGTCCTGTGACATTGATGGTTCAGGACCAGAAGTTTCATCCTCTTCCTCTTCCTCGTCTGACTCAAGTGAGAATGATTCTGGTGCATCAGGAACTGGCAGTCCTTCTCCGTGGGGTACTGGGCGTATAGTTGATGGAATGTTTGGATAATGCACAGTCCACTTTTTCTTCTTCGACACACCTTTCCCAACTGGAGGCACCATGCAGAAGTAACAATTGCTGGTATGATCTGTTGGCTCTCTCCAAATCATTGGCACTGCAAAAGGCATAGATTTCCTTTTCCTGTTCAACCACTGGCAAAGATTTGTTGCACAAGTTTTGCAGCATATGTGTGGGGCCCACCTCTTGTCCTGATCTCCAATTTTGCAGCCAAAATAAAGGTGATAGGCTTTCTTAACCAGAGTGGTTATACTGCGCTTTTGTGATGCAAAAGTCACTTCACCACAAACATAGCAGAAGTTATCTGCACTGTTCACACAAGTACAAGGCATCTCTGCTCACTTTGGCTAAACAGAAATGTGTCCCTTTGCAAAATCAAACACTGACAAAGAAGAGAGCAAGACACTGTATGATTTCTAGAGCTGATATAGGGCAATTTGTTCAGCAGAGTTATGTAAGCTTCATTATGATTGCATCATCCATGACTTCTAGGAATAACATGATGCAATTCATATCATGTATGATGCAATACCAGCTTCAGATTGCATCATTCATTGTTTTGCCTAAAAAGCAAGTACTGTCCAAACCCAGTCATAGATTTATTCATAGATCCAGTCAAAGATGTATTTTAGTCATTTCTGATTTAAATTGAAATCCTTTCCCTTTATAACTTACTTATCCTCCACCATTCCCAAGTCAAGGGTCGTATATACTGACCCAATAGCATATCTTGAAAACTAGAGCGAATCAACAATTTTAAGCATCATTTTCGTTCTCAGTGACCCAGAATTAGTAAAGTTGGACTACATTTATTTCAGAAGCATTTTGGCTGTAGAGCAGGGATACCTGAAGAAGAGCTCTGCATAAGCTCAAAAGCTTCTCTCTCACCACCAGAAGTTGGTCCAATAAAAGATGTTACCTGACACACTTTGTCTCTCTGATTGAAGAATGGCATTTCTGACCCACACAAAATGCCAATATTTCAACATTTGTTTTCATCCCAAATCAAGCTGGAAAGTCAAAATATTGAAACTTTTCACAGACTCCCATGATGCACTGTGGCAGTGCAGCAGCAGGGAGAGACCACTGTGTGTTGTGGGAGATGTAATCCACCTAGAAAGCAGGGCCCGCAGTGGAGAAGAATCATACATAGGGCTGGAAGGGAGGGCTGGACTAAGTAAACCTAGACCATCTTTGACCATCCAATGACAGGGATTTCACAATGTCCCTTGTGTAACAATGCGGCTTCTGATGGGACACAACTGAGAGTATCAATTCAGGACAAATTGCTTAGAATAAGGCAGTTACAGCCCAAAGCTGGAATTCCTTTACGCACACCAACCCAGCCAAATAGAGAAGACTTTGGTTTTACCTCACTGGCTAACCAGAAGTCATAAAAGCAAGTCCCTCAGATATTCCAATTGCCTTGTATCACCATCAGCACCACTCCTTATGGGGACAAATGGTTATGAAAACCAATACCCCAGTAAAATAAAAAAGGTTCTCCCAATCCCAAAGGACCCAGACCCAGACCCAGGTCAATATACCAATTAGATCTCTTACCCACAAATCACGCTCTTGCCAATCCTTTAGAATCTAAAATCTAAAGGTTTATTAATAAAAAGAAAGAAATATAGATGAGAGCTAAAACTGGTTAAAGGAATCAATTACGTACAGAGCTGGCAAAGTTCTTGATTCAGGCTTGTAGCAGTGATGGCATTAACTGCAGGCTCAAATCGAGTCTGTGGAGTACATCCACAGCTTGGATGGGTCATTCCGTCCTTTGTTCAGAGCTTCAAGGTAGCAACGTTCCTCCAGAGGTAAGAAGCAGGATTGAAGACCAGATGGAGGAGATGCAGCAGCCTTTTATAATAGCTTGCCATGCAACCTGTGCCTCCTTTGTTCCAAAAACAAGCTACACAGCACATAGCATAGAGAAACCTTAGGGTTCTGTCCATAGGCATGTCCCTGCATACCTTGCTGAGTCACAAGGCATATCTACCTTCACTCAATGGGTCAGCTGTATAGCTGATGGTCCTTAATGGGCCATCCAGCAGGCTAGGCAGTGCTAATGCCAAATTCTCTGAGGTGTTACCCAGAAGCATAGCACAGCTTTGAAATACTTATAACTTTAAATACAAAAATGATACATGCATACAGAGAGCATAATCATAGCCACAAATCATAACTTTGTCCTAGATACCTTACTTATCCTCCTTTGTACAAGATTTGGTGCCACTATATGACTTTGGTTGCAACAATGCTCTACATGGTCACAGTTCATGTCAATAACATCACCCCTTGGAAGCCTGTTCTAGAGCTTTACTAGCCTGACAATTAGAAAGTTTTTCCTAATATCTAACCTTGATCTCCCTTATTGCATAGTAAGCCAATGGGAGGACCTGGAACTACAATTCCCATGAGATACCACAGTAGCTCTGGTAGATGCAAGAGGCTAATTCTGAACAAAAAGGAGACATTGTTTTGATTTTTCCAGTGGAAAATCCTGGCAAAATTGCTCTTTCCCAAGGAAAAATATCAAGTTTTAGCAAAACCCCATTTTCCATTAAAAATATTTTCTCTGAAATTTTCCAACCAGACAAATCTGCCAACCACCAGTCTTAGAGGAGGCAGTAGCTAAAACTCCACAATCTCTGCAGTGCAGCATTGACGGGGTTGTTTGTCTCCCTCCAGGGTTTCTTCCATGGAGGTCCTCTGAGCACTGAAAATCTGGGGAGAAAATACAATGTCCATAGAAAACACCATGTTGCCTACTGGAAGGCTAGACAGGCATGCAGAAGAAAGGTCATTGTTTATTACTAGAAATACTGCCATTCAAAACTAAATTTCCTAAGCAATTCTGACATTACACAAGAGAGACTCCTTTAGTCTGTACAATATAACAAGTGTCCTCACAGAACAGCCAGAGAAACAGATTCCAAATTCAGGAGTTCCATAGATTCCAGTGCCAGAAGGGACTATTCTGATCATCCACTCTGACCTCCTGCATAACACAGGCCAGACAGCCTCACCCAGTGATGCCTGCATCACACTCAATAACTTCTGGTTGAGCTAGAGTATTATCCAGATGTTGAAAAGAGTACAGCTCTGGTGATCAGGTCTCCTTATTACCTTACTGTATTGAGACAAGTCACTGTAGCCAGCACTTGTAGGCCCCCAATCCTAGAAGCTTTTAGAGAGATGGAAATCCTAGGTGAGCACATACATCTAAGCCATTGAAAAAGACTTCCCTTAAAAAACAAGTGACTAACTCAATGGAGCAGAGTCTTTTCCAGGAGCTTTTAAGTATCGACTTGTTATGGCTGTTCTTACAAAATCATGCTTGTGCTGGGGCCTCAGACATGCACACTTCTAATTTATGAGAGCTAGTCAACAAAGACCTGCAATCCCGGGAGCGATGGCTATTATTAACATGAGTCGATATTTTTGAGACACCAGACGAAAGCATCAAGGAATGAAAGCCCATTAGCAGGTTTGCCAAGTTTCCTTTCCCTCTCCAATTTTAGGACCTGGCTTTTCAAGGATATGGCTGTAAATGACTAGGCCAGTGGGATGTAGACCCAGAAATGTAAATGAGCAGGGCAAAAAAACCCTCAATACATGTTAAATACAAGTATCAGAGGGTTAGCTGCATTAGTCTGGCTCTTTAAAAGCAGCAAAGAGTCCTGTGGCACCTTACAGACTAACAGACATATTGGAGCATGAATACCCACTTGTACCCACATGTAGTGGAATGCATCCAACAAAGTGGGTATTCACCCACAAAAGCTCATGCTCCAATACATCTGTTAGTCTATAAGGTGCCACAGGACTCTTTGCTGCTGTTAAATACAAGTGACCCAGAAAACCAGTGTTTCTACTGGAAAAGATAGGAGCCTACTCTTCATTCACAAAGAGGTTTCAGCTTGATCAAAATAATGTTTAAGGACCGACGTTCAGTTTTATGGCTGCTGTGCATAATGTCTGAGGTCTTGCAAAGGAAATAATGTGTCAGAGTCTTATGCATTTTCTTATGGGAGAAATCTGGAGTTGGTATTATCTAAAACAGCAGTTTTCAACTTGATGGACTACAGCACCCTGGGCAGGGGGTGGGGGGGGGATGGTCATGAAAGGCAACTGTATAGTAGCAAAGCACTGAAAGTTTCATTTCAGTGTAAAGCAAAGAATCTCATTCCCCATACCCCCTTCCCCTTTGAGGATCAAGGACACTGTCAGACCCCAAAACATGTGCACACACATGAATTATACATGCTTATCCTTACCATGGTGAACAAGGAACCATCTACAAAATGACACAGCTTATCAGTGGTAAACAGCGGACACCAACAAACACTCTCATCAGGAACAAACAAGGACACCTCCTTACAACCGAAAAAGAACAAGAAATGCACTGGGCAGAGCATTTCAAATAATTGCTGAACAGGAAGCCACCTAAAGAGGAAGCAAACATCCAGGAAGCAGAAGATGATCTTGGTCTCAATACAGACACCCCAACTAAGGAAGAGACCAAATCCATCAAGCCATCAAATCCTTAAAAAAATGGGAAAGCTCCTGGCAACGATAACGTGAATGTAGAATTGTTCAAGGTAAATCCTGTTAGCAGCATCTATCCTGGCCCCTCTATTTACATCAGTCTGGGAAAGGGAAAAAGTGCCAGATGAGTGGACCAATGGGGTTATAGTGAAGATACTAAAGAAAGGAACTCAAGTGATTGTAATAACTGGCATAGTATCACACTTTTATCTGTGCCAAGCAAAGTACTGTGTAAGATCATAGTCCAGCATGTCTCAGAGGCAGTTGATAGTGTTCTCAGAAAAGAGCAAGCCGGTTTTTAGAAAGCGCGTGGATGCACAGACAAGATCTTCACTCTACAAAACATAATAGAACAATTTGTAGAATGGCAACAGCTGCTCTACATAAACTTCATAGACTTTTTGAGAAAGCTTTTGATAGCATTCACAAGACCAGCGTATGGTGCATTGTGCTGGCATATGGAATCCCCTTCCGTATAATCAACATAATCAAAAGCTTTTATTTCAACTTTACATGCAGTGTTGATCACAGTGAGCTCAGTTTTGAAGTCAGAACAGGAGTATGTCGGGATGTCTCATGTCTGCAATCCTCTTCAAGATTGCCATCGACTGGGTAATGCAGCATACAACAGAAGACATGCCAGGAGGCATTAAATGGACACCCTTCTCATCCCTTAAAGATCTGGCCTTCTCAGATGATCTCACTCTCCTATCACATACCCAACACTATATACAAGAAAAAACAACTCGACTCAACCCATTCAGCCAGCAAATTGGACTGAAAATCAATTACAATAAGACCAGGATTATGATCTGCAATATTGCCTCACCATCAGCAGTACAGAGAGAGGATCACGTTCTCGCCAATGTAGAAACATTCACACACTTGGACAGCACCATCAGCCAGGAGGTAGAACAAGCCAGGACATCCGGAACAAAATCAGTGAAGCCAGGAATACCTTCAGGAGCTTAAGTACAGTCTGGAAATCATCAGCATACAACACCAAAACCAAGCTCAAGATTTATCAGAGCTGCATGCTTTCAACATTACTTTAAAGTGCAGAATGCTGGGGAATGAGAAAGTATGACATGCCCAAACTGTCTTCATTCCATACAATCTGCCTCAGAAAAATCCTCCGTTTCTTTTGGCCCAGAACAATCTCAGACCAAGATCTATTGACACAGTGCATTCAAGAAGATATGAACACCATCATTGCCAGGACCCATTGGAGATGGATTGGTCATGTGCTTCAGATGGAAACTGATTCCATCACCAGAGTAGAAATAAGATGGACACCTGAAGGCAAGCAAAAACAAGGCTGCCCAAAACCAACATGGCGAACAGCTGTGGAAGCCAAGCTGAAAAACCTGGGGCAGAGCTGGGGGACCATTGAAAGACCTGCCAGAAACAGATAGGAGTGGAGGAGCTTTGTCGCTGCCCTAAATGCCAGAGATATAATATGAACATGATGATGATGATGATGATGATCCTTAGTACATTTGTATTCTTACTTTTATTGTGAAGGGGGCCATGAAAGGTTTTGTACTTCAACAAAAGGGTCATCAGTCTAACAAAGTTGAGATACTTGCCTACATGCAAGGAAACTTCTTTCTGATAGTGCACAGATAGTGATGTTCACCATCAGTCACTGAAGGAAAAGCCCCAGAGAGAGCATAGGTAGGGGGAAGTCGGAGATCAGGATGATGGGCCTAGTGTTGGAGCAAAAGTCACAAGTCTGGAATCAGAGCTGAGGAGCAGAGCCTGAAGCCAGCTACTAGAGCTGAAGTCAAAGGTTAGGAATCAGAGCTGAAGTCAGAGGTTAGGAATCAGAGCCAAGAGTCAAAAACAGGTTACCTGGAGTGAGGCCCAGCTAGATCCAAAGCAGGACCCTAAGACTAGCACAAGACAGGCACTATCACAGGCAGGGTGAACGTTCCAAGTATCCGTGAACTGCTGCTGGGCTTATGAGCAAGCCGGCTGGCTTCCTCAGGCAAGGAATTGTATCTGGTCTATCTGGTGCATCCCAACTGTGCTTGTCAGGCTACCAGGAGACTGAGCTTGTCTAGCCGCAGGGCCTTATTCCTACCAGTGGGTAGGTGAGGTTGTGTGAAAATGGTCCCTCGGTCTCAAGGAAAGAGCATCTGACACCACCCCACCACACACACACACACACGCAATTACCAATAGCATCTTACATCTGCTTTGCACAAAAGTAACACAAGGGGAAAGGCTGTGGACAAGCAGGCTCCATACATAGACATGTGTTGTCAGCAAAGCAGGAAAAAAACGTCCAAAATCCCCAGGGTGTGTTAACCTCCAAGACATGCTGCAAAGCTCATCTTTTCAGGGGAGCTATTGTAGAGGGAGATGGGGCACAAAGGGGGAGTGCTCAGCATGATGAGATATTTCCTTTTATCGGTGCTGTGTGAACAGTCTGTTTAGCTATTCTCATACTTCGTGGGGTTGCCACTGGTTCCTTCTCGTTATATAATCTGTGAGTAGGATTTTTCAGAAGAGCTCAGCCTTGAGCTAACTCTGCTCCCATATAAGCCATTGGGAGTTCTACCTTTGTCTTCAATGGGACAAGAGTTCTCTCAATACTGGGCGCATTTGAGAATCCCATCCTGTGTTTTTACACGACTGTCACCATTATTGGTGCCTAGAGCAGGAAACAGGTCCCTTTTTGTCACTACTGTTACTAATAGTCCAATGATTCGGTTTCATTTTAGAGTCGATTTGACTTAGCGACAGCCTTTGCTCAGGAGAGACCCAGATCATTATTAGGGTGCATTGGGGGAAGCTTTCATTGCATCCGTCTGCAATCTGATGTGTTTGGCTGAGTGCTAGTCCCTGTTTGTTTGAAGACAGAAAGTGGACTTCTGGCTTGTGAAAGCTATTGGAAAGTTCCCTCTTTAGCCTCAGATCAGGTGTCGCTTGGTCAGTACTACGAACTTCCCACTCCTCATTGTACTCTAACAACTGGCTCCCGCACTTAGCAGGAGGCTCCCACTCCAGATGGCAGGGCAGTGAGATTTCTAGATCATTCAGTCCTTGTGCTTTCCAATGAGCATGCCAGCGAGCCTGTCGATTACTGCTAATGGAGGGCATACTTTCCACAGCGGGATACCTGTCATGCAGGAACTGAAAAGAGACCAACTCATGTGACTTGGGCCATCACTGGTCATGATTTTCAGTTATTTTCCATGAGCTTATATTAAAATAAAGATCACACAGGGCCCAAGACCATCATGGATATAGCGCTAAGTCCTCAGCTGGATTTCGATCAATGAGGCTGTGATAAGTAGCAATAAAAGAGAATCTTCAAAACCTTGGCTCTGTAAGTGTTCCATTCAGTTGGCTAGAGCATGCATCTGAAACGTAGGAGACCTCTGTTCACAGATCTTCTTCCTCTCTGGAGGAGAGGGGGAGAATTGAACCTGGTTTCCAGGATCCCAGCTAAGCACCCTAAGTACCACAACCACTACCACTACCTCCTCCAGCCATTTTGTGTGCAACAAGGCAGGGGCCTAACTCATTCCATCAGGAAATGCCTGCTGTGTGTAAATTGCCTGACTCCAGGAGACAGGTTCCAGTTTGTGGATCACTAAGGTGCCTCCTGGCAGCCTGGACATTGGCACTTATCTCTGAGAGAAGGGCAGGGCTTAGCACACTCACTGTCAGGGACCAAGGCCCAAGCTGAGCCAGTCTCCAGGTAACCTACTGAGCAAACCTGGCCTGTAGCAAGCTGCCTGTGTCATAATATAATTTCCAATTCTGAACCTTAGCGTCCAAAATATGGGTACTAGCATGAATTCCCCTAAGCTTAATTACCAGCTTAGATCCTGTAGTGCTGCCACCAATCAGGACTTAGAGTAGAGTGCCTGATAAACTCTGGTCTCCCCCAAAACCTTCCCTGGGGACCCCCAAGACCCAAATTCCTTGAGTCTCACAACAAAGGGGAATAAACCATTTCCCTTCCCCCTCCTTTCTTCCTCCCAGCTCCTTTCCGCCCTGGGTACACCAGGAGATCACCGTAATTCAAACTCCTTGAATCACCACACAGAGAGGAATGATACCTTCCCTTCTCCTCTTTTCCCTTCACCCAGAGGCAATCCAGATTCAAACTCCGTGAATCTAAAACAAAGAGGAAATTCACTTTTCCCTTCTCCCCCCTGCTCTCTTTCCCTTCTCCCCACCAATTCCCTGGTGTGTACAGACTCAGTTCCTTTGAGCCTTAACTAGGAGAAAAAAATCAGACAGGTCTTAAAGAAAAGCTTTTAATAAAAAGAAAGAAAAAAGGTAAAAGTTTCTCTCTGCAATTTAGATGGTAAAAAGTTACAGGGTTTGTCAGCTTATAGAAACTAGAAAAAAGCCTCCCCCCCAGCAAAATACAATTTAAAATACTTCCAGCAAATTACACATTTGCAAATAAAGGAAAACAAATAAAAAGACTATACCGCCTTTCTACCTTTGTACTCACAAAATTGGAATAGAAGATTAGAGAGCCTGTAGGTACACGTAGTCACTCTCAGAGCCCAGAGAGAACAAAGCAAAACCCAAAAAACACAAACAAAGGCTTCCCTCCACCAAGATTTGAAAGTATCTTGTCTCCTGATTGGTCCCCTGGTCAGGTGTTTGGTTCCCTGTTTGTTAACCCTTTACAGGTAAAAGAGACATTAACTCTTAACTATCTGTTTATGACAGCCTGATTGGCTGCACTGCCTGATTGGGGGAAGAGTCAGCTAGAGCTTTGACAGCACCTGTGTCTGCCTTGGATTTGCCTTTGCCTCACTTCAGGTAAGCTGGCTCTGACCTCAGCCCTGGTTCCTGACTTTGGCTCTGGTCTCTGATCTTGGACTCCCTTTCCTGGCTACTGATTCCTGCTCCAGCTACTAGGCAGGATCCCCTGCGTTCTGGTCCTTGAAACTCTCCTCTTGTCAGTATCTCCCACTGACCAGCTGAGGTGGCTCCCTACTTAGCATGCTGGCTTCTGTGGGTCATGTCTGTAGGCACCTCTTTGTCCAAGGCCCTGTATAGGTAGCCTAGGTGCCTACCTTGGCTTTGAAGTTTGCAGTGCTGTTCCTGGATTTTCTAGGTGCCTAAAATTTAGGACCTGTGGTTTTCCACCAGGAGCCTTCCATTTTGATGCATGAGGCTTTTGCTCTTAGGCAATCTCTCTGCACATACTTTCCTTTCAACTCTAGTGGCATTCATTAAATCCCCAAATTGAGAAAATAAAATGTTAATAGCTCTTCAGAAGGCTGCTCTGTGCTACCCAATACTCCTTAGAAAAGATAAGTACTCAGAGCAAACCCTTAAAGGGACAGAGTGGGTTTTTCAAAAGTAGCTATGGGAGTTAGGATCAAAATCTAACTGAAAATCGCTGGGGATTTGTGCTCCTGAATCACTAATCTGCTTTTGAAAATTCTGCTCAGAATGTTAATTCAAAACACCCATTTCTCTCACAGTTTTTCATTACTCATATTAACGCTCTTTAAAGATAACTAAAACCAAAAGAGAAGAGCAAAGACATCTTGTCTGTTCCTGCAGCACACGTGCACTTCGTGCATCTGACAGCACTTGAGTGTCACCGGGGATGCTGCTGGTTGGGGGCACTTTGGGAAATCTGACCTGTTATAGGTAGGGCCCTACCAATTTCACAGCCATGAAAAATGTGTCACAAACCATGAAATTAGCCCTTCCCTGTGATATTTGATCTCCCACTTGCTGCTGGGATTGCCTCAGCCAGGGGACTCCTAGCTGCAAGTCCCCTCCTGGACTGTTCTTATGAGAGAAGGGAGATCAGACCCACCTCTGAGTTCTTCCCACTGCTGCAAGAAACTCTGAGGCTGGGTAGCAGCCCCAGAGGTTCCTCCAGCTGGAGGAAGCTTGTGGAGGCAAGTCCAATCTCCCCCTGCTGCTGGGAGCACCTCACCTGGGCTCCTAGCTGTGAGTCCCTGCCGGGATGAGGAGGGACAGGATTTGTCCTCCCCTGCAGGGCTGCTGGGGGGTGGGGAGATCAGCCCCACATCAGGTACCTTTTGGGCTGGGACCCCCACAGTTACAGCACCATGAAATTTCAGATGTAAATAGCTGAAAATGGGAAATTGACCAATTTTAAAACCCTCTGGCCTTGAAATTGATCAAAATGGACCATGATTTGGTAGGGCCCTAGTTATAGATGATGAGTTCTTTATCATGTCCCATTGTTTATAGTCAGTTTTACATCTGTCAATAGTCAGTTTCACTTCCTTTCACTTTGTTCACTGTATGAACAAACTGGTCTAATATGTGCATTGCTGAAACAGGTGCTCACATGCTTGCTCTTCCTAACAGGCCATGGAAGGTTTAATGGCAGCTGCTTACATTTCAGGAGCTAGCAGGATGCTGCCAGTTAATTATCATATTATTTTCTTGTAGAAGTTGTATGGGCCAGATCCTCGGCCTGTGAAAAATATCAGCTCCATTGACTTCCATGCAGCTATGATATTTTACACAAGTTGAAGATGATTTAGTTGAGGATTGGTCCTGCTCTGAGCAGGGGGGTGGACTAGATACCTCCTGGGGTCCCTTCCAACCCTGAGATTCTATGACCTAACCCTAAGTACTTAATTTCTAAATCTTCATTTTTTAGGAAGAGTCATAGAATATTTATACAACTCACAAGAGCCAATCCTGACAGGAGGGTTCAGTGAGCCAGAGAAGTGGAGTCTTTCCCACCATGACCCTCATCCAGACACTCTCTCTGACATGGCAGGAGGGAGCAGTGGTATTGGAATGACCCTCAATATCTGGTGGAAGCAGAGGGTGCCTGGGGGAATTCAGGACCCATCCACTGGATCAGCAAAGCAGTGGCGGGTGCTGTTGTGTGTATGAAACATTAAGAATATAAGGAAACAACAGGGAAAGAGCTGGGTTTCAAATAACGGTTTTTACTAACTATATACAAACATACAAGGCCTAGCTCCTAGAGCTGGTTGGCAAAACATTTTCAAAATATTTTGACAAACAATGTGTTTTTCATCAAAATGAAAACATGCCAATTTCAATGAGCTTTTGTTTTGAAAAACTCCAAAATGAAGCATCTTTATAATGTCAAAATGTCCCGTACTGACACTTTTGGAATGAGACATTTCAATTTTTCTTTTCAAAATGGATTTTATTTATTTATTTATTACAAAAAAGTTTTAAAAGATAAAAATCAGAACAAAATGTTCGGGTTTTAGTGGTACAAAACTCTTTGACCTGATTTTTTTTTTCTGAATTTCATTTTGTGAGAAGTCTGAACAATTTGTTTTTGTTCTGGTTTGAAATTTACAAAAAAAATGGCAGAGTTTCTTGCAAAATGGAAAATCTGGTTCCTGCCCAGCTCTACTAGATAAGAGCAGCAGTGCATTTAGTTAGGTCCCTGTGACATCTGCAGTAGAAGACAGGAAGGCTTGTAGGGGACTATCAAACTACTTAAAGGGATGCTACCCCACACGCTACAAAAAGAGATGGTAGAGGTGTTTCAGGATTCTTCTGCTGAAAGAACAGCAGCCAGACATGACTTGTATTGGAACCGCAGGGCTAGCATGGTGCTTGCTTCTGGAAAAGTCCGTTCATGTTTGGGGAGGAAATAGTTCTTAGCACTGAGAGGATCTCGTCAGTAAGGTTCCCGCCAGTGATCAGAGAGATTCTGCAGAAAGGCTGGAGGTTCTAATTCTTGCAAATGTTCCAAAACACTTTTGTATACTTTTCTCTCTTTTCCTCCAGTTTGGCTCCCTCTAGCTATTCCACCTGAATGTAAGGAAGCCACTAATGATTACAAAATTTAAAGATTATTAATTAAATCTAACTTACATCCTAACTCCAGGGCCTGGCCAGCCTGATATTCTTAAATGCAGCTAATGTGCTGCACACACTGAAATGACTCCCCTGTTACTTGTCTGTGTGTTTAAGCAAATAAGATAATAATGTCTTGGAATTTCTTATTCAGAGCAGAAATGAAAAGAGGCATCTTTCTTTTTCTGCTTTTGTTTCTCACTAGACATTCTACAAAGTCTTTTGTTTGCTTTCAGTTTCCTCAAGTACATGAACACCTGCCGAAGGAGGTGCTCTGCCACATGTCATTTTCAGTAGGAGACAAGATGGGCTCTGGAACTAGTGGTAGGATTCAAACATGGTGACACTCTTAACCCATAAATGAAGCTTTGGGGTCACTCTGGGTTTTGTTTCACTTTGGACCAGATTCTCATACCCTTACTCATGCTGAATAGTATCTTCTCAGTGACTAATCCCACTGAACTCAATAGGGCCACACTGGAGTAAGGAATGGGTACAACATGAGGAAGGGTTTTGTACCTTGTCTACTCAAGAAATTATTCTGGAATAGCTACTCCTCATTAACTATTCCTACCTAACTCCATGTGTGGACCCTTATTCCAGAATAAGAGTGTCCACACATGGAGTTCATGTGCTTCAAATTCCCCCTTACACATAAAAAAGTTAATCCAGAATAAAGTATCCAAGTCCTAAGACTCTGATCCTTCGAGTTAGTCTGAGTTCAATGTAATGGGTGGCACATAACTGCACCCCTTGACCCGAAAAAATCAGATCCTGAAAGCAATTGTGCCTGAGACACACTTGGCAGAGGTGTGATCTAAACTTAAGATTTACTATCATTTTTTTGTCTGTTATGAGTGATTTGATTTTTTTTTCCCTCCCAACATACAGTTGTTCAAGTAAAGCTCTAATGTAGCTGTAGTTATACCAGTTTAACTGTGCTTGTATCAGTATAGCTTATACTGATTGGGGGAACGCAAAGCACTACTGTACTGATCTAACTATGTCTACATCGGGGGGGGGGGAGTAGCTCAGTGTTTTGAGCATTGGCCTGCTAAACCCAAGATTGGGAGTTCAATCCTTAAGGAGGCCATTTAGGGATCTGGGGAAAAAATCTGTCTAGGGATTGGTCCTGCTTTGAGCAAGGGGTTGGACTAGATGACCTCCTAAGGTCTCTTCTAACCCTGACATTCTGTGATTACAGGCAAGTCTTATCTTGCACACATTTAACATGCACAAAGTCAGCTTTGCATGGTCAACAAAAAACAAAAAAAAGAGAAACATAACAATTTAAATACTGTACCTGTAGTGCAGGCAATTCTGCCCACCATTACACTCAACGTAATTTTGACTATACACAATTTTCACTTTACGCACTGACAGCAGAACGTAACCCCAGTGTAAGATGAGACTCACCTGTACTGGGTTTTGCTGGTATAACTATACTATCAAAACCCTCCTAGCTCAGACATAGGCTAAAGATCAGTCCCTCTGGAGCTCCTCACTTCCCTGTGGCACAGGGAATACACCCATTGTCAGATGCAGTGTGCTCCCCACACTATATATGCCAGCTGGTGTGGTGTGCAGGAGCACTGATTCTTCCTATTCCTTAGCCTATCTGCTTCTGAAGGGGGGGCCTTTGACGAGAAGACTTTGTTCCGCCTTCTACCCAGACCCAAGAACTGGCAGCTCCTAAACAATGAGGACAGGCCAGGACCCAGCCATCATCTTGCTCACAGCAAGAAACTAGTGTTTGCCTCCAAGCCCGATCTCAAATGGAGTCCCAGCATGGCCTGCTGTAGGACTTTGTTGAGCCACTTCCAACATCTCTGCAAACATTTTCCTTCAGCAGCAGCCCAGCAGGCCATTGGGTTCTATTTGCATTACTATACAAATACTTTCTGCTGTGAACAATGTAAGAAATCATTGCCTATTGTGTCTGAGCTCCCGTAATGTCTACTCGAAAGAGAACCAATTCTGTTATAGTAAAACATTGTGCAGAAAACCTAGTTCTATTTCATTTTTTATTTTCTTCTTCTGTGATCTGGTGACACAGAGTAATTGACACTGTGTGCTGACCTCTTGCACAAATATTACTGTTTCTGAGTTGTCTGAAATGGAATTTCACTTTAATACCACACCGAGTTTTCTGTAATATGCTAAAGAGGAAATCGGTGAAGAACCTCTTAGGCAGCCACTAGTTCCAGCAGCAGGCAATGACAAGGTGACCACTCATAAGCATTTCACTTAGCAGCAGGAAGGCACCTTGTTCATACAGCTCCCTAACACTGGGTTATCAAATTAACCAGCTTCTGCCCACTGAGAACACTGTGCATTTATGTAGCCACTCAGATCCCAAAGGACCCTACATCTCTTTGCAAATATGTCTGTCTCTTCACTGAAGGAAATGACTTCCCCTGACATGCAGCTGCTGGAGTGACATGTAGCAGCTCCATACCAGTACATAGCAACACTAAACACAGAACAGTAACAGAAAATAGTTTATCAGACTGAAAATAGAGGGGGAATCTAGATATACAGCACATAATGTAGTTGGAATTTAAGCCTGGTGTAAACATGGTTTTTGTAGCCATATAACTATATTGGTTGGGGGGGGGGGTGATGTTTTTTACCAATATAGTTACCATGATACAATCCCTAATGTGAACATGGTTAGTTATACTGCTGCATATCTCACACTTATGCCTTTCTAGTCCATGTATGTCTCGGGGCAGTTAATGGGGAGTTCAGGCTCAGTCTGCCTGTGACTGCCTTATGAAGGCCCCATCTGGGGTAACTGACTGTGGCAGGGGCTGATTCAACAAGCACCTGGGACTAATAAAGGCCAGTGAATGGGAAACTCCTAACTGGGGCAGGAAACTCCCGTAGAGTGGAGCTCCCGTGAGAGGCCTGAGTCAGAAGACTGAGTAGGGAGCCTAGAGAGGAATCTCTCTGGGGAGCCTGTAAGAGGTGCTCTTAAAGAGGAGAGGCTCCTAGCTGAAGGGCTGCTGTTGGCAGGTACCCAAGAGGTTCTGGTCTTAGCCATGGGTCTCCCAGTCACTGGCTGGAAGCCCAGCCTGGCAAGGATCACCCCTGTCCTTGGAGCAGAATCACAGGGAATGGACCTCCCTGACCCCTGACTCCAGAGAAGGATCCTTCTCTGGTAGAGGCAAATGGCCTATCAGCAGGAGGAGAGAGCAGTACCGACACCCTCTGGGGAAAAGCCTGGTTAGAGGCAAGCACTGGACTCAGGTGGAGGACAGATGAACTAAAAATGACTCTGGTCACCCAGCTGAGATGTTGGGATGAAGGCTTAGTTTATATTCTGTGTTGGCTTTTCTGTTAATCAATGAAACCCTCCACAGGGGGCACGTTCTTTAGCATTAACAATCTGTCTGGACTTGTTGATACCCTAGGGGAGGGAAAAATCAACTAAGGGCCTGCCCTCAAGGGGGTGAGCTGGGTCAGCCTAGAATGATGACCATGCAGAACACAGGGCCTTCCACGCTGCCTTCTATCTTGGCCAGTCTCCTGCTGCAGTCCTACCTCTTTCCCATGGCATTTTGATAGCTTTCAGTTCTACTTCTATTGTGCGTTTCCATGTCATCCTTGGTCCATCTCATCACCTCTTGCCCTGGAGGTTCCAGTTCAACACCTGCCTAGTTATTCAGGTCTGTGCTCCATATATGTCCTTGCCATCTCCATTTTTGTTCTGTAATCTCCAGTACTACAGGTTTCCCTTTCCCCCCCTTCCAGCAGAGCTATAAGCTATATGGATATAAACACCTTTAGGTTGATTTAACTACATCCACACCGGGGTGGGAGGAGACAGTACCATTTTAACTATTCCAGTATAGTGTCAGGTACAACATTTGTGCACAGACAAGGCCTAAGAAAATTTCATGATGGTGGTGATGATTTAGTTTACTTTATTAATTCAACTCCAAGAAATAGGCAATGTTCTTTAGAGAACATAGACTGAGGAAAGTGCAGGGCTGGCCTTACCATGCGGCGAACTGAGGTGGCCGCCTCAGGTGCCAGACTGGGGGGGTGGGGGCACGCCACTAGGACCCAGAGTGTAGAAAATTGTGTCTGCTGCTGGTGCATATGTATTCTCTCTGCTCTAGATGCACAGAGATGGTGGAGTGCTGTGCTGGAGGAGGGAGGGCACAAGAGACATAACAGGCAGACAGGAGAAAAGGTGAGAGGGAATAACAGAAAGCAGCAGGAGCTGCAGGGAGAGAGAGAAGGAGGAGCCTCATATGTACCTCTCCAGCACCCCCAGGAGCCTGGACTGATTCACACCAGTTTCTCAGGGAGCTTCCTGTTTCCTGCTGCTTCCTTGAACCCACCTGAGGAGAACAGACAGTCAGCTGAAGTAGTAGGAGCCAGTTAGGCCCTTAATATGCTGATATCTTCCCTCACTCAGCCCCTGCTACCAGCCTGCTTATTTGTCCCCTTCAATTGTGTGTTAAGAGCCACTCTAGCTGGCACAGCACAGCAGCCATGAGTGAAAGAAGAAAACGCCCCTCTGGGGCAGCATTCAGAAAAAGAAAGAAAGCAAAAGAAGCTTTTCTATCTAAGCAGGAAGGAGCTCTCCCGAGATACATAGACAGAAATGTTCACACTGAGCCTTCCAGCCCCAGTGAGGATGTGAGTGGTGAGGAGATGCCTGATCTTCCAGTTACTCAGAGTGCAGGTGACCTGGCAGCTACTGCAGCATCCATATCTCCATCTCCAGTGGCTGTAACCATGCACATTCCTGAAGAAAAGTGTAGATCAGAGAAGAGTGTGGTGGAGGCACAAGAAACAGCTGCTGCTGAGTTTAGTTCCTTAAGTCTAGAGCACCCAGGACTGTGAACCCACTTGAGCAGTAGCCTGAGGGACTTCCTTGTACTGCACGGGCCACAGCAAGTGAAAAACTTCATGTTCCCCGAAGACAATGAAAATAGAAGTTTCCATCCAACACATTACTGGCGTGAAATCCCCAGCAGTGACAAAGTGGAGAGGCCATGGCTTATGTACTCAAAAACCCAGAAAGCTGCATACTGGTTTTGTTGCAAACTCTTCCAGTCTAATGTTCCAGCCACATTGGGTTCTACAGGAACAAAGGACTGGAAAAATCTGGCTAGAAATCTGGCATGCCATGAGAAGGGAGCAAATCACCAGAGAGCATTCCATAGGTGGAAAGAGCTTGAGATGAGAATAAGGTTAAAGGCCACCACAGATGATCAGCATCAAGAGAAGATTGCATCAGAGTCTCTTTACTGGCAAAATGTTCTGAAAAGGCTCATTGCCATTGTGAGAATGCTTCCTACCCAAAACCTAGCACTGCGTGGCACTTCAGATCAGCCGTATGTGCCAAACAATGGAAACTTCTTTAAAATTGTGGAGCTGATGGCTGAGTTTGATGCTGTACTCCAGGAGCATCTAACAAGAGTCACCGCCCAAGAAATTTACACACACCACTACCTTGGAAAAACAATTCAAAATCAGATCATACCGTTACTGGCAACAAAAGTCAAACAGAAAATTGTGGCTTATCTGAAGTCAGCAAGATATTACTGTGTTATTCTGGACTGCACACCTGACATCAGCCATATGGAACAAATGACTTTAATGGTGCATTTTGTAACAACAACTGAACCTAGTGAAAATGTCCCTGCAATGGTGAGTGTCAGAGACCATTTTCTAGAATTTATTGACATTGATACTACAGGAGCTAGTATGACAAATGTACTTCTTAAAAAGCTGGAAGATATGGGAATTACAATAGCTGACATGAGAGGTCAGGGCTACAAAACTGGTGCCAACATGGAGGAAAGAACAGAGGAGTACAGACACTGATCCGAGAGTTAAACCCTCAAGCTTTTTTTGTCCTGTGCAGCTCAATGACATTCAATTGTCCAACTCCCTTCAACTCCTCTGAAAATCTCACCATAAAAATAGCCAACACACAAAGGAGGGGGAAAAGACTACATTTGGGGGGACATGCCCATTTGCCCTTAATTTTAATCCTGCTCAGCCCTTAACTTTCACCTGCTAGATATATATTATTTTCTGTCCCAAGCCCTCTCCACTTACCAATGTGTTATCTCCTACTTGGAGTCTGTTTTTGAGGTATACCTTCTCCTTTGCCCCTTTCCCTCCAGTCTTTTTTTCCTGGCCTCTCGCCACAGCTCACAGCAGTTTTTAGAATGTTAAGTCAGCTGATGTCAAATCAGCTCTTGGTGTGTGAAGGTGTTTGGTTCATGCATCCTGCCTTATAGCTCTGCATCGTCTTCTCCAGGCATCTGGGATCCACCTGTGGCTGATGGATGTAGCTTTCTCTACTGCACATCAGTGCAGGCATCTGGTAAGATGCCAGATCTTGCAAAAACTTCCATGGGATCTTTAATGATCCCAGGTTCGCCGGATCTCAGACAACACCTCTGTTGCAGGGTGCCTGGCCCCTTTAAGGGAAAATGGCACGAGCTCTGCCTGTGGCATAACTAATTAGTAGATTCCCAACCTGAAGGGAGTAGGGAACTACAGGGTCCAATGATAGCTTAATGGACACCTAGACCTCAAAAAGGGCTGTGAAAGATCAGTCAGGGTTGTGGAACCACAGGGAGCAAGCTGGGTTGCTGCACAAGGCCCTGAAGGATGTGAAGGGACTTCAGGGAATCAGACTGTGAGAAACCAGGGGATGGCCAGCAGAGAAGTTGGTTTCTCTGAGCCAGAGAGAAACTAAGAGCAGGGGAGTGAGTGGATAGACATAAGGGAACTGAGAAAGTGAGCAGAAAAGGAACTCAAGCGGGAAGAAAGCACTTTTTGTTTGTTTAGACATTTATCCAAAGTGATCTGGACCAGATGTGAGTCTGACTTAGCCAGAGGGCTAAGTTGTGGACAGAAACAGGCCACTGCAGGGCCAAGGAGGTCAAAGCCCCTGTAACGCCATGCTTTGATGCCAGAGAGTGCTACAGCAGTGGGTGAAACTGCTTACAATCTCCTAGATATAGTTTGATCTCAGAGTGGAAAGTGCCTGCTCTATATAGTAATAGGAAGTAACTTACAGAGATAGAGTAAAAAAGGAAGATTGGAGCCAGAGAGCATGAACTAGTGAACGAGTTCAGAGTGCAGCAATACGAGGAAATCAGATTACATGGGAAAAAATGTGGAGATTAAGAAGCATAGTGAATAAGGTGCAAGATTTGGAAAATGTGAACATATATCAATTATTTGGTCCAGATGATACACATCTCAGGGTATTAATGCAATCAATTACAAAATGTAATGTTAAAGCTGGTGGGAAAAGGATTTTTTTAGCTGAAAATTTCAATTTCTTTTGGCAACCAAAACCCAGTTTCTGGCTGGACTTTGCCAGAAACTGAAAAAATCAGTTTTTGATTAAAAATACAAAAATTTAAAGGAAAATAGACACTATGAAAACTGTCATTTCACCAAAAACTCAATTTTCCATCAAAAGTTTCAACCACAATTTTTTCAACCAGCCCTAGTTACTGTGTCATGGATTACTTCTGAAAACTCACACACAACTTGTGAGCTATCAAAAGATTTACTCCTGGGGGAATTCTGCACCACTGTGCACGCACAGAATTTATGTCCCCCACAGATTCATTTGTTTCCCTGCACAAAAATGACTTTCTGACAGGGAAGCAAAGGGAAGCCAACAGAGCAGTCATGCAACCCGCACCAGCAGTATGTTTCAGGTGCCCCAGGCAGCCATCAGAGAGGTAAATCATTGTGTGGCAGGAGGTGGGACAGGGGAAGACCCAGCTGGTGATTCCTACCCTGCACCAGGCTCAGCTGCTAGTCCTGGCTGGGCTGGGACGGATGAAACTTCCTCTCCCCTTGCACGGCATCCAGGGCTGGGTCAGACCACGCCCAGATTTCTTTCCCAGCTGCAGGAAGCTCTGCAAACTCCTCCTCTCCTTCCCCTGCTTCCTGCACCCATGGCTCCTCAGCTGCAGGGGGAGGGATCCTTGTACAGGGAGCTGCTCCCCCATCTACCCAGCCCCTGTGCATCTAGACTCCTTCATACCCAGACCCTCCCACCAAGCATCACCACCCTCACTCAGAACCCCCCATGTCCTGGAGGGGAGCTGCAAAGTGATCTCCCAACTCTGTGCAACCCCACGTCCAGAGCTCTCCAATGCCATGCTCGAGCCTCAACATTTATTTGACAAATAAAATTTGCAGAATTTTAAATTATTGTGCACAAAATTTTTAATTTTTTGGTGCTGAATGCCCCCAGGAGTAAAGAAATGAACATAGTACAGATTTTCAAAAAAGAAAAGAAAATCTGTTACTCTTGCAATCATCATCCCCGATTAAATAAATTCTGACTAAAGAAACAAATATTAAAAGAATAGTCGAGCACCTAGAGATAAAAATGTGGACTCTGTGCAACATGGTTTATTAAAAAAGAAATCTTAACAAAGTTAATTTCTTTTTCTTAACAGAATTACAAAAATCAGTGGATGAAAGTGCAAGTGTGATATATTTAGATTTTAGTACAGCATCGGCTATTGTTTCTTACAATATCTCTTTAAGAAAAAGAGTAAACTAACTCAGAAAGAAGAATCTAAAAATAGTCTGTGTAAATACTGCAGGAAGGTGGGTGAAATCATGCACTTGTGCAAATGTATATCCAGCTAAATGGTCATGCCAAAATGATTATGTGGACATCTTTAAACATCCTTGAGTTCCCTCTTTCTGTTTAGAAAATTTCACTCATCCTATCAGGAAGCAGAAACAATGTCATGTGACTTAAGTAACCAATCACATACCAAAAATAATGGGTAGTGAATGGTTAGAGACATAATCAAAGCAACAGCCGACAGACTGAGTTATGTTTACACAGTTTCTTGAATTGTACTGGTTTGTTATTCTGAATTTTTTTCAAAGACTTTGTAAATAATTCATTAAAAGAAAAAAGGGCCAAATGCATTCAAAATTTAGTCACCAGCTCTTTTCAAGTGGATTGAAAGCTGGTTAAAAAGGCCAGAGAAAGGGTAATGCTAAACAACAGTACATAAAATTGAGAGAATTTACTTGATCACATAACAGACATTAGTGCTAGGTCCAGTCTTAACATCCTCATTAATGATCTGGAATTAGGAATAAACAGAAAATGAATTAAATTTGCAGGTGATACTAAATTGGGAGGAATTGTGAACGTCTACCACAAAGAAAACAGAATAATACAAAGGAACCTAACCACATGGACAAAAAATAACAATAATATTGAACTGGTAAATTCAAAGGTAATATGGTAAGGAAAAATTATCTACATCATACTTGAGAGGAGAAATATAAGAAGCAGTAATGAGGAAAAGGTCTCAGGCTGAGAATGGACAGAAAATTAGACAATGTTAGTTGAGCCTCAGTTTGTGTAAAGCAGAATATCTCAACTGAGCTGTTGGTGAAGAAGTTAGTGGAATCAAATAAGTTCACATACACCAGCTGAGGATCTGGCCTTCAATTTGCAATGTGATAAGGTAGGAAAAAAAAAAAGGCCAGTGCAGTTTTGTGCTGCATATTCAGATGCACCACATCACAATGCAGAGAGGTGAAAGTTCTTCTAAATTTGCCTACAGTAAATGGTGATGTTCTTTAAGGTGCCTAACCCAAATTAAGGTGTATGCATTATAACATCAGGACCTTTTAATCCAGCATAAATCTGTGGAATTACTCTTTGAAATACCTCAGGAGCAGAGCTAATCCCAAAGGGTATTCCTTACACCATTTGTAAACTATATGTTTATTATAAATCAATAAACTAGAGCTTGACTCACTCATCTTTACTTGCCAGATTGCATGTTCCACACCTAATACTGAGAAATTTTGCTACTGAGAGCTCAGATGTCACTTTGGCAGTTTCACCAGATAACATTCACATCTTTGGGGCTTTACTTACATAGTATGAATCAATGCATATCCTTGGTTTATTTATCATTTTTAATTCCAGCCATAGAATTAACTGAGTCTATAGGTTGCTCTCCTTTTTCAATAAGTCCCTGCTTTTCCATATTGTCAGCATCACAGTTTACTATACCTGTGAGAGAATGAGATTTTTTTTCTTGCTGAATTAATAACCAGAGTTACAGGCATGTTTATCTGGAATTCTTCCAGCTATCATAGGTCTTGGAAGGTATCTGAGAAATCTTTCACTGAGCCAGCTGTCTTAGTTCTCCGCATGAGCTTCTGTGGCATTTACAGCAAATATCTTTTAATTAAATTTAGGTCTAAGCGGTATTTAGTCATAACACAGGTGATACATCAATATTTTCTATTTGCAAAGGCCTTGATTCAGGAAAGCATCCCTAATCAGGAGAGCACTTAATCATGTGTCTTTCTGCGGTCCTGAATAGGACTGGGCTTAAGTATTTCCTGAATTGGGGCCAAAGTGAATATGTGATACTGGTTTTTAATACATGTTGTAATAGTTACTTACCCTTGTACTGTTCATCTCTCTTCAATTTAAATTTGGCCAATTACAACGGCACACACTCATACAATAAAAAGGGGGTGAAAACACCTGAGAAGAGAAGAATTGAAATGAAAACCTAAAAATAATAATTTTTTAGTTGACCAAAACATTTTGGTCAGCTCAAAATTAATTGAAAAATAAACAAACGAAAAGTCATTTTGAATCAACCTGAAATGTTTCAGTCAATTCAATATAATTTATTTTATTTTTTTAGTTTTTTGTTTTGACAAAAAATATTTTTTGGTTCAAATCCAGCCAGATTTTTTAAACTGAATATTCCATTATCCATTCAGTTCTACTCAGCACATCCCAAGATAGAGCCCCAAGTCTGGGGACATTCTTATCACGTCCTTCTGATAACAATCAGCTCAGAACTGCGAGTTAATCGGTAGTGGGACTTGAGGGCCCTCTACGTCTGGTTGGTTGTGCTGAACACCTCCCCTGTTGTTAGTTATTCCTTAACATTATCATGAAACTTTGGACTTCATTGCTTCAATTGAATGTGGCTCTTGTGAAAGGTGTCAGATTTCCAGCCCTGGAGACTGCAATAAATCGTTATCTGTTGTTATTATTAATACATATTTATACCTATATAGAGTAATGCATAGCATTTATAGAGTGCCTTATATATTAAAGCACTGAGTAGCGATGCAAGCATCTGTCTTACCCTCTCTCACCCATCCACTTTCCCTCAACAGTATTCTGGCAGGATCACCTCTAGAGCTGAGAACACAATTCAATATCCATGGCCATTTAATCCAAGTTCACGTGCAATCACATCCATTCAGCCCTCTGCTAAAACTACCAGCAAAGGTGGAAATTGGGATGGTAACATTATGAGGTGAGCTTCTGTTCACTACAAATTAGATTTGGGAGCTTTCTGTTCCACACCAGGTGTAAGAAATAAATATATTTTGCTTTAGGACAGAAAAAGTGCCCCAGGGTCTAGGTAACCATGAATGCTTCAAATCATAACAAGATAAGTCAGCACTCTACAGGTGTTTATCCATTGATTCTATTTGCAACATCTGTCGCATGCATGTCAGTCAGTGGAAAGGCAGCAAACATCTGGAGGCACAAGGGCTATAAAATCTCTTAACAATAAAACTTCCACTCTCTTGGAAAAAGGCAAAAACCAAGCCTTGGGTGGCTAAGAGAATGAGGCTATTAGTGGGTCACCTATTCTATGCATGCTTAGGGCTAGTAGAATCCCATCAGCACAAGTCTAGATAAAAGAACTAATGGACCTTCTGCAACACTAGTGTGAATGGTTGGTATGCAGTACAGCTGACAACGCAGGAAATGGTGGCCATAAAAAGAGCATGTTGGAATTCAGTCATATTTATAGACTTGGAATAGAAACATTACAGAGCTCAGTGGAATGATGTTGCCATCCAATTGTTCATAAATCTCCTGCTAGCAGCTGAGTCCTCACTCCTCTTTAACACGCAGACACATGCCACCCACATGCACATATGCATACTCACAGATACACACACACTTTTCTGTATTCTTTCTCAAAGAAAAAGGCTGTTCTACAGCTTTCAGAAGCTCTGCACGGAAGAGTAGGGCATGATCTAGATGAAGCTTATGGTGGGCATCCAAGATACTTGGACGAGTGATTAAAAAGATAGAATTTGTGCCAATCGCAGCATATTTGACAAAGTTTGCCTGCCAACTCTGTGGTATCCAGCTCCTTTCAAATGTCATTAGCAAACAAGTAGCACTGTGTAGTAAACATTGTGAGGAAATGGCCATACTGCAGTTTGTGCATAGCTTGTAGTAGCAATTTGGAATTGTGGCATGCGTTGGAGGGAAATGGCCACATTCTCCTCCGGTATAACTCAGCACATCCCAGTTGAAGTCAGTAGAGCTATTCCAATATACATCAGCTGAGAATCTGTCCCATTGTTGCATTATTTCTGGGGGAAAACTCAGCTGCCGATCTGTCCTTGCATCCTAACTCTGGTAGGATGTTTGAAAGGAAAGAACAAGCCAACAGCAAACGCTTGATTCATGTGCCATAGTCAAAATTAATACTATCTCCACCTCATGTAGATCTAAACTGTTGGATAGATACTGAAACACAAAGGCTGAATTCAAAGACCTTCCCCTTACTCAAGTTCTCAGGTACAATATAATTCAACATTATCTGGAATATCGAGGAACACAGAAGATGAACAGTACTGTGTTTGGGAAATGAGACCTGAAGCTTCCATTAGTGTTAATAGAAGTTGTGGGTCTTGACACAAAAGTGTCTAGCGATTTTGGATGCCTCAGTTCATGGGTAAACTTGAGACAGCTTGAAAGGGCTTATTCTGAAAATGCTGAGTTTCTATACTCTTTGAGTATTAGTCCCTTCTAAGGTTTCAAACTCAGCACCAAAACAGTTTTGAAAAGTATTTCAAATGCTTTGGAAAATTATGGTCCTAATTCTCTATCCATTGCACTACTCATATATTCAATGTATAGGGGTTCTTCCTCTTTCTTGCCACTTTCCTATTTGAAGTCAGTAACTTTTATAGCCTTCTTCCAAAACTCATGATTGTATGCCTGTCAGTCATGCAAATTGGTCTCTCAAAGGTCCACTGGTATCCAGTCCATGTTCAGAGTCTTTGGCTTTCCCATTGGTTGTTTTCCATCCATGATGATTGCAAGGATCATCCCACTAATATAACTCTCAGATGTCCACTGGACATGTTCATATGAATATAGTTAAGCCTCCCTCTACTTGTTTTCAGTTGGGACAACCCAGAGCAGGCCCCTCACAACCTCATTTTCTTTTTTATCACCGAGTATCCAATCATTTGACAATCTCAACTTCTCCATTTCTGTGGTTGAGAGTATACGGATTTCTTTTCTTGTGGCTGGCCAAGTCTCACTTCTGTACATTACGATGGCTTGAATTACAGTTTTATATGCTCTATCATTTAACTTCATTGGCATCCTTTTATCAGAGAGAAATGGGATCAGTTCCCACCGTTTGCACCAATCAGCTTTGGTATGGGACCGCGCATGACTCAGGCAGGCACCATTGTCAGCAATCATTAGATCCTTTGTATTTAAATACTTTCATTCTTCTAAGCTCTCTGCCTGTAATACCCTTTATAGTGGGTCCTCCTACCTCAGTTATTAAAGCTCCAGTCTTACCAATGTTCACTATAAGTCTCACCTACTCAAAACTGCATTGACACTGGTTTGCAGGATCTCACAATCTTCAGCACACATCACTAAGGCGTGAGCTACACTAGCAGGTGGAGTTGAACTAAGATATGCAACTTCAGCTATGCTATTCACGTAGCTTACGCTGAAGTATCTTAGTTTTAAATAAGACAAAGAGAATCTATCTTAAAAAGAGCCCACATGCAAATGTTCTCTCTAAAATTAGTGCCTACGTGAACCCAGGTGTAAAGAAAAAGTTATTAGTCAGCAAGAAGGAGGGGAAGAGATAGTGAGGAAAGGCCTTGGGGAGAAATGAGGTTGTAAACCTTACCTGGATGTAGAATGGAAATAAGGGTGAACTGTCTCAAATAGATTTGTAGTTGAAGTCAGTGACTGGCAATAACATCACTTGTTTGTTAATGGGTATAAAAAGTAAACTCTTAAAGAGTTCATTGCTAATACCTGCCTGACCACATTCAAGCCAACTAATATGGGTCTAAGCAGGGCCAGCTCTGACTTTTTTGCCGCCCCAAGCAAAAAAAAAAAAAAATACAGCGCAGCTGGAGCAGCAAAGCAGGAGTGGGGGAGAAACAATGGCACGTCCGGCAAAACAGGGGAAAAAACAAAACAAAAAAACCCTACAAGGTGGCCGGAGCCAGGGTGAACGGGGACTCCCTGTGCTGCAGAGTGCGCACCCAGTTTAACGGGGGGGGGAGTGGGGGGGAGAGAGAGAAGGGGGGTGGCCAGCGCTTCAGCGGGGCGCTCGCCACGCGGCCCCGACCGCTGCGCCGCCTGCCGGGAGGGCTCCACACCGCTCTGGTCGGCGTGTAGGGAAGGACATGGGCTGCCCTGCCGAGTTTGCTGCAGGGCGCTCCACTCCTCCGCCCCCTACAGGGCGGCCAGAGCAACAAACAAAACAAAAAAAGCGGCCGTGCCACCCTAGGAATGGACGGGATGCCGCCCTGTAGAATCTGCCCCCTCAAGCACAAGCTTGCTCAGCTGGTGCCTGGAGCTGGCCCTGGGCTAAGCACCTCTGGGGTTATCCCGTTTGTAAGTTTCATAAGCTAATGCTTATAAATGTTTTGCTATTGTTTGGATGTAGTAAATGGCTTGTTTTTTTAGGATTTTTAGGCTTGTTTAGAGCAATTGTATAAATACAATTTAGTCTTTGGATTTAATAAAGGAATTTATGGTTAAATTAGTGTTCTGGTATTATCCTGCAAAAATAATAATTCCAGCATCTGGCAACTGCAAACAAAAAACAGCTCAATGCTGCCTCCTGATGCAAGCCAATGTTTATTGGAAATTCTCTGATGTAGCCGCATTTGGCTTTGACTATGGTAGTCACTCCATCATACATAACCTGAATTAGATGCACAGATCCTTCTGGCACTCCTCTCCATTACAAATTCCACCAAACAAATTGTTTTGGTACATGATCACACACATTCTCCAAGCCCACAAAGACCATACCCAGTTGCCATCTCTTTTTTCTGAACATCTCCATGAGGATATGTAGAGCAAACCTGATGTCAATTGTACTCCATCCTGGTATAAATCCATGCTGACCATTAGAATCATAGATTATTAGGGTTGGAAGGGACCTCAGGCGATCATCTAGTCCAACCCCCTGCTCAAAGCAGGACCAAACCCCAAATGGCCCCCTCAAGGATTGAGCTCACAACCCTGGGGTTAGCAGGCCAGTGCGCAAACCACTGAGCTAGACCATTCTAAATTTCAACTGTTCCATGTAGATGCTACTCAACAATCTTCTCCCATACTTTTATAGCATGTGACATCAACTTAATTTAGGGTGACCAGACAGCAAATGTGAAAAATCGGGATGGGGGGGTAATAAGACCCCATATAAGACAAAGACCCTAAAATCAGGTCTGTCCCTATAAAATCGGGACATCTGGTTACCCTAGCTTAACTGGGCGATAATTAGCATACAGTGTAATAGCTCCTTTATGTTTAAAAATGGGCACCAAAGAGCTTTCATGACATTCATCTGGAATTTTCTCTTTCTTAGAATATCATTGAACAGACATAAAATATGTAACACTTTCCCTTCCCAGATTCGTTAGCACATCCACTGATACTTCGTCAGGCCCAAGTCCCATGTGCTTCTACAACCTCTTCCTCCTGTATGCAATCTGTTCCGTCTGGTTCGGCTTACGTGTTCTTTGTTCCTCCCTTGGAGTCTCCTCATTCATCACTCTTCAATAAAATCGCTCCACACATTATAGATTGATTCACCATTCATTTTCAGTATGCCACGTTCGTTTCTAATATAAGCAAACTCGTTCGCATCCCTCTTCGTTTTCTCTCTTGCCTTAGCAAGTTTGTAGATGGGCTTTTCTCCATCATATCCTCCTAATTGATTGTATAGCTCATCACAGGCCAAATTTTTAGCTGTCACAACATTTCTCTTGACCTCTTTTTTTTGCCTCCATATACACCATCTTATCACTGCTCAAGCCACTGGCCCGCCATTTTTAAGTTACCTTTTTCTTCACAATGGATTCTTTAACTTGGGGATTCTGCCACCAAATATCCCTTTGTATCATTTTCAGTTTCATCAATCCTAAGAAGTCATGTGCCATTTCCAGCTACATTAACTTTAGTTTATACCAGTTGTCTTCCACACACCCCTGTGTGTAGTCAGGAAAAATATGCATTACTTCTTGTTTAAAGATGTTTTTCATTCCCATCTTTAAGTTTCTATGACTTAGGCCTTTATGGTGCCTAGGAGTTCAGCTGTTTCCAAGTTTCTCTGCATTCTGATGTCCAAAAGAAGTCTGCATTATATCACAATGTAGTTGCTGGATATTACTTTACAATTGATTATTCATGATCACTTCTTTTAAAAAGAAATTCATTTTGGACTCGTGTCTTCCACTGGCATAGGTTATGAGGTGGTTTTCCCTCTTCTGAAAGTGTGTGTTTGCAGTCATCAGTGCCAGACAAGTCTGTAGGGCCATTTCCTTCTCCAAATTTCTGGTTCCAAGGCTAAGCCCTCCATGGGCTGTTTCATATCCAGTCTTTGCAGTTCCATGTGCATTTAGATGTGCTCCCATAATTATCTTCTCACTGGGTGGTATGTTTCCAATTAAGGCACAACTTATCAAAAGAGTCCTTTTTTTACCTTTGATCATCTCCTAACTGTGATGCACACCCCTTTACTATACGGAGAGTTACCTCTTCCCAACATAGTTTACTTCTCATCAGTTGGTCCGAACTTCTGGTAACCTATGTTACGTACTTCTGCCTGGTTTCATCCAGAATAACTCCAATACTATTTTAGGAGGTTGAAATCCCTGAATAGTAGATTTTTGTAACCCTTCATTAGTGTCTTCGCTTTACAACCTTTCCATTTAGTCTCTTGTACACATCTCATATTTACTCTTCCCCTCTTTAAGATCTCATACATTTCCAGGCTTCTTTCCATCAGCATTCTTACTTTTCATCTTGCATACCTTCACTTACTCCACTTGCTCACTCACTTCTTTAACTTTAGCAGCCCTTGCCCAGTTACAGTGATCAGGCCAGGCGATTCTACGTCGCTTGTGAGGAACGCTCTAGCCCTCTGAGGGACACTTGACATGGACACCAGTTCACATAAGTATATCTATTAGACAAGCTTTACAGGTCGGGCGTCCAAGCCTAACCTCCTTAGTTTGCAGTCGGAGTTTCCCTTCTCCTGCATGAGCTGCCAGCGGAGGCTACCTAACCCAACCTGCCCCAGCAAGATTTATTTTAGGGCAGTTTTTATTCACCTTGATGTCCTCATCATAGGGCCGATGTGGCAATTTATTTCAGTAGCCACATCGCCAGCTACATCACACCCTGCTGAGAGATGCCACCACTTGGTCTGTAACTGCTTGTTGGATATTCACAACTGCCCTCCATCTGCAGAACGTTCTTCTATCTACCGCCAGGGGAAAAATTCTTATTCTGATTGACAAAAGTCACTTTTCTAGCCTCTTCCTGATTTTTCCCACAGCTTAGTATATACTCAGATGCACCTTGTGGTACATGTGACACACAGAGGAATCTGGCTTAATCTGGAAAACTTCCTGGAATACAGAGCTGAGCCATTTGTCTCATACCTCAGAAGAAGACACTAGGTAGGGATGATCTGAGTGTGATGGATTTTTAAAAAATGAAACTGTAAGTGAATTCCTTTACCCAAATCAGACTACTGGTTAGCTCATAAGTGCAAGCTCAAAGACATACCAGAAACGCATAAATGTATATGGGTTACTGTTGGTCAATCTGCAACCCATGCTACATGCCAGTTATTTCACTTAATATACATAGAAGCTATAGGCATAAGAACAGAGATAAATGGAGGAGGTTTTCAAAGGTGCTGAAGGGATTTAGGAGCCCTGTTCCCATTGACTTTCAATGGAATTAATGCTCCAAAAATCCCATAGGGGCTTCTGAAAATCTTCCCCAGCTACAGACCAACATCTGTGGCTCATTTGGCTGGCAGTCTGGGCTAAGCTAGTATTCTAAATGGCTAATATGTGACCCTTTCTTTGTGTTGGTTGCTAACACTATATATGGCATCTTGTTTTCCTTTTTAGCTACATCCTGCTCATTTTTCTTTACCTTGCACAATTGTATTCCTCTTATATATTAGAAATCTCTTCTTAATCCCCCCTTTTTTGGAGTACAAAACTAACTGGGTTAACCTATAGCCCTCTTTATAAACATTTAAGACTATCCGCATTCCAGCTGCCATCTTTGCACATCTGTCATCTTGTCAATAGCCTATAATATGGCACCCAGCATTTTCCACAGTCCTTCAGGTGTGATGGTTTCTGGAGCCCTTTGTACATTTCTATAATCTCTTCTGATTTGTTCTGTGCCTCTGATACATCTCAGGGTTTTGTTTACTTTCTTTATTGCTGTCAGACACTGCACTGACTATTTTAAGATTACATCTCCCATCAATCTCAGATCCTTTTCCTAAGAACCTTTCAGAGGGGGTTTGAAAAGATTTACAAAATGAATGTGAGACAAGAGTGTGCGGGTCCATTTTACAGAAAAGGGTACAATATTCCTTTGAGAACTGGTATAATATGAGGGGCACTAGGGAAACAAAAGCTAACTTTTTTTTTTAATAATTTCACTGATTTCTGAAATGAAGCCCCAGAGGTAGAAAGATGCCACAAAGGATTCAGAAGATAGATTACATGTCTGTATACAACAATCCATTGTTTAAAGTCATGATTTTCAGTATTATCCCTTTGGCTATGTTTTGACTCAGTCTTATTTGATGTGTGTTTCTTCACATTAAACTGCATGCACCACTAATCTGGCTGAGATCTCCCTTTATCTGTGTTTCTTTGAATGGAGTCTCCTTATTTGGTACAAACAAGTCTATTCAATTTTATTATTTGCAAACCTGTATGCCTTGCAGCATGTACTTTGCTCCAGGTGAATGTGTGTAATCTGCAAAGGATAGGGAAAAAGCGGAATGTCATGCTGATTGGTGGTGTTGGTTTCTTCCTTGCATCTATCATAATTCACCCATAACTATCAGATTTGGTACTTAAAATGATCAGAATCAATTTAACATGACAGTGTGACCTTCAGAAAGGAAGTTAATTTCCTATTAAGTTTAGAATTTCACTGTTAATACAGAATAATACTAAATTTATCTCATCATGGTTAAAGTCCTTGGGGAGGACAGTTTATAATGTTGACTTCTTTCCCCTGAGAATTTGTGACTCTTGTTTCACAAATGGCTTAAAACCTCCTAATGGTGTCAATGTAAGATTACCACTTTTCCTACTTTTCTGGTTTTACTGTTGTTTGCGGGGAGATAGGTAAGATAAGTGGTTACAGCTGATGCTAGTATTGTAGATACTGCTAGCTAAGGATACTGAAAAAGTAATATGTCCACATTCCCTAAAGGGTAATGCAATATTTCTTCCATGAGCTCAGCTTTCATTCAAGACGAGCGTGCAATCTGAACTGGAAACTTCTTCTGGACATCAGCATAATGCATATTGTATGTTAATTCTGCAACATATGCCTGAGAGATTTCCTCCCTTCCTTCAGCTAATATTTTGGAGTTTATCATAACATGTACAAGTTCCTAATCCACTAGAAATGGGTATTCTTTGATGGGATGGTTGACTATACCATACACAACTTGAAGACCAAGGCATATACTTTGATTTTATGAATCTTGAGAGACTGGAGCAGCCCCTAATATATTCATTAAGGGCTGCTCCAGACTCTTGATGTATATTTTTACAGTTGCCTCTTCTGATCTAAGCAGCTGGCCAACATGCAGGTCCTCCCAGAGTTGTTCCTGTTAGGAGGAGAAATTGATGGTACCAAGTCAGGCATATTCAATTGTGCAACCCAATTTATTTACAAAGAATGTCCTGATCAAGAGATGCTCAATCATGAGTTGGACCTCCAAATCAGGAGATTACTTAAAACAAATTACATCGTGTGGTTTTTTTCCTCTGTTTTTGATCTTGGAATGCCCCCTGCCCATCCCCCATGTGTGGATGACAATTAGTGTTGCCAGCTCTCCCTTATTGGGTAAGGGGATTTTGAGAGCATCTGAACACTTGTGTCAAGAGCTCTGATTGTTCGATTGCTTGGTCCAACTGACCCTGTTCTTAAAACAGCATGCAAGGTGGGTCATCCGCTTCCGAAAGCCTCCCTGTGACGCTGCTTACCAAGTTCCACTGCGCACTGAGGCAACACATCCTTCTCCTGAGGCAGGAGTGCACTGGGAGCACCTTAACTACAGAGACGCTGGGACTCGGGCGCTGGGCCCTCCCTGTCCCTCACTCCATATAACAGCCAGAGTCACTAACATAAGCCCTTTGAACAAATAAGTCAGTTGCAAAATTAAGCGCTAGTACTCTTTGTCCACTTCATGCTGATTTCGCAATGCAAAGGGGGGTTACCTGGCTGGTGTGCTTTGGCTGAACCTGCCCTTTAAAATTAAAAGAAATAAAAGTTTATATACGATATATTCAATTCTTAGAACTACTGCATAGTAGCTTCCTCTCTGGGTTTCTTGTTCAGCCTTTGCGTACTCAGGGCCGGCTCCAGTGTTTTTGCAGCCCTGAAGAGTTTACAGTCTGAAGCACTGACCTAGAGAAGATGGGATGAACTAAAATCAGCAGAGATGGTTGAATCAGAATTTTATTGTTTGTCCTCAGTTAATTTGGGAGAGAGAGAGGGAATGTGTCTGATATGAACTAGCTTTGTGGGTAGTCCTGGGTAAAATTAGTCTTTAAAAGGGAATTTAAATAGGAAGAGGGTGGAGAGCTGGGATGAGAGCTGCACCCTCCACTCTGGCCCCTGTACACTGGATAAAGCAGTGCAAAGGAGCTCTATAGATGTAAAGTTCCAGTTGTGGGAGAATTGCCTCAGTGCAGGCACTGAGGGAGATAGCTCCAGGGACCCCCACTGACAACTTGGCATGTGGGGCATCCTAGAGCTGAGCACAGGTGCAGGAGGGGGATGTCAGGAGCAAAACTGCAGCATGCCGTGCTCTTGTGACTTCAGGTTGTGCTGCAGCTGCTGTAATGTAGACACAGGGCCGGCTCCAGGCACCAGCGGAGCAAGCAGGTGCCTGGGACAGCCAATACAAAGGTGTGGCATGTCCGGGTCTTTGGCAGAAATTCAGTGGTGGGTTCCTTGATCCCCCTTGGAGTGAAGGACCTGCTGCCAAAGAATGAAGCGGTGGCGGTAGAGCTGCAGCTGAAGTACCACCGATTGTGGCTTTCTTTTTTCCCCCACCACTTGGAGCGGCCAAAGCACTGGAGCCGGCCTTGTGTAGACAGGCCCCCAGGACTGTCTAAATTATGGCTGGGGCAGACCTGGACCAGGAGAAGAGTGCAAAGGTGACTTAAAGGCACAGGACAGAATCTCAGGCTAGTCTACTAGGACGGAGTGATGGCTCAGTGCATAGAGGTAGCAGGGAAGACGGCATGTGGGCCTTGATTCAGCAAAGCACTTAATTTTTAAGCATGTGTTTAAGTCCCATTTAAGGTAATAGGACCTAAGCATGCACTTAAAGCTAAGATTGTGCTTAGTGCTCTATTGAATAAGGATGGATTTATTCATAGATTTAAAGACTCTGAGGACAAAAGAGACCATTGTGATCAAGACTAACTATATAACACAGGCCGGAGAGCATCTCCAAAATAATTCCTAGAGCAGATCTTAACAAAAAACATCTAATCTTGTTTTAAAAATTGCCAGACATTGAGGATCCATCATAAACCTTGGTAAGCTGTTCCAGGGGTTACACCCACCGTTAAAAATTTAGGTTTTATTTCCAGTCTGGATTTGTCTACTTTAATCTTCCAGCCATTGGATAGTTTTACCTCTGTCTCTGCTAGATTGAAGAGGCCATTATTAAATATTTGCTTCCCATGTAAGTACTTACAGACAGTATACAAGCCACCCTTTAACCTTACCTTTGTTAAGCTAACTAGACTGAGCTCCTTGAAAACAATGAGGAGTCCGGCGGCACCAGACTCCTCATTGTTTTTGTGGATACAGACTAACATGGCTACCCCTCTGATACTGAGCTCCTTGAGTCTATCACTAGTAGACATGTTTTTAATCATTCTCGTGGCTCTTTTCTGACCCCTCTCCAACTTACCAACATCCTTCTTGAATTGTGGGCGCCAGAACTGGACACAGTATTCCAGCAGCAGTCACACTGTTGCCAAAGTCATAGGTAAAATAATCTCTCTACTCCTACTTGAGATTCCCGTCTTTATGCAACCAAGGATTGCATTCACCCTTTTGGCCACAGCCTTGCAGCATATTCAACTGATTATCCACCCAACCCTCTTACTTAAAGGTAAGCATGTGCTTTGCTGAATAAGGGCCAAAAACAAGAGTAGGAGAAAGAAACAAAGACAATGCCAAAGCTGACTTTAGATCAGTCTCTCAAACTGAAAAAGAGTCTTTTAATGTGCTTTGGATCAGGCCCTGGTGTAATGAAGCTGATATGGAGATATGTGATATGAAATGAGAGCCATGTTGTAGGTCTGGGTCTAGTTGTGTGGGATCTGGAAGGAAATGTATGCTATGTATTTCTAAAATCATTTGATAGTATTGACATGTTATAGGTGTTAAATTTTAAAAGAAAAATATAGGCAAGGAGTTCTGAACAATGATGAAGTAATGAAAACTTTGTGAAAGATGCTATTCATAAAGAGTAGGGGAGGCAATACTTAGCAAATGTGAACCTATACCAATCAGCTGATCCAGGTGACGTGTATCACAATGTTAGGGAAATTGGTAGCTGAACCTTACAGCAACAAATATTTCTGAAACATTACAACAATATCAGGAGGTACTAGAGAATAGCAGAAAGCTAATGTGGTACCAATCTTCAGAAAAGAAAAACACATTAATCTTGGCAGTTACAGTTTGCAAAATCTAATTTTAATCCATAGTAAATTAATGGAACAATTATTAAAGATCTACAGGTACTTACCTAAAGGAAATGGAATCATAAGCGAAAAACAGACTGTGTTTTTACAGGCACTCAGATGCCATGGTGAGGTATGACACAGTTAGACAGACAGAGAGCCAAAGGTGCCAGACAAGCTTGATTGCTTTGTTTGACAGAATTACAAAATTAGTGGATGAAGGAAACTTGACACGCTTACTAGATCTGGAGTTTAGTAAAGCATGTGATAGCCTCTTATGGAATGAAACCTAACTCTTAAAAATTAACTCAGATCGGCTTGGATATAATAACTGTCACATGGATCAGGAACTGGTTGCTCTCCATGTGGCAGCATTCATATCTAAGGATATCTACTTGTGGGATATTGCAGTGATGTGTATCTTATTTAAGATCTTCATTAATGATCTTGAAGGAATGTGTAAAAGGAATGTTAATTACATTTGCAGAGGATACTAAAATGGGTGGGTGTTGCAAACACTCACATGGAAAGAAATAACACAAAAAACCCTAGAGAAATTAGAAATATGAGCAGAAAACAGCAAAATCATATTCAAATAAATCATTTGGGGAACATAATCTGAAGCACTGATTTGCTGTGGGAAACAGAATTCTGGCAAGCAATAATACTGAAAAAGCACTTGGACTGACATGCCTATATAGTTTGTTCAGTAAAGTACTGAATTTTTAATCTGAAGGCCCAGGATTCAAGCACCCGTGTAGACAAAAACATCCGGATGCTAGGACAATAAATGTAGTAAAAGAATCTGAATAGTCATGAAATTATAAAACTGTTTTGATGCCAGGCCATTTTTAAAACTTGTCAGTGGGACTTGGGAGCATCACATCATTTAGCACTCAAGAACAATACCTCTTCATATGTATTTGTGGATAATCTAAGCACTATACCCAGATGCACAGACACTCTTTTCTTAACCTGTGGATTACATAGTGTTTAACATTTGCTTTAATCACATGTTGAGGTGTTACTGAATATTGCATAGCCGAGTTTTATTTGAAAAGGAAACTCTCAGGATAGATCTTGTATAACTCTTAAAATCTAGTTTTTTTTCCCTACTGAAATTCGTCTTATTCCTTGGCTCAAATACTTCTGTTTTGTTCTTCCAGATGCTAGAATATAGGCCCTGATAATATTACCAAGAAAGCAAAGCGTTAACTTCTCCTTTTTTGTGCATTCGCTCCTCTTTCCTGCTCATAGCACACTATTAAATACTTGAGGACCCTGATTTATCAAAGTAGTCTAACTGGGGTTAACCATAAGTACAGGAAAACAACTGTACTCAGGATAATACTTAAGCATGTGCTTAACTTTAAGCAGAAGCTTAAGTGCTGCCCTTAGTAGCAATGGAGTTAAGCATATGCTTAAGTGCTTTCCTGAATCAGGGACCAAGTTAGGCAAGCAGGATTTGTCCCATAAACAATATTGGGAGAACAAGGACTGTGTAGATGTGTCTGGTGACTGGGATATAATTTGGTATACTGTTCATTGTTGTATTCATGGCATATTGAAAGAGAAGTTAGACAGAAATATAAAATGCTCTCACTAGAAGGTTGCAATGTAACGCTACTTAATTTCTTAGGATTCAGAGCAAGAACACACAAGAACCAAAAAACAGAGAGAAAACAGGCTGCTCCCTAAAACACAAGCACAACTCACCCCACCTTACTCTAAGCTGCTGGCTGCAGACTGACTCCTGTCACTCCCATGCTTCCCTACAGAGCCCCCTGGCCTGTAAGCAGGACCAGGAAGCCCCCTCTTAAAGTGATAGCTTGCAACCCTAACACAGTCCTCACTACACCACTCTCATATATGAACACATAGAGTGGTGCTATGTACCTTATATTCATGATTTGGTTCTCTAGAGGGGAGTCTGCTGATTAAGGGATGCTTACCCTGCAGTTCATGAAGTCACTGGGGATCTTGGGTGAGGAAAGAATGCAAAGATGTAGCCGTGGGTGCTTTGTGACAAGTTTGCCTCTATATATTTCTTCTGCTTTTTCTTACAGAAAATATTTCAATTTTACATCATTTCCACAAAACAAAAAAATCTCAAGAAAAATATTAATAATTTCAGCAAGCATTTTCCAGCCCAAAGGCCCTTTACAAACATCTAAAATATAATAAAGTATAAACTAACAATAACAAAATTATACTATTTGTTATTACTTACAGCTGCATAGTTATAATTACCAGAAGGGTGAAGGCACACAGCCTCCTACCTTAAGCTTTCAACCTGGAGAGGAGACAGCTGTGTTTTTGTCCTTCTCCTCATGGGCGTATAATTTTTGGTGGTGTCCAGAATGGATCCAAGCAGATCCATCCTGTCCATAGGACAGACCAGGGCAACTGCCCCAGGCCCTGCGCTTTGGGGGGCCCCGCGCTTCAGGGGGACGTGGGATCCAGGACCGCCTGGGGGTTTAGCCGGGGGCCTGGCGGCAGCAACAGCAAACAACCTGGCCCCAGCCCACTCCACTCCGCCCCACCGGCTCCCGGTGTCACTCAGGGGAGGGGGTGGAAACTGGAAAGAGGCAGGGTGGGCTGTTGGCAAAGGGGTGGAATGGGGGCAGGGAGGAGTCGAGCAGAGGCGGGAAGAGGCAGAGTGAAGCGGGGTGGGCTGGGGCTGGGTCTCTCACTGCTGCCGGCACCAGGCCCCTCGCTAACCCCCCATGCCACCCTGGACCCCACATCCCCCTGAAGTGCGGGGCCCAGGGTAGTTGTCTCAGTCCGTCATAAGGATGGGATGGTTCTGAGAATATCAGCCCATACATTGGCGGAGGCAGGCCCATGTTTCTGAATATTGGTGGCGCACAGGCACCAAGGGCCCACATAACTCACCACCTATGCTTCTCCCAACTCGAATCTAGCTAACCCACACAGCCTTCTCACCTGCACTGCCAGTCTTGCTTCCTCCCCTGCAATGACTGCAGGGGGAACTCCTGGAAGGCAGATATTGGAGGGGACAGAAGGCAGACCTAGGAGGATGAGGTGGGGTGGGGTGGAGGTGGGGAAGCAGGAAGTGTGGAAGTGGAAGAGGGACATAGATTGAGAGCATGAAAGTTGAGTAGGGGGGTGAGGAGTAAGAAACTAGGGGGAAGGCATGGAAAATGGGGTTAGGCGGGGACTGAAAGGGATGTAGGTGATCACTGGGGGAGAAGTTAGGTACAAGGTTGGAAGCTGATGGGAAGCATGGGCAAGGATGACACAGGGGGATGGTAGAGGAGTGGGGATCTCGGACGAAGATGGGGATTTGGTGGAAAGCTGTGGGGAGGCAGCTGAAGCGGAAAGAGGAGAGCAGTCAGGAAGAAGAAGCAATGGAAAGAGACAGAAAGCTGGAGGGGGTAGAAGGTGTTACTCGAGGCTTTTTAATATGTGTATATGTGTAGATAGGTGAGTTATGCAGGTAGTTAACAGAAGGTGCACCATTTACTGGCATACAAAGATATTGTTTATGAATTTGTCATAGCAATGAAGTTAGTGTTGCACACTGCAAATAGCTCCCAGACGGCAAAGCTCTTAAAATGACGTGAGCTGCTGGAATGGTTTGAAAGCGACTTGTTGCTGGGTGTCCTGACACCATACAGCATCTTTACAGTGTTGCTAACTCCTCAAATTCAAAACCTGGTATCAGACCCCCAAAAGTCATAAGATTGGCCTCCAAGGCAAGAGATTTGTTTAAAAAAGCCCAAACAATTATACTGTTCTTTTGGTCTGTCTTGATTTTTGAACTCCCCTTGTCCACCATGTCTGTGCATGTATGACTTAGTGTTGCCAGTGCTCCCAAATCATAGCGTGGTGCTGGCCCCCACTATTGGCTGTCTGATGGTGTGGCATTCCCAGTGTCTCCCCCAAAATCTAATTAATTGTGTCCCCCCCATCACTACATCTACCCACCCCCTAGAACATCAAGTAAATATGCAGCTCCCCAACCCTCAGTGCTGCCACCATATCAGTACTGCCCTCCACCTCTGTCCTCCAGCAGCTGCAGAAGTTCTTCACCTTCCTCTCCCTACCAGTCCTGGCATTGCAGGAACATGAGAGCGGCCATACTGGGTCAGACCAAAGGTCCATCTAGCCCAGTGTCCTGTCTTCTGACAGTGGCCAATGCCAGCTGCTCCAGAGGGAGCGGACCTAACAGGTAATAATCAAATGATCCATCTCCTGTTGTCCACTGCCAGCTTCTGGCAGTCAGAGGTTTAGGGATAGCCAGAGTATGGGGTTGCATCCCTGACCATCTTTGGATAATAGTCATCGATGGACCTTTCCTCTGTGAACTTATCTAGTTCTTTTCTGAACCCCATTATAGTTTTGCCCTTTACAACATCCCCTGGCAACATGATCCACAGGTTGATTGTGTGTTGTGTGAAGTACTTCCTTTTGTTTGCCTATTAATTTCATTGAGTGGCCACTGGTTGGTTATGTGGAGGAGTAAATAACACTTCCTTGTTCACTTTCTGCACACCATACATGATTCTATAGATCTCTGTCTATCTTGGTCATCTCTTTTCCAAGTCCTAGTCTTTTTATTCTTTCCTCATATGAAAGCTATTCAATACCCCTAATCATTTTGTGCCCTTCTCCATAGAGGGTGACCAGATGTTCTGTTTTGGCCAGGATAGTCTCTTTTTGAAGCTCTGTCCTGGCTGTCTCGACTTTTGTCAAAAAGTGGGGTGTGGAGGAACATGTAGGGGGAGCGAGTGGCGATGCCAGCCCCACGCAGAGGGGGAGGCAGGGCTTGGGTGGGGGACAAGCAGGGCTCTACTGAGCAGTGACGCCAGCTCCAGCCTCCCATGGGAGGGGGGAGGAGGGGAGGGTTAGCCCAACAGAGTGTCCAGAACGACATGCAGTATTCAAGGTGCGGACGAACATGGATTTATATAGCAGCATTATGATGTTTTCTGACTTCTCATCTATCCTTTTTCCAATGGTTCATAACATTCTGTTCGCTTTTTTGACTGCCGCTGCATATTGAGTGGATGTCAGAGAACTATTGACAATGTCTCCAAGATCTCCTTCTTCAGTGGTAACAGCTAATTCAGACCCCATCATTTTGTATGTATCGCTGGGATTATGTTTTCCAATGTGCATTACTTTGCATTTATCAACATTGAATTTCATCTGCCATTTTGTTGCCCAGTCACCCAGTTTTGTGAGATCCTTTTGTAGCTCTTCACAGTAATTTTGTATGGAGAGGAGAGGGGAGAGGAGAGGAGCAGAGAACTGACTGACTCATTGTATCACCTGCTAGGCTCTTTCTGCTCGCTACCCCTGCTTTCTCTCAGTAGCCAGAGTTTTCTGAGTTGGGGATGAGGGGAGAGCTTTGCCTGCCTCCTGCAGCCACCTTGATTGGCTGCTCTTCCCTTAGGAGGCAGGGCAATGGGGAAAGCAGCCAATTAGAAGGGTGTTTCCTCTTGAGCCGTGGCTGAACATCCCACCTGAGTGGGAGCTTCTCAGACTGGTTCCCTCAGGGGCTAAGCTCTAGTTTCTTGCTGGATTTGGCAGTATCAGTGTAATCACCCTCCTGTCAGAAGAGCTGGAAGAGGAAGTCCAAGGAGAGGCAGGGTAGGGAGGGAAGAGAGAAATATGCACTCTGGGGTTTGGGAGAGGATGGAATTTGACACCCTTTTTGTGCAGAGGGAGAGGAAGCTGAGAGGTTGAATGAAGGGGTAGGAGAGGCAAATAGAGCTATGGTCAGGGTACCAGGAGAGAAGTGGGGAGAACTAGGAGGTTTTGGATGGTAGGAGCAATGGAGAGAGGAGTGAGACAGGAAAGGTATGGAAAGCTTTAGAGACAAGGTGGAGAGCATGGGCATCAGCTTCAGATTGCAGCTGAGGAAACCTGGAGGTGCATGGTGTTGTAGGAGCAGCAGTGATCTATATGCTATGTATAACCTGTATGTTCAAAAGGTCTGTTGCGCCTCCCTCTGCCTTTGGCTCCTCTCCCTCTTTGAATATCTGTGAAGTGGCTTTCCCTTTTCCCCTTCCTCCTGGAATTAGGATGACCAGACAGCAAATGTGAAAAATCGGGATGGGGGTGGGGGGTAATAGGAGCCTATATAAGAAAAAAAATAAAAAATCAGGCCTGTCCCTATAAAATCGGGACATCTGGTCACCCTACCTGGAATGCTTGTGGAATGAATGGGCTGGTTCAATAGCTGGAAGATCAGAAGAGCTCCCAGGTAGACAAGGTATCTGGGACTCTAATTAGGCAGGGCTCACACACCCAGTGCATGGACATTTAATTGACACTGCCCAAGGTGGAGCGTGACCAACCAGACACAGTCAAGTCATCTCTAGTCGCAGGCCATGAGGAGCAGGTCCGTAAAAGGGGAAGGGGCCATATGCTCAGCAGTGCACTCACAAGACTGTACCTCCTGTGAAGGCCCTTTGCCCAGACTGTCTGGCCAGCGGTTCGCCGCGTTGCATTTCATCATGCCTCAGGAAAACTTACCTTCATCGCACCATCCATAGCTGCGCTGTGGGACACTTACCTTGAAGGATCCTGACATCTCCATTGCTGTGCCTGAGCTAGGAGCATGAGTATGCGAGTTTGAGTCTGACCCCTCATCTTTTGAGCTTATCTATCAATATAATAACCGTGCTGCTTTCTGCCAAACTGTGGTGGGTCATTAGTGCACCCTAAGCTTACTAACTGGCCCAATTTTGGGTAACACATGCTGCTCCGGGAGCACGGCCAAAGGGCAGTGCTGAAGTGCAGGAGTGCTTGGATGGAAAGGGAGGAAGAGTGGGGTGACCATGGTGGCATAGTGCTGTTGTGCTGGATAGGGAGGGGGGCTTTCCCTTCCCCTCACTTTAATAATAATAATGAATATGTGTTTATTCTTTGGATTAGAGATCCCCCTGAGACTGGGGTTCAGTTGTACTCCCGGTTGTACATACACCTGGTAATAGATAGCCCCTTCCTCAAAGGCCTTACAACTTCATGTGCTGAGGGGGCCACAGGCAAGGGACTTCCCTTTCTGTGCCTCAGTTTCCCCTGCCCCCCCTTTGTGTGCTTCGGGGGCTACGCTAGTAAGCTCTGCGGGGGCAGGGCCTGGCTCCGGGTGTCGGCATATACAGCGCCTAGCACCGCGGGGCTGCAGTGGGCGCTAGGGTGCTACACCCCAATACTAAGCCCGTGGGGGGGGGGGGTTAGCCGCCAGCGGAGCCCCCCGCCCGCCCCCCTCAGTGCGCGTGCCGCGCGGTAGGTGGAGCCCGCGTCCGCGCAGCCAGCACTGGGCTCCCGAGCCGGGTTTTGCGTGCGGCCGCCTGGCTCTGGGCTCCGCGCCGCCTCCCGCATCCCCAGCCCGGCTCGCTCCTCGCGCTGCTCCGGGGCTGCAGGTTGCCGGGCTCCCGGCGATGAGGAGGAGGCTCCCGCCCGGCCGCAGCTGCCCGGCTCGCTGAGCGAGCCCCGCTTGGCGCACGCCGCCCCGGCAGGGCAGGGCAGGGGAGGGGGCGGCAGCGGCAGCGCAGCCCCCCGGCGCGGCGGGGCGGGGGGTCCGGCAGCCCCCAGCAGCGCGAGGGGAAGGTGGCTCTGAAGCGCAGCTGGTGCCGCCGGCGGAGGAGGTGGAGGAGGAAGAGCAGGGGGAGGGGGGCTGGTTTTTTCTCCCGGTCGCTCCTCAGCGGCGTCTGTTGGCGGCGAGCAGCGGCCGCCCGGGGAATGACTCTGCCGCAGCCGAGCCGCCGCTCTGCTCCGGGGGGTGCGCGGGGCCGCCGGCCGCTGCCCTAACCGCGCTGCGAAGTTGGGCCGGGGGAGCGGCAGGAGCAGGCGGCGAAGCAGCGACTCCGGGTTCTCGCCGCCCCGGGGGCTGTGACACGGCGGCCAGCCCGCGCCCCGCGCCCATGGCCGGCTCCCGCAGGCAGCTCGCCGCCGCGGCAGGTTGCTGAGGAGCCGATGGGGACTGCGCGCTCCGGACGCGGCGAGGACTGAAGGTAACTGCTGCTGCGGGCCCCGAGCGGATACTTTCCTCCGGGAGCCGCGAGCGTGTATTGTCCTGCAAATCGCGCTGCGCGCATCCCGGGGCCGTACCGCGGGCAGTGCCTGGTGCCCGGCCGGCGGGGAGCGGTGCAGGTGATGGCGCTGGGCTGCAGGGAGGGCGGCTCGGGTTCGGGAGGGGGATAAAGGAGCCCCGATGGGGTTTGTTTTATTCCCCCCCCCCTTCCGAGGCAAGGCACCGCGTCTGCCTGCTGGGTTTGTGGGTGCTCCCCTGCGAAACGCCGGCTGTGCAAACCCTCCCGTGGCCGGCTGCAGGCGGGGATGCAGGGAAGGGTGGCCCCGAGAAACCACCTTTTCCCCGGGCGGCGTGCGAGGAGCGGGCGCGAGCCGGGCTATTGGGCATGCTGCTGAGCTGGGGGGACAGAGGTTTTCATCCTGCCTCTCCGGGCACCTCACCCGACAGCGGGGAGAGACCCGGCTGGGGTAGACCACAAAGGATTTTAAGAGCCATCAAAGCGTGTCCCTTGGAGAGCTGGCTTTTGAAGCAGCCCCCTTGCCTGCTAGAGGAGTAGGGCTGGCGTGCAGCAAAGCGAGGGGGGCCGGCACAGAAGGGTGGAGGATGAAAATTACATCCCTTTCTGGAGCGCTCGCTTTATTTGCCCATTTAATTATTTATTTGCCTTTCCCTTGCAATCATCCTGTGCCTGTTTAACTTGGAAATCTGGTTGCACGGCTGCTGATTGGTACAGGCGGTGAGCCGGGTACAGGAACCTGTCCCCATAGTCCAGTCTAACAAAGCTCGGCGCATTTAGTGAGAATGTGAGGTGCAGCGCCCCAAAATCTGCATGTGTCCCTGGGATTTCGTCTTTGAGGGCTGGAGCTCATTAACAGACTTAAGTACAGTGTCGCCAATGGCAACAATATAGTCCAGGATCAGTTGTTTTGTTCATCCCCCACGCTCCCCATAGATGCATAGATGTTTGTTTATTTTTTTTTTTTCCGAGAGAGATTGGGAGCTAGCTAGAAAGGGAACCTCTCGAATGGGCTTCGCATGTGATTTTTCTCTGCGGTAGTTGAAACAATTTGTAAACAGCCGAAAAAATGAATCGCTATGTATCGCTGCAACTATCGTAGCTACAGCAAAAACAACCGATGTCTGTTGTATTTACTTTCCCATTCACATTAGTCGTTAGGAAGTATTAGAATTCTTGCACTCCGGGTTTGGATTCCATGCAGCCAGCTGCTTAGGAAATGTGGAGATGGCTAGAGCCAGGGCAAGGGGGAAATGCCTTCTGTGTCTTGCTATAAGGCAGATAGGCAGCCTGCTAGTTATAATTGCTTTCTGTATTGTTGCACCGATTATTCCAAAGCATTAAGATCAAGATTTTCAAAACCAAGCCAAGAAAAAAAAATCATTCTTCAGTGAAGTCTTTTGAAGGCTTCTCCATTATCATTTTGAAATGCTCTCTAGTAAGAGAGCGTAGGCAATACTAGCTGTTTGATATTGAGAAATAATGTGGGCTTTGTGGAGCCAATATATCATCATTTCCAGGGTTTGGGGTACAGAAATGCTTCCACTGTGTATTCATTTTGGAAAAAATTCTTCTGTAGTTTTATGGGCTATATAAGGTGTACAAGTTAAAGGAACTGCTGTCCAAAAAAAGAGAAAAATCTACGCTGTCCTTATTTAACAGCAAGAAGAGAGAAAAATCCATGTATCAGTGCCAATGTTTGGTTACAAACTTAAGGTTAATGCTCTATTATGACTTGTTTTTCTTAAGGTAGAACAACTCACCTCAAATTTTAGTAGCCGCAATATTAATAGTGGTGGTACAATCCCTTTGTTGTCATTCAAACTGCTGCTGTTTTGGTGTATGTTGTAAGCCTGGTTTCCTTATTTAGCATAGAGCATTAAAGGTAACTGTATTGTCTCCTGTTACTACACCAAACCAAAACAACAACAGAATGAACACAGATGCAAATCCTTTGTATATCCATTTCCAAATGTTCTGAGGTTCTTAAAAGGAAAACATTGAATTTGGACTCACCCTTCACTCAGATTAATTAATATGTAGTTTATCTTTTGGAATGCATGGGGGAAAGGAAACATTTAATATTATTATAAAACGTGTTTAATTGCAATGCAGGTTAGCCAAAGAAAAACAGTGAACTGTAATTTTTGAATATATAAGCAATTTAATACTGTCTAGCAAGCGTACGGTTACCAAGTCTGCCTTCAGCTATTTTGCTCCACAAAACAGGAGTTGGTTGTTGAGGGAACATGGAATGATTTGTTTCTCAATCTAGAAAATTCATCCTAAGTGTCTCCAAGGCTGTACATTTGAAGATTTGGTATCATCAATGTCCTTTGTTTCCTAGCAGCATGTGTTCCATAGTATTCATACATTCCACAGGTTGTGATGTCATCAGAGTTGTGTCCATCTCTATTGTAGAGTTTAGCCGAAGGTGATGTAGTAGGAGTGCGTGAGTTTTATTTCCCAGCTGCTCTTGTTAATTAAAGAATACAGCACACACCCTGTTGCTTCCCTGAGATACAGTTGGTTGTATTGTCTGCAGACGATGAAAGAAGTGATTGCTTTGTTAGGTACATGTAACATGAGCAGAGTTTAGGTGAAGATGTAAGACCTCCCACTGAATCTACTGACTGGACAGTGGTACATTTTGCATGTGTTACAACATAGTAAATTACAAAGCTCCTCAAGGTATTTCACAGCCTTGTGAGAGAAACCAGGGTATTCTTTCCATAAAGCATAAATTGGAAGATCTTTAAAAATACTTGTGCTAGGTGAAGCCTGTTATATTTAATGAGGTTTTGGGGTGTGTGTGCTTTTTTCAGTCTCCTTTTTGGTGAGTTTATAAATGTGTGGCATGAACCTCTTTAGCCAACACTGTTGTTTTATTAGATGTAATCTCTGGTGATCTGAGAACATTAAAATAGATTTGTTTCCATTATTTTCTATTTCATTTAGGATTTCTGGGAGTGGGTAACCTGCAAAACAATTAAGAATTAAGGATGGGCAAACTATATTAGTATTTGACTTTTGTATAGCATGTCTGACTTATACACTTGGTCAGTGTGTTCAGCCAAGATTTTCCCTGCCCTGAGGATTTTTCGTGTTGCAAGCACGAACAAGTACAGTGACAATAAAAACAAGTATGAGATATAGAGAAGAGTGTGGTCATTGGAAGAGGAATGGGGACATTAGAACTGGGGACATTTCAGGAACTTTTGATCTAAGTGCATGTGGGGAGAGGGGAGGGCCGATGTGTATTTACTAGAGGATTATTTTACACTGTCCATACCTGAAATAAGGTTCAAAGACAGGTGAAGGAGGTGGGGCTGAGAGAGCAGGAAGGGGTTATAGAAAGATACAGGATGCATAGACTAGCATGGAGTTTTGACCAGAAAGGTTACCTGGACTGCAGTCTGTTCATTTAAGTTTCACATGAGTGCTGGCTCTGTATTTCTCCCGGAAAAAATTAAGTTGCATAGTAGATGTGAGAGGGTCTATGCTAGGTTCTAGGATGATTCTGGCTAGAAAAATCATTCTGTTGGTATGCCTCTATCTAGGGAAAATCCAGAAATAATACTAAAAATTTTGGTCTCAGATGCTCAGGTCATGCTGAGTGCTGAGTCTCATAATCTTAGTAATTGGGGAGAATTCTGGGGCTGTTGGATAGCATAGAGATGCACAGAGACCTGCCACTCTTTTGCTGTTGTCATTGGTTGGGCTGCTTGTTGTAATGGGATTAAGAGGCACTTACTACATGTGTAAGAACTCAAATGACCTCACTCCAGTTCCTTGAACTTCTAGCTGTTCTCTGCTGCTGTCTTTTTCCTCCTACAGCTACCCAGTTGCTATAGCAAGAATACTGAAAATGCACCGTAGCTATATCTATATATAAAAAATTAAATATTTATAGTGTGAGGAACCGTGTTCTGGCTTTGTTTGTAGCCATTTACTCTCCTATGTGATATTTATAGAACACCGGGACATTCTATGTCATTCTTAAGTATGGCCATGCCAACCTCTGGTAGAAAGTTTTCACAGCTGTTGTTTGACAAGCTTTTCAAGTTACAGCTCCTAACTCCTTATGTAGACACCTATGCAAGTTTTCTAATTTTCACAGGCACTGAGCATCCAGCAGTAAACCATTGATTTTTGAAGACTCTCAGAGCTTCTGTGTACTCAGTACATCTGAAAATCAGGCCATCTTTAGGTGCCTAAACAGAGCTGCAGAAGCCTGACCATAGGCACCCACTTTTAAAGTCTTGGCTATTTATCTATAGAGAAACTGACTTAAACTCAAATCTTTGTGATTCCTTACATCTTAAAATTGTATTCTGTTGTCCATACTGTAGCTCTGAGTTAGCTGTAGTTGGAGTAATACACAGGATACCTAGTTTAAAACACTTGTCATTTGTCATATTCCTGTATGCTGGCCACGGTACTTTAAAGTTGGCTTGTGCGGGGACCAACCCGATCTTAAGTTTGGTTGTCCCCAATGAATACTGGCTTCTAGCTACAAATTCCTCATTAATGTCAGCAAGAAGCAATTTCGTTCCAGACTACACTTTGTGTAGAGTGCGTATGTAGATTTGTTCGTGCTCCCCCTAAAGTCGCCAGTGGCAAAATTTCCATTGAATTTAATGGGACAAGGTTGGAGCCTGTAATTAAGTATCTGTGTCAGTATAGGGCCAACTAGCAGAGGTGAGGCAGAAAAGAAATGTGATAAATTGATGGGCCCATTGTGCAAATTATGAGTTCCTCCATTTAGTGGTGTATATGAGGAAGCTGAAGCATGAAGCCAGCTTCCATTTTCAGCTGCAGGACGGATGTGTTGGTCATTCAGTGCAGCAAAGGTTTGTTGATGGTAGGGTAGAAGCTTGCCTGGCAAGCAATAAAAAGTTCAATTTCTCTTTTCTGGACTACTTTTGTGATTGTACAACAGCACTGTCCAATGAGATTTATCCTAACTGATTGAAACCACCATTCATTTCCTCTAGGAGAGACTGGGATAACTTGGTGTACATAGACTAAAACAAAACACATTTTTAAATATCTTTGTTGAGGATCGGGGTATGGTACAAATTAATACAATACAATATTGCAATTCTGCCACCAGTTAATCAGAATTTCATTGCCACATTTTTTTCATTTATACTTCAAACAATTTGCATACACTTCTAAGGGAATACTACGAGTTCAGCAAGAGTTGGATTGGCCCTTAGGGGTTGGAAGGCGGGTACATGTGTATAATATATATGTATGCGCGTGAGTATATATTTGAACATATAAGCCAACAGATCATTTTGTTGAAAACTTGAGCTGTTGGAAAATATTGTGACTTCTACCACATCATCTGTAGTTAAACACTTCAGTACAGAAGTGCACAACATCTGACAGCATAGTCTGTAGAATATACTGTGTGCAATTGAAACAAATTCAGCTAGGAAACCTGACACAGATCAAGTCTTCGGTTTCTGGTTTTTTGGAACCACTTAGAATGAACCGTCAAGATGGAGAAAAGAATATGTATTGATCAAAATTGAAAAGGACTGACACTCAAAGAAGACCTAGCTACAGTATTGTTTCAAATGTATTTCTGTGTATTTTCAGCATCACTGTTCTAGCAGTTGATATAATATCCTTGTAAGAGCAATATTTCAGTCTTAATGAACCAGTGTAAATAATTGAGAACTTGAAGTCTGCTCTGTGTATTTTTAAAATTATAGTGAGAACATAGATATGAAAATCAAGATAGGTTGCATTTCATGGGTCATGAAAGAAATCTTGCTCAGAGGAGAGTAAAGCTGTATTTAGAAGCTGTCGCAGTCTGATATGAAATTACGCATATAATTTAAATACCTAATTGTCATTAAGTGTACATAGCATCTGTTAAGATATAGCATAACCATGTCAATTTTATGAAATGATACCTTTTATTTGGTAAATACTACAGTTAACATTTCAGCGATTATGCAGGAGGGATTCTAGTAATTATAAACTGAATACTTCAAATCTAACTCCCATTGCAGTCAATAGCAAAACTTTAACTTCGATGGATATAAGTTTGGGCCTTTGGTTTAATTTTTCTCACTACATTTGCTTTAAGGAGATTAAGTCAGATCCTCAACTGGCATACATTGGCATATGCTGATTACACCATCTGAGAATCTGACCCACTGTATCTGAACACAGCTGTGGGAATTGAATGTTTCTGAAACTTAAGTCAAACATCAAGACTAAAGGGCCTGATACTGCAAAAGAATCTCCATGATTGTGATTCTATGACCATGCGGAGTCACGCTGAAGTCACTGGAACAGTGTGTGGGCATAAGGATCTTTGGAGGATTACTGACTTAAAGTGTGTACATATAAGTGGCTCTGTTATAATTAGGTCCCTCATAAGGAATTGAAATGTTTGATTCCAGTGCCCCAAAAGCTGATTTCTCCTGTTCTGAAGACTGACCTAAAGGAGGTGAAACTCTGAGCAATTTGTAAATCTCACATAAACTACTTATGATTTTAATAATCATATATACATACACACATTATATAATATCTTTTTAAAATATGTCAGTCTTCTCTCTCATGACCCTTTCACCCATCTGCCCCACTTACCAGCCAAATAGCTAGTTATAGATGTAAATCTACTGTCTGAACTTTTGAAGGAGACCTTCTGCTCAAAATTAGAGGGGTAGGAACGTTTGGCAAATCCAGTGATTTCTGTTAGACGTAAGGTAACATTGTGTGGAGAGAAAATATTGTTTTGCTTTTTATTTTTTCCTTTGGTCCTACCCTTATGTGTTAAAGGTGTAGGTATGAAGAAAAGAAAATATTGGGTCAAAATGCTCAAACATGCCTGCTTGAAGTTAACCAACAACATCCAAATTTAGGCACCTAAATAAAAGTGGCCCAATTTTCTGAAGCACTGAGGAGCCACAGATTTCGTTGAAGTCTGTGTTGGCCCTTGTTTATGTATTCCCTCAGCCTCTTCCCACTCTGAAGTAACTGGACCCAGTCCATCTTCCGTTGTGGTCACTGGGAATTTTTCAGCTAGCTTCAACTGGAATGGGATTGGAACTGTAATCTCATCATGAATGTACATTTCACAACTAGCAATGGTGACATCCGAGGATTGACTTCAACTGAGGGATACATTGCATTATCTTACGGAAAACTTTGGGGGGAAAAAACTATTTAAAAAATGGACGGTGACGCATAATTTTGCCAGTACCAGGACTTTTGTGTTTTGTGTTCAAGTTTATCACCAGCTTTTTAAGCTTTGTATTAGTGGAGTTAACTGGAAATGAGCAAAAACAACAACAAAAAAAACATGATTTGAGGGATTTCTTCAGTGGATGGCACTCATACCCCCCCCCAAATTTGCTTACAGCACTGTTGTAAAACAAGATGAGACCTTGCATCTCAGATTCCAAAGATGATTTAAATCAGAAAGCTCATTTTGTGCAGAAATGAATAACATTTTTTTAAAAGCTGGGGATAAAACATTTAAATTAAACAGCTGTATACGTATATGTGTGGGTCTGCTTTCCCATTGGAATGAGGGAAAGGCTGTACATTAATGGATACTAACACATGATGCTCTGGAGCAGTTGACCTTTTTTAATGTACCAGATTTGTTGTGCTGGAGTATGCCACAAGAAAAGGGAAACATGAAGTAGAAACTTTACCCCTGTTCTATTTGATCAGCTTGTATTGCTGTTTACAAGTCCTGCAGAGGCAGTGTGTGTTGCTATTCAGTACAGCTCCAGAAACTGAGCATTAGCTTAAGCCTGTGAGAATAGGGGAGGGACCAAAGCCCAGTTTTTGATGTTCTGCATGGGTGGGTATCCTGAATACTAAAATGCATTCCATTGACAGCTGACCCCATAAGGAGATTTTTCAATGGCTCCCAGTTTTTTTTCACCTTCCTTCCCTCAAAGCTATTCCAAAGGCTGGTGGGGGCAGGGGGGGGGGAGAGAGTCCTCATAGTCATCTTTGTGAATAGATTTCACCGCTGGGTAGAACTGAAGAGGGTTTCAAAGATTGTGTTTAACTCCTTTGCTTTCACAGAATTTTTGCCAGTATTTGTGTCACAATCTGACACTTAGTTCAAAATGATGCAAATTCCTGTCAATTACTTCAGGGAGGATGGCTTTTTTTTTATTTTTAAATGAGCCTTAAATACTACAATTTTTATACCAAAAATGTCTGCCATATAACTTAAAACCCTTGTTTGCTGTTTTATATATGTATGTATTTGTTTATTTTATTTAGTTGCATCTGTATTTTTCAATAATAATAGGGTATTGGGGACTATGCCAAATGGATAGCTGTGTTAGGCTTGGCTTTGATGTATTTACTCACATCGAGTAGTACCTTACTCCTCATGTAGCCCCATTGATAGGACAGTTTGTGATGTAAGGTGGTATTGAGAGTGAGTGAGGATGTCGCCATGTGGGACTTGAATCATTAGAAAGAATACAGTATGTACTCCATTTTCTTCCAGAGGAAGTGAATAGTCTGAGCGTGATACATCATTGATGTTTCATAGTGTAAAGTTGCTGCAGTGGGAGGTCATTTCTATTATCTTTAATGGATACCATTTTTCTTTTTTTTAAGGGAGGGGTAAGAAATATTAAAAATTAAATATTGTTTTTTAAACCTTGGTTCCAAAGTGATATATGCATTCTTATGCCAAATTCAGTCTGATAGGTGTTTTAAATAGCTCTCAGTTTGTTTTATAGAGACGTAAATTGTTACTATAGACAAGTAATCAACAGTTAGTACTGTAGCGTACTTAGTGGATCATTAGAAATGGATTGACCAATCAGGACCTGCCTGTAAATAGTATGGATATATAATAAACACCGTGTGAAAGATGGTCTTTCCACGTAGAACAGTTAATTTTGGAACCTGGGACTTCACGCATAAAAATAGAGTGGTGTTCTAGCACTCCTAATTTGTCAAGAAATGCTGATGTATATTCCCTATCCATCAAGGGCTCGATCCTGCTGTTCTTTCTTTAGGGTCAGACTCTGTTTCCCTGAAACTGAGTAGAACACCTTAGTCTCAACAATCCCATTGATTTCAGCGGGAGTATACTTGTGGAGTAAGATAACACTTGGTGTGAGACAGGATCTGGCCCTCAGTTTTTACTTGGGCCTTATTAGGCACAGTTCTAATGACTTCATCAGCAGTTTACCTGAGTCAGACCAGAGGGTCTGATTGTCCCTTCCCGTGGGAAAACCTGGGTCTCCAGCAAGTGTCCTGTTGCAATATGGTTCCCTTGGAGAATGTGTGACGGGGCTCCTGCACCAGACACTTTGTGGCCCTGAGTGCACTGTTACAGCAGCTCCCCATTGCAGGAGAAGAGAATACAGTTTGGGTCTGTATTATCCTTCCATCCTGATCTTTGGAGGGGGTCAGTTTGTTTCCCCCCATAAACCTGGCCCTGCCCACTCAGCCCCTTCCACCAAGTGGATCCCAGTACCCACAGAACATCTTTCTGAGAAATTTGTGCGGGAGGGAGAGCTCTGGGTATGGAGAATCGCACAGATGTAGGGGCTGCAATTTGGCCAGGAGTAAGGGTCTCCAGGTTGCCTCAGAAGTCATGTAGTTTTGAGACAAAGCAGATCTGTCTCTGTAGCATTGCTCGAAACATGAAAAATTAGATCATAGACTTAGCCTGTATATCATGCAGACTTCTATCAGTGACTACTTTATCTCCATCACATCACATAATGGGAATTTGGGCTGGCTGGTACAGATCATAAAGTCCAGAATTCTTGGGCTGATTCCTGCTGTTCTTAGGGGATAGTCTTGCTGCAGTCAAAATAAATGGCAAAGCTCACATTGTGTGTTTTGGCCACGATTCCTTCCTTAACCCAAACTCCAGCTTACCGCAACAGGAGCTGTAGCCAAATAATGAGTGGACGATCAAGAAAGGAGAGCTCTTTTTTGTAACTTACCTATATGTTATAACAACTACGCAGCCATTGATGTTGGTGGTTCCTTATTAACTACTGAGGTTGTTAATTCTGTCATCAATCTACACACACTATATTGATTTGGCAGTGGTGGTGTTAATACAAATGAATTATATCACAATGCCTAAGAGCCTTGATCATGGATTAGGACTCCATTGTGTTATGCCTTTATGTCAGTCATACTTGGATAGAATGTGTGCAGCTGTTTCATTTAAAATGGAGGAGGACTGCCACAATTTGGGCAAAACTATGGTTAAGTGGCTGGGGTAGACAGGTCCGGAGAGTAGCCAGCACTTACCAGAAACCCTAATTAGTAGAAATCCCATGTACGCTTGACCTTGGCTATTGAGTCAACCCTCAAAGAAGAAAGAATGCTAAAAATTAGTATGCCATCAACACTGTACTTTTATTTTTTGACGTTATTAAGCAAACTTGGTGTGTATTTCTTTTTTGAAGCGTTTGATTAAATGTGTGATCGTATCTTGCTGAAATAGCCCGCTGGGCTGCAGACACTGGTGTTCAGAAATGAAATTTGTTTAGAGCCTCTGAACAGACATTTATTCAATGAGACCTTTCTTGAATAATAGATGACAGTGAGATAGCTGTGCAATGACGTTTTTTTTCCTGCATAGATAGGGTGATGAGAGAGAGAGAGAATGAACAGATAACATGAGTGCACAAGAGCAAATAGGCTGTATGCAGGGGAAAATCAGTCTACCATACTTTGTAGCAGAAATGTGAAACCTTACAAAGGTTGTTGTTTACCACTTAGGACCTGATCCTGTAGAGTTATATAGGTGCTTAACTTTATGGACTGTATGTCAGTGTATCTTGAAGCATATGTAATTCTTTGCACATGTATTTGGTTGTATATAATAAACATTTTTGCTTAATTGACATTTACAGCCTGGGACCAGATTCAGCTACCATTGCTCACAATGAGTAATACTTTATGAGTAGACCCATCAGAACCACTTATGGAGTAGGGTACCAGTACAGGTGACAGAATCTGGCCCTTAGTATTTACATGTTATGTTAGATCTGATATTGCTTAAATATGGACTCTAGATAAATGTTCTCCAACTTTTCCAGGTTCTTGTAGATTCCAGTAATATACAATTGTAGTGCTTCCTTATGAAATCACAGTTACTATGGCACTTCCAATTTAAGTATGGTAAATATACTCATTCCTGTAAAGTAATTCATGGTATGTTATCTGATATATGCAACATATGTTTTTCTTCCCACCAACACACTTCATTTTAATTTTCTGTGTAACTCCTAGGTTCACAGGGATGAGATTTCATTGAGTGTTTGGCGTGCATAGGATTTCCAGCTGCTGACACGTGGTTATGTTCCTTACTTTTCCTTGTATGTGGGGCTGACAGTGAACATAAAATACCTGACAGTATTTTTACGTAGCTGAAATATAAACACACACACTGCTGAGCTCCGAAGGTGAGAAATGGGACTTTTAGAGCAACTTATGCTTTCCTTGTAAAAAAAGAAAAAAACAAAAAGACTTTTATTTTGTTTTGTTTTTTAAAGAAAGTTTGCTCATGAATGAAGGAAGCCCTGGAGCACCTCTGCTGTAAAACTGCATTCTGTTCCACCCTGGTTTCCCCCTGCACTGAGCAGCAGTTGTATATACTCTTTTATTTCAGGGCAGAGTGGTGATTAAGTGTTTTTTCCTCCTAGAGAGAAAACCAAAGCCACTTCTTGTATGAGTCAGTTGAGGATGTGAGGGAGAGCTCAGTGTTTTGAGCATTGGCCTGCTAAACCCAGGGTTGTGAGTTTAGTTCTTGAGAGAGCCATTTGGGAACTGGGGTAAAAATCTGGGGATTGGGCCTGCTTTGAGCAGGGGGTTGGATTAGATGATCTCCTGAGGTCCCTTCCAACCCTAATCTTCTGTGATTGCCTTAATGATATGGCAAAGTGTAGCCTTTTGAGTCCACTAGCATCTGATGCTCCAGCTGCTCATGTTCTGTGCTTTCTGATTACTTTGTCTGTTTTCTGTAAAGCTATATTAAGTCATGTGGCCCAGATCCATGAAGGTACTCAGGTGTCGCTGCAATCCACAAAATTCCTGCTCAGCTGCCACCTCACCAAGTAGGCACCTAAAGTCACTTGAAGCCATTTCACTGCATATGAATCATGGAAGAGTGATGGGGGCTGGGTGACTAGCCCCTGGGTCTCCCAAATGGTTGCCTTTACCACCAGGTAATCCAGCTGTTCTCTTTCTCATCACTTATTTAATCGGAAATGAAACAGCTTCAGCAGGAGAGACTGAGGCAGCCCCACATCAGAGTATCCCAGAGCCCAGTGGTTAGAGCAACCTCCCGAGAGGTGTGGGAGACCCCAGTTCAAATCCTTTCTCCTCCTTTGGCAAGCTGGGGGCATTGAACTTCGGTCTGCCACATCCCTGGTGAGTGCTCGAACCACTGGGCTAAAGGTGGGCCACTCTTCCTCCTGCTGTTGTGGGTGGAGTGAGGTAGGTACCTAACTCATTCTCACAAGGCAAAATGTAGGCGCCCAAAGAGCCTGACTCCAGCAGAGGCGTTCCTGGCTGTGGATCACAAGCAGAGACAGGCACTTTACTACAGCTTGGATTTAGGCACCTGTCTCTGAAGCAGGGCTGGGCCTCTCCCGTTGGCTAGCATATGGGGTTTTTCTGGGGCATCTGGCTTTCCCCGTGCGTTGGATCGGGAGCCTCCTTGCCTAACTCAGGCTTTGGGGATCACATTATTCCTGTCACTTTCTAAAAGTTACATGTTGTGTGAGCATCCCAACACCTCAGTCTCTTTGTGGATCTGGACCTTTATTACTTCCAATCACACAGAAATTCTTCTTTTCTCAGCATGACTAATCCCAATGGATGTGAAATATTTTCCTGGAGATTCAGCAGGTTTAATGTAAAATACAGGAATTGGTGCATCTGGGAGCCCAGTGCATTCTGCTGTGACTTTTGATTGGCCTTGCTAGGAGATAACTTCTCACTATCAGGCTACTGGGACAGTGAGTTGCATTGTCTCCTAGTGTATGGGAAAGAGAATCACCGATAAGTATGTGGCATATAGGAAGCTTTCCCCAAGCATGGTTTTTAGGCACTTGTCCACAAATCTGCAACTAGATATCATAGGAGCAGTTTTTTCCACTATAGGAAGAGTGTGAGAGTTAGAAATGGGGAACACCAGAATGAGCTCTTGACTCGTATAACCTCAAATGGCTAATTTTACAGAGGTTAATTTTATTGAATAACAAGGGCCATCAAAAATCATCGTCCCTGAATTCCTGGATAGTGTCATTTGGGCATAGGCCGGTGTTGACGGCCGGGTGGAGCTGTGCCGTTTTGAGTGAGCTTAGGAAAGGATTCCCCGTGGTTGCTCTGCAGGAACATGATCTCTAATACAGCTCTTTTCAGGGCTAGGGTGACCAGACAGCAAATGTGAAAAATTGGGATGGGGTGGAGGGTAATAGGAGCCTATATAAGAAAAAGACCCCAAAATTGGGACTGTCCCTATAAAATCAGGACATCTGGTCACTCTATCCAGGGCACAGCTTATTCTCCCTGGCCTAGGTGCTGATTCCATGGGTGCTCCAGGGCTGGAGCACCTGCGGGGAAAAAAGAGTGGGTGTTCAGCACCTACCAGCGGGTTCCGCTGATCAGTTCCTCCCTCTTCCCCCAGCGCCTCCTGCCTGCTGCTGAACAGCTGTTCAGTGGCAGACAGGAGGCGCTAGAGGGGAGAGGAGGAGCAGGGGAGAGAAGAGGCAGAGCGAGGGTGGGGTGCGCTGAGTGGAGGGGTTGGAATGGGGCAGAGCAGGGGTGATGCCTTAGGGGAAGGTGTGGAATGATGGCGGGGCCTGGGGTGGAGGACCCCCAGGGAAATCAGGACGGCGCCTGTTCTCCCTGGTCATATGCCCGCTCTCATTCACTCCACTGGGCACTGGAAGGGGCCCTATGCACCCATGAGTGAGGATGGAAGGAGCAGTTCCTGTGCTCACTGGAGTGCAGGGGCTGCAGACGGGCCCGTTTATTACATGCACTATGTAAGAGGCAAGGGAAAGGAATCGTCTGTCCTCTCCACTCACCTGCCTGAGGGGTAGGCCCTAAGGTGATACCCTGCATATGGATGTATTTTTACCTTAGAGCCATTTCCTCACCTTCAGGGAAGTTTATGGTCCGATTCCACTGTTCTATTGAAATTGGAAGTCAGTAGATAAAATGAAGCTGCAAACTTGGCCAGATTAAATCCTATTTGCCATTTAATTTTCTCTAGAAATACACGGCCTAATTAGGTTCTCAGATAGTGGCCCTATAGGAAAATTGCAAAGCTGAGCCTCTGTAAAAATCCTGGTAATGTGTTTCTGAAATTTTAATGATCATTTGAAATAAAATGCACATCTTCATTTTTCCTCTTTAGGTGAGACACTTAAGAACAGCAACATTAAAAAGAAGTATTAATACTTAACATTGTAGCTACTAAAAGGATTATAAAGTTAAAAGGTCCACTGCAGACAAATTTCAAGAGTGGCTTTAAAAAAAAAAAGAGAGTGAATTTTATCTGGCATCCATTGAAGTTTAACGGAAGTCAAGTTTTAATTAAAAAGGAAGAGTACAGCAGGGTGGTGATTGGGTTACGTGCCTGTGGTGTAAGTCTGTGTGCACATGCAAGTCCTGGCTCGCAGCCGGAGACTGCAGATTGCATTGCAGCTGCCCCTGCCCCTTTTCTGGTGCTGTCCGAGAATTAGTTGCTCTGGCTGCTTGTTGCTCTGTCTCACTCCTGCTACTGAGAGACAGATACCTAGGCTGCACTCCTTATCTTTCTTGTGCTGGGTGGAGGGAAGGACGGAGGGATGACTCCTGTTGGGCAGGGTGAAGTGAGCAGACAAAGGAGCCTGGATTTAAGAAGGGGACTAGTTGTGGTGGAATTGGGATGCCCATTGGGTAGTGAAGACGGGGGCTTCAGTTTGGTTCCACACTTTGCACTGCCACTAAATTCATGCAATTAAAATAATAATACATTCATAATAAGGGTGTCAGAATCTGTCCCTTCTGTGAGCTTCCCCTTTTTTCAGATATGGACCCATTGACTTCACTGCGGGCTACAGATGGAGTTAAGTATTGTTCAGCACAAGTAAGGGACTCGAATTCTGTCCCATAGTGAGTGCTCACAGCACAGAATAGTCAGTAGCACAGGGTCAGGTTCTGCCACCCTTCCCGAGACTGAATAGCACTTGATGAGAAGTCTTGTTGATTCTAGTGAGGCTGCTCACAGACTACGTTGCTACTCAGCATAATGACAGCAGAGTCAGGCCCACATTTATTGACAGTTATTCACTTTGGAAGGCCTTGCAGAGTCTCTGTGTTTCTGTTACAAGATGCGAGGAGAGTATTACACACAGGCTTCTGGAGCCTTGTGTGTGCAGGAGGTGAGCGTGCTGGTGTGTGCTGCTGATACCTGAATATTATGCCAGTACGGCCTCTGCTTTCGCAGGGGTTTGCAAACAAACAAACAAAGAACCCCCATCCTCCAAACACCTGAACTATTGGTGAAAGTCTGTTTGAAAAAAGACCATGGGCTGGATCTTCAGCTGACAAACTACCCCCTTTGTTTTAAGGCCGTATGACTGAAGCTGAGGATTCTGACTGTGGCAGTGCCTTTTTAAAGGGTTTGTTTCCTCAGCCTGCTCCAGTGCAAGGTAAAAGAATTATGGACCCCATACTACAGTAAAAGCTAGTGCAGAATAAAGCAGCACGCTTGATAGGTGGCACATCTTGCTGTGACCATGTTCAAACAGTGCTTTGTGATCTGCTTATGGGCTTCTGAGTGCAGAGTAAAGGGTTGGTATTGATGCATAAAGCCTTAAGGTCCAGGTCCCCCAAGGTAATTAGGCTCCTTACTTCCTTTGAGTACATTTGAGGATCTGGGGCTAAATGACCAATGGCCTGCCTACCTGAGAGTTACTGCCTCGCTCCTTGTGCTATAATGCTGCAGTTTTGTTTGAGGTCTGTGCAGACCTTGACATGCATTCCTTCCCGCCTCCTCCCCAATGTCAGAAGGAATTGTTCAGAAGGAATTGCTGTCAGGAAGTTCTTGGGGGGGGAGGGGGTATTTTCTTGTGGAATGCACTCTATTCCTCCCTCCCCCAGCCACCTTGTGCACAAGATCTCAAAGCTGTTGACTTTCAGTGAGCACTCCTGCAAAGCTCTCCTTCTTTAAGAGCTGTGGAGGAAGTCAGTGCTACACAAAGGGTGACAGGCAGGCAAAGTGAGGAATTTATTATTGTATATTTCTAGTATTGCGGTAGCCCCTAGAGGCCAGGGCCTACGGCAGTAGCCCTTCACAAAACATAAGAGAGGGATGGTACTTGCCCTGCAGTCAGAACAAACTAAGTAATTTATTAAGCTTGTGCAGCTTGGCTATTTGCTTACCCTGTTTTGTGAGGTTGCTGCTTGATTTATGTGCATATTGCTTACATTGAATTATTGTTTCTTAACTTAGTATAGCTGCCTAGGGTGCAAATTAGGCACCTGTTGTCATTTATTAAATACATTCTCTATAGACTTTGGACTCCTATCTGTGGTTGACAGGAGAGGCTGTCTAGTCTTTCTTTAATCAACTATTTCTAAGACATCTATCACCTTGTTATTTATGGCCCACTTTTGCATGTTTCTAACTTTTTTTTGGTCTCTTGGTAGAATGGGAGCAGTAAAAGACGTACATGTTTGCAGGGTAGGCATTGAAGTTGAGCTGCTTCCACGTTAAACTCTGTACTCTGCTCACTGGTGTCTTGTTAGTGATTGGGGAGGGAAGTTGAAGATCCCATTGGTCTCAAAAACTGTGTCCTGGCCAGTGTTCCCCTTTCAGTAAAACAGGTTTGAACTTCAAGTGCCTTTGCCGGTCTCCAGGTATGCAGTGACTGCTCTGTTTTCTTTCACTCCCTGCACCACCGTTCTCTAACTCATTACACAAAGTGCTTTTCGAGATCCAGAGTATGAAAAGGTGATATATAAAGACTTATACCACTGTAATGTGGTGAAAATATTTAAATTAGGAAGAGGACATCTTTCTTCAATAGGGGCACGTAGAATAACAATCAGTAGGAGTGCCACTTTGTGTAACATAGACCAGTGCTTTCTGTAACCAGCCTTCAACAGCTGGAGAGGCACTTCATCATTTGATGGAGATGCTAGGAGCCACAAATTAATCACATCATGATGTCTTGATGTTTCTTTGCAATATTCGTGTTGTGCTGTTCAGCAATATGGAGTGATGTTGCATGGTAAAAACAAGACATCAGCATGGATTGATGCAAAAAGATAAATGAACATCCTTGCATCTCTTTCCATTTTATGACTACTGCAAAAATGGGAAGGGAGGAAGCCTTGTTTTCCTTTTTATCTATTGCCCTGAATATAGGTCCCTGTTTCATTTATATTTTGGAAGAAGTCATTGTTGGGAAATGGATCTCATCTTTCCTATTGCTAGGTCTATTTGCTTGGTACTTCTTGCTCATGTATTATGGAGAGACAGTTTCCTTTTTCTAATTAAGGTGAAACCTGCTTTCCCTTATAATCCCGATTTTTACTATTTCTCTAAAATCCTCAAAAAGGTCCTTTCCGTTTCATATTTTGTATGTTTGATCTCTAGCCGGCAGAGAATATTTTTTGCCAAAATTTTGCAGTGATTCAGATGAGTCATTTTTGAGATGGAGTTTGGACTTAGTAAAATAGGTCTTAATAAAGTTTAGAAAATTCTAATCCCCCTATGCACAACGTTTTACCTCAAAAATGACTTTGCCTAGAAACTTCAAATGAAGTAAATCTAGTGCATTTAATTTTGAATTGACTATGGGCATACCTGAGAAATAATTCAGTGGTGATTCAGGAATGTTAGAGTAGTCTGTGGAATGCTGGGCTTCTGTGATTTCATTTTTCAGAATGCATACTCTAGCCATTTTCCTAACAGACAGCATTCAAATATATACCATATTTGCTGCAGATTGAAGTCAGCAAAGTTCAAAACTGGAAATAAGGCACAATTTTTTAAAGAGGGTAATTAACTATTGGAACTGATTACCAAGGGAGGTGGTAAATGTTCAATCTGCTGGAATCTTTAAACCAAGAATTCTAAAACGAATGTGCTAGTTAAGAAGTTGAGTTTCATGCAAGAATCACTGGGTGAAATTCTGTGTCCTGTGCTGGAGTTGAAATTATATGATCACAGTGGTTCCTTCTGGCCTTAGAAATCTATGAATGTGTAAAGAAAACCCAAACAGAACCCCAGAGTCAACTCACCCCAGCCCCCGTCATGATTTATGCGCTTGCTAGTGAATAGTGCAAAAATGTTCTGTGGCTATTCAGTTGAACTTTTACGTGAATTTACTTCAGCTGTGTTTACACTCCTGTTTTGTTTGCTTTTTGTGAATATTTGAATTATCACATTTTGCTGGTGTGTATTGTTTATGGAAAGCAAATTTCAAAGTTGCACTGTGAGTAGTTGTGTGGGAATTGTTTGCCTATTTGTCTGCCCAGGGACCAAAAACAGTATCCTGTGACTTCCCAGTCAAATAGTGAGCATACTGTCAGAGAAAAGTTTGCAGTCAAGTCATAGAATTGAAAACATTTGCAGAAGAATCTGTTGAGTGGTTGTGAACTGGAGGTGTTGATCTGCTCACTGATCCTCCATGAATAGAAGAAGAGGTAAAAGTACTCTAATGAATTGTTAGTTACGAATTATTAATTTATCTCTACAAGCAGCAAGAGCACCTAACTCAGGAACATACTTCTGGCATCCTGTGCCCCCACTGCACCCTACCAAAAGGAACTGTGTAATAAGGAGAATATATATCTGATCCTGCAGAAGTTCCCCTTAATCCTTTCTGGGGAAATGAAGTCCCACTGAGTTGAATGTATTGTGAAGTCATTTCTGAGATCTAAGGAGTTAATTAAGATACCAAGTTGCAACAGTTATACAAGTGTCTTTGGACACAGTTAATGGTTCGATGTATACTCCTGGGGGAATTCTGTGGCACTTCACAATACAGAATTTTCATTCTCCCCACAGAAATGGGCTGCAGTGCTGCTGGCTGCCAGTAGGGGTTGCTGGACCAGGTAGAGCCCAGCTCGCACATAGAAGACTGTGCCAGGGGGAGGGAATGAGGGATCGCACGCAGGAAAATCCACACAAGTCTGGGACTGAGCATCAGACTGTGCCTTTCTCTGGATTCCTGGACTCTGGGGTGGGGCATCTGGGCTGGGGAGGGCCACCCAGCTGAACTCTGGCGGGGGGCAGGTATCTGGGCTGCTGGGGGTGGGGAGGGCATGGCTAGGCTCTTGGGGGTAGGGAATTTGGGTGTATTGGCTGGGGAGGAGGGCTGCAGCTGGGCTCTGGAGGGGAGGGGTTGTGGGTGTCTTGCCCCCCAGCTAGGCTCAGGGGGGTGGGAGGAGGACAGAGAAAGAGGAACTGGGCTGTCATAGGAGTTGCTTTAACTTTCTACTCCTGGAGGGATTTTTGTGTGTCTTAATTATTACAGACATACTTGCTGACAGGTATTTTGAAATAAATTACCAAAATAATTGAAACTGGCATGATTATGTAGTGTTATGTTTGACAAAATTTAGCAGAATTTTAAAATATCACATGCAGAATTTTTATTTTTTGGTGCAGAATTCCTCCAAGAGTAAATATACACAAACCACCTACACCAGAGTACGAAACTAATCTACATGCTTTGTCTGCATGCTAACCAGAGGTGGATAAAAGTCGATGAGATAAAAAATAAAAATAAAATGTATTCGATTTTTATCAGATTTGTTATTTAATTTTTAAATTAAATACAAGTTTAACAACTAAAAGAATGAAAATTAAATTTGAAATTGACAATCTATATTAAGGCCTAAACTTACTATAATATATTAAAATTAATTAAAACAAAATATAATATTAAGCAGTGCATGTTTGCTGTCAAATTTTAAAGAAAATCAGTTCACTGAACTGGTGGAAGTCACTGGCTAAGCAGCTGGAACCATAGTTTGTTGATGTGTTAGAACAGCTTCTGACAGCAGTAGCCTCTTCTGCAGATACAGAGAGAATATTTTCTTCGTTTCAAATGAATTCAATTTGTTCAGTTCAATAAGTAGTTTATTGAAAGTTAATAAACTAAGTGAGAATTGAGAAAGCAGGAAAGCTTGTTTTTTCCTTCCACTCTGAATAAAAAACTAGGTGTGAGAGGGTGTGAGCAGGGTCGGCGCTACCATTTAGGTGACCTAGGCAACGGCCTAGGGTGCCAGAATTTTTGGGGGGGCGCTATTTTGCCGGGGGGGCGGCACGTGGGTCCGGTGGACCTACCGCAGTCATGGTGGCGGACGGACCGCTGGTGGAAAGGCTCCGGTGGAGCTGCCGCAGTCATTTCGGCGGACGGTGCGCTGGTCTAAAGGCTCCGGCGGACCTACCGCAGTCATGCCTGCGGCAGGTCCACCGGAGCATTTAGACCAGCGGACCTCCCTCCGGCATCACTGCAGCAGCTCCATCGGAGCCTTTCCATCAGCGGACCATCCGCCGGCATGACTGCGGTAGGTCCACTGGGGAGCAGGGGGTGGCGAAATGGCCGTCCGCCTCGGACGTCAGAAACCCTGGTGCCGCTCCTGGGTGTGAGATCTACTAGTTCTAAAATCTTGAAGACATGGTGACCAGAAACAACCAGTTCAATTCACTAACCACAGCACACTAACTGTTTAATAAATCAGTTAATTTTAAATGCAAAACATGGATTGATAAACTTTTGTGTCCAGCACTTCTAAGGTAGTTTTATTTAATTAAAAATGCTGTTTGTGTACATTTTTAATTGAATTTGAATTTCCATCCAAATGGAGTTTGACACACATCACAAATAAAAAATTATTCATCTTGTAAATAACAAGCACATCCTTTGCCATTTTCTAACATAATAAAAATGTAAAAGATAAGAATTTGAATAAATGTTAAGCTATATAATTGCTTACATAAATATGTATATCTGTAGTTTGTCCTCCTGGTTAGCACAAAGAAACACCAAATTTAGTGTAAAGGATGTATTTAGTTGCAAATCAACATATTTTAAGGGCTGCTAACTAATGAGAATCAACCTTTCTTTAGAAAAATAGATAACAACTACAAATGCAAAACACAATTAAAATTGATTATTTAAATCAAGGTTTTTTGCTTACTGATTTAAATTGCTTTGATTTAAACCAACCCACCTTGACAGTAACCTTTTGTTATTTCATGAATTGCACTTGCTTTTGGGAAGGTTTGTGAATGAAACCAATTATTTAATCACATTTCGATTTGCCACTTAAAAGGCAGATACATAAAGTGGCTTCCTGAATCGTATGATGTGCACAATGGGCCAATGGCTGCAGATTTGTGAAAGACCTTAGAAGAGTTATTTTTGGATCCACGAACATCTCTTACATACTGGACAAGAAAGGAAGAAGGAAGGGAAGGGAAGTTGAGAGGTTACTGTTAATGCGGGGCAGAATTACGTTATTTGGGTAACTTATCCTTATATTTCCATATGTACAAATGCTTGGGGTATTTTTTGCATTTATCCATGGCTCTGAATTTCCTGGGCTTCCAGTGGTTGCTTTTCCATGGTTGCAGTGGTCTTGTAAGCTTGCATGTTTGTTTTTTGCTTAACCCTTAAATTACTGAACAAAGTTCTTTGAGAGTATCAAGGAACTTGGAAAGCTTTCCAGGAACCAGTGGTCTGTGTACTTTGTCTGGTGTGCAGGCTAAGGAATTGAAGTACCAATTGGCAAGAGAACCTAGCTTGGGCATCCACCTGCATCCACTACAACCTACCAAAATGGACTATGGTATAAGCACCAACTGCAATGCCAGTTAGACTGATGGAGCCCAGAAGTGCCATGCCTAGGGCCCTAAAGAGCCTCATACTGTACAGACAAAGAGCCATGGGCTGAGGTTCATTTGTGCAGACGGAGAGTCTGTAGAACATGAAAGTGGTTAGCACACATTGATTTTAAAAGGCTTTTGTGTCGATGCTGGAATTCGATGCAAAGGACATGGGTATACTTCTGCCTTGTCTATTTATGCCACAGGTATCTCCTTAAGTAGGTATTTCTATTGTACTACCGCATTTTCTGTGATAGAAATGGATTTTTTTTAATAGCAGAAAAAATAGAAAACCAATCTCTAGAACCTAGAAATTAATTTCCAATTTTAAATTTAACCTGTATGGCAAACTTGTACCTGATGCTACAGTGTCAATCCAGCCAATGGCTGAAAGTTTATTCAAATACATTGAAATAATGTATAGTCCTTCAGGGCCCTGGACCCTTGAAAAAAACTCTTCATTACTCCCAAGGGCCGGTGGCTGATGTTGAATTAGCATAGGCACCTACCGTGGATGCTGCAGAAATAAATAAAAGCCCAGTGGAATCTGAATGACTGGCAATTTTCCCTCTGTTGTTTTTAGCCACCTGTAAACAATTCATCTGTGCTCTACATATTGTGAATATATAGCTTGTGACACCCCGTTATGTGTTTTTGCTACTCTCCTTTTCTTTTTTCATAGTAACCTTTCCACGTAGAGACACTGTACCACCAGTCATAAAGATTGAAAATGTAATTAAAAGCAATTCTAAAGAGATGTTAAAAAGGCAAAGGATTAGTTAATACATCATGGGGGATACATCTGCTTTCAGATATGCATTGACTTCAGTAGCAGTTACCATTGTTATCTGTGTAACCGTAGTGCCAGCTAAGGTCAGGTCCCTTTGTGCTAGGACTGTGCAGACACATAGTGGGTATGTGTATGCTGCAATCTGGAGGCCTTATTAACATCTTTTTCTTTATAGAGGTTGTAAACTAAGGGCAAAACTATGTCTTGGGGATGGGTGCATGAGGAGAGAAGAACAGAGGCAGCTGAACAGCAGTGGTTCCTTGAGTCAGTCAGCTTGCAGTCAAGATTCACACATTCTCATGCTAGAAGGGACCTTTGTGATCATCTAGGGAACTTGCCCAAAATAACGCCTAGAGCAGGTCTCTCAGGAAAACATACCACCTTGATTTAGAAATGGTCAGTGATGGAGTATCCACCATGACTGTTGGTAAGTTTCCAGTGGTTTACTCTCACTGTTAAAAATGAATGTGCCTTATTTCCAGCCTGAATTTGTCTAGCTTCAGTGTCCAGCCATTGGATCATGTTAGACCTTTCTCTTCTAGGTTGCAGAGCCCATTATTAAATGTTTGTTCCCCATGTAGGTGCTAATAGACTGTGATTAAGCCACCTTTTAACCTTCTCATTGTTGAGCTAAATAGGTTGAGCTCCTTGAGTCTATCACTATAAGGCAGGTCTTCTAATCCTTTAATCATTATTGTGGCTCTTTTCTGAACTGTCTCCAATCAGTCAACATTCTTCTTGATGAAGATGAAGGCTGGGGGCCTCCAACGTGCACTCAGGGTCTACATGGCCCTTCAGTGCTGCTTCCAAAAGGAGCAGAATGTGTTCCCCTCCATAATGTCTGCTGTGGATGACAGAATAGGTACATGAAGGTTGGGCCTATCTCCATGTTCCCGAGATCAATGGAGAGATTCCATTGGCCTGGTTTTCGGAGGGCTCCCAGGTCCACCCTCATTTTAGCGGGAACTGCGGCTGACTAGCCCCTTTGAAAATCAGACCCCTGACATGTTAGTTGGGCTCTGTGCCTAGAGCTCCAGAGACTGCTAGATCAATATATCTTGCCCTACTTCTGCAAGGTTATATTCCTTCTTCCCAATTCTGGCATACTCATATAAGGCAGGATAACATTTTTTCTTTACTTTGTGTAGAGTCATTATGAAACTCATGCAGAACTACAGAAATCTGAGACTTAACATGAGGGAAAACTGTAATTCCAGTGCCTTACACAGAGTCCTTTGTATGCACAGCTCACACCACAAGCCTATCAGTATTGCAAACGTGATGTGCTAAACATACTGTCCCAGTTTCTAACTACTTAATGCTGGTTTTCTGCCTGGGCTGTTGGTTTTATTTTTTAAGCAGGTGACTACATTCTTAAACTGCCATTTCTCTTGAATTAGACATAGGAGTATGCTTATGTGGAAGAATTTATTTGTACTAACATAAAAATACATGCTGTAGCAGAATAAGTGAACAAAGGAACATGCTGTGCTCCTTTTATTTGACTTGTGAGATCCTTGCACTTCAAAGGTGCTTACTTAATGTGATGCCAGTATTTATGGATTCTCTGGTAGCTGTTGCATTCAATTAAGAGCTAGTGACCTCAGTATTCTACATTATAGTATGTAAAGCAGATACATTTGTAAGCCACCTTCTGCTATAGAAACTGTGTTTTTTTAGGCTTTGCCAAGAAAAGAATATCACACTTATACTGACAATATGTTTTGGGTAATACTATTGTTTGTGTCTGCTTTCATGTGACTTACACAAGCTTATTTTGTGTAAATGTAACATGTACATCTTTTTGTGTGGCTAAAAGGAAACTAAACAGAAGCAGTTAAATACTGCATATCACATAGTTATGAAGGAATGTTTAAAACTCCTTGTGTTCCAGATAATTTTTAACTGAAAATGTCATTGAGTTTTCACTTAATTGTAGTTTTAAAATTCACTTTTTCATTTTAGTTATAATTGTAAATGTCCGATTGGAACAATGAATCGAATCGAGCCAGTGTAGTCTTGAAGGAAAAAAAAAAAGCCATGTTTAATTTTTTAGCTTTGTCATTGAAAATAAGTAGTTATAGTGCAGATGTTTTACTATATTCTGTTATTATTAAGAAGGCCTTTGGCTTCCTCATTTTGCCAGCCATGTTTCAAAATAAAATCCCTGAAATGGACAATTAATATATATCTTGCCCTCTACCCCCCCATATTATGATTCATCATATATGTTTCATTGCAATTATTTTAATTCAGTGACACTCTATATTGCTCTTATCAACATGGGTTAAATGTGATATATCCACGTTAGGTGTTTTGTTTTGTTTTTAAATTTTGTGTCTCTTACTTAGCAAAGCTGGCATTAGCCCCAGTCCCTTGTGGCCAAACAAAATGCAATGCACAGATATGCCTGCTTGGATTAAACAAAAACCCATAGAAAATATAAGGAGATATACCTATCTCATAGAGCTGGAAGGGACCCTGAAAGGTCATCGCGTCTAGCCCCCTGCCTTCACTAGCAGGTCCAAGTGCTGATTTTGCCCTGGATCCCTACGTGGCCCCCTCAAGGACTGAGCTCACAACTCTGAGTTTAGCAGGCCAATGCTCAAACCACTGAGCTATCCCTCCCCAAAGTGTATATAATTTGAAACATGCATCAGAGAGGTTCTGATTTGGGAATACACTTATGCATGATTTTTTCTATCCATTACTTTCCAGGACAGCACCTACACATATGGCTAAGTCCCATGGGATTTAAACACATGCTTAAATTTAAGCATCATCCTTTATTACCGGTATATCTGTCTTCTTTAGAATGTGTTTATTTTTTCAGATTTAGCAAATTCTGAAAAAAAAAACAAGATCAAATATAAACAAATCTTAATTGTAATAAAGAAAATACTTCTGCTTGGAGCCTGAAGGTAAATCAGGATCCAAGTTAATAGAGCTTTACTATTTGTATCTAAAAAATAAATTGGTTGCTTTTGGGGCAGCATATTAACACTGTTTTTAAGGTAAGGACACAGTTGAATAGTGTCAGCTAAAATTTGATTTGTTTTAAAACTATAATATAGGGAGCATTTTCCTCCCAGGTTCTCAACCACAATCTTCATTTTTGCATATTTTCTACTTTTGTTGTGAGAAACTTAAATATTAATTATTTTACTGTGGGCTTGTGTTCCCTCTGGTTTTGCAGCAGCTGTTAACACAAACTGTTCCTAGAACTGTGCTGACTTCTGTGAGGTTGATTTTTCAAGGGTTTTTTGTATTAATTTCAAGCTCCATTAGAAAAATTGGGGCATGGGGAATGCTTGACATACGTATGTAAAAGGACAACAGTTGCAAAGAACAAACTTATTCTCAAGCTTCTAAGCAATGGGAAGTTAAAAGTAACACATCATAATTTGATTTTTTTTAAACCAAATTGTTTAATAAGTGTAGATTGTTTTCAGTTCATCAATGCCACTCTGCTGCCGCTCCTTATATTTAAGTAATGTGTGAAAACTGGAGTCAAATGACAACCGTAATTTTTAGCTGTCCGTGTAAAAGACAGTGTAGTGGTGCGGGACTCACTCTTGTGTCACCTCCTGCTGGTTGTCTCTGGGAATTAGCTTGTCCAGCCTCCAGAGCGCCCTCTGCAGGCCGGTGTTCCGCTGCCGCTTAGCCCTCCCAGACCCAGTGCCCCGTTATCTGGGGTGCTGCCCCCTGGCAGTACCCCCATGCTCTACCTCTGGGCTACTACCAGGCATCACCAAGCCCTTGCTCCTTGGGGCAGACTGCAGTGTAAAAGCCACTTATCATAGGCAAGGGGGTTTTGGACCTGCTGCCTCTGCCTGCCTCCTAGTACCTCTATGGGCCTTCGACCAGGCCCTGCAGCCTCGGGGTTTGCTGGCCTGGAGCTCCCCTGCTTCACTCCAATACCCTTTAGGACTCAGGCAGCCAGGTCCAGGTCCAACTTCCTCCTCAGCTAGAGGAAACCTGCCTGCTCCTGGCCCACTGCCCTCTTATAAGGGCCAGCTGGGCCCTTATTAAGCCAGCTGCAGCTGTGACTGCTTCCCCAACCAGCCTGGCTTTCAGAGCTGCAGCCCTCCCCAGGGCTGCTTGTACCCTTCCAGGGCCGGAACAGGGTGACCACTCCGCTGCAGACAGTCATGGGTGCAAGTATATGTAGATCAGGGGTTCTCAAACTGGGGGTTGGGACCCCTCAGGGTCGCAAGGTTATTACATGGGGGGTCGCGAGCTGTCAAGCTCCATCCAACCCCCAGTTTGCCTCCAGCATTTATAATGGTGTTATAAATTAAAAACACATTTTTATATATTTAAGCGGGGGTTGCACTCAGTCTTGCTGTGTGAAAGGGGTCACTAGTACAAAAGTTTGAGAACCGCTGATGTAGAACCTCTGGAGAAAATTCCAAAGGTAGCAGAAAGCTACTACGTATTACTTGGAAGCTGTAGCAGTTAACCAAGCTGGCAAGTATTATCTGTGTGTGTATTTTGCCCAACTAAATGATAAATTCAGTAAAGTATGAGCCAGTAGTTCACGTGGCTAGTATTTTCCCAGTCTCTCTCCCACCAACCTGCCCTTAATCGTTGAAGAGACCTATTCCTTGGAGATAGGTGAAAGATCAGGAAACTTGCTGGACTGTAGATCTTTATTAGGAATTCAAGCATTATGTATTTAGTTCCTTTCAACTCTTTCACAGGAGGCAGGCGGACTCTTTCTCTGTGGTATGAAAAGGTATGAGGGGTTCCTGGGACATACCCTCTTACCATCAAGCTTTCAGATTCCATACCTTTCCTGACTATTGTGTCTGGTTCTGGGCATCACGTTTCAGGAGAGATGTGGACAAATTGGAGAAAGTCCAGAGAAGAGCAACAAAAATGATTAAAGGTCTAGAAAACATGATGTATGAGGGAAGATTGAAACAATTGGGTTTGTTTAGTCTGGAAAAGAGAAGACTGAGAGGGGACATAACAGTTTTCAAGTACATAAAAGGTTGTTACAAGGAGAAGGGAGAGCAATTGTTCTCGTTAACCTCTGATGATAGAACAAGCAGCAATGAGCTTAAATTGCAGCAAGGATGGTTTAGGGTGGACATTAGTAAAAACTTCCTAACTGTCAGGGTGGTTAAGCACTGGAATAAATTGCCTAGGGGAGTTGTGGAATCTTCATCAATGGAGATTTTTAAGAGCAGGTTAGACAAACGCCTGTCAAGGATGGTTTTGATAGTACGTAGTCCTACCATTAGTGAAGGGAACTGGACTAGATGACTTCTTAAGGGCACTTCCAGTCCTATGATTCTATGGAATATAAAGTGAGATATTTGGAATCTCTTGCACTGCACTGATCTTTGATATGTTCATTGTGGCAATTTTTATGGAGTCATTATTGATGCTATGTGGAGGTGCACTGGGGTGAAACAATTGCTTCTGGAAGAACGGGGATGCTAGGTCTGCTATTTCTAAGGGGTCTGTTGCCTACCTGGATTTTCATATCCGAAGTCCCATTGAATGAGACATATAAGGTAATATATGAGTGTTATTCAGAGTCATATAAACATTGATCAGATCCAAGAAGGTGTTAATCTCTGATTTAGACCTGTGCTTGATTTTTTTTCTTGGTTATAGCAGAAATTTCAGTAAAATAATATTTAATCAAATTTCATTATTTCTCCTATTTTTGTTGGAAAATGTTAGCTATTGGAGCAAGTTACTGATGTAAACTAGTCTGATGCTAGTTTTATACAAACTAAGGTCAAATTGATATATTTGAACATAGCTTCCACTAACTTAAACAGAGCCATGGCCTGTTTATACCTCCAGAAGACCTGGGCTTTGCTGGTAGATTTTGTATCTTTCACAAAGAGAGTGTAAGTTATGTGAACTTTTTACAATCCAAAGTAATTAAAAAGATAAAAATTGTCACCATTTCTTCCTTATCTCATCACAAGACTGTTTTCTGAGTAAAGTATGCACGCAGACTTTAGTCCACTGAAATATGCAGATATAATTTAATTTGCATACATTAAAAAACTTAGCTTAATTAATCATTTAAGACTTTTTTTTTCCAGCTGGAAGCCTCTTTCACATTTTTCCTGATTGAATTGCCTATTCTATTTAAATCAAGCTTTGATAGTGTTTCTTGTGCATTACAAAATTATACTGGTAACTTTGTTACACCTTTTATCAACATGACTAATTCATAACTGGTTTCAGTATACTATTAGCTGTAGATGTATTGTAGAGTACCACTTTTCCCAAAGTAGAAATTGTAAAGTGCTTGTATGATGACAGTTTCTTTAAAAAAGTGTCCAGGGATAGCCCTATAGAGTATAGAGATACATATGGTAGATGAAGTTAAGAAATACACCACGTGTGAAAAGAACATTTTTATATTAACATGGAAAAAAATGCAGTATACCTGGCTTGTGATTTCCTTAGAAATATGAATATAAACCAGCACACCCAAGGCAAGATGCTGTTTGTTGCATGTGGTAGTAAAGCAACACACAGGAAATGTTTTAAGATAGCTCAGTGCTAAATAATTTAAGTACCTTATTTTATTACTGTCCTAACATAAATTTTAAATTTTGCTATTTTCAGTGTGGGTTTCTTATTTTTCTTGTGGGGAGATAAGAAAATTGGACATTATTTGATATGTGACTACTTCCTGTGTCCCATATTCCATCAATAGATATCCTTCTGGAGCATAGTAAGTGTTATGGCATACCATAGCGTTCCATATTCACTGCAGTCAGAATTTCCAATTTCCAGTCATCAGCAATTTCTTCAGAGAAGAATACCTGCCAACCTCCTTGAAAAGCTCAATAGTCCATCTGGTCCTCAAAAAGCCAACAGTGGATGAAGATATTCTGTTAAATATCATCCCATCTCCAACCATCCCTCTACTGCCTCCCAGCCTATTTGCATTGTGAGTTCAAGGCCTTAGGTCCAGATCCTCAAAGGTATTTAGGCCTTAGTCCTGAGCTTCAAGGCTGTCAGTAGGGTCAAGACACAGCTACCTCAGCAACTGCACTTTCTCCTTGACCTGCCAAGACAATTTTGTTCTTCTAGGGTAGCGCAATCCAGGAGAACCAGAGGCGTCATTCTCAGTTGAATAGGTCTGGCTATGAAATCAGATTCTAGAGGGGTCTGGCTGCTTTCAGGGCATGCTGCGGGAACTCCTTCCTTAACGAGACATTACCACCATATCCAAAGTAATAAGGGAGAGTTTAGGGGGAATAGGAGAAAGCCACAAAGACATGCACACAGAACCCTCTCCTTCCTGGGAAGGTACAGTACTAAACAGTGCTCAGGTCTGTACAACCCTCACTGACCTGTGAAACAGCCACTACCATAATATCGCAGCACTCTGGGAAACCCAAAGGTAGAAATGACCAGTTTGCTTTGCCTGTCTAGGCTTTGTTCACCCACTCTAGGGTGCAGGGACCTCTGTGCCCCAGGGCTGGGTGTTGGTGCTGCTGTGGTATCCAGCACAATGCTGCACTGTGTGTATGTGGTGTCCATACATTTCATCCTGTGTGATACTGCCATGTGCAGAACTGAGGAGGGTGACAGAGGAGGATGATTAGTCCCTCTCTGCCTCTAGGATATGCAGCGTCAGACAATGGGGCTTCTGTGGTTCAGGAAGTGTAGTGTTACTGCTGGAGAAGCCAAGACTTGAAGGGGTTAAGTGTCTTGCCTGGGGAGGGCTATGGCCTCACAGATTAAGTGTGGCCCTGAGAGTGGGAATAATTATTTAAAGGTTTACAATTTTCATGGCAATCGATCTGATTTTATTGATTATATTTATATTTATGCCAGCAAGAGCACCGTGTCCAGGACAGAGGGACACCAGGCAGCTCAGCAGCATGTCTGGAGCAGGAGTGGGGAGAAAGAACCCTGCAGCAGGAAAGATAGGACAAGGAAGAGATGATTGTGCTGCTGTGAGGGAAGAAGGGGTGCTGTAGATGGGAAGACAGATGAATGAAGAGCAAAAAGAGAAAGTGGGATTAATTTTTTTTCCAAAAGGTGTAACTCCCTCCCTCCCCTACACTTTTCATCATGAAAACTGCTGAAAACGCTCACCCACTTGACATGTAAGAATTTGCTACCAGGGTGTTATGCAGTTGTGGAGGCACCTCTTTTAAGAGGTGGTCACACTGTAGAAAAAGCTGGAGAACCGCTGCTCTAGAACTGCCATCTGTCTAACAATTTCCACTAGCATTAAAGTCACTGATTGTTTCTTTAAATCATTCTTCACATTATACCTCAGGTCTCTCTTCTCTGTGTAATTCATCTGGCTAAACATGCAGAGATTCCGAGACGCCATTCACTGCAAGCAGTTAGGTGATAGAATGTAAACCAAGTTGTTACAGTTACCAACCTTGGCTCAAATCCTGCAAACACTTCTGTGTGTGCTTAACTTTTTAGCATGCAGATAATCTCATTGACTGAAATGGGGTTACTTGGGAGTTTAAAATTAAGCATGTTCTACAAGTGTTTGCAGAATTTTAGGGTAAGGTGCTTTTCAAATATCAGTAGTGTTGCAGTTCCAAAGAGAGAGGGAGGCTAAAGAAGAAACAAGTGGGATGAGAAGAAAAAGTTAACACGACTCGCTGAGAACAGACAAAATAATGCATTGCTGAAAAATCTTGTTTTCACTGAAACATACACCTCTGCTCCGATATAACGCGACCTGATATAACACGAATTCAGATACAACGTGGTAAAATTGTGCTGTGGGGGGCTGTGCACTCCGGTGGATCAAAGCAAGTTCGATATAACGCGGTTTCACCTATAATGTGATAAGATTTTTTATCTCCTGAGGACAGCGTTATATGGGGTAGAGGTGTATTTGCAAAAACATACAAATGCCGACATTTGCTCTTGATCACTCTCAATGTTGCACTTTGGTATTAATTGAACAAAGAGGCTAAAATTCCTACGTTCAGTGGATTCATTTTGTTTTTTGAATTTTGCAAAAAAACAAAAACCCAGCCCATTGTAAAAAATCTGTACACACCTTCAAGCTCAGTGCATAACTTAGGAATTACTCCAGTTGTGGGTAATGGAGAGCAATAATATCTAACTCTTGTACAGTATTTTTCATCAGTAAATACCAGAGTACTTTGCAATTTTTAACGTATTTATCCTCACAACAGCCCTGTGAGGTAGAGAGAGATTATCCCCACTTTACAGCATATTGTGTCTGCTGGTGATGCCAGCTAGTTCCACTCAAGCAAGCAAGAAAAAGCAAGAGATTTGGAACACGACTGAGCACTTATCACTCTTCGGACATACTCTGAGAGGTTTATAGGGATTCTAATATAGAAGGTAATGGAATCTGAATGGGAATGGAGAGCAGGCTTTTCCTCCAATGGTGGTGATAAACCAGCTTAATTTAAAATAGATGGAAAGTAGACGTAAGTGCTTGGTGTTGGAAGTAAGAGCTGTTTGTCATTCAGATAGTGGGGGGGGGGGGAGTATATCAAATAGTGTTTTATCCATGTAATTAGGTCAATGTAATTGAAGCCATTGGTGATTTTAGTGAACATTTATCTAACAAGTTTAATTCACTTCAGTGCATCTAAGTTTAAACATTAAGGGGAAAAAAGCAGCTCAAACAGGATTTTTTTATTGTGTGTGTGTTTGGGAGACCTGGGTTCTAGTCTCAGCTCTGCCACTGGTTTGATGGGTGACCTGGGACAAGTCACAGCCCTGCTCTGTGCCTCAGTTTCCGCAATTGTGAAATGGGAGGTAATGCTACTGACCTCCTTAGTAAAGTGCTTTGAGATCTGCTGATGGAAAAACACTAGGTAAGAGCTAGGGATTAGCATTGGTTCTGACCTAGACCACTTGAGCAATTTATTCCCCTTCAGTTTGCCTCTTGCTGATCCCTATTTGAAGGAACACTCCATGTTATGGACCCAACATGTCTATTTGGATGGAGCCGCTAAGAAGAAAGAGAACAGCATGGACCTGACTTAGGCCACGTCCAGACTAGGAATTAAAATCGATTTTAGATACGCAACTTCAGCTACGGGAATAACGTAGCTGAAGTCGAATTTCTAAAATCGAGGTACTCACCCGTCTGGACGGCGCGGCATCGATGTCCGCGGCTCTCCGTGTCGATTCCGGAACTCCGTTCGGGTTGATGGAGTTCCGGAATCGATGTAAGCGCGCTCGGGGATCGATACATCGCGTCCAGACTAGACGCGATATATCGATCCCCGAGCAATCGATTTTAACCCGACGATGCCGCGGGTTAGTCTGGACGAGGGCTTAGAAATGCTTTCTTGAGTGCTTGCTACTGTTGCTTATTTACAAGGAAGCTGGCCTGTGGATTCAGAGAAGCATTAAGAAACATCCCTTTTCCTGAGCTGCTAATGTGGTCTGAAAGTGAAAGCACGGGTTTGGCAGTCCAGAGTCTGGGAGTCTGTTCCCAGCTCTGTCACAGACTTAGAGGTTGTAGGCAAAGCTTCACAGCTCTCTGCCTCAGTTCGCTGGTCTGTAGAATGGGGGTATTTGCAGTAACTCATCAAAACACATAAGCATATGCTTCACTTTAAACTGTTCCTCCTTGTTCAGCCCAGTTTTCAGTTCACTTGCCCTAATCCTTCCCTTTTTGCCACCTCCCCTCTTTTGTAACATACTGTTGACTTTTTGAAATGGAATCAAAGGTCAGTAAAATTTACCTTTCTGGAATTAAATGGGGTGTCTGGACTGCATTTTAAAAGCCTGACTAACATGAGCTCTTTGTAGATGGGTGGTTTTTGCAGCAGGCATACATTTTTCATGAATAGCGCAGCCAGTAATGCAGAATATGCATAGAAATTCCCAGTGCACAAGTTATTATTAATGCCTCAAGGCTGTTAGCATATAGTTTGTCCAGAATTGTTGAGGAAGATTTTCCTATCTGTTATGTAAATATAGAACTGTGCATGTACTTTTTTGACTTCTGAGGTTAACACTTAGCCACTTACAGATATGTTATATGTCCCTGAGATGTTTAAAAGACAAGTGTCTTAGTCATAGTCAACTGGCCCAATGAGAACAGATGAATTTCAAGATATGCCAAGTTAAAAGAGGTATAAATTGCCTGATGTAGAAGGGAAAGAAAATTAATCTCTTTAAGATTGTTTAATTTCTCCAGCAAGACCCTTTTTAAAACATACTTTTGACTTTCCCATTTGACTGTTTCTGAAGGCAAAAAGAAATGGTTTCAAAGACTAAATCCTTTCAAGTTGTTGACCTTTCTTTGAAAGGTCATGTTACACTTTATAGTAGTGCAAACCCTGAGAGATCATTCAATAAAATAATGTTGAAAGCTATCATATATCTGATTTTCAAATGAAGAACTAGCACATCTTACCTTCCAGCTGAACAAATAAAACCTATAGTAGTTTTATTCTGTGATCATAACATAATTGAAATGATATTATTTCAATGTGCAATTCAATAAAACTAACCACAGTAGTGGGGTTATTGATTTAAATTCAGTTAAAGCAGTTGAAATATTCAGTTCAAAATATTCTGATTAATATCAGCTCTGGTAATATGATTTTCCGCATTCAGGAGCAGAAAATAAATTATCAGTCTGAAATATCTGATACAACCTGGGGGAAAGGCTTGCTTTTGTACAGTTGGCCTGATTGGTGTAAGCTTTTAACTTTTGATAGCATTCTCTTTTATATTGCATGTGTTTCTGGTAAATACTTGTTGCTACATGTTAACAATTGATCACTTAATTACACTTGGCCAGATTCCACAAATACTTTGTTTGAACCAGTTGCTTGTAGGCATGATATTTTGTCATGTAAACGTAAATGCTCTTCTGAACCAAAGGGAAGATTCTCTGGTAATTACTTGGTATTTCCAAGTGTAATTAGCAAGTTATCTGCAGTGACATCTAAGTACAACATATATAGTCAGCATGCAAGTAAATAAGAGCTTTCATGGTGTTTTGTGAATTGTAAAATAGTGTTGTCCTTTTAAAATGCTAATTGTAATACCCCAGGACAGTCTTAACTTTGCAGGCTAATTCCAAAAGGTCATTTGTACTCTGGGAAGCTACGGTGTAGAACAGGGGTCGGCAACCTTTCAGAAGTGCTGTGCCGAGTCTTCATTTATTCACTCTAATTTAAAGTTTCACGTGCCAGTAATACATTTTAACGTTTTTAGAAAGTCTCTTTCTATAAGTCTAGAATATATAACTAAACTAAACTATTGTATGTAAAGTAAACAAGGTTTTTAAAATGTTGAAGAAGCTTCATTTAAAACTAAATTAAAATGCAGAACCCTCAGATGACAGTGTGAGTGCTACTGAAAATCAGCTCGCGTGCCGCCTTTGGCACTTGTGCCATAAGTTGCCTACCCTGGAGTAGAACATTTCACATGGGGAGATATGAAAAAATGTACTCTGCCTATCTTTGTGTATTGCCTCTTACTCTGTGCTCCTTACCTTAGTATTTAAGCACCTTCCAGTAGTGCATTAAGCAACATAACTAATGTCTGTCAGGTGGTGTTGGTTCTCTCATCCTCTCCCCAGAGGGAGAAGTGTGTGCAGTGGAGTGATGACTTATTTCAGTAGGTTGGGGGTGGAGGGGGCGGGAGGGGGCAGAAATAATCCAGTCCTGGGAGGATAAAGTGCCCTTTCCCCTATTTTTACCCCACTCCCAGGAAGACCCTAGATTATGGCCATTGTCCCTGAGTCTGATGTTATTCAGTCATCACCACCCCTTAACCAGCTATAGAGGGATCATGACTAAATGACAGGACACCAGCTCTGCTTGCTCATGGTGACACACACGGAGGCCAGTGCCTAGAAACTCTTGAATACTGGTGCTCTCTTACAGATTATATGTGAAACCTCTCCAAGACAAAATGGATCCATTGGTTGTTTCATAAGTAGTTTTCACCTCCCACCCACGTTAGGGGACTCAGGGTGGGGGACAGGGAACCCTCTGGAAACAAGGAAAGGAAGTGACGCTGTGCACTTGTAAAGCTAAACTGAAGGACACATTTCAGTTCAATCTTTGTGCTGCTCTAGCAAAGAGACACAGGTGCTGGCTTTTTCCTTTGTCTGGAGGTGTTCAACCCCCATTCAGCCTCAGGCCCCACTCCCACTTCACCCCTTCCCCCAAGGCCCCACCCGGCCCCACCTTTTCCTGCCCCACTCCACCACAGGCCCTGCCCCCTTCACCCTTTCCCCCAAGGCCCAACCCCCACCTCCTCCCGCCCTAGGCCCCACTCCACTCTGCCTCTTCCCCCAAGTCCCCACTCCTGAACCGCCACTTCCCACCCAGTTCTGTCCCTCCCCTGAGCACACCCCATTCCCGCTCCTCCTCCTCCCTCCAGCGCCTCCTGTATGCCACGGAACAGCTGATCGCGGTGGGTGGGAGGCTGGGAGGGAGGGGAAGGAATTGATTGGCAGGGCCACGGCAGACTGGAGACACAGGAGGGGAGGAGGGGAGTTGGCTGCCAGTGGGTGCTAAGCAACATTGGCGCCTGTGCAAAAAAGATAAAAGACCAGGTTATGGTCAGACCTTGGCCTCCTGCACTGAGCCCAGAAAAGCAAGGTTTGCACAGGGGACCCATGTGCAGGCTGGGGGAATGCAATCCTCACTCACAGTCCAGCTGCAGGGTGTGAAGCAGCAGAGCTGAGCTCCACTCTCAAGGAATGGGGTCACTTCCAGGCCTCCTGCAGTTGTTCCCAGCAGAGCGCACCAGAACAGGGAGAAAGGATACCAGGACAATTTTCAAAGTTACTTTTGGGTCACAAGATTTGAAATGGACGCATTCAAACCCCTCCCTCCCCCCCGTGATTGTAATGGAATTATTTTGCATGTCAAAACCCAGTTTTCACTGGAATCCAGTGCAGTTTTTGGTAAATGGAAAACTCTTGATAATGATTTAGGTAAACCTTTCTATTAAAAAAATGTAAAAGCAGCAAAGAATCCTTTGGCACCTTATAGACTAACAGAGGTTTTGGAGCATGAGCTTTCGTGGGTGAATACCCACTTCCTCAGATGCATGTGAGGAAGTGGGTATTCACCCACGAAAGCTCATGCTCCAAAACCTCTGTTAGTCTATAAGGTGCCACAGGATTCTTTGCTGCTTTTACAGATCCAGACTAACACGGCTACCCTCTGATATTAAAAAAATGTAGGAAAAAATGGAAAATGCTGATAATGTTGACACATTTGCAAAATATTTAGGTTTGTTTTTGGGGTGTGTGTTTTGATGCACTTTATCACACAGAAATTTTTTTTTTATCAGTTCTACCCCCTGCCATGCAGTCATGGCTCCAGTGATCCCACCTCCCATATCCCTCGCTCCCCTCATTGCTGTGAACCCTTGTTTTCTGCCATGCGAGCAGTGTACAGATTCTATGTCTATCTTGCACCTATTGTCCTCCTCACACCTCCATGAAGCTGCAGCAGTTCTGCCAGTTTTCAGGCCTTGACCTCCTGATCCTAAGGGTACAGTTTTTGCCCATAAGGCCACTTTTCTATAGATGTATAGATTTCAAAGCAAAGGCTTCTCTCTTTTCTTGCATTACTAGTGAAATGCTTCTTAATTCACAAAGTTCCATGTACCTATGGTTATTTTCAATTAGATGGATGAAGTCATAATGGCTGTTTTTCTGATGCTTTCATCAGAGTGATAGAGCTAAGGTTGGATTTGCGGAAGCACTCAGCTTTGTACTAACTCCTATGGACGTCACTGGCAGAGTTAGACAACTCTGAGTGCTTTTGAAAATCTCACCCTTGACTTTCGCAGCTTTTACCTATGAGCAATATAAAATATACACATTTTTTTTCATTCCCTATTTTAGCAGATCTATTGTATGCACTGTTGCTCCTTTTACTTTTGTATAACTTGATTGCAGCAGCATTTTGCTGAGCCATTGTACTCAGGATAAATGAGCTACATTAAATGTATGAAGCTGGCTTTAAATCTTTGACCTGGTCTATTAAGTTTTACTTCCCAGTGAACATGTATTCCAAGATTTGTTTCATAACATGTGGAATATGGCGGTGATGAAATAGTTAATAACCAAAAGCATGTGGACAAAATCTTTAATGAATTTAAAATTAGACTCCTTGCATTTTTCTAAAATGCTTTTATATTCTTAGAGACATAAGCCAATTTTTCTTTCAGCAGCACATCTAATCAATTTCAAAGTGAGGGAAAAATAAAACTAGAGCCAGTGGTAAAAATGATTCCTCCTTGAAATGTTTGGAGTGCTGGAATTTATTTTATAATTCCAGCTAAGGAGGACTGTGCCCTAAAAAGCAGGGACTGAATAGAGTCTAAATCTGCTTTAGGAGAGAGCTTGTTCATCAGACTATACCTCACTTCTTTATCTGTCAGTCCGTAAATAATAGGGAGAGTTCCTTGGTTGGTTGTACCCAACATGTACCGAATATAGCTTATAATCAACCAGCTGTAGCCGTTCTCGTTCAACCACAAAATATCTTTCTCCTGGCAGATCTGTTCTATGTTTTTTATCATATGAGCCAAGCAGAACTGTATAGTTTGTACAGTAACTTTATTAAACTTCAGACCAAATAGGTACGTATGGAATACATTTTCCAAAGACTGTTTTTGCACCTGCAGATTAGAATACTTGAACGCATAACTGTGCACATCAGTGGCACAGCTTGTTTAAGCGCTGACCAACAGGCATACAGGCTGCATAATCGTGTTTTGTAGGATTTGCACATACAGATAGTTAGGTGTGTTAGATTTGCACCCACAATTCCGTTGCAAGTTGGAAAAAGTGAAAGGGCTGATTTTGTAGATGCAAAAAGGGAGGACAGGTCTCAGCCTCATGGAAAATGTGACCTCTGTCATGCTCTGGAAATTATATGCATATTTATATTATATGCATATGCACATGCTATATTTTACAAACTCACTGGAGGTTAAGGAGTTAATAAAATAAAGAAGCTCATAAAATGGAACATCTCAGAATCACAGCCAGTATGGCGCATAAGTTGCAGAGTGCTGCATTGAACCACTTTCTTCTTGTCCTTCAAACCCTTGCAGAGTGGTTTCGAAGGGTACGTCTACACTACGGGATTATTCTGATTTTACATAAACCGGTTTTATAAAACAGATTGTATAAAGTTAAGTGCACGCGGCCACACTAAGCACATTAATTCGGCGGTGTGCGTCCATGGTCCAAGGCTAGCGTCGATTTCCGGAGCGTTGCACTGTGAGGAGCTATTCCATAGCTATCCTATAGTTCCCACAGTCTCCCCTGCCCCTTAGAATTCTGGGTTGAGAGCCTAGTGGCTGATGGGGCAAAAATCATTGTCGCAGGTGGTTCTGGATAAATGTCGTCAGTCATTCCTTTCTCCGGGAAAGCAACGGCAGACAATCATTTCGTGCCCTTTTTCCCTGGATTGCCCTGGCAGACGCCATAGCACGGCAACCATGGAGCCCGTTCAGCTTTTTTTTTTACAGTCACCGTATGTGTACTGGATGCCGCGGACAGAGGTGATACTCCAGCACTACATAGCAGCATTCATTTGCTTTTGCATGATAGCAGAGATGGTTACCCGTCGTTCTGTACCGTCTGCTGCCCGTGTAATTTGGCAATGAGATGACGGTTATCTGTCCTTCTGTGCTGTCTGCTGCTATCATGGGTGCCCCTGGCTGAGATCGGCCGGGGGCGCAAAAGCAAAACTGGGAATGACTCTCCGAGTCAATCCCTCCTTCATGGTTTCTAAAAATAGAGTCAGTCCTGCCTAGAATATGGAGCAAATGTACTAGAAAAGCAGTGTATCAGAGAGTACAGCTGCTCTGTGTCAGATCCCGCAGAAATGATGAGCTACATGCCATTCACGGGGGGTGCCCCTGCAACAACCCCACCCGTTGCTTCCCTCTTCCCCCAACCTTCCTGGGCTACCGCGGCAGTGTCCCCCCCATTTGTGTCATGAAGTAATAAAGAATGCAGGAATAAGAAACACTGAGTTTTTAGTGAGATAAAATGAGGGGGAGGCAGCCTCCCGGTGCTAGGATAGTCCAGGCAGGACATTAAGCAGTGTGAGGGAGAGGAGCCCAGCATCCCACTGCTATGATAGTCCAGGCAGTACAGAATCTTTTCTTTACATATGAAAGGGAGGGGCTGATTGAAGCTCAGCCCCCAGTTGCTATGATGAGGACGGTTACCAGCTGTTCTGTACCATCTACTGGGAATGACTGGGAGTCATTCCTATTTTTACCCAGGCGCCCCCGGCCAGCCTCACCTGAAGCTAGCCAGGAGCACTCACGGGTTCATAAGAAGGACGGTTACCAGTCCTACTGCACCGTCTGCCACCAAGGAGGGGAGAGGAGCGGATACTGCTCTTCACTACTGCAGCATCGCGTCTACCAGCAGCATTCAGTAGACATAGGGTGACATTGAAAGAAGTCAAGAAACGATTTATTTCCCTTTTCTTTCATGTGAGGGGGGAGGGAATAAATTGACGAGCTATTCCCTGAACCACGCCGGACAATGTGTTTGACCCTACAGGCACTGGGAGCTCAACCAAGAATGCAAATACTTTTCGGAGACTGCTATGGACTGTGGGATAGCTGGAGTCCTCAGTAGCCCCTCCCTCCCTCCATGAGTGTCCATTTGAGTCTCTGGCTTCCCGTTATGCTTGTCACGCAGCACTGTGTAGCCTGTAGATTTTTTTTTCAAACTCTTTAGAATTTCATTTTCTGTAACGGAGCTCTGATAGAACAGATTTCTCTCCCCATACAGCGGTCAGATCCAGTATCTCCCGTACGGTCCATGCTGGAGCTCTTTTTGGATTTGGGACTGCATTGCCACCCGTGCTGATCAGAGCTCCACGCTGGGCAAACAGGAAATGAAAATCAAAATTTCGCAGGGCTTTTCCTATTTACCTGGCCACTGCATCCGAGCTGAGATTGCTGTCCAGAGTGGTCACAGTGGTGCACTGTGGGATACCGCCCGGAGGCCAATACCGTCAATTTGCGGCCACACTAACCCTAATCCGATTTTAGCGCTGCTCCTCTCGTCGGGGTGGAGTCCAGAAACCGATGTAAAGAGCCCTTTATATCGATATAAATGGCCTTGTAGTGTGGACGGGTACAGCGTTAAATCGGTTTAACGCTGCTAAAATCGGTTTAAACGTGTAGTGTAGACCAGGCCAAATACACAGAAGGTATTTGAATGTGAAGGGCTGTTGATCTGTTCTTCATTGACATCACTTCTGTGTTGTGATACTTTTCCACTGAGAAAATGGCTCTTTTGACTGGTAATTTTAAAGACTGGTATAGAGATTGGTTCTGCTGTAACTTGTTTGCTCCATGTGTGGCAACTTACATTGTAGAGGACCCTATTCTGCATACTTGCTCACCTGCATCTGGGAGTCAAAAGTTCATGAGTTTTAGGTCTAAGAGTTTCCCTGGCATTTTCATTGAGGAGGTGGGTAGGGAAGAAGCCAGAGATTCTACCAGTCTCAAACCTACAGATTCCTGAGGTAAGCATGGGGCTTCTGGGTAGCTCTCAGTCCTGTGTATGTTCCTTTCACCAGACCCAGCATTTCCCAGAAACATTTGGAAGTGGCTCCTGGTTGACTCAGAATGATTCAGAGGCAGAGTCAAATGTGTGTCTGTTAGCCATGCATGTAAATGCATTGAAGTCTACTTTCTCTTATTATATTGCGGAGCAGTCGTACCAGGCCTGCACAAAATGTGGATTATTTTTCCCCGCAAAGGCTCATAACTGGGTTGAATAAAAACCAGTTTTCACTGGATGACTCAGACACTTCTCAATGAGCGATATGTCCATATTAAATTTCATCTCTTCCCTAACCCTTGGCTTTGCCGCACAAGTCTAGCTTCAAAAAAAGTCACAAGAATAACAGCATTTGCAGATGCTCTTCCAAAAAGGGACCTTTGGGAAGAGAGCCAGCCTGGAGAATTTCATCCTGAAAGATGAACATTTTGGAAAATTAATAGTGAATGAAAATGAGTTTAGAACAGAGAGTTTGCGTAAATCTGTCAACCATTTCAAAGAGCAGAAGTGCAAACCTGAGTCTAGTTGTTAATTACATTTCTGATGAAGCTGTTTTGAAACAGAAATTATGATTTCACATTCTGTCACCATAAACATAAGGCTATCATCACAAATTCATATTTTTGCTACTTGCTCTTTATAAATCTTAATTTTCTGTTTTAAAGTTAAACAGTTGCAGATAAAAGCACTTTTAAATGATGATGGTGTAAACTTATGCAGCGCCATTGAAGTTAGGGGAGCTATACTGATTTATACCAGCTGTGGTTCTGGTAGTAAATGTCAGCTTCTTTTAAATGAGAAAATGTGTGAATATCTGATTAGTTTAAGAGAACACAACATATATGTATTGTTTTAAAGAACTGAAGTCACAAAGTTTTTTGATGTCTGATGTAAGAGGGTTAAATTGTTTTCTCTAAGGAGCGAAGGTTGATACTTTGTCAAGGTACCTTATGAAATATAGTAGCCTAAATACACTCTACAGAGTTGATGATGTGCTAGAAGCTGTCACTGTTTTCCAGAAACTACTGATTAAAACTCCATTATCAAATGGAAGGGAAGGCTCTGGTGACTTCCCGGCTGCCATGGCGACTGTTCAGACATTCCTATCAAACAACTGAGTCCTGGAACTCATAAAAATACTTCAGGACAATGGGCCAGATCATTGGCTGAAGTATATCAGTGCAGCTCCCTTGAAGTAAACAGGGTTATGATGAATTACACCAGCTGAGTATCTGTCCCATTGACTTTAACAGATCTATGCCAGTTTACACCTGCTGAGGATGAGGCACAATATTTTTGCAGTGGAAATACTCCAGATTGCATCGAGTCAGATATTTTCAAAGTAAATTCCCAGGGAAAGGAATCTGACTCACCCTCTGCCCACTATAGTGTCTTACCCACAATCCATTTCAAAAGTCACATGTTGAAGTCCATCAATAGACTCTATATATTGTTTCAGGAATGGGCTGTAAACGTATCCAGTGAACCACACTAGTTGGTGTTGCCTGTTTTCTTGCTTGTGGCTTGAAGAAACTGGGTTTGTTTGAATGGAAGGAAAAAACAGATTCCTTTCTCCCTTTACTCTGTAAGCACCTGCACTGCTAAGACAGAAGCTTTATCACAAACTCAGAGAGATGTTTTCTGCAGGAGCTGTTTTGTGGAATTGCTGGTAGCACATCGCTTTGCAGAGTCCTACTGGCTGAGCCTTAATGCACTACAAAGTTACAGATGATTAACACACATGTTCACTTCTGCGCTAGATGTTGACCGAGTTTCCTGGAGCATGAGTTATTTGCTGTCACATTGTTCAAAGTTTTAGAAAGATTTGTGTTTTTGTTATTAGGTTTAGATTTTAAAAGATGTTGATTCGATCATGTCTGCTTGACCTTGACAGTCACCCAAGTTGCAGAATAAGCAAGATTACAGGATAGTCTGTGTCTAAGAGTTCCCCTAGAGTTTTCTCATGCAGTCTTGCCATAGTGTGGCCTATTAAAGTGATAGAAAACAGAGTCTCATTAATAAAAATGAAAGCCAACGCTTTTGTAATCACTCCAATTTTTGGCTTCAGTTCATATTGCACAGCACCATGCCATTCAGTGAATGCACTCTTAGCATTCTGCCAGTTCCATGGGATCTGTGGTATACTCGAATGCTTTAGATCCTGCTGAAGAGCGAAAGGAATCTGAATGTTATCATTTGGAGATATTCAGAGGCCATATCCCTCTATGGGCCCAATCATCTCACACTGAAGGCAACAGGACTTCCATTGACTTAAGTGAGGGCTGGATTAGGCCACTCCTTTCTTTACTGGGTATTGAAAAACCAACTTGCCTGGAAGTTGGCTCCTTCTCTGGCTAGAAAGAGTGGACATAGGGAGCAGAGCAAAGGTGCAAAGCAAATCAGGTGCTGTTTCTTTAAGAGAAGGGAGGGTGGAACTGAGTCAAGGTGCAGAGTTGGGGGGAGGGGGCAGTGGGCCTTTTGCCTACCCAGGAAGGCAGCAAAAAAAGTCCTGTCCAGAGGTGGTGGTGGTCAGAGTGGGGAATGATTTGTTTGGGAGGGTTATCAAAGTGAGTGGGGGAGCAGGAGAATTAATTTATGGGGGGGGGCACAGGAAGGGCTGGAATTGGATTTTATAGTGGTGGACATGAAGCTTTGCTAATATGAATTTAAAAAGGCCCGCAAGGAAGCATGCAGGGTTGGTGATTCAGCCATTTTTGCCTGGGGCTAAGACTAATACTTGCTTGAGAATGTGTCCCAGTAAATTTTCAAGCCCCGAGTACTGTGTGCATGCATGGACATAAGTATAATTCAGAATGCCAGGGTATATTCCTACCCTGAGCCTCTTGTACTGGTTACTTAAGGGAGACTTTATTGGTATTTAGCCTCTGAGCCTTCTGTAACCTGTTGCTCATTAAAGGAGCAACTGTTCAAACGGAGTGTCTCCCTCTGCCCTGGAAGGAAATGCCAAAATGTTTTTGTCTTGTTTCTTCCGCCTTGGTTATAGAGCTCATCTGTTTGCACCATGTATGAATTGTTAACAGGTTAGCATTTTTTTCAGGGTAGCACCAAGCTATTAATTATAATGTTGTACAAAATTAATTGAAACACAATATAATCCCTGTTAAGGAATGTTACTGAAATGATCTTAAAATAGACCCCAGAAGAAATAGTTGAAATTTCTTGATAGAAAAGGCTGGCAAATTTCCTGTGCCAGTCCTCAGAGATGCTTTCTTTTGCCATTAAAATATGTTCAGTTTGCTGTGTTCTCTCTCAAAATGCCTGCCATGCATGGGGAAGGAAAAGTGTCTTCACTATCATGTTCATATCTGCCAATGTTTTGTGCTCCTCGTGCAGATAATTGGGGTCAGAGCCAAACACTTACTGATAGGGGATCAGTTATCCCATCATTGTTCATTACTAGGATCCTTGCACCTTCCTCTAGGGCATCTGGTGCTGGCTACTGTCAGCGATGGGATACAAGACTAAATGGACCTTGGGTGTAATCCAGTCTGGCAATTCCTGTGTTTTTATCATGGATCCAAGACTGAGAAGCTTTACCCTTTTGAGTTCCTGCCAGGTACACAGTCTCCATAACAGAGTATAGATGGCAGTTCATTTCTCATATGCATCTTGTATGATGCTTAAGGAAATCTTTTAAAAAAAAAAAAAAGAGAGGAGCAAGTTGTATCTGTGGTGTGGTTCTATTCCTAAAGCTCTCATTGCTGCATTTGGACAGCTCAGAATTGTTTTATTAGCATTCCTTTCGAGCTGTGTTTTTGGGGCTCCTTGTTGGCGAGAGTCACTGCACACTTTCCTGCGTGAGATGGGGAAGCTGAACAAGGCTGTCTCACTCCAAATCTGAAAACCACTCTAAATATATGGTATCTCTTCAACCCTGCGTTGAGGGGTTATTATTGTGCACCGTTCCCAAGTGAGGAGGCTGCGGTGCATGCGCGTTTTGGAATCTGCAGAAGGCAAGAGCTGCAGTTCACCTGCCTGTCTATTCCTGGTTTGCAGTCTGCTGCAGCACACCACAGAGGGATACCACATACCTTTTTACAGCACTTTAATCATCTGTTCATTACAGGGCACCTAGACCTTCCATTTCTCCACTCAGCACTGTCTCATTCATTCACTTCAGTGCATTTGCTAAGTTCTCCAAGCTTTCTATTAGAACTGGTGCAAAGCATTCAGTTTTTAGTGCATACCAAACACATGTGAAACAGTACAAGCAAAATTAGTGGAAAGACAAACACCCCAGTTTCACACCAGGTTTAGGTACAGCCCTACTCCACAGTCCTTGCTGTTTTCAGGCTTAATGGCCATGCCCGTCAGTTATCCCTACATTGTTCAATTTTGTTCTGCTTTTAGGGATCTTTTAAAGAAAAGCAGGTAATTTTGAGGTTGAAGTCAGATCAAAGTTTTCTCTGGTAATATGAGTCTCATTTTGGAGAGTTGGCCGTTAATGTTAGGCCTCGTCTGCACGAGAAAGCTGCACCGGTTTCACTTAAATTGGTTTTTAAAACTGTTTAGCTAAACCACTGCCACATCCCATGTGGACACTTTCATTTTGGGTAAATAGTGGTTTGTTTTGTTTAGCTTAAGCCTCTTCCTATGCGACTGAAGCGAAACCCAAATAAGCCATCCTTAAAGCAAAGTGTCTGCACAGAGTTTGTTCTTGTTTGCTAAATTGGTTTAAAATCACACTGTTATCTAAACCAATGAAACTTTCTCATGTAGACAAGGCCTTAGACACCTGTTTGCATTTAGGTAATTTCGACAGTGATTAGATGTATAGCTTTATTTAGCCAAGTTCAAAAATTGGGTTCGAGGGCAAAAATATTGAGCAAATATAGGGGTGGACAGACCTCTCATTTCTTACTTGTGCCCATGACTTCACTTTTCATGAAAATGTTGGGCCATGTGGTTACATTTGAAAATGTTGGGCCATGTGGTTACATGTAGAAGTGACTTCAGGACAATTGGGTTTTAGCCCGAGCTTGTCGGTGTCTTGTGGATGGGAACACTTGCCATCTGGATTGAGTCTGATCTTTTTTTAAGTAATATCTACCACATTTTAAAAAGTAAATTGCTATTTGGAAAGTTAAAACCACATCTTACTAACAAAGTGGAACTCAATGTGGACAGAGCAAGCTTCTGGCAGCCTGAACACGAAGTACAGTGACCTTTTTCAGGCTCTGGTTCCTATTTCAGCATTGGGAAGTCCTTTTCTCTGACTGCAGATAAATAGCCTTCCAGTCAGAGGCTAGATGACTGAGATCAGAACACAACTAGAAGAGCTGCTGTGTTGCCCCATGCTATGATTCTTCTCCTAACTGGAACCATTTTTTTCCAATTTACCAGAAGGTTGGCTTGGAAACATGCATCTCCAGGAGGGCAACATCTCTCAAAGAAAATCCTTTGGATATCAAACCTGGGTGAAAAATGACTGTTTCCATGGAAGTATATAGTTCTAAAGAGCTGAGACCTGCCTTTTAAAGCAGCTTCTGTTAACAGGCGCTCATGGAAGTGCATTTCAGTAGTGCTGAGGAACAACTGTGTAAAGATAGAATTACTTACCTTTGTGAAAAGTTGACCTAGGCTGTGATGAATCTCTTTGCTTCATTTTGAGGTTACTGCTGCTATTCAGCTCTGGCCTTGTCTTCACTACTAGGAAAGGTATATTTTTGACCACATAATCTACTGGGTAACCAAGATTTGGGCCTCATCTGCTAAAAGTTGTAAAATGCTATAAAATGGGATTTATTTTATTGTGCTTATTTATGTAGGATTTCTACATCAAGGCATGAAAGGCTTTAAAGTCAGTAATTGTAGTGAGTGCCATTCACAATACTATCTGTTAAGGTAAGCATTACATTTGATTAAGTTTGACTGTCACCTTTGTGCGAGGTGAGGACAACGCCTGGCAGAAAGAACGAACTAATGTTTGACTAGATTTCCCAGTGTTTGGATGTTAAGGCACAGAGGGCCCTTTCTGCTTTTCAGTGTGAATACTGTGAAATGGGCACAGAGCAGTGCCATCCAGAATTGGCCTGTCAGGGTGGAAGAAGGGAAAGGAGATTCAATGACATCAGTACCCCACCTGAACCTGGGAAACCTTTCTACATCAGTAGTGTACAGTTGGCATGGAGAGAGGGCAGAGAATCGTCAGTTTGGAAGGTTTCTTCGTTGAACGTCAACAAGTTAAGAACTGAGAAGGCTCAGGTGTGCACGGCAATAAAGTCTCCCTTAACTGCTTGGTCTGAGAGATGCAAGGCGGGAACGTACCTATTTCAGGATGGAGGATGGTAGGTGTAGTGAGGGCATGGCTGTTCTGCAAGGCATCATTCCCCTAAGGAGGGCCCAGTGGAATTTTCTGTAGACATGAATATTGAAGCTGTCAGCATGAACATATGTAACAGCCTGCTCTCTATGCTCTGTCCTCAGAAGGGGCTCATGTAGTACCAGCTTGGGTGAGAACACTGCTCCCAACAAAGTTATGCTGCCATGTGGGGAGAAGGCTGGTGCAGAGGGGCCCCCGCTCCATACAGATATCCTAGTTGTATGTACTTGGAAATTCCAGTGGTTCTTGCGATGTTTGTGGGATTGGAGGGCCATGTCCCGTTCCCCATGAGAAGGCCAAGTGAGATTGTCCTCCTTGTAGCATGATGCCTCAGCAGCTCCATGGCTTCACTGTTTTCTGAGTCACTTCTGAGTTTTTCTGCCCCAGGGGTTGATTTGTAAACATCCAACAGTTCGCGGCATCAGGACCTTACTCTGTAGTAATGAAAGACTTACGCATGTGCTTAGGGACCAAAGAGGAATGTGGTTAGCAGCATACCTGTTCCATTTTATTGGAGAGAATGAACAGGCCCAACTTTAAACCATGTAAAAGGCATCCTTGTGAAACGGTGATGAATGTCCTAAAAATGTCTGCAGTGGTAATGAATAATAAATACTTGACCCCGTTTTACACAGAGCTGGAGCATGTTTTAATATGAGGAGTAAATGCTTTTGTACTCAGTGGCTGGGTGACGGCAAATGTATTTCTGAGATAAGGGCACCAGAAAGAGTCTGGCATGCCGCTAGCATCTAATAAAGGTTGTCGTTAAAAGTGGTGAGAGTATTACTCTGTGTTACTGTGTCAGTCCCAGCTGCAGGGACACTAACAATGGCCATTCAGTTTCTGAAATAAAAAAGGTCAGGGAATGGGGTGCCAGTGAAAGGGAAGTAGCTGAATACCAAGGTGTCCCTAGGAGTGAAGTAGCACATGCTAAATTATGAATGGACAGCAAAGCTATTGTACTTGCAAACAGGCTGGTGTTTCTTTATTTATAACCAATTAGAGCAGATTTGGTCCAGGTTAATTGCTTGGCTTTCCTCTTACAATAAAAAAACTGTAAGCAGTAGAGAAAAGGCTATATGATGTTTTGGGTGGAATGGTGAGGAGTGGGGACATGAGGACCTGCCTGAGAGTGCATAACTGTGTGGATTCAGACACAAGATGGCAAGTGTTGAAGATTATTGCTGCTTAGGCAATGGTAGCTGGTTGCTAACTCTGAATTTGTTCAGTCTAGTGACAAGTACTACTCTGGAGAATTGTTAACGGTTGCAAACTCTGATTTCATTTAGTTAAGCTGGTGGTAACCTTTTTAAAGAACTGCTTGGGACAAACCCAATAATTCTAGTTGACTGGATTTTAGAGGAATTAAACAGGAATTGCTACAGCCCAGAAAACGCACCAGCTTGCTTTTTATTTTATTTTTTTTCCCTTTCAGGCAAGAGCTCTGCTTCTCCTCTGTGAGAAGGGAGCGTGGTCTCTTAGCTGCAGCAGAATGGGAGTGTTGCTTGCACAGGACTGTGCTGTCTGTTGCATGTGACTACAGCTCTGGGATAGCACACTATGCTTGCAACAGTGTTAATTGGTGTAGAGGGTCCAGGCCCTACAGAGCTATGACTGTTCTAATTAAGGGCTCAGCTGGGTTGCATAGGTGTGGCTCCAGGAACTGTCTCAGTGAGTATAATTGCCTCCTGGAGCTCTCCAGCATGATTGATGTGTGTCTGGTATCATCCCCTTTCCAGAGGTCAGCATGCACTTCTTTCAGTGGCTAACCAGCACAGCAGGCTGGTGGAGGGAGACACCATAGTCTTATCTCCTCCTCACTCTCTTGTAAGGCGCTACAAGACTAGAACCTGGGCCTGAGGTGGTTCTAGGCTGCTGACACTTCCATGCTGCCATTGGAGCTCAGGCTGGGTTTTTGTTGGAGGACCGTGTGAAGCTAAATGCTGCAGGACATACCGCCTAGCAGGGCCTGAGTAATGGCCCCCCGCAGCTGACTGATTGGGTCATGCTGGTATATGAATGCATGCAGAGCTGTCAGAGCAGTGATGCAGACTGCTTGCTTCCACTCCAGACCTTGCCTTTCTGTGGACCCTGAACTCCAGCTTCTGACCCTGGTTCGGCCCCAACTCTGCTGCTTGCCTTATGTTGCTAACCTGGTGCCTGACTCTGACTCCTTGATATCCTGACCTACTTTGACCCTGTCCTTGCAACATGTCTCCTAACTGCCACTTGGTAACAGAGCAACACACACAAGTCACCTCGCTTGGCCCTGGCACCTCTCTGCCCCCCTTTCTGCAAGACTCATGTTGCTGTCCTTCTGCTGTCCTTGAGTTCACATGGACGCAAGGAGCACAAAGATGGCCAGTCGTGTGCAGGGGGCAGGGGGCTTCTGTCAGTGATGCCAGCTCCAAGCCTTCAAGAATCCTGAGTCAAGTCCCCCAAAGTCATGAGATTTTAAAGAAATGATAAATGTTGGGTTCTTTTTATTTGCCTTATGAGCTATTTGCCTTGAGGGGTCATGTGTGCAAGCTTTTCTCTGCAGTGATGAGGTAGGGTTTGAACAGAAACATCCGGTATTGCAAGACATGCCAGTGATAAAATGGTGAGGGTTTGCAGCACTGTGGGTGCAATGAATCTCTCTTATCATTTCATTTGTCACGCCCACCAAGGATCCGATCTCGGTGTCAAAATTAAGGTGGAAATAAAAGGAAAATTATTTATTTTCAAAGCTTGTACCCCTAGAGATTGGCCCAGTGGTCAGAGGGAAGGGACAGCTGTGTTTGTACAATGGAGTCCTGGTCCATGACTGGACTCCTGGGTGCTATGATAATACAAACAGTAAATAATAATAGCCAGGGACTTGGGAAACCCAGGTTGAATTCCCTGCTATGCCACAGACTTCCTGTGTGACCTTCAGCAAGTCACTTGGCCTCACTGTAACATGGGGATAACAGCACTTCCAGGTGTTGTGAAGATGAATTCATTAAAGATTGTGGGGTGCTCAGAAACTATATTCATCAGCGGGTGGGGTACCTAAGTACCTTAGACAGACTGTGTCATTAGAATATATTTGTTTTGTGCAATGACTTCATGATGTAGGCTATGTCTTCACTTACGGTGGCGTGTAGAGTACAGGCACTACATGTGTAGCTATGCGCCACAGCGAAAGGCAGGCTACGTCCACAATGGTCTCTGCTGTGTGTGGCTGCTCCCGGCAGAGAGAGTCTCCGGCAGCGTGGAGGTAGTGGGATGCTACATTGCTGAAAATAGCAGTGTAGATGAGGAATCACTGCTTGAGCATGCAGAGAGCCATGAATGGTATATACCTTGGGGGTTCAGGAGTGTAGGGAACTGTATTCTGCTCTCCTAAGTAGTGCCTCACTGCTGCACTGCTGTTTATACCCAGGACAGGGTGTGTGTGCAGCGTCAGTACTCTACGCGGTGCCACGAGTGTCGACATGGCTTTTATTTTTAATTCACTCAGAGATTTAAAACAAATTCGAACCCCCCTTAAATCTGAGTCCTTCTGTTGTTTTCGTAAATAGAGACTGTTTCAAAAGTGTATGCCATATAAACTATGGGCCAAGGTGGGTCCCAAGTGAGGGAATGTGATGCAAGATACAATCAATAGGGCCTTAAATGTTCCCATGCAGCAATAAAGGCCCAGATCCTCGAAGATATTTAGGCAGGAAGTTAGGCATCTGCCTACCTTTGGGGATCGGAGCCAGAGTGCTTAAGTGGTGCAGTATGTCACATGACATATCCTTCTTCCCGTAAAACCAGCAGCATACCATACACAATCTGGAGAGTGGAATGGGGAGGAAGCTAGCGGAACAGTGGGATGGGGTCAGCTGGGAAACTGTTTGCGATGGATGCTTCCCAAGCTAAAGGCACTGAAAGTTATTGTTGCCAGAGATGCAACTTGTGGTGTGCTGGCAACCTAGATAGTTAACAGGCAATTTATTGTAACAATTCTCTCGAGCTGCTGACAGTTTACCAAGTACAATATCAGGAAAGGTCATTTACTGCCCACGGAGACACTAGGCCCAAGGAGATATTGAGGGGCTTTTTTCCTGGCTTCCACAGATTCCCTATGGTGGTGTCTATCTGTATGTGAAGTTGGGTGGTGGGTCTTTATCAGTGTTACTATGCCCTGCTGCTTTTTGTATTGCCAAGGGCTAGGCTGGAGGGTGTTTGTCTCCTTCTGACATGTACACTTGTGCATGAACAATGGCCTGCTGCATTTCAAGTTGCTCTTCTGGTTTTTGGTCACTTTTCTCACGCCATCTCATTCCTTTTTCTAGAGGAGGAGACCATTCAGCCCTAATAGTATGTTTGGTAAATGTGTCATTTTAGAGAGTCAAGTATCAGAGGAGTAGCCGTGTTAGTCTGGATCTGTAAAAGCAGCAAAGAATCCTGTTGCATCTTATAGACTAATAGATGTTTTGGAGCATGAGCTTTCGTGGGTGAACACCCTCTTCGTCAGATGCATGTTGTGGAAATTTCCAGGGGCAGGTATATATATGCAAGCAAGCTAGAGATAATGAGGTTAGTTCAATCAAGGAGGATGAGGCCCTGTTCTAGAAGTTGAGGTGTGAAAACCAAGGGAGGAGAAACTGGTTTTGTAGTTGGCAAGCCATTCACAGTCTTTGTTTAATCCTGAGCTGATGGTGTCAAATTTGCAGACGAACTGAAGCTCAGCAGTTTCTCTTTGAAGTCTGGTCCTGAAGTTTTTTTGCTACAGGATGGCCACCTTAAGGTTTGCTATAGTGTGGCCAGGGAGGTTGAAGTGTTCTCCTACAGGTTTTTTGTATATTGCCATTCCTAATATCTGATTTGTGTCCATTCTATGAAATGGCAATTTACAAAAACCTGTAGGAGAACACTTCAACCTCCCTGGCCACACTATAGCAAACCTTAAGGTGGCCATCCTGCAGCAAAAAAACTTCAGGACCAGACTTCAAAGAGAAACTGCTGAGCTTCAGTTCATCTGCAAATTTGACACCATCAGCTCAGGATTAAACAAAGACTGTGAATGGCTTGCCAACTACAAAACCAGTTTCTCCTCCCTTGGTTTTCACACCTCAACTTCAGGGCCTCATCCTCCCTGATTGAACTAACCTCATTATCTCTAGCTTGCTTGCATATATATACCTGCCCCTGGAAATTTCCACAACATGCATCTGACGAAGTGGGTGTTCACCCACGAAAGCTCATGCTCCAAAACGTCTATTAGTCTATAAGGTGCTACAGGATTCTTTGCTGATTTTAGGGAGTGTTACTGAAAGCAGCATCACATAGTAATGGCTCCAAAGGTGAATTGTAAAATCTCTCATGGGAGACTTTATCCTTTTGAATCACTGATGAGAGCATCACACGTCCACGTGGACACCTGAAAATTGCAGGTGAAACTACTCTGCTAGATTTAATGCACGGATCCAGTGAAACTATTATTTTACAAAATTAAAGAAGCCTCCCTTCCCCTCCCCAAAAAAAAATAAATACAAAAGTAGGCTCAGAGGTCCTGGTTCTAAACCCATTAATGTCAGCAGGAAACTTTCCTTTGACTTTCATAAGCTTTGAATCAGTCCCTGAAAAAGCATATTATTTTGTTGCAATTGTGTTGCAAGTGACAAACAAAGAGTTCTGTGTAAATGGTGTTTTTAAAACCATTGCCTCCAGATTGAGGCTTTGAAAAGACAGATTCTTTTCTCCAGAGTCTTGCATGGTGACTCACATGGGTGAGAAGCACTGACATTCCACTCTAGTAGTTTTTTATACCTGCTTCTCACAGGTGATTTGACTACTGGGTAACTGAGAGAATCAGCCCCATGTGCCCTAAGTTTCTGTGCAAGTTGTAAAAATGCTATAAAGTGGGATCTATTTTATTGTTTATTTAAGATTTATATAAAAATAAATAGACACACCTATCCTAAGTGCTAGGCGCCTCTGACAAAAGTTACAAGCACAATAAAAATTAAAGAGCAGCTTTACCCTCCTTTCTGACAGCCAACAGAGCTTTGCTTTATCAAAGGTAATGCTAACCTTTAAAGATAGTATTGTGAATGGTGCTCATTATGGTTATTGATTTAACCAATCTTCTATGCACTGGTATGCCACAAGCACATCTTTCATCTACAGTACTATTATTTATTTGTACTACAGTTGTTCCCAGAGCTTCCAGCCAGGATCAGGGCTCCCTGCGGATACATGGTAAAAGAAAAGCTCTCCGAAAAGCTTACAAACTTTAAATGTGTAGCCGCATATTTTTTAATCCTGTGTAACTCTGGGATAGAGTATGTGAATGATGCTACAGGCTACAGATAAAGGCTTCAACTTGCACTGCTGATCAAAGTGAAATTTCCAGTGTTCCCAACTCTATGAATTTCTGTTGTAAGCTTTCAATATTTGGTATTTTTCTTAAAGCCCTGGCTCCCAGATTCATGCGTGTTACAAGAGAATCTCAGCTTTCATTTAAAATGTAAGTTTCTAGCCCTCATAGTTGCAGAGAAAAGTTTGAAAATATGAACCGTATAGACTATGACATCAATAAAAAGATCGCCAAAGTTGTTGTTTTATAAAAATCTCCTGACTTTAAAGCCAGTCTCGTGATTTTTGAATATATCAGGTTGGCAATATTGAATTCCCTATAAGACATTGGCTACAACAAATGCAGTGAATTTGGACAGGACAGCAAGTTTGTTAGTTTCTCTTTCATCTTGATTTTTGCTCTCTTCCTATGGCCAATCACAATAACTGCAAAAGAAGGTTAATTATTTAAGTGGTTGCATTGCTCTTCTAAATACTTTCTTGGGACCTTTATTTTGTCTGTTGAGTAAAATGAGAGTTTAAATTAAAAGCTCCAGTTTGTGAACTATGTGTGACTCAAACTATGATAAATTACTAAATATACTGGATACCGTGGGCTTTTGAGCAAGGAAATATAGCTCATTGCAGAGCAAAGTCAGTTTCCAGTAAATGGAGGATAGTGACAGTGAGTAAGAAGACATGAGAAACTACTTTGTCTAAAACATTTGGCCTTCTTCACTTTATTACGACGTTAAATGAGATTTATTTATTTGATGTATTTATTATTTCTTAAAGTGTCCATCCCCTGATGGATTATCTGGAATGCAGTAGCAGATATTTAAAAGAAAGTTGTGCAGCCAGCACAGACACAACTGACCAACAGAACTGGGCAAGGCAGGTGGTAGGAATCCAAAATGGAGGGCTGGAGATAAAAGGATGGTAAAAAGGGATATAGACTTGACTTCGCTGGGTCAGCATCAGAACCCTACGTGGGGAAGGATGGGGTCCCGGAGCTGAGAAGGTCCAGCCGTCAGAAGGAAGCATAGAGCAGAGATCAAAGACAATGTGTATGATCTCTGTTGCCCTGAAGGTGCAATCTCTGAGGTTGTCTTCACTGGGGTTTTATACAGGGGATAACTAATGCACGTTATAGCTCTTTCTTTCTGTAAACTCCTAGTGGAGACAATGAACCTGTAGTTTTTATCACAAAGTAGTTTGGCTAAATCCTCTCTATCCGCCCTGCCTGGAGATGACCTCTCTTAGCTACACCACAGCAAGAACTACAAAATCTTGTCTGCACAGGGGTTTTTACAGTGAGCTACAGCTAGTGTGCGTCAGCTATCCAGCTGTAAAACACAACCCTTCTGGTGGTGAAGACATGGCCTAACGAAGGTGGAAGTTCAAATATTAACCTTTCTCCTGCTTTCAGCGAATCGATGAAAATATCAGTGGGTTCAGTAGGAGAAGGATTATATTCTATTTGCAAGACAATGAGCCCCATTTTGGTTGTATGGATAGATGTAGCCCCTTGCTTTAAACAACAACGACAACTTGAGATAAAAGCTTATGGAGAAAATGATGAATGCAGTAATTTTGAATTAGAATTTACCCTTCCTGCCATGCCCACATCAAGTGTAGACAAGTAAATTTTCATAGTCCTTTTTTAATATTCTGTTCTTTAAATCCATGGCTTAGGTGTGAGATGATTGCTGACATTTCAGCTCTGTCTTCATACTATATTTTTTAATCAGGAGCTAGTGCCCGACTTTAAATAAACACGGATGAGTGAACTCCGCTGACTCCAATAAGTAATAATAAGGATTGCGGGTTTTATTCTTTTCAGTATAATTAATAGCATAGTATATGAAGGACCTTTGCAAAGTAACTTTTCTGTAAACTCATTATGGTGCGTTCTTATATAAATTGGTATGCAGAATACAGCTGACTACGTCCAGGATCTTGCATAACCAACATCATCATACTTACACTTGACAGGAATCTTATATTTTCCTGAAAAGACTTTCACCCTCTGCAGTTATACCGTTATTGTCTTTTTCCAAAAGCAAGACTGTTAAACAGAGCAGGGCTTCAAAAGAGGGGTGGTATTATATCAGAACACTAATAAATGACGTATTCCTATCTTCCCTACTCCACTTCCCAACTGATTTGTAACAAACCTTTTAACAGGCCACAAACTATGCAGGCCAATTGCAAAAATGTGTAGCTTCATTTTATAGTATTTTTTTCAACACAATGACAAAATAAATGTCCCATATAGCTAATTACAAATGTGCAGCGCAAACAAACATGCAAAGTGTTATATAAACAATGTTTTTATAAATATAGTGCTGTGAAGTCCACAGCTATAAATAGCATGGATAGAAGGAGTGGGTGCTTGAAGAAATTAAGATTATATATACACAAACTACATAACTATATGCTAGATATTGTATGTCACTGTATCATATTCATGCAACTGCTGACTGCAGTATTTCTCTGTCTTAATTATATACCAGGGAATCTTCCCAACATGAAGTGGTAAACATTCTATTAAAGTAGGAATCCTGGGCATGATATGAACGATGATCAGGAAAGCTAATTACTAAACCTTAACTAAAAATAAGTGGTTGCCTAGCTCACCTTCTGAAAATCCATCAACCCTTTGTTTCACTCCCAAGCTACCATTTCTATAGATAAAAATACATATAGATCAGCCATATAGAAATAATTAATTAATCCCTTCTAAATCACTTGAAGTTTATCTGGAGAAGCTGCTCATATAGAGAGAAAGTGAGCCTTTATGGGTCCAGTTATGCAAAATATGGACCTGCTACTGCGTGCGGGATCCATTTCCCACTCCGTCCCTCTCCATCCACAGACCAGAGGCTGGAATTGGCTACCAGTTGCTGTGATGCTGTTTGGAGGAAATCCAACCCCCCCAGCTTCCAGATGCACCTGGATAGCTCAGGCAATCATTCCTAAGTTGTCAAAACAAAGCTGCAAACAAAAACGTGCCTCTGAGCCGTGTAGAGCATGCATGCACTGAGCTGCAGCCTTCTGCATCCTTGTTATCCCTCTGTTGCACTGAAACAGTACTTCGTAATTGGAATACTTCAGCTCCCTCAGTGCTTCTGTTGTGTGGTGACTGTTACTTCAGCTATAAAGCTGGAACATTTCATCACTGTGATAGGCTTAATGCACAGCGCTTTGGGCCTGCACAGAATGCGAGTCACTGCCCTGATGTTCCCCCACCTAATATACCCACTTTTAAGCCTGTACGGGGGTAGAATCTTCCATTGTTTTAGCCCGAGTGAGGTACAAACCACTTTGCACGCTGGTGCTCCTGTGCATGTTGCCTGCTGCTGGGATGCAGAGGCAGTAGTACTGTCAATTCCTGTAAAGAATTTGCCCTAAGAGATAACATTTTTGAAGTCAGGATTGTGTTTCTTAGGTTACATTTGGGATTGTGTGGCTGCGTTCACTCCCAAGGCCTTTTTTCCCCCCTTCCCTACCTCATATCATATAACACAATAATATCTGTCTGCATGAAATAAAAGCCACAGTAATGACGCTATACTTTCCTTCTTGGATCAGGCCTAATTCAGTTTTGTTTTTTTCCCCCAATAGTCTTCTGAACACCCAGGTGCAGGCTTGGAATCAGGTATAACTTACATGCTGCTTTAGGCATCAGGATGTTTTGCTGGCTGATAGAATATTGGCAGCATTCTCTAGCAAACTTTCCTGAAATAGAGCTTTGACTTCAAGAGAGAAGTCACCTTGGCGTAACGTGTCTGAAGAATGGACGCTTTAATGGCTTAGCAGCAAAGAGTCCTGTGGCACCTTATAGACTAACACAAAAGCTCATACTCCAAAACATCTGTTAGTCTATAAGGTGCCACAGGATTCTTTGCTGCTTTTTCAGATCCAGACTAACACGGCTACCCCTCTGATACTTTAATGGATTACCGTTTTCTAATAGTGTGCTGCAGAGTCAGTATTGACAGCGAGGTCAGGCCTCTGCGGGAGGCACTGCAGTCAACACGGGGGCCAGAGACAACAGTTGCTGCCATCTGAGCCATCCTGCCACCTGTCCCACTGGTGTTGGTCATTGATCAAGATCTGGCATTTACAGAACTGATCTGATATCCTGTGCATTAAGCTTGTATCTATACTTGAGAAATGAGATGTGTCCCATGCTATTCAGAGAGTAACTTTTCAGTCTAAAGAACAGGAGTACTTGTGGCACCTTAGAGACTAACACATTTATTTCAGCGCGAGCTTTCATGAGCTACAGCTCACTTCTTCGGATGCACGAAAGCTCATGCTGAAATAAATGTGTTAGTCTCTAAGGTGCCACAAGTACTCCTGTTCTTTTTGCGGATACAGACTAATACGGCTGCTACTCTGAAACTTTTCAGTCTAAATTACTTGTTCAGTCAGAAAAATGGATCTTTGTTGATACGCTAATGCAAATACTCAATACCGCAGATCTAGATTTTAGCCTCCAGTGGCTTACACTGATGATCATCCCTGCCCTACTTCTGTGGCTTGTGTTTTGGTCCAAAGGCTTCCTGCTTGCAGGCTAAAGCTCTGTTCTGTGAGCCTATGTGTGTTTGTTTTTTAAACAAAACCTAGGTGCAGTTGAAACTCCCGAATGCAACGTTATTCCATCTCAATTTATTTGCTTTATGAACTGTTTTTCCGGTTGTGCAAAAATCACAATTGGTAACTATAACTCTGATTTTAGAGAAGTTTATGTCTTGAATGTTTTTGCATTGTGTCAGTTTTTCAGTATTGTGTACATTACTTTTTAGCATGGCGGCATAGTATCTGTTCTGGGCAGGTGATATTCTTTAATTGGAATATGTTTACTTTTTTTTGCCAAGTTCTTCCTTAATTTATAGCTTGATCTTAACTTAATTACATTTATTTTGTGTGTTTGTTTTTCTTTAAATCTTATAAAAATATAAAAAACATGTGGTTGGGTTTGTTGTTTTTTTTTGGCTCTCCAGTCCTGTCCAATTTTTAGTTAATTTCATCAAGCAGTAATGTGGTGATGTTTTGTTTTTTTTCAGAGCTTGCTGACTGTTTGAAACACTGTATCCAGAAGCATGGCTAGATTCCTCTTTCTTACAATCAGCAGACATGCTACAGACCACCTTTCTCCTCCCTGGGTCTGAGGCTAAACTGATATTAATAGGTTTAAAGATTATTTCAGAGTTAATAAGAAAAATGTTCAGTTATTTGTATCGCTCCTGACAGATTATGCAAATATTGCCTTTATTGTAACATCTTGTACACTTCAGATATTAGATGTCCTTTGATAATTTTACAAGCTGTGTTTTGCCTAATTATTTGATTTCTAATTAATTCAGGTTACATTTCACATCAGGACAATACTGTGTGCAGTTCTATCTGATGTGCCATAGATGCTTAGGAAGGAGTTTCCAGCAAGTATGGATTCCTAGGCTTGTATGGGCTAGCAGGCTGCTTGTGGCAATAGATTTCTCTCACACCAATTAAAATAGCAGGTGGATGACTTTGCTATCAAGAACCTGGCATTTGATTCACAAGGTTAGCACAAGATATGTGTTAGTGTTTCAGTGGGAAACTAGACTCTGCGTTGCCAACTCACATGATTTTATTGTGAGTTTTGCAATATTAAGTGTTTTTTCTTAAAGCCCCACAACTTCTGGAGTCCTGCGAGAAGCTCAGCTTTCATTTAACCTCTCCCACCCCCAAGTTTCTAGCCCTGTTGGTTGTGGAGAAAACCTTGAAAACAGCTCAACAGGTAGAAAGCCAATAGGAAGACTCCCAAACGTGTGCGATTTTTAAACCAGTCTCATTTGGGGGGGCTTGACTTATGATTTCTGAACAGTTGGGCTTGGCAATCCTGCATTAGCTGGCAATAGCAAGGAGTAGTCAGAGCAGCCCCTACCAAACACTTTGGGGGAAAGAGACTGAGGCGGCAAGGCCCACGTACTCACTTTCCCCACCATTGTCCACCCAAATGGGTCAGCAGTGATCTGCTTGGCCAAGGATCAGTCCATGAAAGGCCTCAGTACTGCTCTAGCCAACAGCAGCAGGGGACAGAGCAAGAACTAGGAATGGCCATCTCTCCCCCTCATACACAAACTCTGCCCTTGGAGGGAGACGCTGATGAGGGAAGTGTGGTCTGAGTTACTGCTGCCATTAACTACATGGTGCTGTATCCCTGCCCATCCCTCGGAGAGGTCCCAGATCTCTCTAGAAGGCAAAAGCAGCTGAGCGGTGGCAGGTACTTGTGGTTCATCCCCAGTGTTTAACTGTGGATGGTTTGTTTAAAGGGGACTTAACTTCCTGGGGAGAAAATGGCTGTGACTGGACCATGAGGAGAGCAAAGGTGGCAGAAAAAGTGACTAACAGAGGTCTGAGTCTATTAGGATTGCTGTTTGGATTTTATTTTTTTGAAGTTATGAAATAAAAAAGATTACTAGAAAAGGGTTAATATATAATATATATAAATTTGGGATTAAACAGAGTCGGGGTTATTAAAAAACCCAAACCAATGACCACCACACACCACAGAAGGAGGCGAAGATTTAAGAATTATTGGAATTAGACAAAAGTAGATGGGCGGGGCGGGAGGGAATAAATTCATAAAACTAGGAAAAGCAGGGGGTTATTTAAAAAAAAAAAAAAAAAAAAAAAAAAAAAGGAAAGAGGTTAAAATGAGGAAAAATTGAAATAGGCTCCTGCTCACATGGCTACCATTATCACAGTCTGTTTAACTGATTTATCTCCACAACACCCTTTGATTATCCCCCTGATACAGGCTGGAAACTGGGGTACAGAGAGACTAGCTGATTCACCGAAGGTCATGCAGGAAGTCTGTGGTGGAACAGGGAACAGAACCCAGGTTTGCCACGTCCCATAACTGTGGACTGTTCTTCTGTGGGTCATACACAGCTCATGCTCTAGCAACCCAGGATCTCCCCTCTGTAACTGTGGTCATTCCCTTTTGTGTGTGTTATACTCACTCATTGCATCTCGTCATAAAATTAGATTGTAAACTTGTGGGGGCAGGGGACCATTTCTTTCAGAAGCTCCCACTCTGCCAAGACTTTTTGCATGTGCTAGCTTTGTTCCTTAGGAATAATCCCATTGAAAGCAATGGTTCTGTTCAGCTTCACTCTGCAGGGTTAGAGGCTATGCTGGTATACTGCTTATTAACACAATGGTATGCTCTTGTGACTGAGGCTCTGAGTGCTGCTGTCACTGTGATTTTAGTAACAATAGGATCACTCACTGCACCAGTTTTGTTTTGGTTTTTTTAGCAGTACCATGCTGACTTAGCAGAATAGTTTTGCAGGATGGTCCTAGAAGCTCTTTCTAAACCCCTGTTTGGGTGCTTGGCAGGAATCTGCACATTCCTAACTTGTGTGTTTAAAAGTGGCCTTTCTAGTTGCTGTTCCGTCTTCCAGGAGTATAAGTGCCTGGGGAAGGTGAGCCATCCCAAAGCCTCTTCCTAGGATCACCATCAGGGTGTTTTTATGCTCAGCAGCAAAGCCAGCTCTCAAAATCAGTTCTGCCTTTTGTTGGAATCAAAGCCTCGCTCTCCTCATTTTATCTGTGTCCATATCATCTCGAAGAGGTCCAGCTGCACACCTTTGATGTCAAACAGACAATTAAATATTACCAGAACAGGACTGAGAGTTTCAGGAAATTACATGCCTTATTTGTACTGTGTGGAAATCATAAACTGGGATCTAAAGCAACTGTTTCCAGGTGGGGGAAACCTACAGTTGATGGAACCCTCTGAGTTTCAGCAGGATTCTCCAGGGACCCTGAGATCAGCGAGGCACCTTGGACAGATAGAGTCCAGACTAGTGCAGCATGGCTTTTGGATATGATATGTGACATGTTACTGCAGCTGAGGCTGTTGCCAGCTTTTGCGTCCTTCATGCATTATTTAATAACTTTTGCTCATGTGCGTTTGTTTGCGGTTTTAAATTTCTCTCCCTTATGCGGGATTCTTTCTGTGATTATTTATTAATCATTGAGCAGTCCCAGTCATGGACCAGACCCGCAGGGTGCTAAGCACTGCACAAACACGCAATAAAAAGATGGCCCCTGCCCCAGTGAGCCTTCTGCATTCTATGGATGCATGTTGGTGGCTAAGGGGGAGTGGGGCTGATTTCCCGCAGCTGTACGCGGGGGTTTTCAGTATTCAGGGCTTCCGACAGAGGTGGTTGTGTTTTCCGCTTTTGCTTTTTCTCTCCTTTGAACTCCTGAGCTGCCGCAATGGATTTAATGTTTTAAATCTGCAGAAGTCAGTGTGTCAAAGCTTAAAGATACATTTGGCTTGGCAAATAAAGCTTTTGCTCCCGGCTGGTGGGTGGGCTGTGCTTGAAGAGTGCCTCTCAAATTGATGAGTATCAAAGCCATGGTGTATGAATGTTATTTTACAAATAGGGAAAATTGTCCTGATCACTTATCAACCTTGTTACGTTTGTTCAATCTCGAGTAGTTGGTATCTTTTTAAGAAGACCAAAATTACTCAAAATAACTGGATTTGCAGTAGTGAAAGTCTGCTGTGAAGTAATTTTGCAATCATTTTGTTGACTGAGACTGCTGTATGTTATATTTCTGTTCCAGCTGTCTCCTAAGACTTTCTGGAAATGAGATCTTCTACCTCATGAGCTTGTCAAAGTGACTGCATTTTAATCCAAATGTGAAGAGATCAGTCAGTTTAATTTTCTTGGTGATCAGCCCAGCCATAGTGGCTTTCACAGAGCGTTCCGTTAACTTTGCTATAGGATTCTCTGTAATCTGTGCTGACTAAATTAATGTGGGACAGTCAGATTTTTTCTGTTTGGGGACAGTAATTTTGCTGTTCATGCCCATCTTTCTGTTCCGGGCCATGGGGAAGGTTTCATTCTCCATGCTGAGTACTTTGACTTTGGATAGAAACACAAGGTCGATATGGGGAGATATAGCCATGCTTCAACCTTCTGCTCAGTCTGTCATTTCTTCCCAATGGGACATATTCATGCCTCAACTGCACATACTCTATCCCCAGTGGTTCAGGAGCGTCTGAAGTCAGAATTTTGCCCACTAAACCCAACTTCCACATTTCCCAAGTATTAGTAGCTGCACTGCAGCAAATTCCTCTTTAGCAGATCTAGATTGGGGAGTTAGAAAATCACTGGAGTCTACTCCATCCTCTGAAGGTTTAGTGGCATGCTTTCTGAAGTGTGCCCAGCTCTACAGTTAGAATACGGCATGCTATTTTTCTCTAAATGCTGCGTGTGAGAATGTAAGGTGTTACTCATGAAGCTGTTGTGCCATGCTTACTTATCAGTCCAGCAGTTCATGTGTTGTCCGTCCTAAAGGCAGATAAGCATTGTTTTTTGCAAACCAGCTGTGGTTTATGCAAGACAGAGGTGAAGTTAAAGCAGTAGTTCTATCCAATACACTCTCCTTTCTAAGAAAAAGGTTTCCAACACTTAGTTCTGTGCATTGCTTATGCAAGAATAATCTATGGGTGAATGAATGGAAATGTTGTCACTGATCAGTTCTTTGCAGAGGCTGATATTGGTGAGCTCTTAATTTGGGAGAAGGTACAGTAGGCACATAGCTTGTATTGGTAAGAGGGAATGGCTAGAGCATGCATAAGAAAGATGTGATGGTGATACAGCCCTAAAAGGCACTGAACAAAGCTGTAGTGCATGATACAAAACAAAGTTTAAAAATCCTGACCAACCTTGAACAGCTGTGTGTATCCATTTCGGAAAAGGTTTGAAGCTAAAAAGAGATTAGAAAAGTCTACCCTTGATATAAGGTCAGTGAAACTACAAAGAATAGCAGCTCCTCCTCTAAAAGTAAAACATGAGTGGAAAGTAGAAAATGTTAGTAAAGCAATGACATTTGACCTTAGGCAACAGGGGTCGAGCGGTAAATATTTCATAAGAGAAAATCTTTTCCCCTCTTCATTTTAACAGGGCAAAACATGCTCAATTTCTGTCTCCATTCTAAACTGCCCAAAGCGATTATTCTGTTTGACTCTTGCAGAACTTATATAATTTGACATTACACTACTAAGGCCTGGTCTACACCTAAATATTAGATCAGCCCAACTGGATCGCTCAGGGCTGTGAAGAATTTTGCACCTTAGTCAACCTAATCCTTAAGGTAGATGCGGCAAAGTTGACCGAAGAATTTTTCCACCAACCTACCGGTAGTTACTGCCTCTCGGAGAGTTGAATTGATGGGAGGAAAACCTAGAGTTGCCAATTTTGGTTGTACATTTTCCTGGAGGTTTCATCACATGACATAATTAATTTTTAATTATAGATTGACCTTTAATTTCCTGGAGACTCCAGGACAATCCTGCAGGGTTGGCAACCCAAAAATGCTTCTGTTGCTATAAGAAGCTTCAGTACTATACTACAGCATTACAGTGGCATAGCTGATGGGAGCTATGAATCTGTAGCCGCTGTAGTGTAGACATGGCCTTAGGTACGCTAGAAAATATACTGTGACTACAATCCAAGTCAGTGTTCAGAGAGAATTTGATTTTTGGGATGTGGGTGAAGTCCTTTTGCTCTCTGATGATTGTACTACTTCATGCTGTATTTTAAAACCAGTGATTTTCAACATTAAAGAAATAATGAGAAACACAGGATAACTGCTTAGCCTGTATTTCTAGTAGAGCTTTTTTGAATAAAAAGGTGTTTGTCGTAAAATGGCCTTTTTTACAAAATCAGAATTTTTCAATAAAAATTACTGGCAGTGCAAAATAAAATTGTGCGTATTTTTCATTTTTTTCAATTTTTGTAGGAAAATGTTGAAATTTTAAATTTTGATAACATTTTAATGCAATTGTTAATGCCAATAAAACTATTAAAACCCCCCAAATTGGAAAAAGGTCCATTTTGAACATTTCAAAATTAAAATTTTGAAAATTTTCACAAAAAATGTTTTCATTTTCTGACAATCTCTTCTTTCTGGAGACCTCTGAACTGTTATGGAGAACTACACTGAATAATCGAATACCCTGCAGACCTTTGCTTTTCATTTCAGATGTTTACTTGCAATGAGAAATAAAAAGATGTCTACCTGACAAGGTATGCTTCCATATGTGCTAAATCTGGGCTTTTACTAGTGGAGGACAAACAGTTTTTACAAGTTTAGTATTGGAAAGAGCAATGATGCATCCAAAAAGGCATATCCCACTCAGAATTTAAAAACAGGCAAAATATGTTCAGTTGTAGCATTTACTACTGCCATTAGAGAACACAGAGCATTTATTCTTCAGGGATCAATTTTGAGTCACTGCAACAACAACCACTGAACTGGGTTTTGGGGAATTAAAAGGTTTTTGTTTAATTTGTTAGCTGCTGAACTATTAACTTATTAATGTAACCCATCATAAACCAAGATTTTCGAAGAAGTTAACCTAAGGAAATTCAGTAGCGGGGTGGGTGGTGGTAGAGCTGGTTGAATAATTGTGTTTCTCTTTCAAGGCTGAATAGAAAATGCGTCCCGCTCCCTCTGGCCCCCCAAAAAGAGAAGTTCAGTTCAGTTTGAACCAAAATTGAATTTTTCTGTTTTTTCACACTGAAGTGAAAATGCTTGTTCAACCCAGTAAGAAACTTTTTTGAATAATTTGATGTAAAACAATATTTTTCCTTTTTTGTTTAGCTTGGGGTTATTTTGGGGTGCTTTTTCACCCTTTTAATTTTTTTAAAGCTAACTTTTGGTGGGAAAACAACCATTTTCAAACAAAAAGCTGAAGTGTTCTGTTTCAAAAGAGAACACATTTCAAAATTGTTGAAATGAAATATTCAACTAGAAATGGCCAAAATGAACCATTTAAACTTTTTTGAGTTTTTTTTCTTTTTTTTTTCAGCTGAAATGATTTGCCGGATTTGACGTGAATTCACGAATAGTTTCAGTAACCAAAAAATCATTTCTTTGGTGAATTGACTATTCATTGAAAAATGTAGAGCAGGGTATACTGACTATACCCTGCTCTACATGCTCATTTCAACAGTCCTGGGAATCCTAACCCTAAAGTGTATGTTGTGTTGCATAGGCCACTGAGGGCTTATAGACACTTTGAGCAAGGATATTATATGCTGAAATCTTGGTGCCCATCTCTCTCTCTTTTTAAAATCATAATATAATCTTGAAAACACCTTTAACAAGTGAACATTCTTTCAGTCATGGTAATGAAGCAGGATGTTTCAACCGGATTCTTTCCGCAACTGCTCTATCTCTTAATGAGATGTCTTGCTTCTGAGTGAGAAACAGCCAAGACTGTGTAAGCGAAAAATGTGACAGAAAGTAATAAAATTAGATATTTGACACACAATCATGATGAGCTGCTTTCATTAATGTGACAATCCTTATTTATTTCCTGTCATCATGTTGTTTTCACTGTTGGTATGAAAATCAGTCACCCAAAGGGAATTGTTTCTAGAGACATGGAAAAATATTCCCCCCCACTACTAAGTGATAGGAGGTAAAATGATCAATATTTGCCATGAGGAGTGTGGAGAGGGACATTTTGAAAACCACTTCAGTGACTTAGGCACCTAAGTACACAACTTTCAAAAGTGACTTAGGCCCAGATCTTTGAAGGAATTTAGGCACCCAAACCCCATTAATGTCAATGGGAGTTAGATCCACAAAAGTATGTGTGTCTGGGCTTAAGGAGTCTAAACGCTTCTCTACGCTGTGCGTTAGTCCACACTAGAGGGGTAGATTCTTCAGGTATAAATAGCTCAGTTGTTTGAGCATTAGCTTGTTGAACCCAGGGGTGTGAGTTCAATCCTTGAGGGGGCCACTTAGGGATCTGGAACAAGAAAATCAGTCCTTAGTCCTGCTAGTGAAGGCAGGGGGCTGGATTCAGTGACCTTTCAGGGTCCCTTCCAGCTCTGTGAGAGAGGTATGTTTTTATATATATGTTCTAGTGCTCATTAGCATGTTACTAACTGCCCCCCCTGTGCACGTTAATGTAATACTGTTTGGAATGGGCTACATTCATGTACTCTAGAGAACTGTTAGTGAATGCCAGGAAGAGACCCATTGGCCAGTCAGTGTGCAACACCCTGTGTGCATTTGAATTTCCACTCCTTTAGTGTGGACTAATGTGCAGTGCAGACAAGTCCTAAGACTCATTGCGCGTCAGTGGAATTTAGGTTCTGAAGTCAATACAGTGCTTGTGAAAAATGTTATCTAAGGCTTTTGGAGTGCAAGTCCCACTGAAAGCCCCTGGGATTTGTGCCTCAAAGTCCCTTAAGCACTTGACAATCTACCCCCAAATGATTGTGAGCTTATTTCCTTGACTGAACCCAGACTGGCTTCTCTGTGACCAAAGATCATTCTTCACTGTATCTGCCCATCGTCTCTCATTCAGAAAGTTGAAGCTGCCCAACCGTTCATGTGTGAGCATTAGTCAGGGGACGAGATGCTACTTTTCCCTAAAGTAATGTCAACATTTTAATTATGGAGATTTAGGAAAAGAGAAACATTTTTCCGGTTAATACAGAATGTACTATCGCTCCTTAGACAGGCTGGGAAATCAGTTCTTATGTTTTTGCAAAATAAATTGGCAGGCAAAAGGATCTAACATTGAGCTGCACACAGGGAAATACTGAGGGGAAATTGAGCTGCACAGAGGGAAATACATGAGCTTGCTACTGGCCACACTGATGTGAAAAAGAGCCCACTGAGCTTCTGCAAGGCTTTCACAACTGGCCTGCTGCAAAGGCTAATCTAGTGCCTAAATCTGCTATTAAAATGTGCAGTTGAGATTGTTGGAGCTGTGAGGCAAGGCCTGGATCTGTAGAAATCCCCATGTGTGGAAAAAATCTCTGGTTTCTGATGAGTTGGGAATTTAACAGATTTTTCTCTTGTTGTTTTTTTTTTATTTGTTATTAACCTTTACAGTTTGACTGGTTCCCAAGTACCAGGTAGTATGATAGAATGAAAGAGGAGAGTCCAGAGAAGAGGTGACTCCACCAACCTCCTTCATTAATCACATGTGTAGGATACAATAAAGTGAGATGCAGACTTTATGAAATCTAAAAGGATCATCACGAAAAACAACTAGGGCCAGGTTTTCAAAAGCGCTCAGCACCCAGAGGTTTCTGTTTTTCCTTATGCCTATTAGCTGTTTTGAAAATCTGACCCTTAGGGCGAGCACTTTTGAAAATACAACCGAATTAGCATACCAGTGAGATCCAGCCTATGGATTTACTCATAGTGCTCACAGGTGTATGTTTGGAACTTCCCGATGTTTTGTGTTAGAAGAATGTTACACACTAAATAATGATGTGAGCTTGAAAACAATGCAAACATAATGCTTAGCTCCAGAGATTCTTTGGTTATTAGGATAACTAAGGCACTTGTTAATGTCCTTTAATTTAGGATAAAAAATGGTGTTTGCTGTGTAGTGCTGTTGGCTAAAACATTTTGGATTCTTGTAAGGTAGCTTAATTATTTATCCATCAAATTTAACCCTGCATCTGTAAAATGATTTCACTTTAATCATCTCTCTCATGCTTCTGAATGGCACTCTTATGGCGATAGCTAGTCTTAACATAGAAGAATAGGACCACATAGAATAATAATATAATCCCATTTCCCATTCACCAACACATCTTACTGAGATTTTTAGGTCTGTCTTGTTCCTATCTCAGGCTTCTTCAAAGCAAAACTACAGAAGTAAGTAAATACTTTCTTTAAAAATATTTCTAAAGACAGAAAGTTATGGAGCAAAGCCCAGATTTTACAAGAATATGTCAGCCTGGTGTGGGAGCCTGTGAACTGCTGGTGAAAAGAAACCCAAAGTGTCTTCATCACCATGCTATAGTACAATAAATGGAAGGAACCCAGTAGCCCTTGCTGGAGTGGCAGTGGGTCTCTGCCTGCCCTACGCAGATCAGTGTGGAGGGCAGCATAGAGGTGAACATGCAGCTAGTTGGCAAGGTCCCACTTGATGTGTATTCCCCTGCATAAGTGGTGCGTTGGTGTTATTCCAGTCCATAGGCTCTGAGTAGCAGCTGTTTGGTCCTAGCACACTGGTTTCTGTGTAGAGGTTGGATTTTGTGCCTCTCTGCTGGCACTTCACTCATTACAGATAGTGTCATTCTCTTTTTAACAATTTAGAAGTTTTAGATAAATGTTCAATGATCAATTTTCATTGCGCTTCTGGTTTCTCTTCCAAGCTCTCTCTTTTCATCAATTTGATTGCAGAGAATTCATGAGTTATATTACAAATGTATTTCAAAGCAGCAAACTGCCATTGACTTCCAGCGGAATGTAAGCTATATTGTGGAAAGCTAAATTACATCATGAGTTTTGAAAACAGAGCAGATATCTACTCAAACAGGAGCTGATGCTCGGTGCTAATAAATCCTCAAAGCTGGCTCCATTTTTTGTTACGCTGGATGGCATGTTCATGTATCATTTTTCTCTTCATAGGACCAAAGTGAACGTTTTTAAGTGCATGTCGAGTTTGATTCAGGTAGACAAGTGTCCAGAACAAGGCTCTCTTATAACACAGTGTAGGAAGGTCGGCTTGTAGTTTCCATGCAAAGCTTTGAGTTAATAAGCTATAAATGTCTCGTGGGCGCCAATCCTTTAGTGCAACACTCTCCAATTAAAGTTTTACAAACCTTATGACCTAAAAATCTATCTTTGTGGTCTATTATCTTCCTGTCTAGAATTCTGCTTAAAAATTAGACAGTCAAATGTGAAGATCTGTAGCTCACTTTTATGCAGCAGAGCCTGGAATTTTTAGAGTAATTATTTTGCTGAACATGCACACAAATCCCTTTTAAACACCTTGGATAAAATCCTGCCCCCACTGATATTAATGTGAAGACTTCAACTGACATCAGCAAGGCCAGAATTTCACTCCTTGCATGTAATTATAATCTTTAGATGGTCATGCTTCTTCATAGCTCTTTAAGGCCCTGCTCCACCACACTGTGTTAAATCATTTTCTGCCATGTGGATGTATTACCAAGAAGCCAGTTCATTACAGAATCCACTCATATTCTGGTCAGATTTCTAGATATTCCTTTTAAATCCACAAACTGGCTCAAAGTTAGGGTTGAGGGAACAAGTTCAGATAAAATCCGAACTGCCCTGAATTGTTAAAGTGTTTCTGAAGGGCCAGAGGCTGTGCTAAACTATTAAAACAAAATTCTTTTCCTTGGCCGCTCTGCACTATCCATCTCTAGTCAGGACCAGAAGCTAAGTGTTGAAATAGTGTCAGGGAAGTTGTTTCCATGATATTCCTCCCAATGCTGCAAATACACGCAACCTTACACAAGTCATCGCACTAAAGTCAATGGGCTACTTGCGTGCATAAAGTTTCTCATTTGTGTAAGTGTTTACAGGGTTGAGGCCACAGACCTTTCATGCTCACTGCTTTGGAAAGGCCCTTTCTCAACACTAGGGCTCTTCCTTCAACCCCACCCACATGTCTTTGGTTTGTATGAAAAGCCTTGTCCCTTCTCCAAACAGTGCTCATCCAAGAGCGGAGCAGGCGTTGGCGCAGGCTGCCCTAGCTCTGCAGGATCCAGCTGAACTGTGCTGCAGAGCAGGATTCCCCACTCAGGGTTGCCTCAAGAACTGTGGGAAACAGCAGAAAAGCACATGCTTCCTGCTGTCATATGCTGCGTTGAATCCTTGCCCCCTGAATCTCTGGTGACTGCAGTCCTGGCTCACCAGCCAGTATGGAGCACTGCTTGTTGTCGAGGATGACTGGCCGTGTAGTCATGGAGGAATTGCCTCCCAGCTTATAGAGCAGTTTGATACGTTCTTCAAAACAGCTACAAGAAGCTGTTCTAGTTGCAGAGGAGAGAGAAGATGCTTAAAAGTTCTGTTAGAAGGGCCAGCACAGCATCTGTCCTGTTTTACTGGAGAGCTCGCCACCTCTCTCCCCTTCAGCACTCTCTGATCTTCCTGGAGAACCTGAGAGCTGTAAAATCTCAGCAAGCTATTGACTGTCTCATTGACTATTGGAATGAAATCGCTCACGGAGAACAAAAAATGGTCCTATCATAGAGCTACATCTTCTCTGGAGAGAGAAGCAGACGGGGACTTTGAAACTGATGCTTGGCTGTAGCCAGTGCCATTATTCACTAGCTTTTGTAAGCAATACAAAAATCCATCCTACAAAACCAGAGAGTCTCTGTCTACTGACCCCTTGGTGTAAAAAAGAAAGGAGGAAAATGACTTACAGCAGAAGGCATCATAATTAATTCAGAAGTTAAACTTCACTCTCAGACAACTGTGTCCAGATGTCTCACATGAGAACTTTTCCGGGGTCTGAGTGCCATTAACTGAGCCGCATGGATCTAAGAAGCTACCTGGGAAACTAGGTGGGTCGTTAACAGGTGTGGGGAAGAGAGCAGGAGCTGTAAGTATTCTATTGATCCCTCTAGACCTGCGGATGGATAGACTCTTTCCCTTTGATTTCTTTTCTAGGACTGTAAGTCCTCAGGGGGACCTTTTGACGAGAACATTTTTCAGTAATCGGTACAGTTACATTTTAGCCCCAGTTATGTTTGGTGACCTTGTTCAGTGTTGGTGTCTGTTTGTGTCAGATTCCACCTGCAGCGGGATCTCTCCCCTGTCAATTGGCTGAGCTGTAAGAATGGTTTGGAGATCTTTTAGCTGATGAGTTAGCCGTGAACAGCTTAGCTGAGGGAATTTTTCATGTACAGCAAAGTTGTCAGCAAAATTGCAAGACAAACTACCATCGGCTATCTCCCTTATCGACTCTGGGCTGCTTAATTTCTGTTTCACTCTGCTAAGCTAACTATGTTGTGGACTGCATGTAGTTGTATGGTATAATTCTGTAACCACATTGTCCAATATTATTATTATTGTGTTAGCTGATTCTGAAATGTCATTATTTACCAGTAGTACTATAGCGGGTGCAAATGCATAGACAGGAACGGTGATGCTACTTCTCTGCCACAGTCTCCGTATCTGGCCTTGGGCAAGTCACTTTGTCTCTCTGTACGATAGTTGACCATCTGTAAAAATGGGGATAATAGCACTGTCCCAGTGCACAGGGGTGTTGTGCGGGTAAATGCCATATATCTGTATCATGAGACGCTCGGATAAAACAGTGATGGGGCCGGAAAAGTACCATAGATAGGTTCCAAGTAGCACCTCTTCCAGTTAGGGATGGATTTCAGCTTCCACTTTACAGTAACGTTTTTCATTGCTTATAATATACTTAAATTCCCAATGTATTTTTTTTAATGGGGGATCTCTTCCCAGAAGGGAATATGAAGAGAAAAGATGAGAACAGAATTCAAATACTAAGGTGATAAGCCCCATAGAAATGCCCATAACTAAATATTTATTGATATTGGCCAAACTTGTCAAAAATGATGAATGATTCTGGGTACGTCGGTTCATGGGTAACTTGAAGTACTTGAAAGGGCCCTGATTTCAGAGAGTGGTGGCATCCGCCTGCCAAAAAGCAGCTCTCTTTGAGATGTGTCCAGCTGAGCACCTAAGAATGAAGGCATTCAACAAAGTAACTTCCCTGTTTCTTTTAGAAGTCAAACAGCGTATGGTAATAAAACACAACCACCTTGATCACTTTTAGCTGATGACTGTATTTGAACCAAAGTGCTACAATATTTTGTAATGACAAATAATTATATAAGCCATTGAGTTATTTGACCATTAAGTGGGTTAGCCTCAATGCAAAACATATGGAAATATTACACTGTATTTTATGGTTCAGATTAATAAGAAATGCTTACACAGACAGTAAGCACTCTTTTTTATAGATTACTCAAACAAGCTTGATGATGCATTGTACACAAGTTTTAGAAAACTGTAGACCTAAGCAAAGATTTACTGTATCATCATATGAGTGAGGGGAGTTGAGCAGAGTGCAAATAAAGTAGAAAGATGGAATTGAAAAGGCAGTTTGGGCAAATATCTGATCATGTCCATATGGTGAACGAAGTATGGTTGGTGAAGTGACGGGGCCATTATCTCCTCAGTCCACTAGGACAAGTTAATGACAACCAGGAAAATCGTTTGAAAGGTCAGATGCAATCTCACTGGATAGTGCTTGAGTCACTAATGGCAAATACCTGCACTTCAAACTTCAGAGCTAAATTCTTCCTGTCTGCAGAAACTTCAGTCTAATGACGAGAAATGTCCTCAGCCAGGCTCCAATTCAGCAAAACATTAAAGGCACGCTTACGCACGTCCCTGGGCAGGAAAGCACGTAAGCACATACTTAACTTTTAAGAATGACCCTGTGTCAGTGGCTAGGGCACTCACCCGAGAGGCGTGAAATACCTGTTCAACTCCCTTCTCCTCATCAGATGAGGGAGGGAGGTTTAACCTGGATCTCCCACATCCTGGGTGAGATCCTTAACTGCTGGGTTAAAGGTTATAAGGTAGGCAGCCTCCTCCTCTCACCTCCCTTGGCTGTTTATGTGGAATTAGGTGTTCCCCATCCCAGTCTTGCAAGAAATGGCATAAGCACGTGGCTCCTGGAGAGAAGTTCCCAGCTGTGGATTGCAAGCCGAGATAGGCACTTCCCTCCGGCCTGGACTAAGGTGCCTAATTTCCATAGCGGGGCAGGGCTTAGCACACACCCCTCGCGCTGGCATCTGCTGTTGTCTACTTTCCGTGACACTCTACCTTGCATATTGACTTGTCTGGATTCCTTTCACGGCACCTGTCTCTCCCCATGCGTTGTATAGGGAGCTAGGTGCCAAGCCCCTGGCTCTGAACACTGCAATGCCTGAATCCCTTTGTGGATCTGGGCTCTTCCCCTGTGGACAACTTAGCTGTAGCTGCAGTTACTGTTCACCAGTTCACACCTAAAGCTTTTCAGAGCCTCATGATGTTCCAAACTGCTAGAGCTTTGAATAGAGCTGCAAATTCAAATAAAAAAAAGTTTCAATGTGCTGGCTTTAAACGTTCCTAACTGTAAAGTACTGAATCATTATATCTCAAATATGGCTTGAGTTTTTTTTTTTATGAGTCTGAATAAGATCTATGAAAGAAAACCAAAGCTGAGAAACAGTAGTTTGGTAGTTGTAAAGGTCTGATGTTTTAAATTCAGCAAATGTATCCTTTGCTGAAACATCCTTAACAAATGAATCCTAAGAGTGTTTCACAAAACTGGGCAGAGGAATTCTCAGCTTCCTATATTAACACATGAAACGCTCCAAAGTTTTAAACTACTAAATTAATTTCCTTCAAGGTTGTTTGATTTTCTAAAGTCTCATGACCTCCACTGAACAAGCTTGGCTTGTGGCTTCTACCTCCGTTTTTGACCTATACGTGGGGCAGACCATGTGCAAAAACTGTTTTCTTTTCCTAAGTGTGTAACTCAAACACATGTGAACTGACTGCCTCCCAATAATTATAAATGCATTACAGTTCCTATGAAAGGTAGCACTCTCTTCCCCCTAGTCGTCTGGTTTCTTAGAGTGACGCTGATTGATTCCTTTTGCGCTGGATGTAACTCTCACATAGTTGTTGGTGGATAGCCTTGTTTAAACAGGTGTGTCTAGCAGGATGCTTTGCAGGAAGTGAGATATGAGCTCCTTCTCCAATGTGTTCTGTACCAAGAGCATTCTTGGAGGGAGCATTGCAAAATGGCATCTGGGCTCCAACAGGCAAAGAGTCATGGTGGTCCATGGGGTGGGCTGCATAGCAAGAGCTGATTCCTGAGGTCATTGGGCACTAGCCCATTGAAGAGGAGGACCTTGAATGGCACATTCAGTTTGACTGGCAGTACATGAGACATATGCCACTTTCAGATTAGAACAAACTCAGTCTAATCACATGCCCAGAATTAAAATTTCTCATTAGCTCATGGCTAGCTGTTTGCTGTTCTGAAAAGAACGTTGTACTGTAGAACAAGACACACCTTTTACAGGAATTTGGCCTGTCCACTTCTGACATTCAAATGGAATTTAATTTTTCCCCCTGACAGGTCAGAGAGAGGCTTCTGTTGAGATCTTTTATTTTATTTTATTTTATTTTATTTTATTTTATTTTTTGTTCTCAAGGGAAATTTTATTTTAAATGCCTCATCCCTTTTAATCTTCTGGAGAATTGTGGTTCGTGCCTGTGGTCACTAAACCACTCACCATTCTTTGAATTGACTAGCAAAAGGATAATGCAGATTTCTTACTCCCAATATCAATACAAAAAGCCAAATTAGCTATTTCCAGAGTTTACTTTTCTTGTGCCTCAATGTTAATAGCTCTTGAAAAGTGGTTGTTCCAGTTGATAGTAATAATCATCACACTGTGTGCTCGCGTGTTGCTGGGCCAGCTAGAGGAGAAACTTTTAGTAACATACAGGTAAGGTTACAATCGTATTGCATCTTGTGGTCATTGCCTTGTGCGGTATAAATGATCTTGTTAAATGTGATACATTCCATTTCACTATATTGACATTTCCATTTTAGTGCAATATACCTGTCTTGTAAGTCTACCTTTAATGTCTACCACAAGCATAAAAATCATCATGGGAAAAGGAAAGCAGTCCACTTGAAGAAATGATAGGTAATTTAGGGTAGTATTACTTCTGGGAAAGTTTTATGCTTGAACAAATGTTGCCGTTTCTCAGAGCCTGTATAAACCTTGGAATGTGTTCTGTAACCAACCTAATAAAATGACGGCCAGGCCGTGAGAAAAGATGCCGCGCTACCCATGGGAAACGTCATTCCTTTTTATTAGTTTAAGCTATGGCTCTTTTAAAGGAGACATAGTCACAAGGAGCTGAGACTACATTATGCTGGGCCCACCTCCTAGCAGCTGAATTTAAATCTTTATGAAGCTAGTTTGGAGATGCGTTCGGAGCCTTTTGGGAGCAGTGCTCCACCTCGGAAGATCATACTGTCTTAAACAATGAAGCACCTTTCAAGAAGCTGCAGTGCAAGAGATGGCAGAATTTAAAATGCAGTCATTGCTATAATTACCAGTCTGTCCTGTGGGAGCATGCTGCCAATGAATGGGATATACCGTGGTGACAGTGTGCAGGTTATAAGCTATCACTATGAGTTGAAAGGGGTTTTCTGGTCCTGGGCTTGCAGGGTAGGAGCTTTGTAGGATATTATATGATCTGGGTCTGGGAACAGTTAGTATGCAGAGAGCTGGCTTAGAGTATATTGGGGTGAGTTGTGCCCCTCTGCCTGAGGGAGCAGCATGCTTGGGGTGTCTCTGCTTTTGTTTTCTGTGTATTGGGGTTCTGGATTCTAAGAAAGAAAGTAGTGTTACGTTGCAGCCTCCCAGAAGGAGTATTTTATGTTTTTATCCAACTTTTGTGTATGTGCCATGATCCTAACGTGAGGTCAGGGCCGGCTCCAGGGTTTTTGCTGCCTCAAGCAGCAAAAAAAAAAAAAAGCCGCGATCTGCAGCTCTACCGCCACCGCTTCAGTCTTCGGCGGCAATTCAGCGGCTGGTCCTTCACTCCAAGAGGGAATGAGGGACCTGCCACCGAATTGCCACTGAAGACCCAGATGTGCCGCCCCTCATCGTTGGCTGCCCCAAGCATCTGCTTGCTCAGCTGGTACCTGGGGCTGGCCCTGTACGAGGTGAGTAGACTACTGTACTCTTGTGTAAGTTATAGTTGATGGTAAGTTCCATGGTTCCTCTCCCATTAAATGTGAAAGAAGAGGTACAAGAAGAGAAAAGGAGGACTCGTTAGTTTATTTGCAATTGTTCCTCTCTGCTGCAGGGGGCACTACCATGCTGTGATGCACTATCACTCAGAGTTCTACTGCTTCCTAGAGGTTTGCACACCCAGTTCCCATGTATTTTAATGAAAATTGGGTGTCCAAATCCCTGGGGACTCTAACCCTAACCCTTCCCAGATAGCCAGTAGCGCCAGGCTAAGTCTGATGACGTTTTTGCCTCTAGGTTCTGTAGGGTTTCTCTCTGGGGAACTCCCAAGGAGCACTTGCCCTTGTGGCTCAAAGGAAAAGGTTTAATTACTGGAGCTGGCAGGCAGGGGAGGGTGCAAATGCCCTAGGGATAGTGGCTTCATAGACACTTACAATAAACTGTTGAATTCATTCCTATCCTGATTTCTAGGGAGCACCCCAGCAGGGTGATGCACAGCTAGGCTTGTCCCTGGCGGCTCCTCTAAAGTGCCTGTGATCCTTTCCTTTATTAGAGAACAAGTAATTATCCACCAAGATTCTTCCTGTTCTCTCATCTCGTCCTCCCTCTGTGTTTGTTTGCCCCCTCTTTCTTTTTCCAGTGAGGAGCCTGCTGCCACAGCTGCCACCCCAGTGCTCTGCTCCTGGCCTGTCACCCATCCCCACTGCCAGCTACCCAAACATCCCCTGTGCAGCCAGCTCCAGGCTGTGCCTGCTGCTCCTGGCTCTTTCCCAGTGCCCACTCCCCTTTGCCTTCCAGGTGTGGTGGCCATTTCCCCCTCTCCAGATGTCATGGGGGCCTCTGCTGACTAGGCAATGAATTGGATCACACAGTGGGCCACTCCCTGCAGGCAAGTCAGGTAGGAGCAGGTACCCACTCATGAGCTAGCAGGCAGTCTAAACTTGCTGTTATGTTTCGTCATCATTTGAGACCTCTCCTTCCTGCTTCCTTCGTAAGTCACTTCCTGTTAGACTGCGGTAAGATCTAAAGGCCTGTTTAGACATTACACTATATCATACACGTTATGCTATGCCAGTTATTGCAACTAACCACTAGAATGGGTAGGCAACCTATGGCACGTGTGCCGAAGGCAGCACGCTAGCTGATTTTCAGTGGCACTCACGCTGCCCAGGTCCTGGCCACCGGTCTGGAGGGGGCTCTGCATTTTAATTTAATTTTAAATGAAGTTTCTTAACATTATTTACTTTACATACAACAATAGTTTAGTTATATATTACAGACTTATAGAAATAGACCTTCTAAAAATGTTAAAATATATTACTGGCACACGGAACCTTAAATTAGAGTGAATAAATGAAGACTCGGCACACCACTTCTGAAAGGTTGCTGACCCCAGCACTAGAACCTTATGATTGAGCTTTTATCATGTATCTATCTAGATGTAGGTACTTATCTGTCCCTCATCACCACAGTATTTGGGCACCTCACAGTCTGTAATGCATTTATCCTTCCAGCATCCTGTGACGTAGGCCAGTGCTATTATCCCCATTGTACAGATGGGGAAAGTGAGGCATAAGTGACTTCCCTAAGGCAGAGCAGAGACCTGAAGCCCAGTCTTTCGAGTCAGAGGCTGCTGCCCTAGCCCTTCCTCCCTGCCTCCTTACTAGCTAAAACTGACATTTGGAACGCAAAGTGGTCGCAGAACTTGATCTGGCCTCTGCTTACTTCAAAGCCAAACGGGGGTTTGTCTGAGTAAAGAGAACTGGATCTGGGTCAATATCCCTTGAACAGGTTGGGTGAAAAAGTATGAAAATTTAAATAAAAAAAAAGTCACAGAAAGGTTAAGCCAGGCTTGGGGGCCATCTGCTGTGATTGACTTCCAGCTGGTCCCTCGTGAAATCAGCTGGATGAACTCTGACCCTTGTGTGACATTAGTGCATGCATAGGCAAAAATGAAAATGTTCTTCTCTTTCTCCTCTGGAACTCTCCCACCTGCCGCTGCTAGCCTCCCCTAATGTCCTCCTGACCAAACCTTTGTCTGTGTCCCCTTCCCACCCTGCCACTCCCTGCTGAGCCTCCAGGGGAAGGAAGCAAGATGCTGGAATAGTTGCTCCACTTCTTCTCAAAACCTGTTTCCTACCTTGAACACTGAGGTGACACTGAGGGAGGTGGGGACACCAGAAAGGTAAGGGAGGGCATAGAGGGAGAGAGAATGATAAACTAAGGGTATGTCTACATCTATAGTTTTGCAGCGCTGGTTGTTACAGCTGTATTAGTACAGCTGTATAGGGCCAGCGCTGCAGAGTGGCCACACTTACAGCAACCAGCGCTGCAAGTGGTGTTAGATGTGGCCACACTGCAGCGCTGTTGGGCGGCTTGCAGGGGGGTTCGGGGAACGCGAGAGCAAACCGCGAGGAAGGAGACCTGCTTGCAGGGGGGTTCGGGGAACGCGAGAGCACACCGCAGGAAGGAGACCTGCTTGCGGGGGGGTTCGGGGAACGCAAGAGCAAACGGCGGGGAAGGAGACCTGCTTGATTACTAGCGAGGCTTCCTCAGGTATGCTGGGATACCTGCTTATTCCACGGAGGTCAAGAAAAACGCTGGTGAGTGTCTACACCTGATGACCAGCGCTGGATCACCAGCGCTGGATCCTCTACACTCGAGGTTCAATCGGGTGTACGGCCAGCGCTGCAAACAGGGAGTTGCAGCGCTGGTAATGCCCTGCAGATGTGTACACCTCCTAAGTTGCAGCGCTGTAACCCCCTCACCAGCGCTGCAACTTTGTGGTGTAGACAAGGCCTAAGAGTCTGCATGGAAAAAAGAACAAATTCCAGTGTGTGTGAAGATACTTGGACAGAGCAAGAAGATTTGGGGGTGGTGGGGGGAGAGCAGTGTGCATGTGGGTCTGGTTTGATCGAGGAGAGGGAAGTGCGGTACCGGGTGTAATTTTGCAGGGAGCAGGTAGTGTGTATGTGGGAGGGATTCGGTGGCTGGCTTCTAATTCAGCTGTAACATTTTAGGGGGGAAGAGAAAAAATTGAGACTTCCTCTTCCTCCCCCCCACCCCCTATATAGTGCCCCTGAAAAGTCTGCACAGCGTTCTAGTTTGCAGTATAGAGTTCTAGTTAGCAACACAAACTTTAATGGGTTGTTAGCACATAAGGTAAAATATCATCTCTTGGTGTTTTGAAATAATAAAGTCAAGCTGCCAGCTTGTTCCTTTATGACAGACATCTATATTTCCGCCAGTGCCTTTTCCCGGGGGGCACTGTTTGTGCAGCGTAGTATGCAGATTAAACTGAGCCTTGCTCAAAAAAATAAAAAAAAAAGTATACGTCCTCCAACAGAGCCCTGACAAATAGAATTGATAACTTCTGTATATGAAAACATAGGCTGAGCAGGAAGCAGATGTTATCGATTATTAGGAGTAAATACGAATTGACACGGTAGACAGGAACGGCTCTGAATCAGCAGTTCTGTTCCATTGTGTCTTGCTGATTAAAGGTCATTTAGAGGGCATAGGGACATGCTGGTTGGGCCTATTGTGTCCATCTGCACATTAATGACCACTGAGATCAGAGGCAGTTGAAAAAACACAGGGCCGAATTCTGTTCTCAAATCCAACTGAGTAAATGCAGAGTGACTCTACTAAAGCCAATGGAACTACCCTGGGTTTGCCCCTGGGTAACCGAATAGATGTCTCTCCCCCCTACCCCCCTTTTAATAAATCTTGGGCTTGGTTCACTCTTGCTGACAGGTAGAATTGCCTGTCCTTGAACCAAAAGTGACGGCTTGGCCCTGTGGAGGGATTTGTCCCTGAGGGAAGGCTGTGGAATCCGGTTGGGAGGGAGGTCTTATGTGACAGTTCCATATTGACCTCAGGTTATCTGCCATTTGCCCTGGCCGCAGTTGGGGATATAGATGGGTACGTCAGTGGCCTTTTCCTGCCTTGAACCATATCACTCTGTCATCATTGGCTCGTGGTTGAGCCTCCTGTCACTGATGGCAATGGAAGTAGGTGGCAGTGTTGGAATCTTTGTATCTGGTCCCTGAGATTCCAAGAATCTATGCAAAAAGGCTTATGCGAAAGATGAAAATGTCAGTGTTCTTTCTAGCTGGACATGGCGTGTTCTTGGCACCTGCCCTGGCTGATATGTTCTTGTTTCTTAACATGGTACGAAACGCGTTACTGGTGTAGAACTTGCTGTTTTGTCTCACTCCAAACAGGCTTGGTAAATATAGTAGCCTTATGTTTTCATTGGCAGCTTCCCACACTGGCTGGCAGCACAGGCTGACCTGAAGAAGCAAGGTGTCGTGAAGATTATGTCTACACTACACAGCTCTTAGGGCATCATGTAGATAACACATGTAACTAGCCCCGCCAGCACGAATATAAATAGCAGTGTAGACAGTGAGGTTCTGCTTGGGTGAGTAAAGACATTCCAGAACCTTAGGGTAAGTACCTTGCATACTCTCTACTCACCCAAGCAGTACCTCCGCTGTCTACACTGCTTTTTTTTTTTTGTTAGTAACATAATGTTCTGCTGCCAGAGCCTTTCCTAGCTGCAGGGAAAGGCTCAGTGCTCCTGGAGTCTTTCCCCACTGCTTTCCAGAGCCTTTGCCGCCAGTGCTGTGCAGTGTGGACATATCTCTAGTTTTACTATGGGTGTGAGAGCTAGATATTCCTCTAGTCCAATCCCAGCTTTGCCACTGATTTATCCTTTGGCCTTGGACAAGTCACTTTATAATACTTTGCACTTACATAGCACCTCCTGTTTGAAGATCTCAAGTTGCTCTAAAAACATCAGTGAATTAAAGTTCACAGCATCCCCTGATAGGTGAAGTATTATTGTTCTCATTTTCATAGTTGGAAGAATTCAGGGACTGTCTACATGAGGGATTTTTGCACCGGTGTGGCTGCTGTGGTGTAGTTAGGCCATGCAAAACACTAGGATAGATGTAATGCATCAGTACAAAGCAGGGATTGTAGTGGTGGGTGCAATTTAACCCTGAGGCTAAGCTACACCAGAGCAAAAATCCCTTGTATAGACAGACCCTGAGGGGCATAGAAAAATGTGATGATTTGCCCAAAATGTCATGGCAAACGTGTAGCAATGCAGGGAGCAAAAATCCACGTTTTCAGGGGCATGGTTCTGTTTGTTTTAGTCACCTCACTGTCCTCCTGCACTTATGTCTATACTGCAATTAAACACCCATGGCTGGCTTGTGTGAACTGACTTGGGCTCGTGGGGCTGAGGCTTAGGGACTCCAGGAGTGGGGAGGGTCCCAGAGACCAGGCTCTAGCCCAAGCCTGAACATCTACACTGCAGTTTTTAGCCTTGTCAGACTGTCAGCTGATTTGGGCCAGCATGTTCTGTTCCTTGTCGTTGCAAGGAGGATTTATTTCCTTACCCACCTCACTGTGGCATTGGGAAGATTGATTAGTTAATATTTGTAAAGTGCTTTGAAGATGGAAAGCACTATGTAAATGCGAAGTGCCTGATTTTCCTCACGCAGTGTGAAATGGGTGTAATGTGTCAGATTCATGTTATAAGGCTAGAATGAACCATTGTGATCATCTAGCTTGACCTCCTTTACCACACAGGGCACAGAACAACCCTGAATTAATTCCTGTAATGTCACTGACTTCAGCGCTGTTATTCCTAACTCTAAAGGGAGAGGAGATATTAGAAATACGAGTTGAACATTTTTTATTCTCTGAAACTAAATGCTTATTTTATATATGTATGTGTGTGTGTGGTTGTATGTATTTTTCATTTTTACTCCCAAAATATTATCAAGTATAACAAGATTCACCCTGCCCCAATAAAAATAAATAGGTTTGTGTTTAATGCAAATATTTTAGTTCTTGTTCAGCTTTGGGAGGCCGCATGTGAGGGGGTAACACAGCTTAGCATTGTGTTGGAAAGCAATGATGAAAAATCAGAACCAGATCACTACTAGCTGAGAGGCACAGGAAATGAAACAGAAGGTAGAATGACCCCTTTGCTGAGGAACAGGTCTTTCAGGTTGATGGAATGTCAGGAGAGAGGAGCAAAAGCAAATGCTTTACTTGTGCTGAGTAAATATCTTGCAAAAGTAGGAGTAAGGAAACCTTTCAGAACTCCATATGCCTTTCAGCAGACCTGCAGATTTCAATACACATGAGAAATGGAAATCAACAGCTAGACTAGAGACACTGCCGTGCCTTATATTTTGAAACATAAATTACCGCTGCTGTAGACTAAAGGATAAAATGGGGTTGACAGTGGGGATAATAGGTCGTGGACTGGAATTAAGAGTTTTCTTTTAAACAGTAAACTAAGATTACTGCATGTCAAAACACAAAGTGCTGAGCAAATGTAAATAACAGAAGGCTTTACTTTGAAACCTCAGGGTTGGTGAACTATGACTGTGGTGTTTCCATAGTTTAATATCAGTATCAGACATGATATTGTGTGATTATAGCTAAGGCTAGAAAAGTAAGCGTTCAAACAGACATGCCATGCAGCAGAATTAAAAACAGGTGTTAAACCTCATTTCAAAGACATTACAACTGGAAAATGTATTTTTTTAAACTGTCTGAACCTCTAGTTTTACATGCCTTTTCTCTGAGCTGTGTATGACTGTTTGATATCCAGCTTCTGAATCTATTACCCTTTGGGCAAATTCTCAGCGTTGCTAACTCTTGTGATTTTTGTCATGAATCACATCATTTTTAGTGTTTTTCTTAAAGCTCCAGCTGCTGGAATCATGGGCTTGCAATGAGAATCTCAGCTTTCATTTAAAAAACAAAAGGAAGAAGTTTCTTGTCCTCATAACTGCAGAGAAAAACTATGAAAATGTGAAGTGAGTGTACCCTGAGGTTCAAAAGCCAGGAGATAGATAAAAAGAATCCAATATTTATTTATTTAAAAAAAAGGCCTCCTGATTTTTCAAGCCAATCTCCTGATTTTGGGGAGGGGCAGACTTGTGATTTTTGAACATTTGCGGTTGGCTATTCTGATTTCTGCTCCTGCCTTTTCCATTGCAATTCAGGGAGGTGGAGCACGTTTGTCTGAGGATATGTCTACCCTACCCGCCGGATCGGTGGGTAGTGATTGATCTGTCGGGGATTGATGTATTGCATCTCGTCTAGACGTGATAAATGGTCCCCGAATGCACTCCTCGTCGACTCCGGAACTCCACGAGGGTGAGAGGTGGAAGCGGAGCTGACGGGGGAGCGGCGGCCGTTGATCTAAGTCGATCTAAGATACGTCGACTTCAGCTACGCTATTCTCATAGCTGAAGTTGCGTTTCTTAGATCAATCCCCTCCAGGGTAGACTAGGCCTGAGAGTGGGATATGGGCTATTGCATGCCAGAATTAGACACCTTCTACAGAGTAGTCAGGGCAGACAAACCCAGTGAAGGACCATCAAAGGCCTAATCCTAACCCTAACTATCACTCCTTGTGGTTCTGTTATCCTTGGGCCTGCTGGCATAGGCTGCAGTGAAGGATTTTGGTGCAGGGGGAACACAGGGTGGATCTAAAGATGCTTTTTGCCTAGATAATGCTGCACATTTTGAGCAACATGGCCTGTTCTAACTTGTCATCCTTCTACTCTGTTTTGTTAGAGGAAATTAATAATTATCATCTTCAGGATATAGGATCAAGTCTAGCTTCAGTCGATGAGGCTCACTTTGAAGTTAGGGGAACTGTACTTTCTTACCCCAAGGCTGAATCTTGCCCCAAGAATGAAATCCTGGCCCCTTTGAAGTGAATGGCAAAGAGCCCAATTGACTTGAAGGGGGCCAGGAGTTTACCCTTAGCACTTTTGCAGCATTTACAGTTAATGAGTTTTCTGTATCATGGCAAACCGTGAAGTATAAACCAAAGGCAACATGGGCCTGAGCCGTTGCTAATTGCAGTGGGGAGCACATGATAGCTATATGGGTTTGAAACATTTGACTGTATTTTCCCTGTTAAGTCCTGATACAAAACCAGCTGAAATCAGTAGGATCTTCCCATTGTGTTCAATGGGCTTTGGAGCAGGCTCTTAGCATAGAGCATCATGAGGCAGGTTGCTTTGTTGCTTTGTTCTTATGTAAAGATTTGTTTCTAAAGCCTAGAGGGGAAATATAGCTAGGTCTGAATCCACAAAACATCTCCAAGTTTTCAAACTAGTCTCCTGTGCTACAGAGGATAATGCAGTATAATTGTTTCAGGCGTAACTGTAGAAGACAAGCCATGCTGGGTCAAAGCACTCTGCACCCACAAATGAAGCCAGAGTTTCAGAGGAGGGTCATTTTGAGAACAATGGAATCTGCTGGGTGCTGAGGCCTTTTGAAAACACAGTCGTTTCCTTTAGGTGCCTTAATGGCACACCAGGAGAGCTGAGCTTTAAATCAAGAGTTGAGGCCTGCAGTAACTCAGCCAGAGGGTACAGTCCTATTGTGGGAGTGGCTGGGTGAGGTGCAGGAGGTCAGACTAGATCAGGGATGGGCAAACTCTTTGGCCCGAGGGCCACATTGCGGTTGCAAAACTGTATGGAGGGCCAGGTAGGGAAGGCTGTACCTCCCCAAACAGCCTGCCCTCCCCCATCCACCCCTCCCACTTCCCGCTCCTGGACTGCCCCCCTCAGAACCCCTGACCCATCCAACCCCCCCGCTCCTTGTCCCCTGACCACACCCTCCCAGGACCCCTGCCCCCATCCAACCCCTCTGCTCCCTGTCTCCTGACTGCCCCGATCCCTATCCACACCCCCACCCCCAGACAGCTCCCCCTGGGATTTCCCCCCCATCCAACTGCCCTCTGCTTCTTGTCCCCTGACAACCCCCTCCCAGGACCCCCTGCCCCTAACTGCCACCTGGGATCCCACCCCCTTATCCAACCTCCCCACTCCGTCCCCTGACTGCCCTCCTGACCCCTATCCACATCCCCAACCCCTGACAGGCCCCTCAGGACTCCCATTCCCAACCCTCCCTGTTCCCCATCCCCTGACCGCTGCCCCAGAACCTCCATCCCATCCAACCGTCCCCTCCTCCGTGACTGCCCCCCAGAACTCCCTGCTCCCTTACCCAACCCCTCCACTCCCCACCCCCTGCGACACCCAGCCAGAGCCAGCTGTGCTCCCCACGCTGCCCAGAGGGAGTGGCGGGCCAGCGCGCGGCCCGTGCAGCAGCATGGCTGCCGGGGAGAGGGAGCAGCAGGGGAGGGGCCGGGGACTAGGCTCCCCGTCTGGGAGCTCAGGGGCTGGGCAGGACGGTCCCACGGGCTGGATGTGGCCCTCAGGCCATAGTTTGCCCATGTCTGGACTAGATGATTGTGTTGGCCCCTTCTGGCCTTGATGTCTGTGGGTAAGTCTACACTGCAGTAAAGAACCCCATGGCTGGCCCATGCTTGCTAAGGTGACCAAATGTCCTGACTTTATAGGGACAATCTCGATTTTTGGGTCTTTTTCTTATATAGGCTCCTATTACCTTCTACCCCGCCTTGATTTTTCACATTTGCTGACTGGTCACCCTAGCGCCTGCAGACTCTGTGGGGCTCTGAAATTGCAGTGTAAACATTCAGACTCAAGCTGGAGCACAGACATCTACACTGCAGCCCAAGGCCCACAAACCCGAGTCAGCTGACCAGGATCAGCTGTGCATGTTTTATTGTGGTGTAGACATGCCGTATGAATCTTTGAGCGCATGAAAAACTGATCCTAATAGTGTTTTGGTGTCCCCCTGCCCCCCGCACCAAACCTCTTTTTATTGCACTTCTCCTAATTGATGTACAGTTCTGATGCTAAACCCAAAATGTTTTTGGCTGGTGTTTAATTTCTCATGCTTGACAGCCTTCACAATAAGAAGTCTTTCCCATTCTTTCACCTCAGCACGTCTTCGTTTACTGCTCACATGACAGAGTCTTTTAATTTGAGTTTCTGTTTATTTGAGTAGCAGTTGCGAGTACGGAATGACTCTGTGACAAGTTTACATCTTTTGCTGAGTTACTGCGTACTCCTGCAATAAGCTGCCTGAAACAAAGGTGCTTGTTTCTTATCATGGTCAAATGCAAGCTCCTTGGGGGCAGGGACTGTCAGTTCTGTGTGTGTACGACACCAAGCTCACTGGGCTGCGGTCCATGACTGGGGCTGCTAGGTGCTATTGCAATAAAACAATACATCTGATTAATCACAGTGTGTTTAAAATCTGTTTGTTTAATGTTAAATCTCAGTTAATTTTTAAGGAGAAAAATAACTGCACGTTAATTGTTATGTTCCAGAAGAATCTAAGCAAACCAATGTCCTTACCTATGGGAAGATGTTTAAATTTTCTCTTCCTTGTAGATACTATTTTTTCATGAAGGACCAAATTCCCCCTTGTAAGTAAGCAGGCATGACTCCCCTTTTAGTCAAGTGCCCCCTTTTACACCAGGGCTGAATTTTGTCTGAGACCCCTCTGGACCTTGAGAATTACTTACATGGGAAATCCTGTAACGGTGTCACAATTGGAATAAAAGCAACAGAAGCATAGTAATTCTGCTTACAATATGTTAACCAGAATACATTCACAATTCTTTCTACTTAGGGACACAGTCTGCTTGCTGTATTATGCCAGTAGAGATAACCCTTAATTCCTCTCCTATCCGGTTTTTGAATCATTTTGTTAAACAAAGGCCTTTGAGTCTTCCTTTGTTGCTGAGAACAAATGGTGAGATTTTCGGAACTGTAGCTACTTTTGTTATTCACAAATTCCAGAGCCTTTCAAAATTCATCATCATTCACATTCTCAGCTCCACCACACAATCAGTCATTATGTCAGCAGCTGCCCGGGGAGTCTCACTTTGGCTCATTCAGCCAAATAATAAGCATCAGGACAACCACTTCTGCATTTAATAATAATAAATGATTATTAATAAATAAATAATTAAATAAGGTCCTTAAAAGCACAGAGCCATGTTGCTGTCTTTTGCTTTTTGACACATCTTTGCCTAAAAGTCAGTTCTATGTTTGCAGCACAACTCCTCACTCTGTTTTATGTGTATATTAAAGTAAATATGTGCATTTCAGGAAATTAACCGATTTTGTCTGAGCGATGCTTCAGTAATGCAAAAACTTCTAAAGGCTTTGCTTTCCAAACAAATTATAAGACTCATTCTGCAGTTATGACATAGGGAAAACACCCTCTTAGTGTCAGCAGGAGTTGGAATTCTGCCCAATTTCAGGATGTATTTGTAAGGCATTATTTTACACTGGCGTAACTTCATGGAAGTTTTATCCGTTTTAGCTTGCTCACATGTTCTACTATACACAGCTCCATTGCACCTTTACTGATATGTTAATGTATGTTTGGGCTATGTATTTAATACATCCCATCAAGTAATATGATGATGCTTGAATCATAGAATATCAAGGTTGGAAGAGAGATCTCAGGAGGTCATCTAGCCCAACATCCTGCTCAAAGCAGGACCAGTCCCCATTTAAATCCCCCCCAAGGATTGGGCTCACAACCCTGGGCTTAGCATGCCAATGCTCAAACCACTGAGCTATCCCTCCCCCTGCCAAGGAGTGTAAATGGGTAAAATGTCACTGATCTGGCTTTATATAATTAGGTTTTTTATTAAATATGTGTTGGAAGAAGTGCAGAGCTGACTAAAACATCACCAGCATATTAGTGTGATGCTTCCCTCCTCCTCCTTCCTCATGATGAGGAATGTAATTTTCAAAGTGAAGCAGGATTATTCTTTCCAGTTTGTGGTGTCCTCCTGTACAGATGTATGTAAGTGTGAAACAGAAGTGGAGTCCAAATTATGGTTGCTGTAATCTGCACGGTACTTGACTAATCCCAACTAGATTGATCCAGATGTCTTGCTAGCCAGAAGTCTTAAGCGATAGCCAGTGTTACAACATGTGTGTGCCATTGCCTTGTTCATCTAAATAAAAATTGGATTTAAACACTGATGTAAATGAACAAGGTAAAGCTGCAGTTTGCTTTTCAGTTACGGATGGATTTGGATGCATCAGCCAAGAAGTGATAGAAATAATGTTAAAAGGTCTTTGATTTCTCCTTTGTTTCTCATAACAGCAGGGGAATGTCTTACATTCTAGAGGGTTTTTTGCATTTGTCCACCCTGAGAAGCTGTTACCATATTTAACTCTATATTTTAATGCAGGAGCAACCCTTCTGAACAATCTTGATTAGACTCTTCTGTTTAAACCTGAGTGTATGGTCCATGTGAGACTTTCTAATCTAACCCATTCTTGGTCCCGTTAATTTATTGGAGAAAAAAAAGAAAATGTAACTTAATTGTATTTTTGGCTTATTCTTTTGAGTAAGGCATGGAGAGCATGTCTATAACAATTACATTATTTTATTTAAACATTGCATAACATAGCAACAACAGCCGCCTATAAACTGCTGCCTGCCACAATCTGTCCTGCCCCCTGCAGGCAGGAGCTCAGAGTTGGCATGCTTTCCTCTGCGAGAGGGTGGGAATTGCAGCCTATGATGTAGATGATTTGCAATGTCTCATGACTAAATAGGCCAGACAGGAGCTCTACCTTCCAAAAGCAAGGTGACCTTTGCGCTTTGCAGCCACACCTCCATCATTACATAATAATCACAGCTGCTCCACACAGTGGATGCTGTTAAATTTTACCTTCAGACATATTAACTTTCTTTTTTCTAGCTTGCGTTTGAAAGTGAGAATGCATTGCTTTCAAATCACATTGAACTAGTGATTTGCTCTCAAATTGTATTATTTTATGTATGGTTTGTGTGTGTTCAGGTGTCCGCATGTTAGATTGTAAACTGTTTGTTTGTAGCCAGTGCCATATCTTTCTTTTCTGCTTGAATAGCAAGTTATCCATGGGGGTCCTTACTCTGAGTGGAGGGTCTATTGCAACAAAAATAATAGTTGTGTTTCTTCTTGCAATCTGAGGCCCTGATCTTCTAAAGCACATGTATGGCTTCAACAGGACAGCTCCTGTGCTTAAAGTTGTGCATGTTTCTAAGCATGATACTGGCTCAGGGCCAGAATGCAGTAAATGATTAGGACCTGTACTTTGGACCAAACTAATGGTGTATCAGCACACAGTGTGTTTATAAGCAGGTCACACGGTGTAAATTTTCTGTGTTTTTCATCTATATAAACTACAGAGTTGTACAGGTCAATACAGGCCTCCCTTGGCCTGAGATGCATGGAAGAGGCCATGCGTACATAAGCCAAAATATAATAGAGACTGAAAAAGATGGAACGAGATGGGGAACTGTGCTGAGTGTATAGATCACGCTTATTAGACACCCTTACCCGTGACAGCATTGCAAGGCTAGGTGCCTGCGGATGGAATTAGTATTCTTGGTGAAAAAATTGTTCTAACACACAACAAGGATTTTTCTTTAACATCAGGCATATGTGGTTACCTGTTATCATTTTTAAGTCTTGAATAGTTGTGTTTATCAAGGCTTTAATGGAGCACAGTTGATGGGCTAATCGTTTCCTAGTGATTCTGAGCTGTGGGGCGGGGAAGAATTGCAGATTAGAGAAGGCTTTATTCCCCTCCACAAGTTATTGGTGAAACATTTCCCCAGGGTATGGCTACACTTACAGTTGTACAGCGCTGGGAGTTACAGCTGTCTTCGTACAGCTGTGTAGGGAAAGCGCTGCAGTGTGGCCACACTGAAAGCTACCAGCGCTGCAGTGTGGCCACATTTGCAGCATTTGCAGCGCTGTTGAGAGTGGTGCATTATGGACAGCTATCCCAGCATTCAAGTGGCTGCAATGTGCTTTTCAAAAGAGGGGGGTGATGGGGAACGTGGGGGGGAGAGAGAGAGAGAGTAGATTTTTGGATCTTTCAGCTCCCTGCTGCAAGTTCTAAGGACTAGAACATACACATCACCAACCTGCAATCAATTAAAAAGTTTCGAGCCCTTCCCCCACCCCTCTCTTATTCATTAAATGCAAATTATGCACTCCTAAATAGCCTTCAGACCACATAAGCAGCTGCTCAACACGGACTCCCCCCTTCCCCTCCACCGCTTCCAAAGCAATTCCCCTGCTGCCTCTACTCGCTCGCTCCAGCAAACAGCAGCTGTGTTTGTTTTTTAGAGAAGCAGTTCGAGGGAGCTCGGAGTTCAGCCATTCTTCTGGTTTGTTGTGAGCAGGCATTCTGGGATACCTCCTAAATACCCTGAAGGCCAATAACAGCGCTTTTGGTGGCCACACTTGATGAGCAGCGCTGCATCACCAGCGCTGCAGTCGTTACACCCCAAGCAGACCAGGTGTACAGCCAGCGTGCAGCCAGGGAGTTGCAGCGCTGGATGTGCCTTGCAGGTGTGGACAGTTACTAAGTTGCAGCGCTGTAAACCCACCACCAGCGCTGCAACTCTCCAGTGTAGCCAAGCCCCCAGTGAAACACTGATTTACCTGTGTGGCTTGTCAGCAGTAGAGATTGAACCTGGGATTTCTGGTTCTTAACGCAGGTGCCTCCAATACCCGAGCTTTAAGATCCGGCTTTGTTAACCAAAATGTAGGAGGCTTGTCAAACTCTTGCTGGCCTAGCCACCACCAGGGCAGATGGAGTGCCACCTGCCCACCACGTGGCATGACTTGTACTAATTTTCTCACTCTCCTATGTCTGCCTGGAGTCCCACTCGTCCATGAGTGTCTTGTCTGTCCACTCCTCCTGTTTTCCCCTTTTGCCTGAAAAGCTTTGGGGCATGATACAAGGTACATCTCCCCCCCCAGGCTTTTGAAAATGATGAAGGGAGAACTGTGCGGTGAGGAGTTGTTGGGGAGGCAGGGCTGATGATGGGTTCTACACTGAACAGTATTGCTGCATTTTAGTTTTACTGGAGTGTTGTTCTTGAGTTACGTCAAGGGCTCCAAGACTCTATGGATAGTTAGTCTTTCTTAGAATTTATATAACCCTGCCGCCCAGAATGTGCAATTGCATCAAGAAAAGGGATGGGGACAGGGCAGAGATATTTCATTTGCACATCTCTTGGAGCAGGCACTGTTTGAAAAGTACCAAATGTTTTTATCATTCTTTTTATAATATCCCATTAATTTTTTCAGTTTTTTAAATGAAAAACTGAAAACCATTTTTTTTTCAGTTTTAGGTGAAAACAATTTAAAACTGAAAAATTTTGACTGAAAACTAAAACTTCTTTGGGAAGAAAAAATTCATTTTGGTCAAAAAGCGTTTTTGTGTGTGTGTCAAAAAATAGTCTGACTTAGGCATGGTTGCAAATCCTATGGGGCAGGAGTAGTCAATAGGTGGCCCCTGGGCAAAATCTGGACTGCCAGATGCTTTTAAACAGACCCCCAGATCTTTTTATTTACTTACTATTTATTATTTTCTCTAAAGTCTCTGGTTGACTAGACCTTGACCAAGAAATTTGGACCTTGACAAAAAATTGCCACCCCCCCTCCCCACAGGGCATGTAAGGCCAGCATGTGTCTGTCCCTATGAGGGGCTGCTAGACACTAAGGTAAAGCACCCTGCAGCCTATCAGAGGGTAGTGAGTTTCCCACTGGCCTACACTCCTCCAGAACCCTCATAGGCATCCCACAAAACCTTTGGAGCCTCCCACTGGAGCCTAGTCCCTACATGCCCACCTGCTAATGGTGACTGTCTTTGTAAAAACAACACTATTGCCCAGACCTAGTAGCACAGTGGATTTTTGTGTGTAATATATATTTTTTAAATTCATAAAGAAACAATAAAGATACAAAAAGGTAAATGATGTACAGCTTGTAACTGAATACTGCATATTTAACAGGATAGCCAATAAAATTATATAATTACACAACGTGTCAATGTTACAAGCCTAGATAATACAAAATTAGACAATATAACACAGTCATAACATGTTGGGAGGTAACCAGAAAAGAAATTACATATATAAGTAGGCAAAAAAGGCTAGCATGTGAAGGAGGGAAAGAGTGGAGTGGTCAGCAAGAATAGAAGTCCGACATTATTTCAGCCGTCTCAGCATTTTTCATCTAAATGTATCAAGAAATGGAGTCCAAATTTTGTCAAATTTATAGAAAAATTTAAAGCCAAACGCTGTTTTCACTCATTTCCTTAGCTTCTTCTCACAGCTACCTGGCTGTTGTACAGTCCCATAGCATATATATCAAGTTTCCTTTTTCTTTATTACAGCTCCAACAAATATCAGAGGACAAAGTCCCCATTTTGCGCAGCCTCTGCAGTGTCCAATACATTTTGATTAGACGCTTTTGCTGTCAGGCATAGTCTGAGATCCACAGAGAAGCATTTTTATGTAGCCTGTGGATTAAACTTAAAACCTAGAGGCTGATAGGAAAGATGAAGTGCGTGGGGGAGGAACCCTGCCGGAGAGGTCAAAAGTCCTGGTTCCCATTCACAGATGCTGGGAAGGGGAGCTTGCTTGGACTCCTACTAGGATGCTTTTCCTGGACCCTGCTCAGCCCTGCATGTTTCATGTTAGCCTCTAGGGTTTAAGTGTGTGATTCATTTGCAGTTCCGTTTAGCCTTCCCTGCAGCTAGAAAGGAGAAAGGGTTGTCCTCGTCTTTTCCCCACCCCATCCTAGTTAGCGTGGAAATGGGTCCACAAATCTCCCCCTTTTTGGTGTCTTGACTGCTGTGATTTTAGCCTACTTCCAGCCTTTGGATTCTTCTCCCTAGGAATGTTACCAGCAGTGCCTTCCCTTGCATCTACTCATAACAAGCAACAGCAGACTGAAACTGAGCCTTGTAAGATTCATTGCAGTCCACCATGTTTTGAATAGCATGGAGGAGTTGTCTCCCACCCTCCACTCTAGCTGCTTGGCAAAGTTCTGTGTACCAGTAGAGATGGGAGAGCTGTCTGCTTGCAGAGTTAGGAACATAGCACTGCATCGGTTCCCATCTTCAGGGCTGCATTTGCAAATATAAGAGCTGAAAACTTGAGGCCTGGTTCCCTTCTCATTTGCATCAGTTTCAGGCTTCTTGCTCTGTTGACTTCAGTGGCGTTATCACCGCCTTATGCTGGTGTGAGTAGGATCAGAGCGAGTTCTTTGGCCCTCTAAAAGCTAGAAGCTGAAATTCTGTAGAAGCTGATGAATCAGGACCCTCCACTTGCTGGCAAATGTTTACTACTTGTTGCTGGTGAGTGGGAGAGAAGAAAACTTGAAGCTCTCCTTTGAGAATGTTGCTTTTTGCTGATGAGGTGTCAGTTTAAAGCTGAAATCACCCTGGGATTGTGCACTACAAATTTATTCTTCCTGGGACACCCTGATAGCTGTCTCTTTCAGTTGTGGAATTGATGTTCTTTCTGTGACTGTGGGCCAGATCCTGCAGTCTTGGCTTAGCCTTGACTTCGATGGAAATGTCACCTGTGGGATTAAAGCCTGGAGGATGTTCAGTTAGTTGACCTAAGAGTGAGGAGTATCCTCATTGCTCTCGGGGCTCTCTGTAAGTCAAGAGGCCTCTCATTTCAGACTAATATTTACCTCTACCCAGGTGAATCTGATATGAACCGACCTTTTTATTGCTGTAATTTACTGACATAAAAATGTTGTATCATGAAACTGTGATTAGGGAATTCTCTGTGACAGATCTGAGCCTTATAACACAGAAAGCTTCCCCTGCATTTCTGTCCATTAGCTTGAGTCTCTGTCAAACGTTTTGAGGGCAGGTGTTGCACTGTTAGGCGATGAGGATTTAAATCTCTGGTGATGCTATTGGCAGATGATGTGAAGCTTTATAGGCATCAGATACGTGTGGGCTGCAGTAGTTTTTCCATGGAGTAACAGGCAGTTAACTAGCTTTATGAATGGCTTTAAAAGCATGTATGTTAAATTATTAGAAACCATACTTGGTCATTTTAAATTTACTGTGAGTAGAGAAACCAACTAGCGTATCTGCTGTTATTACAATGAATAGGCCATGGGAATGCATAAAATATATTTTTAAAAGGTATTAAAGTATTAAAAACTGTGTGGGTACCGTGTTATAATGAATGAAACACTGGTAATTGGCTACATTACAGTAAATTGGAAGCTGCTGTACATATGGCTGAATTTTGTGTAGGAGTTGCTTGTAATGCGTATCGTGTTTTTCAAGAGTGAGAGCATCTTTTCCTGGCGAAGGTAGCAGCTGTGACTGCTGTGCGCAGATGTGAAAAAACACTCCAGGTAAATGAGAGATGCAGTGTTGTTTGAAGAGCAGCTGCTGTTAATTGTAAAATATTTGTGCAGGATCCCTCCTACTTTGTTTTGTAGACACCCTGGTGGTGAAGGTTGCTTCCCTCTGAAGAGTGTTGTATTTTAATTAACCAGTTGTTTCCGTGTTTGTTGCTGGGATTCTTGGGGGGTGGGGGCAAGGGTAGTAATGTGCATCTATGTATATGTGTATTTTATTTTAATCAGATAGAGATGTAGCTCTCCAGGGAATATTTCTGGCACTTTGTGAAACATTCCCTCTGACAGGCCTGGTACAGTGCAGTCCATTTGCTTTTTGTTGTTGCTACCTCTGATATAGCGATTAATGCCACCCCCAGTAATGTAGGTTGTGCTGCAAGAAAAACAAGCACCAAATTAGTCGCAGCTAGTGATGTAAACTAGCGCTTTGCCTGTCACCTGAGACGTGGTGCTTCAACAGGAAGAGTTAAATGTTCCAGGAGTATTTCTGATCCTGGAATGTTTATTGGGTTTTGTCTGTTTGCCTCTTTGTAAAATTAAATCCTTTTCAGCAGTAATTGATTTTTGGGAAGGAGGGGAAAGTGTTTAGGTTGAGGTTATAAACAGGGGTTTTGCTCACCACATTGGAATGGGAGTTTTTCCATTTTGATTCATGACTCTTCTCTCTCTCCTTTTTAGATTACCATATTCCAATTCTAAGCAGCGTAGCTGCTGCTAATAGAATAGAAGGCGTTAGCAAAGCCATGAGTGTACCAAACCTCAGAAGGGAAGGGTTGAAAGTTTCTCTTGCAGGCAGAGAAAATGAGAGGCCCCAGACAATCTGGTGGATGAATCAAGTCAGATGGTGAGAAGCCTGCCTCCAGCTCTTCTGTCACTGGATACTGGTGCTTGTGGCTTAGTCAAAGAAAGCGGAGCCCCAAGCCTCAATCACAATTCATAAAAGTGGAAGGCTGGATGAGGTATGCTTTCTTTTTACAGTATCAAAGAGACATTGTATTTGTTGTCAATCATGATTTTTTTCTTCTAACAAATTATTTTGGTCCATGTTTATAGCAGTAGGGTACATGCAGCACGACAGATCGGCGTATCTCCATGAGTTGTCCTTTCCACTTGCCTTTAATGTTATACTTTTCTATGACTCTTAAAACATCCTAAAAATGTCAGTTATTTCATGAGCAAAGTGAAAGTTTATGCAGTGCAAACCACTCCAGGATTTTAGGATCATATAGTCTCATCTCTGTTTGCCAGAAGCTGGGAATGGGCGACGGGATGGATCACTTGATGATTCCTTGTTCTATTTATTCCCTCTACGGCACCTGGCATTGGCCACTGTCAGTAGACAGGATACTGGGCTAGATGGACCTTTGGTCTGACCCAGTATGGCCGTTCTTGTGTTCTTATGTTCATCGCCCCCAGTTGACCTTCTCTATACTATTTATTATATTGTCTGCTTCTGGTCTCTTCCTTCTCTAATTAAACATCCTTTCAGTCATTCCTCCTACAGAAGCTTTTCCAGGCATTTCTGATCATTCTTTTTTTCTGTCTCCAGACTCCTTCTATTTCTGCTGTATCTTTTTTGAGACAGGGTTAGCAGAACTGAACATCATCTTCCAGATGACCTTCTATGCAATGTCCTTATCCTCTGTAATTGCTCCTTTAACTCCCTGGTAGTCCAGCTGATTCCCAGTTCTCTCTGATTCCCTGCTTCTGATATACTTAGAAAAAATTGTGGCATATATTTTTCAGCTGTTGATTCTGCAGGTTCACTCTTACCTCTCCTAATTTTTATCTCACATTTTATCTGCCATAATTTATAGTCCTTTCTGCTGCCTTCATTTGAGCTGTATTTCCATTGGCTAAGAGATACCTGTTTGTCTCAGATAACTTTGTAATCTTGCCATTTAACCATGCTATGTTTTTTTTCCCCTTGCCTTCTTGCTTCTGTTTTTACTTTAGAGGTATGCAACCTTCTTTGAGTCAGTTGTGGCATGCTTAAGGAGCCTCCATTCTGGGTCTGTGGAGTTCACTTTCCTCATTTTTTACTTCCTCATTGTTTGGGAAAAAACCCAACCTTTTTTAATTTTAGTATAACTGGTTTTGTTTCTCGAGGATATTGAGGGTAATGATACTGTGGTCACTACTATAAGTGTTTCAGTTATAGTTACTTTGGGTTAAGTTGAGAATAGCCTCTCATTGTATGTATGCTGGAGCTAGCTATTTACAAGAAGCAGTCCTTTAAGCTATCAGTAAATTGCTTCTCTAAATCACATCTCAGTGTGGCATTTGATCCATTTAGATATAGATATTTGAAGTCACGCATTATTACTGTTTTTCAGAGTCTCTTTGATTCTCCACATTGTACACTCAATATCTTTTTCCTGTTCAGAAGATTACTTTTAGAGCTGATTGAAATTTTTCAGATGAAAGGGGTATTTTTATTGAAAAATGGCCTCATTCTGAAATCAAAACTTTTGTAAAAAATGATCAGCATTATCAATATTTTTCATTAAGCACAAACTTTCACAATTTTCAAAAATGTTGTTGAAATGTTTTTTCTTCTTTGAGTGATTGCTCATGTGTATTCCACAGTAGGTGTGCATGCTCGCCATGTGCACCAGTGCCGGATGTTTTTCCCTTAGCAGTACTCGTACTGGGAGAACACCGCTGTGACCCCTGGAGTGGCACTTCTATATTGTGCTATAAGGGGAGCCGCATGCTTCCTGCACCCTCAGTTCCTTCTTGCCGCCGATGAAGGTAGTCGGAATGTCTTGCTCCAGCCTTGCTGCAGCTTCTCTAGTTGACCTTAGTGGTACAGTTACTTTTAGTAGTTTTTCAAGTAGTTAGAGTGGGCTCGGGGCATGCCCTGTGCCCCAGGCTTCAAGTTGTGCAACTCCTGTCGCTGTTCTATGCCCAGAAGTGATCCGCACGCTGCGTGTCTCCGCTGCTTGGGCGAAACTCACGTGAGTGAGTGCTGCAAGATCTGCAGGTCATTCAAGCCGCAGACTAAGAAGGAGAGGGACATCAGGCTTCGTGCTCTCCTGATGGAATCGGTGCTGGCCCCTACCCCAGCATGCCAAGTGGACTTGGCGCCCGGCATCGCGTCTTTGGTGTGTAGCGAAGTCCTCTCCACTAGCCAGCACCGCTCCCCTTCCAAGAAGCGAGGGAAGACTTCCGTCTCACAGCGGCACCAAGAAAAGGAGAGGGGTGAGGCTGGTCCCAAGCTGGGCAGCCCTAGATCTCCCCTGGACCCTGGGCCTCCCATTTGTGTTGAGCACAGCAGCCCAGTTCCGTCTGCGTGTGCCTCCCCTGCGGTGAGGATGCCGTCAACGCTGGAGACTGCACAGGCCACGCGAAACATATTGAACTTATCGATATCTGGGGCACTGCCGGTGTCAGGCCCTGAGTCCGGAGGCAAGCTGCCGCTGGGCACTCATCAGACCTCCCCGGCATGGTGCAGCTCCTGCTCCGAGGACTGCTACTTATCTTGTTCCACACAGTCTTCTTGTAGCTCATGCCAGCCCTCTACCCCAGTCAGGTTGACTGGGTCACCGCTCGAAAGAGAGTCTCGAGGCCCCTCCATGCTGCACGGCAACAGTCTCAGGCACTGTGACAGGCGCCGCGGATGCTCTTCTTTGCGTCACAGCTACCACAGCTGGTTCCAATGCCATCAACGTTGACGGTCCCACTTGATTTCCTGCTCTGCCAGGCATTGCACTCGGGACTCCTCTCGCAATTCACCGGCACAGGAACATTGTAGCTCCTGGCGCCGGGGCGAGTACCGGAGCAGCACTTCCGACAGGTACCAGTCCTTGGTGTCAAGGTCCTGGTCCCATGGAAGACACCGTCGTAGGCGCCGTTGCTCTCGCTGCTTCTATGAGACTGTGCGCTCGATGGTGACCTCAGCATCGGCACCTAGCCGCCCATTACCAGGTTGTACGGCTCAGCTGGAACAGACGGCACCATCGGGCCCCCCAATCGGTCAGTGGCAAGGGGCACCGTGGCAAGGACAGTGGTGTCAGTGGGCACCGTGGCTGCAGATGACCGTCCAGATGGGAACCTGCTTGGTGGCTGGAGCATCCCAGGTGCCTTCAGCCTCCCCTTCTCGGCAGAGGGACAAGTCAACAGGTCCCGAGTCGGTGGCCTCGCCCCCAGACTCCAACCTGGGGAACATTCTCCCCCCCCCCCAGTACCGCCTGAGACTCTTGGCTCCGCACCGGCCCCCTCTCTGGCACCTCTTAGCGGTTGGCTGACCAAGAAGGAGAACTGAGTGGACTTGTAGGCTCTAAAGTTTTACATTGTTTTGTTTTTGAGTGCAGTTATGTAATTTAAAAAATCTGTATTGGTAAATTGCACTTTCACAATAAAGATTGTACTACAGTACTATTATGAGGTGAATTGAAAAATACTATTTTTTTGTTTATCACTTTTACATTGCAAATATTTGTAATAAAAATAATATAAAGCGATCACTGTATACTTTGTATTCTGTGTTTGTAATTGAAATAAATATATTTGAAAATGTAGACAAACACGCAAAAATACTTATGTTCCAATTGGTATTCTGTTGTTTAACAGTGCAATTAAAACTACAATTAACCATGATTAATTTTTTTGAGTTAATCTTGTGAGTTAACTGCAGTTAATCAACAGCCCTGATTATGACCCTGAAGTCCTTTACCTACCTGGCCCCACATGTAGAAGTAGCAGCAGAATCATTTAATAGAAATAGAAAAATATACCTATTTCTTTTTCTTTTAAAGTAATTTTTTTTTGAGGGCCAGGGGAGGTTGGTTTAGCAGCTCCAAAGGGATTAACCCTGCTCTTGCAATCCAGGGGAATTAACCCACTTCCCTTTCACCTGCAGATGTGATTGTTAACTCTTTGTTCAATCAGGATTTCTCTGTATTAAATATTACTCTAATGTGATAACAAGGGCAGGGAGTAGACATTAGCAACCACCCAAGCACTGTACAATTACTTACAAAGAACTTTTCACTTAGGTCTTATCTATACTTACCGGATACATGAACAGTGATTGATGTATTGGCAGTTGATTTAACAGTTTAACAGTCAATGTAATTGATCACAGATTGCTCTCCCATCGGCTCCTGTACTCCACTGGATCGAGACTAGTAGGGGGAGTCAATGGGAGAGCGTCTCCTGTTGACATTGCATAGTGTGGACCCCGCGGTAAGTTTGTCTAAGCTACGTCGATTTGAGTTACGCTATTCACGTAACTCAAATTGCATAGCTTAGATCAACTTTTCCCTTTAGTGTAGACAAGCCTTAGGTTTTGAAGTGGTGCTTTGGGGCTGAAACCCTGGTGTGTGGTCAAGCCAGGATGAGGCTATGTGTTGAACATGCACCATGAAAAAAATGGGACGTGCAACATGGCTGAAGTAATGTGACTGAGAGCCACAACTTTTTCATTCTTCGACTTCTGAATATTGAAAATGACAGGGTGGGGTTTTCTAAAGCACTTGCTGGTGGCCTAACTCTGCTCTTATTAAAGACTATGCATGAAATCATGGCCCCACTGATGTCAGTTGCAAAACTTCCATTGAGTTCAGCGGAGTCAGGATTTCATCCAGTGATGGGAGCTCTGCTGCTGACTCTAGTGAAGGCAGAGTTAGGCCAGCACTGGCTTCTATTGCAAATCCCACCCTTGTCGTATAAACATAGGTCTTTTGTGTTTGATAATCAGGTGTCCGTTTACATATGAGATACACTTTGGAAGTAAGCATATTAGGTAGATAACTATTTTCTCTGCTTATTTGTAATTTTCTAAATAGTTGATGCAGTACCGTTATACTAGAACTCTTACACTGTGGCTCTGTATCCGGGTGAGAAAATCTGTGTTTTACTTGGGCTGTTTATTGCTTAGAAGAGGATACATAGGCTATTTGCATTCAGATATCCAAAACGACTTTCAACTGTTGGGTTAAAGCAGAAAGAAGTTGTTCATAACAGACTGAGATTTTAATAATTTAAACTAGCCTCCCACTTAGGAAAAATTATTAACAATATGTATGAAAGGGAACTGACTTTTGTGTAGGATAACATTTCAAAACATAACTACCTTTCATAGATTTTCTTAAAATCTTTGGACTTCTCTAGTATCAGATTTTCTTCATGTAGCTGGCTTTTTTCTGTGGTCTCAACACAACTGGAGTTTTTCTGAGTTGAGTGACATGCAAATGTTTGCATATGAATAAATTCATCTTTTTAAAATTTCCCAGTGGGACTCTTAACTATGCTTAGTCTGTTTATCCACTCAAATCGGCTGTTACAGTGTTTTAAAACTTGAAATCATAACTGCATCTACATTTCACCATGAAATAAAATATAAGTGAGGACACATGTTAGTAATCAAAACAAGTTATTTAAAAGAAGCTCTTGTGTTGCAGAAAGAGAAATCTTTTGCAGAAAAGTATTGACAGGCTTTGATCAGTAAAGTGTTAGAGCAACATTTTCAAATGCGGGTACCTAAATCTGCATTTAAGCACTTAACTAATTTGACTTGGTTTCCAGAGGTGCTCAGCAAAAGCTGAAAATCAAGTCAAATGATTTAGGTTTTTAAATGTGGATTTAGATACCTAACCTTAGCCAGCTGGGTTTGATCATTGTGGCATAAAGCATTTACTTGTGTGGTTGGAACTGCAAACCTGTTCATGAGTCTCCTAGAATTCTACATCTGACGTTATCTGAGGCCCTTCTCGTAATTAGAAGTGCCCAATGAAGAGAGTGTGCTTAGACCATCTTCTGCTGGATCCTTTCTTTCCACCAAAGGAAGTAAGTGTCAAAAAGAAGTTTCCTTCCTGAGTCAGCCCTCCTCTCCTGCCCCTTTTCACTTGAATATGCAGTTTGTGGGATAAGTCCATTCAGTAAGCAAATGGAGCAGTGATGCTGCAGAAATGAGAATTCTCATCTGTTCATTCTATTACTCAGTTCTGCAACACCAGCTCAGGACAACCCTTCCCGAAGCTCAGTGACAATTCAGTAAAATTTGGAAATATGGCCAAGACTTTCAAGTGACAGGTGATTTTGGGTGCCTGAGTTATTGGAACCCACCTTGAACCACTTTAAAGATACCTGATTCTCAAAGAGTGAGTGCTCAGTTCCCTCTGACAATCAAGTCCCTGTACGGAGTCATGAGTTGTACACCATGATCACTAGTCTCTTTTGAAAATCTTGGCCATACTTCCTAACTATACGCCTGCATGTATTCCCCTCTAGTTATGGGGATTAAATAGCCAGGCATTGGTTAGACGTTCTAAAGAATTGAGTTACAGTATATTACAATATTGTGGTGGCCCTAGGAAAGATACGGGGACATATTGTTGGGGATTAGGAGTGGAGGAGCTAGAAACGGACTGTTGCTATCACTTGAGAAAGGAGGATGAGCTCATCTGTTCTGCTTTGTTGTAAAAGGTTGCAGAAACCTAACAATAAGAATTTAATACCTTTGGTGCTAAATAGGATTTTTGTGCTTTGCAAGCTTAGGGCTATTTTTTAAATTGAAATTATTTCTACTTCTAAGCCACTCTGAAGTTACTGAATTCATTTGGTGTATTTTTCCCACCTGCATATGTTAGCACAGTAATAAAAAAGTAAACCTGTGATCCTGTTGAATGTGTGCACACAGTGCTGCTGTATGGTAGCCAGCATTTTCTAATGACTCTTACTTTTTTAAATCAATACATTGAAACTTTACCGGCTCTGCCACCCAGCTGTAATTTCTATTAACTGGTTCTCACTGCAGGAACCATCCTTTGTTTCAAACCAAGATGAATTTTTGCCTTACTGTATCTGGTTATTTTCTCACTTCAGTGTTTTTAGATGTGTGTACATTGGAAATTCAGAAATGACAGCAAATGTTGTTTAGATTGAAGAATTCACCCTCCCATTTTAAGCTTTCATTGCTAATTTTACCTTGCTTATTTTATTCTGGGACTTTGTCCTATGTTTTCTTTTTAGCGGGTTGAAAGATAAGCAGCAGCATGAAAATGGCATGCTCTGGCAACTTGCATTTTTAAATGCTGTTAGTAGTTCTCGTGCTTGCTGTCAGGTTTGTGCAGGGTCATTTTGCTTATTTTAGTTTCCTGGATTACAAAGCTTTGCTGCTTTTACTGTTACCTTCCAACTGGCTCCCAGGTGATCTTTTTGATGTATGAGATGCAGAAAATGAGAGAGAGTGAGGGAGACTGAGAAAACCACAGTTGCAGCTGGAGGAAGAGATTATAAATGATAGGACTCAATAAGTCTATAAGCAGAAGGAATTCAGGAAAAAACAATAGAGCTAGTTAAAGCAAATAAAGAGGAATAGAAAACGTTAGATTCAAGCATATGTGAACATATATCTCTTTATAAATTGGTGCGGTTTATATGCAAATACAGTAGAAGAAATCCTGGCCCCATTGAAGACTATGGCAAAAGTTCCATTGTTTTCAGTGGGGTCAGTATTTCACCTACATACCTAATGCTTTTTGTGGACACCTTGATTATTGTTTATATTAATATAGTAGAATAGTTAGAGCGTGAGATGGGAGGCAAGTGTTTCACAGTCTCTAGTGTCTTGCCATACTGCAGTCATTGGAACCAACTAGGAATAATATTATATTTCCCTGTAAAAGGAGGTGCACTTTTCCAGTGTTCACTATAAGTAAGTTTCATTTAAGCTGAGCTAGAAATAAAAATAGTATAGTAATTATCAGCTCTAGTGCTAGTGTTCGGGATTGGTTTGTAGTGAAACATTTTATTCTCATTGTTTAAACTCGGTGGGAAGTTCTAAATGTGTTTTGTGAAAACTGTCTTGTGACCTTTTCTTTATTGTATATAAAATCTTTGTTGAGCGTGTATTTAAGGTGTCTAAATTTGGGCACCCAAAAATTGCCAATGAAAGTTCACCACTGGAAGTGGTGCTATTAACTGCTTAGCTGTGAAGCGTTGCCTTGAGTAGTTACTGTAAAGCGAACTCTAAGGTTGCTGTTGAACTTTGTGTTCTGAGAGGCAGGACCGTCCAGTGGTTAGGACAGTAACCTAAGATCAGAAAGAAGTGGGTTCCGGCCCCTCTTTTCCTTTCTGAAATGGGGTAAGTCACAAAGTTGCTCTGTGCCTCAGTTTCCCATCTGTAAAATGGGGACAATAGCACTTCTCTGCTTCACAGGGATGTTCTAAGGATTAAAGATTGTGAGGTCCTTGGATGCTATGGTAATGCAAGGCCGTACAGGGACTGAAGACAGATGGAGCCAATGGTTTCTGTCTGGAAGAATTTCTACAACAAACTTAGTTAACAAGCTTATTTTGAAGTGTTTTGTCGGAGAAGTTGAGAGGGTCATGAGGGCTCTAGGAAGGTGCTGCATGGGAGTTCACTCGGCCTCCGTTTATCTTCTCTTTTAATCATCATGCAGCTAGTGATTTATACATGGCTGGTTCTAGGGATGGGCAGGCAAGGCAATTGCTCTGGGTGCCAACTTCAGAACTGGCTGCTTTTTCCTTTTGCTCCACTGATTTTGTGCATGCTTAGCCACTCCAGGGAGCACTGAAAACTCTATCCGTCTTGCCAGAAAACGCCTGGGGACAGCCCAGGATTTCTAAGTCAAAATGAATTGGATCTTGTGTGGTGTTCTCCTCTTCCTGAATGAGTTGGAGAGACTGCCAAGGCACCTAAAATCCAAACAAATATTGCAAAGGGCATTTCCAGCTGGTGGGATCAGTGTCAGAGAGTGAAAGATGTGCTTTGGATCTCTTTGGAAGTCAGCCTCAGTAACAGATTTTCTCCCTGTTAGACATATTTTTAAAATATCTCTGTTATGTTGGTCAGAAAGAGTGATGCTTAAAACAAGTATCTGGATCACCTCCTGGAAGCCATGAGTAACATACATAATACACCTCTACCTCAAGATAACGCTGTCCTCGGGAGCCAAAAAATCTTACCACGTTATAGGTGAAACCGCGTGATATCGAACCTGCTTTGATCCGCCAGAGTGCACAGCCCCGCCCCCCCGGAGCACTGCTTTCCCACGTTATGTCCCAATTCGGGTTATATCAGGTTGCGTTGTATCGGGGTAGAGGTGTACTTTTGAAAGCTGGGGGAGCTAAGTCACAGTCTTAAAGACAACTCAGGAACTGCAGGAAAATGTGGAAATGCTAGAATAATGCCATGCTTGTGGGTGGGTTGCCTGATTGTGGATTGAACCTGGGACCTCTGGATATAAAACCCTAAGCCCTGCTGGTTGGGCTGAAAGACCTCTCCCTTGGTCAAGGCTTTAGCAAGCTCATCATCTTTTGTGTGGCCCAGTCACCACTACAAGAGGAGGAGCACCACCCTGATGAGGGTGTGTGGGTTACTCTGTGAGAAAGGAAGCTGTGTAAGTACTTCATGCATGTTGGGTCTGCGCCGCTACAGGATTCCCCTGTGCGAGGCCACTTTGTCAGCGGGACACGTAAACCAATTGTACATCTGCTTCATGGTGCAGGAGCAATGCGAAGCAGAGTCAGTGGGTGGTCCAGTGTGGGCCACGCCTGCAGTTAAGCTGACATTTTTCCATTGACTTCAGTGGAACTGTGCTGATGTACAGCGGCTGGGTCTCCGGCTCCCTTGTCTCCTGGTTCACTATGGCTGGCTTACAACAGCTGGGAATCTGGACTTCTGAAATAAATAATTAAATAATGCACTTCGTGTACATCTGGCTGTTCCTAAACCTTCCTTCCGTCGTTAATTAGCTCTCTGATTACCTGTAGGCATGCTGAAAATATTCCTTTTGAGGCGATGCTGGCAGCTCCTCCGTGTCTGCAGAGTATTCCCGAGAGTGGTCGTTTACTTTGGAGCTGGCTGTCATATACCTGTGAGGATGTGCTGGTTTACTGTACTGGGGCATGGGCTGTGGCCTGTAGGACGATGTCTGGCTCAAGTATCCTTTGTCTTCGCCTGCCAGGACTGCCATTAACTTGACTGGGAGCAGAATCTGGCTCTGAACTTGACCATTGCTGAGGCCAGGAACCAAAGAGGGGACACTTGCCATTTGACACATAAGGTGGCCCATCTGTCACGACCTTATTGTTCTGAATTTAGCAGGGTAACACCCGGCATCATCTGAAACTGGGTGAGGACATGCTAGACCTGTCCGTACCCTCATTTCAGAGCTCGTATAACAACGAGCTTCTGTTCCTCGTCTCACCTACTCCCAAGCCTGACGCTGTGCCCAAACTGGGCAATCGGCAGATTTCACATTGGGCCAGCATGCTTCTTCTAATCCCGCCTCTGCTGGCACGGGGTGATGGGTTGACATGCTCTTGTTCAAGAGGGAGGCTGTATTGCCTACTTCCCAACTGGCACTTGGATTCCACAACAGCGTCTCTCAAGAAGGATGGTGTGCCATGGCTGACAAGAGCTGCAACCACACTAAACACCTCTCCTGGTACATAGCACCAACAGTAAGAACTAGTGCCCCATTCTGTGTGCACATTGTAGGGAATCTGTGAACAAGAAAGGCCGCCAATACAGCATATACATACGGTATTATCTAGACCCACAGGGAGTGAAGTAGGAATGGGAATATCTTCTACCGTATTTCCTTGCTTTTGGAGGATTCACTTAGTCTCATGGGTGTAAATTTTCAGCACAGTGTGTGTTGTGATTGAGCCGTGCAACTCTCATTGGCCTTAATGGAAATCTCTTGGCTCAATCCCCACACTCTGTGTTGAAAATGTACCCCCTAATGCTGCCATAGTTTTAGACTATCAGAGACGCTAAACCAACCCTATTACAGTCTGTGGTATAAAAACATAGTTATACAGATTTGAAAACATTTACTCAGCAGACAGAGAAGACAGCAGTTATATAGGTCTCCAAATTAGTGCTCTGCAGTGTACAGATCTGTAGTTTGTGCGGCAGCTCTTACACAGTATGAGGGAGAGAAAGCCGATATGTTTCACTTTGCTCACTGTGCTCAACAGAAGCTGCTCTGGGAAGAACAGAGCCTGGGTCCTGTGCATGTGTTAAAACCATGCTGCGTGTTTTGTGACGTGCTTTGAGCATCTCTCAGTGTAAGGACAACTCAAGATTTTGTGCAGGTTAGTCCAAATTCATGCCTAGTTTGCAAATTTGGGGGCTCAACTCCCCCATAGATCTGAGCCAAACAGAGGACACATGAAGAGGGGCATGAGCATAAGTGCATGAGCACATGGTCTCCATATACCCCACCCCCTTGTCCTGTGGTGCGCTGTGCCGAATCAACACCTCCCTCTTGCGGAGATCAGTGGGCGTTTGCAGTCATGGCTGGAGAGTCCTCCTGGTCCAAGCAGCAGTAATTCTTGGTTGGATTTCTGATCAGAATTGTGCTAGACCAGAGGGAAGCAGCCCACGCAGAGAGGCAGTTCACCTGTGACTCTCTCATCCACCGTCCCAGAACCCACCCTCCCTGCCACTGAATTCCATGATGTCTGGGGAGAACAATGGAGAATGCCCTTGTTGTCATGTCACTTTGGCTTCCCTCCACTTCTCCTCCAGGTCGGTACGGAACACACTGCAAGTGGAGAGCAGCACGCAGGACTGTGGAACGAAGTGCCCTATCATAGGTGCTCATGTCTAACAACTGGACACTGTGTTTTGTCTTTCACTGACCTAAGCATTGTCCTACTTTCAATGGTTTAACACCCATTATTTCAAATGTATGTTTTATTCCATTATACTGAAGCTGTTTCCTCCTAAGACCCAGATTGGTTAGAAATAAATAATAACCTATCGTGGCAAGTGGCACGTCTACAAAGAACATGCCATCACTAGTCATTTTCCTTTTACAAAGGTTGCACCAGTATGGGCTGGTATTGTGTTGTGAGAGCCAGAATCTGTGAAACACGTGGGGGGAAAGAGATCATATGCATGCGGAGCAAATCCGAGAATTTTAATTAATGGAAGATGAGAGCATAGGATCAGCAATTCATGCAAAGTCTCTCTTTAATACAAAGCTCTTTCCCTTAAAGAAATAGGGAGTGGAGGGAAATCTAACTTCAGTTGCATAGCTTGAATGATACAGCAAAAAATGATGATTAAGTACATGCTTTAAAATGTAGAGGATATTTTCATTGTAGAACCCACCTTTAAAAAACATGTTCTGGGCTAAAAAAAAATTGTGGCCTCTTTGTGTGCAGGCTTTTATTTGCCATGGTTGGGTAGGCTATTGAATCCCAGTCCTGCCTGAGCTTCACTGTGTACTTGATGTTCTCAGAGTACCTCAAGCTGAAAATTGATTTCCAGTCAATACTGTGCAATGATTCGACCTGCTCCATAATCAGCCTCACTCTGTGAATGAAACTCCTCAGGGGAGGCCTGATTATTGTCTCTGTTAGGGTTGACCTGACTGAAAGGGCTATCAGGCTCTCTGAAATTCGGACACTTGGGATGTTTCCTATCAGGAATTATCTGTGCTCGCAGAAAGGGCTAAATTGAGCAGACATGAAGTGGCTGGTGCTTTACTGATTTATTTATTTTTTTCTCCCCACAAGTGGGTAGAGCAGGGGCAGATACAACCTTAGCTCCTGTGTGCCAAGCATTTGAGTAACACCGCTCTAGTACACATGCAGCTTTCTCTGATCCTGGTTCTAGTTAACTTTGGCGCACACCGAAGGATTTCTATATGAACTTTTTATTTTTATTTTTTTAAAGAAAGCTAATTTCAGATGATGCTAAGTCCACAGAGGAGTTTGTTTACCTATTTAGGGCTAGATCATGCCTTTCAGGCCATTTGTACACACAGGAGTTGCACTGATAAACTAAAATTACTTTCAAAACCAATTTAGTTAAGCCAGCCCGAACACTCTTTTGTATTGATGTCAGACTTGGTCTACCACTTTCGCTCCCATCTGTACATTAATGACACAAGCTAAACTCCTGTAAGCCAGGTTGAAATCATTTTAAGAAGGTCCAGACAGGAGTCTGCACCAGTTTCATGAATCAGTTTAAAAAAACATGGTTAATCCAGTGGAACTGTGTGTACAGAAGAGGCTTTAGACACAGTTCTGTGCTGTGGATGGCAGCACAGGGGGTAAGCCCACGGGTGCCACCTCCCAGGAATGCTACTGTCACAGTTTCCCATTCGGTCAGGGAGGCCTGGACCACAGGACATCACAACAGCTCTGTATCAGGTTCTGTGTCCTCTCCATATGAGTGATGGAGCTAAAGCCATGGCCTCATCTATACCCCACCACTCCCCAGCCTCTTTTTGGATAGTTGCTCCCCGAGAAGAAGAACTCAGCCGCTGTTCCTGAGCTGCCCTGAACGCAAGGGCTATGATTCTGCTTTGAGCAGCTATGGACCAGAAATGGGTGTGTGTGTGTGTGTCCCCTCCTGTGCCCTTGCAGAACTGTGTTACGTAGGAACCTAACAGACTGGCCCTGAATAAATACATGGGAGCCCTGAAATGTCCACATGGCAGCAGGAATGATTAGGAACAGTTGTCAGTCTATGGACAGTGCAAAACATAAGACACATACTTCTACTCCCCAGCTACAGCATGTGACCACCATTTAAAATACACCACCCTGGGAGATAGCTAATCATGTAGCATGGAATGTATTTTAAGTTCTACTGCCCGCAGGACGTTTTGTGCCAGCACAGTAAAGGGCCCGTTAGTGTTTTTGCAATGAAATGGTGCCATGTGTTGCTCATTTTTAAATACTTTTTTCTTACATGACCATAAATTTGCCCTTTTTTCCCGACCCTTACACAGGACCATTGGAGACCCTAAACACACAAGACCCTGGCAGTTTACCCTCTCCCCTCCCACTGGTATACGGATTTCAGCTGGGCTGATAATATATGTATTGACAAGTCCAGTGTCCCCTGACATGAGTATATGGCACTGACTTGTTAGACTTTATTCAGAAGCATCTCTTTAACAGACTCAAGTGGTACTATTTTTAAAAGTACTCAAACCTGTGTTTGTTCGCTAGCAGTGCGGGAATATTTTGAAAGTCAGGAAGGGCGCAGGGGTATCAGAAGTGTGCATTTCTGTTTTGCTCATTCCCAGCCCGTGCAAGTTTTGCTGGCAATGCAACACCAGAAAGCTTTGCCTTAATGAAGAGCCATATAGTTAATCAATAGTTGGGCCAGTCTAGTTTGTGGCGCCAGACTGGAAAAAATCCATCTTTATGGACAACTGTACCGCCACTGGCTTGACGGAGCGGGGATGAAATCCTGGTTCTGTTGAAATCAGTGGCAAAACTCCCCTTGGCTTTAGTGGGGCTAAGATTTCACCCCACCGTTCTGTTACATTTAGGCACTGGAGGCTTTAATATGTTGAAACCAGTGGCTCTTCAACAAGCCTATCTACCCGTTCCTTATGTGCTAAGCTGATAACACTGATGTAGAATTATGTTGTTAGGGCCCCTTGTCCTGCTCTCATGGAAGCCGAATGGCAGTTTTTCCCTTGGCTTCAAAGGGTGCAGAATCAGGCACTTAGTGCACAATATCGGGTATAAGCATTTAAATAGCTTTTTTCTGTAGGGGTTCCTTTAGCACATTGCATATGGAAACCTGCTTCTTGCTTGGGGCCAGCATTGTCAGTGGGAGTTTGTGCCAGGACTGGAACCTAGGTCTGAGGGGACAGGGTGGCTGACACTGCCATACTGCCACCTAGCAGCTGTGAAGGGCTTCTGTGCATTATCACAGACCCTGTGGAGATAAACACTACGTCCGAAGGCTGGACTGGCAGCTTACCTTTAGGCCTTTGATTGGTCCAGGTGCCCCATGTAAGCTCAGGAGGTGTCTGTGCAGGAGGGGATTCTTCTGCCAGCTGTAGCGGTGGACCTGCCTCTTGGCTCGCTCATGTGCTCCTGGCTCTGACCTTCAGCACTGTTCCTGGCCTCTGACAGTTGATGCTCTGGCTGTTAGGCCTGACAGCTCAAGCCCTGATTTTGATGGTCGGATGTTTTCCGGGGAACACAGAGGAGGAGGTCAGTCATGATAATCTTTGTTCTCAGACCCCACAGCATACTGGGGCCTGTGGGCAGGAGGGGGAAGCACTAGATGAAGAGAAGGGCATACATCAGACTCTCCCCCCTTTACAGGCCCTGCAGGGAACATCGATCAGCCCAGCCAGAGGCTGCACCCACTTTCCCGTGGGATGTTTTCCACAGTGTGGCGCAATAGCAGGGCAATTGCCTGGTAGGCAGTTCTTACACTCACAGTGGAACTGTGCTGCAGGGGAGATGAAGGGGCCCTGGAGCTACTGCAGAGGCATGGAAACATCCCTGTCAACCCACCTCTGCACATCCCCTAAGATCCATGGGCTGTGAATGGAAGCCCCTTGCGCCTTCTTTGGAAGGACAAAACCACACTCCGACTGAGGAGATCTGGGAAATGCCTGCCTGGCCACAGCTCACCCCACTGTAATGGACAAACTTCTCAGTCTATTCGCTTTCAAGTGGAATCTGTTGACTGTGGGTCAGATGCTCAGCTGGTGTAATTTGGCATAGAGTTATTGACATCAGGGGAGCTACTACACCGATTCACACCAGCTGTGACTTTGGCCTGGCATCTTCTGATGTTCCTGTATTAAATATTTTCTCCTTCTACGGCGGCACTTCTTGCTCCGAAATTTAGAAGTAGTGTGAGCAGATAAGTGATTTTGATGGTTCAGGCAACAGAAAGAATTATGTGATCTGTTATGTTGAGGATATAGAATTTATAGCCTTATGAAAGGTTCCAGGATTGGGTGCTGGCATATGAGGGAGAGGGAGAGCTCAGTGGTTTGAGCATTGGCCTGCTAAACCCAGGGCCCTGAGTTCAATCTTTGAGGGGGCCATTTAGCAACTTGGGGAAAAAATCTGTCTAGGGATTAGTCCTGCTTTGGAGAGGAGGTTGGTCTAGCTGACTTCCTGAGATCCCTTCCAACCCTGATATTCTGTGGTTCCATATATATGTATGTATACTCCATAGAATAACAACTGTCTGCCGTTAATGGTCAAACTCTTAATCTATGTGATAAATATTATAATTGACAAAGATGTAAAATGACAGGATTTATTCCCTCCACTATGACCCCGAGAAGCTAGAGTTCATCTTTGGTGCCTTGGTCAAGAAATCCATTTGGTGGAACAAAATATACTAAAATATTGCACAGCAAACTCAGCACATGGCAATCAAAATGCCATTTGAGTATCACATTTGAAGTGAATTATGCTCAGAACAACTATTGAACTTAGCTAACCTTTATGAAAACTTCCAGAGAAAATGTAAGGGCTAACCTCCTCCCAGTGCTCTGGTATAACTAATGTTTAATATGTTAAGAGGTGCTAAATGGGTGCAAAAATGTGGATGTGTTAAGTCTATATGAAGACATACCCCTCACAGTATATTAGCATTTAAGAAGAGACATGCTAGGAATTTTACTCTTTACTCATGCAAGCCTTCCTAGTGAATTCCATGGGATAACTCACTAGGAAGCACCATGAGGTGTTCCTTCCCAAGCCTGGGTTTTCTACAAGGACTCTCTGCATCCACTGGTTTCCCCCCAACCAGAGGGTCATGCCCACCTCCCTAATGCCCTGGTACAGATAACAAGCTACACCTGCCTCGATTAGTCAGCAGGAATTTTATTTGGGTTCTTAACCCCCTTTAACAGCATGGCAGGGTCAGCTGGGGAGTTCTGCAATGTTATGTAGGAGTGCATCCGTGACATGCATCCGACAAAGTGGGTATTCACCCACAAAAGCTCATGCTCCAATGCATCTGTTAGTCTATAAGGTGCCACAGGACTCTTTGCTGCTTTTACAGATCCAGACTAACACGGCTACCCCTCTGATACTTATGTGAGATTGTACATCCTGCTGTGCTGGCACAGGAACACATGCCAAACTGGGATTTTCACCACCAACCAATTCCAGGTAATATAAGTAAAGAATGTTTCTTCCTGGAAAGGTACATAAAATGTCTTTACACAAGAAAACCTTTGGTTTAATATCACTCATTTAGGATTCAAAGAGGAAGGATGGTCTTGTGGTTAAGTCGTAAACAGGGATTCAGGAGATCTGTTTTCATTTCCTGGCTCTGGCATAGGTTTTCTGTGTGACCTTGAGCAAGTCAGATACGCCCAAACTTTCAGAAGTGACTGTTGACATTGGATGCCTCAGATTGTGGGTGCCCAATTCGAAGCATCTCACAAGGACTTGATTTTGAGAGGGTAGGTTTTCAACACCTTCTGAAAATCAGGCCACTTCAAGGTGTGTCTCGTTGGATGAGCTGACCCAAAATCTCTAGTTCCTTCTGAAAATTTAGGCCATAAACTCTTTGTCTCATTTCCCCATCTGTGAAATAGGGGTAATGATACTTCCTTTGTCTGTGCCTACTCTGAGCGGTCTAGATTGCGTACCCCTCTGTTCAGAGACCATCTTTTACTCAGTGTGTCTACAATATAATGGGGCCCTGATCTTGATTGAGGTTCCTAACTGCTACCATAATACAAACAATAAATGGGAAGAAACCCAAGTTCCCTCTGAGCTGCGCAGCTGCTCAGCAGGCTATCAAATGCCGCACACTTCGATGCTCCCCCCATGCCCCCCGCTGTGCTGCTTCTGCCTTCAAGCTGCTCCCGGGAGTCTCCTGCTTGCTATGCAGAGCGGGGAGGGGAGGGTGGGTGCTGATGTCAGTGCCTCCCACCCCCCTGCCTGCCAGTACCCCATCTCTGCAGAGTGGGGGCATGGGATATGACAGAGCTCAGGAGTGGGATGGAGGAAGCTTGCTGGTGGCTGCTGCTGTCTGCTTTGAGTGCCGAGCTGCTTATAAGGGCAACATACTTAAAGGGGCAAACACGTCTCTCTCTCTCTCATACACATAGTCTCTCATACACACTCACACTGTTTGAGTCTCTCACACACACACACACACACACACACACACACACACACACACACACAGTTTTTCACACTCACCTCTCAACACATACTTGTGGTGGTGTTGTTACTTCTTGGTACTTCCTGCAATGCACATATATTCTGTGTAATTTTATTCTTTCAAAGTGCTGTTGTTTGAGTTTTTTGACTGGTCTATTCATTTCATAATTTTTATTTCTCTCTTACGCTTAAATTTAACTCCTTGAGTAGTGAGTTCAGAAATGCTTAACCTGTCCTGGCTGGAGTAATTATCCCTATGGTAACTTTTAAAAAATGTATATACACTGGACCGTTGCTAGAACGTGCGTCTGTATAGTGTGAATTCGCATATAATGTGTTTGCAGCCATGGATCCCAAATTTAATTACTTTAATTGCAATTCATTTTAACGCAGTCTCCGCCTTAACGCAGTACCGCACATGGATCCCAAATCCCGCGTTCTAGTGTATTGTATCTAGGGTTTTTGTTTCTACTGTGGGCGCACATCCACACATTATCTCAATAATTTGGTGCACATAAAATAATTCATTCCACACATGGATGGAAAAATATTAGAGGGAACATTGGAGGAAACCATGGTGCACGTTGTTATCTCTCATAACCAGTGTAACATCTTGTGCCTTAAAGGCTATCATATCGGTGACAAACTGGTCTCAGGCAATCGTGAGTCAGTGTAGCAATTAATAGGTGATATGTAGATTGTCGAAACTCTCACAGTTTTCTTTTAGTGCCAGTTCTGAATATCCCAATCTACATAATCTCATTACCTGCTGAAGCTTTTTATACTTTCATTTAATCAGTTTAGTGGTGCAGATAGTTCTAGCAAGACAGGCTGAAGAAAATAAAATTGACATGCAAAAGCCCTTGAGGTGTTCAAGGTGCTATACTAGAATAAAGAACTGCTGTTGAAATTTGAGTTACTGAATCAAAACCTTGAATTCTTGTTCTAAGATTCATATTTAGTCTTAATTTTGTTTTGTGGCTTTCTTTTGTTCTTACAATGTGTACTGAAAGAACCACATTCAAAGTTATAACACGTATTAGCCAAGTGGCTTTAGACCCATTTTTTTCAAGCAAAATTAAGCAAAATGGGCTAGAGTTAGTCCCAAGAATTGATCACTTAAAAGTTTCAATTTTCTTTTGATAGGCAAAATATACATCCATGTTAAAATAGTTTGGCGTAAAAGGATGTCTGTATTTTAGATGCACAGGGGAGTCTCACTCTACTGTAAAATTAAGCATACTGGTATTTCTGGACTGCTCTTCAACAGCTATTGAGTAGTTGACTTGACAAGTTCAGTGTAAGGGCTGGGACACAAAGCAGCATTCCTAGGAAACTTAATACAGTACTTAGCACATGGTGCTGAAATTCTTCCACTCAAAATAGTGGGAATAGTCAGATTTCAGTTGCAACAGGCAACTGAAAAGTTTTTATACCAGTGATCTTCTGTGCCTTCGTTGTGTTGTAACTACTCTGATGAAGGTGAGCTTGGATCCTGCAGTTTAATTGAATGAAGAGCCCCTTAATTTCAGGTTCTGGATAAAGTGCTCCTTTCCTGCACATATAGAAAAGGGATACTTCTCTTATAGCTGTATTCGATTTTCACTTACAACTCTTTCTTGCCTACATCACATCCTTGCTTACATCTGAAATGGGTTATCCTGTATTTGTGCTGTTATAAATACATGGGATGCTACAAAACTGAGCAAGTCTCACATATGTCCTTTTTGTTTCCATGCTTGATTTAATTCTTTGAACCTCTTCGAAATGACTTACAGACATTATTTCCTCAGAGGTTGATTTGTTCGCGGTGTTTGATGGAACAGTTTGAAAAGTCCCATTATATATCTGGTGGAGGAGGAGTACACCCGTTAGATCCAGTGAACTTGCTTGGGTCAAGTGCTTTTAGGCTCATAGGGGAAAGTCTGAAAAATGGTGTTTTTAAGCACAACGGCCTTTTTTTATTTTCTGAGAAGATATTCCCACTCCTCTTTCTTCTGGAATTAGGAAGGTCTTTGTCACTCCTGATTAAGTTTATTCCAGTAATGAAGAATCACAACATGAATTTTTAAATGGTTCCACTTCATGCTTTATTTATTTTCTAGAGTGACTATAAATGCATGAGAAAATGTATGGTTACTCAGGACAAATTTATCATTAGGCAAAGATTTTTATGTTCTAAAGTTTACTTATACATCTACATGCCAACATGTTGAAGGGTGTGGATTTTGGACCTGCATGTCCCTTCCACTTTTGGCTGCAGGGAGCAGTTGCAATTTATACAAGGCACAGAAGCAGAGATGGTTTATAAGACATAGGAACAGGAGCTTGACTGATGAAAAAGACAACAAATGGATGTCTCTCTATTTCATGCTTTAATAATTGAATTTAGCCTCCAAATTTAGCCCAATAACTCTTAAGGGCACAATTGGATTTTCTGCAGTGTTTGATTGTTAGACTATTTACTAGCTTTCACAGAGAAACCCTTGAAATATCATTTTAAAATATGTTCCCTGAGAATCTGATTCATCTTGCATCCTTGTAGCAATCCCGTCAAACTCCAAACTTCTCTCTCTCTCACACACACAAAGCACACAGACAGTTCTTCCCATTATAACTGGACTTAGCTCTGCACAAAAAAGTAAAAAAAAGGACCAGATCCACTAGCAATGTCTCTTCTCTGATGCTATCTCCCTGACCAGTGGGAAGGGAGAAGTAGCTGGCTTGTGCCCTAAAACATTAAGGTTTCTATCCTTTCTAAGTGTGTCTTAACAGCCTATTTAATACACTTGTGGATGCTCTCATTATCCGTACAAATGTCTAACCATCTTATAAAACCTGCTAAGCCCTTGACCCCAGCAATGTCTTGTGGCATTGAGTTCCGTAAGTTAATTATGTGCTGTGCCATGGGGAGTGTGTGTGTGGGGCGGGGAGAGAGAGAGAGAGAGTGAACAAACAAAACAAACCCCTCTAATCAGTCCCACATTTGCTACCTTTCTGTTTCACTGACTATTCCCTTGGTCTCATATTTGATCAAGGATAGATTGGAGCGCCTGTTTTACCATTTGAATACTATTAATTATTTTGCATACCCTTCTTGTGTACCCTTTTATTTCTATTCACTCTGTGCTAAGCTGTCCCAATATTTTTAGTCTCTCTTCATCCAGAAGTCTCTTCGGGCAGCATCTGAACCCTCAACTGTATTTGCTTTGAGGCATGGTGACCAGAATTCCATTGTTACGAGGGGATTACAAAATTGCCTGTCTCATTCTCTGTCCCATTCCTTATGCATCTTACTATGAGTGAGGGAGGGTAGTCCAGTGATTAGGGTATTAGCCTGGGACTCTAGAAACAGGAATTGAGTTGACTGTTTTACCACAGGCTTCCTGTCTGACCTGCAGCCAGTCGTTTGGTCAGTGGACGTCTTCCCATTGTCCTCAGTGGACTATGGATAAGGCCCCAAATGCATAACTGTAGCTGTGATGCAGTACTCGTGTACAAACAACAGTATCTTAATCCATCTGGGTTAGGGCTGTGCGTTTGTGAATGTCTGGCCATGCTGATGTGCATGTGGTTGGATAGACACTAGAATGTATTGAAAGTTGTTGGGGGAAACTGTGGCATCTAAGAGTGTTTTGTATTGATGATGAAATGGCAGAAGTATATTTTGTTGGGCTGCATGTAAACATAGGCTTGACTGGTGATTTCCTAGATTTTGGGGGGGGGAGAGTTTCAAAAGGGCCCAAGACATTTAGGACCAGAAGTCCCAGGTACGTTTGAAAATCTCCTTCTTGCGCAACCTTAACTTACGTTTCCTAAGTATTGTATGGATTCATGTGTGTATGAATCCATATCTAATATACATATATTCACACATCCACGTCCCAAAGCACTTTATGGTAGAGTGGCTAACTTAGTCCCAGTATCCTGACCAAATTCCACCGAGTAATTACTTTCTAATTCCTCAAAATTTCCCTACAGTTCTGACGCCCTATGGCATTCTAATTCACTTCCCACTCAGAACTGTTATATAATGTTGCTGTTCAGACTTTGATTCAGCAAAATAGTTAAGTACCCACCTACCTTTAATTATCTGTTTATGTGCCTGGTTGAATTAGGGCCTTAATGCTGAGGTGGCTGCCTTTCAGTGATGGGCAAAATGATCTTATAAAATCTGTAAAACACTTTAGGGAATCCTTGGCCGAAAGTTGCAATATAAGTATCTGTCATCATTACTATTATTGTTTTATTATTCTCTGGACTTTCCCCCTATGCTAGGGTAAGATGGACCACACTAATCTCAGTTCTTATCTGGTGTTCTTTTCATTAAGATCAGGATAGAAAACTCTACCCTATGAAATGGTTGGTTAGCTATGAGATGATACTTTAGAGTTTATTTTTCATAATGCGCTAAGTATATCCTTGCCTTAGGCAGTACAAGACATTGTCATGCTGGCAGAGTACAGAGGTACCAATTTAAAAAAGTTTCATGTTCCAGCCTTAAATACAGTGAGATGGCAAATGAATCTGGTGGAAACCTTTAGGCATTCAACACCTTTGTAAATAATACAGAAAAAAAAACATAATTTAGCAAGAATGCTGATTATGCACAGTGTCCCTCTGCTGTGCTGTCACCCACACCCTCAACCTTATAAAAACAGCTGTTAGAAAGAGGATCTGTGTGCTGTAAATGGAACACCATCAACTTTAAAATCACCTACCTGCTTAACTTCTTTTAACCTGCTGTTACAAGTAACACCTAAAATCACTATGATTGAGAGAGGAAAAGAATCTTTCTTATTCTGTTCAGTTTCTTCACTTCACAGTTTTGCAGCACTTTGCGGAGTCATTTTCCCTGACTGTGTGTGTGTTTTCACACAGGAACAGGGAAGAAAAGAACACTTTTAGAAATAGGAAAATGACACTAAAATGGGAAAACTGGCAAATGTGTAGTACCTGAAACTATCTTTAATTCTTTTTTCTCTAATTAGAATATATTTCAAGTTGGTCATGTCCTTTTAAGCATGAATTATGTATCCAGGTCCTAAGCAAACTGGATGCCAGGTGTGCTATTTATATATGCAACCACTACAAAATTTGAATAAACTATTTACAAGGTCCTTAACTTGTGATCACATCACAGCGCTAAGGTGTACTGTACCTCTTTGCTCATTCCTTGCTCTCTTGTAAACATGCCAGGCACCTCTGCGATGCTATTTGATCTTTGTAAAGTGATCCACTGACTTTCCTGACAGCTGCATACTGTGTACTCACTTAGCTGTCATTCATGAGTATGGAACATTCATTATGCACAGGCGAGGCAAGAAAAAGGGGCGGACATAGAAGTGGAAAATAAACACACGGGGATAATGTTTTCAAATGTCTTTTGAGGGGGAGGGGTGTTCCTCTTGTCTGTCTTGTTCCTGGCCCCATTGCTAAGGATGGAGATGTAGTCTGGTCCTTTTCCTTATTGCATGCTTTGGAAGGGTGTAGTTTTAAAGGGATTATTGTCTCAGCAGATCCACTTTGCTCCCTGAATAATGCTTGGTTGGCACTGTGCTGGCACAAGGGGTCAGTTGTGACCCTACATTTCCCCCTGGCCATTTTGTGCAGAGGTGGTCTGAACAAGCTAGTACAGCCCATGATCGGGCAAAACTCCCCATTAGAGACAGCAGGAAATTTCCTGCAGCAGTCTGAGAGGAAGGAGGGTCCAATGGTTAGAGCTGAGACCAGGTTCAGTTCTTTGCTCTGTCACAGACTTCCTGCGCTCTGTGCCTTAGCTCTCCCCAGTATAATGGGGTAATGACATTGCCCTACCTCACAGGAGTGCTGTAGTGATTGTGAGGTGCTCAGACACGTCAGTAATGTGGGGCTGATAAGCATGACAGATGCTTTGCCCTGTCTCTTGGCTGTCTCTCTGTTTCCTTTCAGGCAGTAAGTTAGGTTTTCCTTACAGATCCTGTTAGGGCACCCAGACCTCAGAGCAATCCTATAGGGTCCTTTCCCCTAAAACACCTTGAGCAGAAAGGATGAAGAGCTTGTCTGTGGCTTGGTAGGCCACCTCTTGTGCTGTGTAGAGAGAGGTGATTAAAATAGCCTGAAGGACAGCTACAAACAAATGGGCAGGGGCTTTTCTTTGGGTTGTCAAATATCTTGGAGCCTGGAAAGAGGGAGTTTAGGAGGCGAAAAGTACTGAACGGAGCCATTGATCCAATGTCAGAATAGATCCAGTGTGGTGTAGGAGATGATCTGTGCTGTGCTGCTCACTCCTCTCTGCTGTGGTGGATGAGCTCTCTGTGACATGCACCTTCCTTTCCCTTCCTCATCCGTGGAGAGTTAGCATTGGAGCGTGCTCAGTAAGGGTTGACATTTGTTCCTTTCCAAGTGGAAATAATGGGGTTCCCTTTAGAAGTGGGAATTATTGATGAGATGACCAACCCGAGGAAAGAGAAACTTTCTAGCTGCAAACTAGTTCAGTCCAAAATCTCACATAGCCATGACCCTCTGAAGCTTGGATGTTGGAACTTGCCTGAGGTTCTAGGGGGGATGTGGAATGATGCTGCAGAGTTGGTGCTCCCTTCTTCTGAAGCCTCTCCAGCTAGTTCTCGTCCCTTCTTTGCTCCTAGAACAAGAGGGGATGACCTGGCCCTTCATGATACACAACTTCAGATAACCAACACCCCTGGTTGCCTGAAGGTCAGTTTGTTCTGACAGCAATAAACACTACACGGTTTCCTGCCCTTCTGAGAAACTGACTGCTGTGACCAGTTTAGATGTGTCCAGAAACATCTAGATGACTGTATTTCTAAGGTAGTCTAACCTTACTTATGTTTTCCATAGCAAACAATATCTTGTACTGACAGCTGCAATATAGGCTAGCTGAAGAAGCTTGAATTCTTTTTCTTTTAGCTGAGAATGGTAAACTAAGCTTAGTCTCTGAGAAGTCAGTTCTGTTCCCTAACCTTTTTCTCTTTAGCAAACAGGCATCTTTTCTTTCAGGTGGTACAAGCATATACCCAGCCCTGTAACTAACACACTTGCAGTGTATATTGATATTACACATGCAAAATCTATGTTACAAATCAAGAGCTCAAAATTTAGGAAATGCCAGAATTAAAGTTGCCCATTGGTGCTACCAGCTCACTTATATAATTAGTTGGCAAAGCTGGCCCTCTAGATTGGCAGCAATTATGCATGATGAAATACAGGAGACTTCTGGGACCATTCCTGGCTCTCTTGCTGCCTGGGCTTGTGGATTCAGGTGCACGACATGAGGACTTCCTAGCAGCTGACTCCTTCTCCGAGAAGGAAGCTCACATGCATCCTGGAGAAGGCAGCAGAATTCAGCAAGGAGAGGAAAATGAGGATACTTGTTTCTTAAATAGGAGCGTTGGGATCATCAGGATGTCTTTTGTTAGGTTGGCTGTAGGTCTGAGGAAAAGCCATGCACAGATGGCTGAAAGGCGCGCCATTGCATGGATGTGTGCATGTTTATGCTGGCTGCCATACTGTAAAACTATGAGAGAAAGAAATAAGCTGCCAATGTGTCTTCTCGCAGAGTCTTTGTTTCAGCACAGAGTATGCTCGTGGCAGACAAAAATATCTGACCATATAAGCAGTGTGGCAGCATTCACTCCACACCATTCCTGAAGGGCTTCAGGGAACTAGATGGGCCAATTAACCAGACAGGCAGCATCTAGAGGAGAGCCAGGGCTCAACAGTACCTAATGAAGGCTGAAGCTTACATGGACAGCAACAGACAAGGCTTCTATAAAGCTGAGGCTGAGAACTGAAGGGAGTTGCAGGGGCGAACAGTCTGCTATCACTCCCTGACCGGAAGGAGGTGTTTTGGAGGTTACATGGTCTGGCAGGTACCCAAAAGGGGAAGCAGCCATGGGGAGTGGAGGGAGCTTGGACAGATGGTATGCTTAGAGGTGCCAGAAGATAGGAGGAGGAAGTAGGACAGAGTCCAGGGAAGCAGCAGTCTGGTCTGGGAGTAAATAGATCATAGTTGTGGAGCAGAGGGTCCCTGAGCTGGAAAGCAGAGCAGAGGGTGGCTGGGCCTGGATTCCCTGATCAGCCCCTGGGGAAGTGGCACAGCCTTGGGCGTAGGACTGCCTGGAAGGGCAGAGGGACAGCTTGTCCAGAGATACACTCACAGACTCTGGAAGGGGGCGACTATAGTGAGCTGGCCAGAGGGGCAAGTCACGAAGAGGGACAGCCAAGCCACAAAGAATATAACTGCCCTGGGTCCTGGAGAGTAAGATTGAGACACTGAGGGACTGCAGGGAGGGGTGTCTGAGCATTGCGAGCTAATCCCCAGAGGAGCCAGGAGAGAGGTGTGCCAGCTGTGAGTAGTGACCCCTGTCACAAGCAGGACAAGGTAGAGTGTGTGTATTTTGGTAAGGTAGGGTCTCAGAGTGTTGTTTCAAAGCAGAGTCTGACATAAAATACACAATGGAGCATAGATGTCTGTCCTGCAGAGTGAGAAAAATACCTTTAATTCTTTCCTCCAAAGGGCATGGGTGTCCGGCTGTTCACCTTCTGGCCAAATAGGTTATTTTAAACATGTCTAGGGGTCTTCAAGGCAGATTCTCTGTCCTGTTCTGCTCCCTTTGCGCCACTCAGGCAATGCAAAGGGAGTGGAAACCACCTGAACACTATTATTAGGGGGTTCACCTGGCACCAGGGCAGTTGCCCATGGGCATAGGCAATGTTGGAGAGTGCTACATTAGCTCTGCCCCAAAGGGCCCTGCTGCTAGGTGTGTGCTGGAGGTGGAGAAGGGGGCTGTCACAGTTCAGGGCAGCTCCCTTGCATACCCCCTCTCTGTCCAGCAAGGGCACCCGCTCTAGACTCTTGGCTCCTCAGCTCTCAGCTCACTTGCATCTCTTTACCTTTTGTCTGAAGTATTCTGAGGCTGTACGGTCCCCTGACTGTACTGTGATATCCCCCAGCAAAAGGCAGACTGCCTAAGTTAAGCCTGCTTCGGCTCTCTTCTCAGAGGCTATAAACAGCATAATTGCCCTAAGTTAAGATACTACACAGTTCTTTCTGAGCAATCACATTTATTCTCAAGGAAAAGCCACTACAGAGAAAACGTATTAAAAATAATGAAAGAACTTACACCCATGCTAATTAGTTTACCAGAGATTACCCCTTCACGCCAACCAGGGCTTGGGTTGATGATTGGTCCTGCAATCCCCACACAGGGATTCTTCTGTGGTTACAAGTTCATCGCAGCTTCAGCTTAGAACGAGCACCCAGCCTGGGACAAGTCCTTCCAGCAATTCCCTAAGGGGAGTCACTTTAGTGACAATTTGGAATAAACAGACAAGGAGCACAGTTGGGGCAGTCTACAAGTGAGAAATCTCTAACTATTCGTCTTAATCATAACGAAGCAAGTGTTTGGGATCCAATCCTAGAAAGAGTTGTCTGTCAAACTCATTGCAGCAAGTGCCAAGATCTGAACAACGGACAGCCCTGTTTGTCAGGGACAGAGAGAGTTGACTTCTCTTTGAGGGAGTTATTGGTCAAAGGTTTTCTAGAGGGGAGCTTCTGCTATGATATCCCTGGTTACACTCAAGTTCCGTCGTGAGACAAAATAAATAGGGTGAGTCAGCAGGAGGAGGATTCACTTAATAGGTTCTGAACAAGGCAGGAGATTTCCATCGCCATTCAGCAGTGAAAACCTGCCACCATCAGAAAACAATTTAAAATCCTGGAAAATGATTAGGGGAGTTTTCAAAGTCACCTAAAGGATCTGAACACCCAACTGCCATTAGAAATTTATGAAAATTGAACATCCAAGGACCTGTGGCAGTTTTAAAAATCATACCCAATATGTATATCCATCTCTTTAGGGCCTACCTGTCAAGGGTACCATATATGGAGGGATGTCAGAAGTTACCTATGTTCCATATGTGGTGTCTTGTCACTCTTTTTAAAAATAATTATTTAAAAGAATCCCAAAATAGGTTTTCGATGGAGTTAAAGGAAAGAACACCACATCAGTAGTTTAGTATGCTGAGGGCTGTGATACTTTGGTCTAATTGTGGTTGGGGGCTCGGTGTATTGGTGGCTGGGGGGTGTTGGTGGCATGTGATATGCAGGAGGTCAGATTAGATGATCTGGTGGTCCCTTCTAGCTTTATATACTATGACTGTATGACATCATTTTAAGTTTCCTGCATGAATAGTTTTGGGTCTTGGGAGTCCCATGTTTAGGCCTTGGCACGTTGAGAATTATGGTATTTCTTCACACAATGCACAGTCAATCTGTGGAACTCATTGCCAGGGGATGTTGTGAAGGCCAAAACTATAACAGTGTTAAAAAAAAATTAGGTAAATTCATGGAGGTTAGTTCCATCAATTGCTGTGAGCCAGGATGGACAGGGATGCAACCCCATGCTCTGAGTATTCCTAATTTCTGATTGCCAGAAGCTGGGAGTGGACAATAGGTGATGGATCACTTGATCATTGCTTGTTCTGTTTGTTCCCTCTGAAGCACCTGCCATTGGCCACTGTCAGAAGACAGGATGCTGGGCTAGATGGACCATTGATCTGACCCAATGTGGCCGTTCTTATGTTTGGATTGTAGAAATCTGAAGAAAGACCTAATGGTGACACCAGCCTTCATCACCCACTTCTTAAATTGGGGTGAAGCAGAGATTCTGCCCCACAGGCTAGACAGGGTACAATAATGCACACTTGACTTAAGACTGTATTTCTGTGCCCATTATAAACCACTTTGCCGGTCGCTCGTAACATTTAGAAAACTTGTTTCTTTTTAAAACAGATACCCACATGCTTCTCCCATGCTGCCTCTCACTCTTCAGAGGATTTTGCCATAAACACCACATTACTCTCCTTAAAACTCTCCTTTGCTCTCATGCCTACAAAAAACATAGCATGACATTGCAGTTGTGCTGAGACTGCAGCCTGTCATGCTGCCCAAAATTGTCTCATTGTTTCCCTGCGTATCTTGTCTGTCTCCACCTGTTGTCCGCTGTCTTATATTTTAACTGTATGTCCTTTGAGGCAAGGACTGTCTCTTTGTTCTGTGTTTGAACAGCACCTAGCAGAATGAGGCACTGGTCCATTACTAGGGCTCCTAGATGCTACCGCAGTGCAAATATGGTTCTCCGATAGAATGGCTATTTAGAATATATGAATAATTATTAATAATACCACATTAGCTGTAGATGTATGTTCTCCTCTTAATAATAATACCACATTAGCTGTAGATGTATGGCTATTTAGAATATATGAATAATTATTAATAATAATACCACATTAGCTGTAGATGTATGTTCTCCTCTTCAACCATCCATGGCATTGCCTTGATATTAATGTAAATTCTGCCAGGTGTCGAACAGTCTATAGTTCATAGGCTGATTCCAAGAGCGTTCATAGTATTGTAGCCCTTGCATGAAGCTTTCTTGTTACTAGATAGCAAAGAGTATGCACACGTTCCTTTTCTTTTCTCAGTTTGTATAGCTGGACATATCCCTGTTGATATGGTCAAAGATGCACAGAATAATCCAGACTATTTACTCTACTAATTGCCACATTAAAAGATAGAGATGTGTTCTGTAAATCTTCAAGGATGAATATTAGAAGTTCTTTGATGTTCTGGAAAATAGACACTGTTAAAATGGATCCAAAAGGTCTTATCTGCAAAGACTTTTTCTTCTTTTCTTTTTTCGTCTCTTTTATTTCGTTGATTAATACATCATTTTACGAGCTGCATTCACCACATCCTGCCTGCTAGATGACTCAGACTTGGAAATTTTCATGACAGTTGAGATGATGCAAAGCATAAATTTTTGCACAGTGCCTGTGGCTCTCTCAATCTTAAAATAGTCTCAGCCTTCCAGACCTCAGATATTGGTTAGGTACCTGACTGAATTGTTGAGGTCACAAATCAGGTTGAAACATCAAGCCCGATAATAATAATAATAATTAATAATAAATAATAAAATCCTTAAGAAAATGAGTGTTATATAGATTCTCAGGAGTTAGGGAACCACAGAGTTCCCATGTATGCAGCACCACATGTAATTCATTAGTTTGTATTTATGCTTTGAAGATGACGAGCACTATATAAATGCAAAGTTTTACATCCCTTTTTAGTAGAGCTGATGGAAATATTTTTTGCTGAAACATTTTCTTTTTGACAGAAAAAGACTTTACACTGAGAACAAACATTTTAATTTTGGTTCCAGTTTTTACTAGATTGTCAATTAAAAAAATTGTGGAAAATTTATGGGGGACATTAAAAAAAATATTTCCCAGCAAAATACAATTGGCATTTTTGGACAACTTATGATATTTTTCATAATTTGATCACAGCTCTGTATTCTGGATGTTTTCATTTCCCCCATTGGGGCCACACCACCTGTCACCATTCCTAGTTCCCTATGACTAGAGTAAACCGTCTGTATGTCTCCAGGATAGAAAGGGAGAATGATCCTAGCAGGTGTATGTCCTCCAGCCTCCTGAATGTCAGGATACTTGAGGTAGAGAAGGTGGCCTCTGGTCATCCGTCAGCTGTGTCTGTCCGCAGTTACTGGGCTCAATGCAGAAGAACCTGTGTTATAGAGAACATCTGACTACATGTTTAATGGTCCCTTCTGGCCCTAGAATCTATTAATCTAATCCAGTGGTTCTCAATCTATTTACCATTGTGAGCTGCATATGCAGCTCTCAGTGTTATGTGGGCTGCATCCACACAGTAAATATATTACCTGTATGGTCTTGAGGATGTCACCTGGGCCACAGCTGTGTGCTAATTGGGCCAGGGGTTGAGAACCACTGATCTAATCTGTTTATCTAGGCCTTCCCCTCCCCCGCAATGAGTGTCTCAGATAGGCATGATGTCAATATGATGATATGTGGAACAGAGCACTATTCCAGTATAGGGTGGCAGAATCTGGCCTTTATTGACCACTTACCTGATGCTTTAATATCTATAGGGGTCTGTGTCAATGTGCTGCAAATAAGCCTCCATTTTCCTTTCTGCCAGAACATCTTTGGCCCTGTTGCTTCAAAGCTCATGTGAATGCGCCTTATTTAGACAGGTAGCCCTGTTGTTTTCAGTTAGTATAGACCACTCACCTGATCCAGGGTTGTAACACCAGAGCCTTTCTGAACATACCACTGCTGAAAAGATATGTGAGGAGGGCTTTGTTCCTCTAAAAATTCTAGGGTGAGAGTGTCATCCCTGCTACTGTCCCTGTACATTGCTTGTAACAGCCCTGCAGAGCCGGGGCAAGAATTCCATCCCCTGCCTGGTACAGGCGCCATCTAGGGTGTTTAACTTTGTAAGGGGGCAGGAAGAAGGGTGTCAGGGTTGGTCAGTGCTGAGAACATTTTAGGCTGCACTGCTACTGACAGAAAGCCCAGGTCAGGTTGTTGTAACTTAGACCAGCCCACTCTGGGTATCTAATTTATATGGGGGCCTTTCCATCTTCTGGGGTAAGCCAGAAATTGGGAGAGTGTAAACGTGTCTCCTCTGCCCCACCCAATCCAGGGGCTGCAGTCTCGGTGCTTTATCCCCAGGCAGTGCAGCACTGAATATCAGCTCTTAACGTTTTTCACTTTTTGAATCCCAAGCATATATTAAAACAGAGAATATGAGTCATCTGGTAAATTTAAGAGCAAACCTTCAGAGAAGAGATCTCTTAAATTGTCATTTCCACTGGAAGTAGATAAGCTTATTAAATATGCAAAAGCGAACGTGTATATCAGGCAAAGCCGACGTATGACCAAGCAGAGGAGACCATTCTGAAATATAAAATATATGTAACAGTGAATTTAAATACCATACTAAATCATTGCCGTGCCATTTTATTGGACATTGTTTCATAAACTGTGAAAGCTTTAGCTGTCATATAACTCTGTCTCTTAATAGGCAGTGGTTACATTTCTTTATAATTTATTTCTCTGATATGGCGCAGCAGAAATGTGCCTTCTATGCAACTTCATTGATATTCCACATTTTGTTGATTACAGCAGCTCAGTTTTTTGCCATTCCATCTCCACTGGTTCCATATGAGGAGTATTGTCTTGGTGGTGATGGAAGAGGAGTCGAGCTATGGGAATGCATGTGAGGGTCCCAGCCTTGTTGACCGCGGGCAGGGAAGTGGTAGACTTTTTACTCGTAGACTGTGGGGAGTACTGAGGTTTTGTAATTAAAATGGGCTTCCAGGGACCATTGTGCATTCAGAGTGGCTCCAGTAAAAATTTATACCAGTGCAACTGAGATCAGAATTTGGCTTGTGTCTCATTAACATATATTTTAATGGTAGAGTTGAAATGCATTTGATGATGGGTCTTGCACTAGTGTGATATGTTTAAACGGTAAACTCTGGGACATTACGGGGTGGCTTTCATTTCAGTGCAGTCTAATTTTAAACCCTGTAATATAATTTTAATGCCCCATTTTGCTGTTCAGAGTAACTTTAACCACGCCATTTTTTCATGTATATAAACAGAGGTTGCTCTAACCGCCATTGGGACCGTGCACTGTCATGATTTAGCTCAATACTACTATTTTGAGTTCTTAGCAAAGTCACTTGCTATGAACATGGAAATAGTGGTGGGTTTCTTCAAAAAATATTTAAAAGATCCTGATTTACTTGAATCCAGTTGGTCAAAGTTTAGTGGTATTGTACAGTACCAGTGATGGATAATGCTAGACAACTTTGCACTCCACGTGGCTTTAGAGATGTTTCAGCTAGAATGGCCTCTTCATAGCTGTTTGGTCTGTAAAGACTGATAGTATTCTAGGGAATGAAGCCTCCATCCTGCTGTCATTGAAGTGAGTTAGTGTTTTACCATTGATTGCAATTGGGGCAGGATCTTTACAAGCTTGCTAGCCAGTTCCTTTTTTACGTTTGTTTCATCCGATGGCTACACCCAGGCTATGGAATAGAAGATTTAAAGCTTTTATGGGGATTAAGATGCACTATAGTGCAGACTGATGATACAATCCTAATTTTTACTGATTGCAGACCTGTGTTTAAACTGTGTGACTGCTATTCTCAATTTGCATATGATCTGCTCACTAGTAATGACTGAAAATTTGAGCGGTTGATACATAATATGCATGAAAATAGATTACTTTTTTAGGGTTTTATTTTATTTGTGTGCATAATTCTACATAAAACCAAATAAAAGGCTTTATCCTCAGTAGAAATATTGCTGATAATACAAAATACTTGATGAGAACATATTGCCACCCAATATTCTGTTAAACGACGACCACTATTTTTTCATAAAAGCAGCAAAGAGTCCTGTGGCACCTTATAGACTAACAGATCTATTGGAGCATGAGCTTTCATGGGTGAATACCCACTTCATCGGATGCATGTTTTTTCATGCTGTTCAAAGGATCATGTTCTTCCTTTTCAGTTGTCTGATGTTTTTTCAGCCAACACTATTTCTCTGGTGAAATGTTTTGAATGTCTGTGGAGAAGTACTAGTGTGAATGGCTCTGAGCAGAGATTTCTCCATGTTTGCCACAGTTAACACATTTTGGCTAAACTATGTCTGTAGTGAGTCATGAGAATAAGAGGGAAAATGGAGCTGTTTGCTTTCCTTCAGCATCAACTGCCAGAGGTTTTATTTTCTTATTTTGGGTCAGATTATCCATGAAACAAATTTATTTTCTTGATCTTCCAGTGGTACCATGTCTTCCACCCATACTGAGGTTGAGTAGTGCCTACTCCTTGGAATCACCTGGGGCCACTCAAAAACAAAAGTACTGCCCACCATGGGTAGCAATTTTGTATGCATATCACATGGTTTAATAGCCATTTTATTTTCCTGGTATTTTCTGCTGTAATCCATAATGCTCTGGAACCCTTACCCCTAGTAAGACAAGACCTGCTACCTCTGTACTCAGACCCTATGCCACCAGCACTCCCAGCTATCTCCGCGACACCACTGATTTCCTGAGGAAACTACAATGCATGGATGATCTTCCAGAAAACACCATTCTAGCCACCATGGATGTTGAGGCTCTCTACACAAACATCCCACACACAGATGGAATACAAGCTGTCAGGAACAGTATCCCTGATGATACCACAGCACAACTGGCTGCTGAGCTCTGTGCCTTTATCCTCACACACAACTATTTCAAATTTGATGACAATCTATATCTCCAGATCAGTGGCACCGCTATGGGCACCCGCATGGCCCCACAATATGCCAATATTATTATGACCGACCTGGAACAACGCTTCCTCAGCTCTCGTCCACTCACGCTCCTTCTCTACCTACGCTACATTGATGACATCTTCATCATCTGGACCCACGGGAAGGAGACTCTGGAAAAATTCCACCATGATTTCAACAGCTTCCACCCCACCATCAGCCTCAGCCTGGACCAATCTACACAGGAGGTCCGCTTCCTAGACACCACGGTGCAAATAAGTGATGGTCACATTACCACCACCCTATACCGAAAACCTACCGACCACTATGCCTACCTTCATGCCTCCAGCTTCCATCCTGGGCACATCACACTATCCATTGTCTACAGCCAAGCACTGAGGTACAACCGCATCTGCTCTAACCCCTCAGACAGAGACCAACACCTACAAAATCTCCACCAAGCATTCTCAAAACTACAATACCTGCACGGGGAAATAAGGAAACAGATCAACAGAGCCAGACGTGTACCCAGAAGCCTCCTACTGCAAGACAAACCCAAGAAGGAAACCAACAGAACTCCACTGGCCATCACATACAGTCCCCAGCTAAAACCCCTCCAATGCATCATCAGGGATCTACAACCCATCCTGGACAATGATCCTACACTTTCACAGGCCTTGGGTGGCAGGCCAGTCCTTCCCCACAGACAACCTGCCAACCTGAAACATATTCTCACCAGTAACTGCATACCGCACCATAGTAACTCTAGCTCAGGAACCAATCCATGCAACAAACCTCGATGCCAACTCTGCCCACATATCTACACCAGCGACACCATCACAGGGCCTAACCAGATCAGCCACACCATCACTGGTTCATTCACCTGCACATCCACCAATGTAATATACGCCATCATATGCCAGCAGTGCCCGTCTGCTATGTACATCGGCCAAACTGGACAGTCGCTATGGAAAAGGATAAACGGACACAAATCAGATATTAGGAATGGCAATATACAAAAACCTGTAGGAGAACACTTCAACCTCCCTGGCCACACTATAGCAGACCTTAAGGTGGCCATCCTGCAGCAAAAAAACTTCAGGACCAGATTTCAAAGAGAAACTGCTGAGCTTCAGTTCATCTGCAAATTTGACACCATCAGCTCAGGATTAAACAGAGACTGTGAATGGCTTGCCAACTATAAAACCAGTTTCTCCTCCCTTGGTGTTCACACTTCAACTGCTAGAACAGGACCTCATCCTCCCTGATTGAACTAACCTCGTTATCTCTAGCTTGCTTGCTTATATATACCTGCCCCTGGAAATTTCCACTACATGCATCTGACGTAGTGGGTATTCACCCACGAAAGCTCATGCTCCTAAACGTCTGTTAGTCCATAAGGTGCCACAGGATTCTTTGCTGCTTTTACACATCCAGACTAACACGGCTACCCCTCTGATACAAGACCTGCTGCCTCTCGATTTACTTTCTGGATTAAGTTTTGATAATGGAATATCTGTTTGTGTCTTGCATTCTAGGAGCTGGCAGGCACCACGCCCAGTCCCAGAGCCATTCATCCTGTCGAGCACAGAAGCAGGCAGAATGCGTGTTTAGGCAGAGGAAAATGCCCAGAGGTTACCTCTGCTTTTTCCTCCACAGTCATTCTAAAGCTTGAGACTTAGACTGTAAGCAGTTTGAGGCAGGGGACAGTCTTTTGTTCTTTCTCTACAGCCCCTAGCACAGTAGGATCCTGGTTCATAACTGGGGGTACTGCTGTAATACAAACAATAAATAGTAATGTTCTGTCACCAGCTGGTGTCCCATTTGGAGTACCTACTGGAAGCATTCATAATCCCCTCATTTTTGCTTTAGCCTAGCCAGAATGTTGCATCTTTAGAATCCTTGTATTTCACCTGCCTTAAGGGTCATGAGCTTATTTCACCTACCTGAAGGAGACCACTTTTCTTTCTGTCATTCAAGGCGCTGACACTGGCTCCGTGCTACAATTGTACAGCTCTTAGAACTTGGCTCAGAGAGTTTGACAGGCAGCTGTGTCTTTGATTTTACCCCCAAACACTTTTTTTAAGGTTTAATATTTCATTAAAAGTGTACCGCGGTTTTGCATATTCAGGGTGCAGTACCAATGTATGACTGAGACTCATCCCTAGATAGCAAGACATCTCAATGGCCAACAATTACCTTTTGTGTCATTTCTGGACTCCTTTCGTGATGTTTGCATGTTCTTCCCTAGTCTCTGTTCTGCCTCCTCATTTCACGTTTCAGCATCACCGTCATTTGGCTTTTGTTTGTTATTTTTCCTTTCTACTCTTTTCCTCCTCTAAAATCCTTGAAGTAAACTGGAGTCTTTCCATTCACTTAGGTAGGCCGTGAATCAAACCCTAAACTCTGTCAAGCCTTAATGTCTGTACCTAATTGGACAATCCCATAACTAAAGCAAAAGACTGTTTATATCTAGGGATGAATGTTTCTCTACTATTGAGTAACCCATAGTTCTGGAAAGATGTTGGGTGTGAGTTGCTTATCCCATGTATGAAAAACTTTGAAAATACTCAAACGTAAAACAGTGAAAATTGTTTTTAAAATCAAACTTGGCTTGATATTTATTTCTTACAGAAATCTAAAAAATAAGCCCAGACTGAATAACATTACTGCAACTACTGAGATATGCTTATGCAAGATTTCGAATATGAACATATTGGTAAAGTGAACTTTTTTTTTTGAGCAGACTGAGTTCAAACATGGCTGATTCAGTTTGCCTAACTTTCTCAAAACAACAGCAATAAAACCAAGAACCCTACATCTGGGAGGTGGCCAAATATGTAAAATATCAGCCCCAAATGAATTTGATTTCCTAAAACTTAGAAGCTGCAGGAAATGTGGGCTTGGGTACAGAAATTCAGTCTTATCTAGTATGCACCGCTACACGTGTTATATGCTAGACCATGGGGCAGAATCTGTGCTTCACTCCTGTTCTGGTGTCTCTGCCAGCAAAGGTTGGCTTTGTGCAATATATTTTTGATTACAGGAGGGGACGGTATATGTAGCTATTTGTGATTATAGAATCTATCAATATCAAATCTAAAACTGAAGCCAATCTAGTTTTTGGGAGAGGATGGCTTATCCAGTGGTTAGGGCGCTAGTCTAGGGTTTGGAAGATCCTGGGTTGGTTCCCTGCTCTGCTTCGTATTTCCTGCATGATCTTAGACAGCTCACTTAGCCTCTCCGTGTCTCAGTTCCCCATCTGTTAAAGGGAGATAATAGCACTGCCCTACTTTATAGGGATGTTGTGAGGATAAATTCATTAAAGATTATAAAGCACTCTGAGATCTGCTGATGACAAGTAGAATGTAGATTCCAGCCATCCCATCCAGAATGTTTACAGAATGTAAATGTGTGTGTAATTTAGCATATACATTTTAGAAGGGGATGAAAGGGAGCTAAATTATTACCTGAAGCAAATGTGTAAGAACATGTATTTTTACTTGCTCATGCTTGTTTTCTTATAAATATGACAGGCTACTAATGATAATACATAATTAAATGAATATTGTAACAAATGCAAATCTAATTGGTTAATCCAGTTATGTTTGGGGGGGGAGGGATAGCTCAGTGGTTTGCATATTGGTCTGCTAAACCCAGGGTTATGAGTTCAATCATTGAAGGGGCCATTTAGGGATGAGGGCAAAAATCTGTCTGGGGATTGGTCTTGCTTTAAGCTGGGGGTTGGACTACATGAGGTCCTTTCTAATCCTGGTATTCTATGATCTAATGTAACCAGCATTTTGTTGGAAAAAATACATTTTGGCCCCAGACTAAGAAAGCACATTCTTAACTTTAAGCACATCACAAGTGTAATTGCAGCCAGAGACTGCTCACATGCGTAAAGTTAAATGTGTGCTTAAGAGCTTCGCTAGAGGGGAGTTAATGCTGTGTTTTAAGCTCTGGTTCAGGATGGCACTGAAGCATAGGCTTTGGTCCCATTGAATTCAGTAGGATTTAAGCACATGCTTAAAGTTAAACGTGTTTAAGTGCTTTTCTGAATTCCCTTAAGTGGTAAATGCATCTGTAAATTAAATAACAGATAAGTGTTAGCCACTGGCTTGAGATGATAACCCATCCTATTTGAAATGCAAAGAGAAAAGGAAAGCTGTATTTTTGTTATTTGGTCAGGTGTGTCTAATGAAAACTGCAGCTCCCAACCACAGAACTCTTCGGTCACGGATATTTAAGCAAGTTATTATAACGCTTATTCTTGTCCTTTCCCTGAAAAAGTATGGTCAAGATTTGCAAGATGCTTTGTTTATGCTGACTGACTGCAAGCAAAACTTTATAATTTATTTATTTATTTTTAAATTTAGGATGTAACCAAGCAAATAAATTTAAAAGGCAAATACTAAGACTGTTTAGAAGCAGTGACCTTGTCAAATACACAGAGAAAATGTGTTAGCTAGAATGGTTTATGATCTACTTCTGTGTTCCAATACAGGTGGTAATTAGAATATAGTTGATTTCTCTGGAATGAGAAATGGAATTGATTTGCTTCTTGGTGGCTTTTTATATTTCACAACTTGGAAGTTTGTTGCCTTTTTTTTTTCCTCCAGAAGAAGCAGCAGCTTTACTCTAAAAGCCCCTGGGAATATTCAGTGTGTTTACCTTTGTGTTCAGTGTATTATTAGCACACCGACAAGTTGTCTATTTTGTTACTAGCTTACACCAATCACAGTAGACTCATCCATATGAGTTTCCACACTTCAGTGGGATGATACAGTTCAAGGCCAAAACTTTGATCCTTAGATGTCCAAATCCATATTAAGGCATACTATAATTATTACTTTTAGGAATCTGAAGAAGTGGGTTTTTTACCCACGAAAGCTTATGCCCAAATAAGTCTGTTAGTCTTTAAGGTGCCACTGGACTCCTTGTTGTTTTTGTGGATACAGACTAACACAGCTACCCCCTGATTCTTGATATAATTATTATTATTTATTGTTTTGTGATGTATGTGTACTATCATAGCGCCTAGGAGACCCTCTCAACGACTAGGACCCCATTGTGTTTGTTGGTGTACAAACACAAATGGCCTAATTTCCAGGTGTCTTGAGCACCTGTAGCTGCCATTGGCTTTAATGGGAGTTGTTGGCGTTCAGCAGGTATGAAAATCAGGCAACGGTTATGTAGATGCCTTATTGTGGATTTAGGTGCCTAACGCTGAGGCATCCACATTCAAAAAAGTTGACCAAGCTCTTTTCAGAGTGCTTGCTCCCTTGTGGTTAAGATACATCTGTCGCTTTACTGTAGAGTTATCAGCAGTATGGGCAATTGCTCCAATAATTTTCCCATAAATCAGCCTGTTTGCACTTTTAAGGTGTAACATCTCATGAAGCACAAGGGCTTCATACTGTACAAATGTTATATGAGTAACTGTAAAGCACGCAGCCCCAGTTCTGAAATGAGATAAAGCGGTGTGTTTTGGGACCTCGCAGTTAGAAATTCAGATCCTTGGAGTTCTCACTAGTTTGGAGTAGGGTGTATTGAGTTTTGTTTTTAGTCTCTGCTGTCACTTTTGGGGATGAAGAAAATATTTTTGTTGAAAAAAGACATATCAAAAAGGTACAGCTGTTTGAAAGTTACTCAGACATATGGTGTATTAGAAATAGTGCCAGCTGAGATGGATTAGCAGGCTGAGTTCAAGTGAAGAGGTCAAATATGCAAACTGAATGCAATTTATCTTAATGGTACTGCAGTTCATCACATAGTAGAAATAATGAAATAACACACACAATAATTTAAGGGTAACTGGAAAAAAGTTGAAAACAATAAAAGGCTTCTGAGGACATCACATCACACAAGTGACTTTCATAACACCTGTACCCAGAGATGTCTTTATGTGTATATAATATATTTCTGTGTTCTTTTATAATTCACAGGTCAGAATAAAATGATTGCCCACTACTCCTGTATATTAGTGTGATGTACATTTCCTCTCGGGAAGTATTTCCAATACTTTCCTCTGGTTGAATTTTTACAACTAAAGTGACTTTTGAAGGGCTTTAAATTTTTTTTACACAGCTTTAAAAGCTTGTGTGTTTGCCTGCTCCCACAAAAACCTCAGAGGAGCAGATGATGGTTAGGTGAACGCTGTTAAATGTCCTTTACCGAGTTTCCTCTGAATTCTTCAAGCAGGGGTTCTCCAGCATGGAAGAAGCAGGAGTTCTGGTCTCAAAGGCTATCAGTTCCCTCAAGAGCTTTAGGGATTTTAGGGGTTCCGTGAAGGCACAGGGCCATCTGCACAGAAACTTTGTGCATCCACACTGGCTTCGGAGCCCCAAGTCCCATTACAGATACCATTAAAACAGTTAAAGTTGATGATTGCTTTGTCATCAGGAGGTTTCAGAGTTCCCATTCTGTTCATATGAATGGGGAAATGGTATCTTTCCTAGAGTTTCTCTTCAGGCTATCTGCAAATTCAGAAATACAGCATTTTTGTGGGTTGTGATTGTCAGAGTATCTTCACAAAAATAGAAAACTTTTTTTTCATAAAAGTTTGAATTCCACATAATACTTGAAATTATTGAAAATCTTCAGAGCCTTAATCAATGCTATAGGGCAGAATTTCTGATGCATGTGCTTCCAGTGATCCTGCTTTTGTACTTGTCATGGTGACCCTCCATCATATCAGAATTGCATGATTTCTTAAATACATTGCAAGGACTGGGGCATCCACTGTAAAAATGAAATTATAGAATACCAGGGTTGGAAGGGACATCATCTAGTCCATCCCCCTGCTCAAAGCAGGCCTAATCCTCAGGCAGATTTTTGCCCTGATCTCTAAATGGCCCCCTCAAGGATTGAAGTCACAACCCTGGATTTAACAGGCCAATGCTCAAACCACTGAGCTATCCCTCATAGTCATAACACACATAAAAATGCAGATCTGCTGGTAGATCCAGGCCCGGCTATATTGTTTTGAGATGTAACAACTTTTTTATTTTGTTAGCTGACAGTCAGATATGGGCACATCTATTTAGTGTGTATGATTAAGTCAATCTATTGCCAGGGAAAAATCTGTCCTTCAACAGGATATTTATGTATCCCTGGCTCAGCACTCGCTGCGTTTGCTAATGTCACAAACATGGCCGCTCACATGAAGGAAGAATTGTGACTGCTAGAGCATGAGGAATAAAAGATCAAGATAATTTTACATTTCAGTCACATTTGATACTAATTTTTAATGATGAACTACATTTTTCAGAAGTCCACTTAGGTGGCATACATTTCAGTTAAGCATATTGGTGTCACGTTAATAATAAAAAAGCACGACAGACCTATACCGAGATGTGTACAATGTAGAGAATAAGAGCTAAACATAAATTACGAGATGAGTTTTCATATAGTGCTGCCTTGTCACCAGTGGGGAATCATTGACTAAGTGGAGTGAACCAGTTTCTGCCCTAGGGCCACTGTGATGAAATGGACCATGGTGGCACTCTTCTAAGTGAACTTTAGCACTTATATCCCTGATCAAATGCCTGTGGAAGTCAAGGAAGGACAGCTGCTGACATCGATGAGCTTTGGGTCAGATTCTTAAACAGGGCTGTAACAGAGTCATGGGGCAACATGGGAGGTACATTTTGCCCCCATGCCGCTGATATGTTAGCCCTAAAGATGGGAGGCATTATGAACAAACCAGCTTTTCTTTCTTCTTGTGATTTCACATTAACTGGTTTGGTGAGGAGCACTGGCAGCCTCAGAGACTTGCTCTATGTCAAAGTTATTTTGAGACATGATCCCTGCATGACCCCTTGAGTTTGCATGTCAGTAACTTTTCCGTACCCCAGCTAGGAAATATTAACTAGAACAGGTGACCCTCCCAGGTTGCATATTTCCTAATTCCTCTGCAACGCCTGCGCGGTTTCCTGTTATGGTATAGTGAGCTTGGTGCCTGTGAAGGGTGCTGAGGAGTGGATCCTTTGGTCAATTAAACTGGGTAGCAGCCCTTTGAACATTCCCAGGCATCACTTCCACTGTGCCTTAGTTGTTCAGTCTTTGGACTTGGTGCTCACTCTTCCAAGAAGGATGTTTGTTAGTATCAGTTGTGTGGGTGCTTTTTGTGACTTGAAATCCTGTGTAACGAAGTTAGGATTTTCAAAGGGGCCAAAGGGAATTAGGCACTTAGGCCCATCAACTCAAGGGTATTTTGGCATCTTATTCCTAATGAAATCAACAGCAGTGAGGTGCCTAAATACTTGTAGAGACCTGGTCCTGAAACCCTGTTGCAACTCAGTATTTGCAATTCACGTTAGTAATCTCAGTCATCCATGTGACTAAACAGCTGTCAAAGTAAAATTTTTGGTCACTGCTAACTAAAGTTAAATTAGAACCATAAATTAAACTGGGCAGGGCTCTTCCTTTACCAGATCCTTGAGACACCTTGTTTGCACAGTTCATCTTTTGCTAATACATAATTGGGCTCAGAAATGTTGTAAGAGCTCGAGATCTGAATCATAAAGATGCCCAATGTGTGTGAAAGAGCAAACATGGAAATAAATAAATAAATATGCCTTCGTACTGAAGGACAAGTGCAGTACCAGGTTTGTAGTAATTATCTGTGTGAGGACATTAGCATTTAGAAAAACAGTAGGCAGGCATGAAGAAACAGAGATGGTATTTTTAGTTTAGGGTGCAGGTGCTTGTTTGGGTGTTCTGTGGTAGGTTTACTGTTTTTTATAGGAATTGTGAGGGGTCTAGATTTTTATCATGCTACATGCTTTATGGCACATTTAAATGTCTATAATATAAATAGCTTTGCCATCAACAGGCATAAGTGTCAGGCTATTGACACATTATAAAGGTACAAATGGAATGTAATCTGGCATGCTGGTTCTGGTGTTGAGACTTAATAGTCCATCTGTATCATTTATCCCAGTGGGAAATAACACAGGATGTTGCCTTGTAATTTTTTACTACTGTATAATAAAATGTAACCGTAATAAATGGTGTCTAAGCAAATAACATAGCAGATTCTGGCTTGTATCCAGTTTGTCTTCACCACTTAACTTAGTTCAAGTTTTTCCTTGAAGCAGCTGTGTATTTTAAAGGTTCTGACTGGATACGGTTTGCATTTGGATTTCTTTGTAATGTAGTAGATAGGAGAGGAGGAGACTGATACCAAGCCAGATCAATCCCTTATCCACCGTAGGTAGAGTCCCTGCAGTGAGACAGGCGAGAGATTTGTCCCTCCATGTTTTCGTTTACAGACTAAATCCAGGGTCTCTGCCCTGTATTTCTGTCATTATGCCTACTCCAGAACTTTAACTCCTGTGCCACATGTCCATGCAGTGACACTTTAATAGCTTTGTTATAAGAAATGGGTTAAGGGCTTTCTTCTGCAGTGAGAAGAAATTGCTTATGTTCCCCAACTCATGTGGAATAGACAACACCATGCAAATGAATATAGAGACAGGGCTTTGGTGAAGTCTTGGTTAAATTTCACTCCTCGAGTATTGCTGTTCCAATGACACCACTAGGAATATGGACTGTTTTCCACTTTCCAGCCTTCACTACTTACATTTTACATCATCAGGTTAAAATGCCAATCTCCTTTTTCCCTCTAATGGGTTTGGGGCAAAGTTGGACTGGTTGGGTCACCAGCCAGGAAGCAGTGCTACATGCTGCAGTCATACCCAATCTGCCTGTGTACCTCTGTAAACCTTGCCCTTCTCCCCTGTCCCGCACTGATCCATAGACAACAGCCTCTCCGGAACCATCGTCCGCTCCCTGTTTCCCATTGAGAGAATGCTTCGCCTCCCAAACTGGGTTTTGCTGCATCTAGGAGTCAACCTGCCCTGCCCCTGGCCTGCTGGTAGAGACATAGCCTACTCTGCTTCCTCTCTACCCCACTGTGAGAGACAGCCCACCTTTGCTTTACTTGTTACCTTCTCCCTCCTGTCTTGTCTGCATGTCTCATGCAGCTGGCTGGCTTTGCAGAGTTGATTTTTTTCAGGGGAACTGTTGCTCCAGGGGTATATGTGTGTTGCTGATGACACTCCTAGTGTTGCTTGGTTTGTGTTTCTCTGATGGAGGACAGTAAGGCGGCAGGTCACTGCTCAGGTCGGGTTGCCTCGTTGCTGGCCATATGTGGCCAGGCTTCTCTGTATCTCCCAGAGTCACTGGAATAGGTCTCCCTTTGAGATGCAGTTGCATGCTCTCCAGCCTACGGATTTTGGTACATTCCTTCCTTTGCTGCGCTTCAAAATGGAGGCAGCCTCTAGGGAAATAATTTTTGCAGAAAATTCCTAGATGTAACACAATACTGACTCGGAGGAGCAGCCCAAAGACACTCTGCCTTATGTGAAGGCAGCGACCTCTTTAAGGGCAGTATATTGGGTGAAGCACAGTGCTCAAAGCAGCACTCTCTGGGATGGTGTGTGCCTCGATGCTGGTCCCTGCCATTCGCTGTGGTTTTAAGATACCAAATGAGCCCTTAGTGTTAGAGGTTAGAAAGTGCTCAGCACCCGTTTTGGCACCTGAGCAAATCTGGATGCTGAGCACTTTCTGACATCTGGCCCTTAATATTGCAAGTGTAGAAAAATACAAAACCATTATTCTGTGTGTATTCGAGTATTGTAGATTTGTATAAAGGGACAATTAACATTGAAATGAGAGAGGCTTTTGAGTCATCAAGTAGATGCAACAGACTGTATCATTTTCTTGATTTTCATTTTAATTAGGATTAATCATTTTTATCTCCTAAATCTTCGCCAGGAATTTACATGAAGCAGAAGAGTTTGGAGAGTGTTGTGCCAACATAACATCCAGTGCTTGAAGAAGAGCTGTTAAAATATATTGCTGGGAAAGCGCTGTTAACTTAGCTGTAAATATTGCCTAGTTCCAAACTGTGGATCAAATTCTGCTCTCCTATATGGATGAACAGTCCCCATGGGCTGCAGTAGGTGTTAATCTAGGGTGAAATCCTGGCCCCATTGAAGTTAGTATTCACTGCATATATTTTTCAGAGGGCAGAATTTCACTTTGGAATCTAACCTGCTTACAGTGATGGTGTCTTTTTCTCTGATTGGCTTTCTGTGCTTTATAATATGCAACAAAGGGTCTTGCTATGGGAAGAAAAACTGCTGTGTGGACCGGAGGTGAAAGTTCTGCCCTGTAATTTGATCTTTTAAAAAATGAGTAATTTTCTTAAACGGTAGAAATTGTAAATATTTCCTGCTAACTCTAGCAGAGCCAAATCTGATCTGCAGTGGGCCCAAAGGGATGCGTAGGTTCTCAACTTGTGGTACATTCACATAATGAGTTTGAAAATCATTAGGCACTGGAGCAAGGAGGAGAGAGAGAGAGAAACAAAGTAAAAATTGCTGAAGAGGAAATTGTTCGGGAAACGTACCAAGTTATCCTTGGGTTAGGAAAATGAACTGCTCCTTTCTTTACCGCAGAAGTGTTAAAATGAGAGCCAGCATCTCCTCTGCTTCAAATCATTACTCTGTTATGTCTGTGCTGTATTTAGATTGCTAAACTGAATCCTGTTCTGGCCACTATGGGCCTGTGTCTGTTCCAGGTGAAGTTAATGGGAGTTTACCATTCCTTTAATTGACAGCAGGATTGGTGTTACTGTAATGCACCATGTTACAGAGGATAATGTACAGTGTTGTGATACACAGCCATGGGGGTAGGCTCTAACATATTTTAAATGGTAAACCAAAGTAATCCATAATATGAGCTACAGCCAATTGCCTCTAATTCTTACTGAAGATTAATTTAGCATTGCTATTAATATTTTATGTGCTAACATTGTTTGCGAAGGCTAAAAGCTTTATTCATTTTGCACACTTTTACTTTTTCCATCCTTTCTATGTGAAATGCAAAATTCTCTCTCCTTTTCAGATTTCTGGTTTGAAAAGAGTGTTGCATGTTTGTAGTTGCAAGTTTGTTAATGTAGTTCTAGTAGGCTGAAGTTCATATCGTGATCCACAGAACTGGTACAGCAAGGGCAGTAACAATGGAAACTTCCCTACACTATCCCATGATTGGTTTTTGCCATGGCCAGGATCCTATGCTTACATCATGTATATCTTGTTGAATTGGTAGAGTAGATGGCATTTATCATTGCTTTTTCTAATAATACCATCTGGAGTGGTGTGCAAGTAAGGAAGACACAATAGTTTAGATTAATTGTCTTTATCTTGGCACATGTAGAGGCTGAGTGGTGCCCTTGCCCCGTTTACACAAATGCATTAGTCCCAGTAGCAGAGGATATGGAGACATGAACCTTTAGAGCACCAGCAGGACCACTAGCAGGAGTTGACTGCATTGATGCAGCTGTGCTATCCATTTAGCAGTAATCTTGGCAGTTGTGGCCCGAGTGTAGATTATTTAGATTATTCCCCTACCGTGCGATGTGGGATGGAGTGAGAGGGACAAGATTCTCCACTCAACATGGCTCTTCATCAAAGAGTCCTGGGTAATGCCACTTGTCAAAGTTGCAAGATGCACCTGAAATCTGTTGTGGCAGGCTGCAAACAACTGAGTTAGAAACAATAAATGGTTTTTGAGAACACATTGGACAAGTGCAGAGGGTGAGGGACTAAGACTTGGGGAATGGCTAGCTTGAGTGGGAGGGGGGAAGAGGGAACTTCTGGTCTGTGTGGGGAATTAGCTGTAACTCCTCTTAATGTTAACAAGAGTCAGCGTTAAAACTACACCTGCTGTATTTAAACTATCCTGGGGAGAACAGGATGGTATACCACATACTTTCCATGAGTTAGGGCATCAGATGACTCTGAATCCGAGCAGTTCCTCTGCCCTGCCAAATACTTTGCATAGTCTGTCCAGCACACATCCATTTTGTTGGTTCCTTGTGTGATTAAAATAACAAAAGGAATCCCCAAACTACATTTGAAATCAGCACGTGAATACTGTGCAAAGGCCAGCTCAGGGTTATGCGTCTGGAATTTGTGGGGAAGAATATTCTGTAGCCAGCACTCTAGTCTTATAAAAGAAGATGCATGGGGGTGAGGGGAAACATGAACTGAATGGGAAACTGACACAACAGAGTCATAAACCACTGTACATTGTGCTACCTGTACAATTTTATATACAGGGAAATGTGAAATCACGGGTGTTGTAAATGAAATTAAGAGCCTGTTGTTTGAATTTTATTTGAAAAATTGTTGCCAAGTAATTGGGAGGCAAACTAATATTAACTTCTTGAGACTATTATGGCAAACTATTGTTTCTGCCATATAGTGCTGCAGTCAGATAAAAGTTATTCTCCAGTGGTTTTTTAAAGCATAGTGTAGTGGCTGCTATAATATATAACTGCTGTAGTCCAACCAAATCACACTTTTTCTAGAAATAAAAGCATGTTGGATGTTCCTCTTGAGGAGTTGCATAGTCTGTTCTGCACTTGTAAAACCATATTTCCATCTCAAAATCATCCACTTCTTTTCAGATTCCAAGACTGGAAGCAGTTAGCATCTGGTTCTTTGGGCAGGGTAAAATGACAGCTAACCTTACCTTGAGCCCAAGTGCACAATTCTTTCTTTTTGCTGAATAAAGACAGCAGGATCAGACCCCTTATAGAAGTTCACATTAATTGTTCCTTCTCGTGTGTACTTGTACGCTATGGACAAACGGCAGCCTGAAGGTTAGTGTCATGGGGCAGCTGCCCTGCATGGAGCGTTAGGGCTCAGTCTTCCCGTGACTGTCTTATGAAGGTCCCATCTGGGGGTAACTGACTGTCCCAGGTGGGTGATTAGTCAATGCGCATCTGGACCTAGTAAAGGTTCCTCAAGCTCAGTGGGGCACTCCTAAGGGAGGGAAGACGCTTCTGTGGAGAGGAGCTCCCAGGAGAGGCCTTAGCCAGAGGGCTGAGCTGGGAGCCCAGAGGGTGAGCTCTCTGGGGAACCCACCAGAATGAGGAGTGTGTAAGTTGAGAGCCTCCTAAATAAGCGGCAGCAGCTGGCAGATATCTAAGCAGGGCCGGATTTCCAGTTACGTACAGTAGGCACGTGCCTAGGAGTGCCTTGCCTCTCTCAAATTGTATACAACATGAAGGACAGCTGTAGGCGGCGGGGGGGAGTGGGCACTGAAGATGCTGTGCTTGGGGCCTGTAACTCTAGCCCTGGTCTCAGCCACTGACTGGAAGCCAGGCCTGGCAAGCATCACCCCTGTCCCTGGAGTAGAGTCGCAGGGGATGGACCTCCCTAAACCCCTGACTCCTGAGAAGGATCCTACTCTGGCAGATGCAAGAGGCCTATCAGCAGAGGCAGAGAGCAATACCGAGAGATCTCTTGAGGAAGAGTGTGGTTAGAGGCGAGCACTGGACTCAGGTGTGGGACAGATGGGCTAAGATCGAGCTGGTCACCCAGCTGAGATGTTGGGGTGAAGGCCTGGTTCATGTTCTGCATTGGCTTTTCTGTTATGAAATGAGACCGACCATAAGGGAGGGTTCTTTAGCATCCAGCGATCTGTCTGGACTTGGTGAAACCCTGGGTGAGGGAAAAGTCAAGTAAGGGCTCATCTGCCTACAAGGGGGCATGCCCGGTCAACCATGAACCATGACCTATAGGCTGCAAAGTCCACACTTAGGTTCCTAGATAAATTTGCCTGATTTTCAAAAGTCTTGATCATCTTCAGCTACAGTTGACTGCTCTTTAGCATTGCTGTACATCTAACCAGATAAGACAGCATAAGAATCCTAGGCTAACCACAAGACCAATCTTCCTTTCACAGTGCCAGAGGAGCAGAAGAATATGAAGAATTGGGTTGAAATCCTGGCGTTGCTGAAGTCAAGGACACAGCTCCCATTGGCTTCAGTAGGGCTAGGATTTCACCCATGTCACCTTATGTAGCTCCATTAACTGACCAAGGTTCAACATTGTTGTGCTGAAATTTGCTATCATTTTATTCAGTGGGGTCCTCACCTGTGGACGGATATCCCTATTCAGAATAAGGCTCGTTGGGCATCACTTCAAAGGAAAAGGGCCTCTAGTTTCTGGATATATCTCGCTCCAGTGGTGAAATCTTGACCCAGAGAAGTCAGTGGGGCCAGAATTCCACTATAGGTTGATAGTTCTGAACCCCTGGTCCTTGGACCCAGTGGTGGATTAGTCACATCCCACCCCCCCGACCAGCTCCTTGGTGGTCGGGCAGGGCAAACCCCTGTGCATGCAACCCCGCTCCCCACTGGTGGGTGGAGGACGACTGCATTCCCCTGGACCCCATCCCTGGCAGAAATTGGCTGGCCACAGAGGAAGCCCCCAGCACTCCCCACCCTGTCCCTGGCAGAAGCTGGCAGGTGGCAGGGGAAGCCCCAGCACCGGGACCCCTGCTGCGGCCCTGGGACTGGAGGAGCTCTTGCTACCTGCCACAGCCTCAGGGCTGGGGAGCTGTTACTCTTTCTGCAGCCTGGGGCTGTGGCAGGGGGATAGAGCTTCTCTGGTCTAGGGGCTGTAGTGGGCAAGGGGGGGACCCTGGGTGGAACTGGGGTGAGGCTCTGGGGAAGGGGCAGAAAAAGGTGGGGCCATGGGCAGGGTCACATGCAGAGGGGGCAGGAGCACAGGTGGAAGGGGTGGGGATGGACCTCTCACTTGCTCTGGCTCAGGGCCCCAGGAAACCTTAATCCACCTCTGCTTGGACCGACTCTGGTTTGAGATCTGACAATGTGTTGAATGAAATTTCTTGATAAGCACATAGCAGAGAACTTGGAGTCTGGTAGAGGAGATGACACAGAAGAAATCTCTTTCCAATGAAGTAGTCCATAGTATGAAAGATTTAGAAAAAATGCTGCTTTAGGTAATTCCCTGGCAATGACTAGACTTCATTAACATTGGATTCCACCTTACTGGGGCTTGATGGGGGAGGGATAGCTCAGTGGTTTGAACATTGGCCTGCTAAACCCAGCGTTGAGAACTCAATCTATGAGGGGGCCACTTATGGATCTGGGGCAAAAATTGGTCCTGCTAGTGAAGGCAGAGGACTGGACTCAATGACCTTTCAAGGTCCCTTCCAGTTCTAGGAGATTGGTATATCTCCAATTATTTTTTTTAATTTATTTTTTGTCATTTTAATATGTGACTCATAAATGAAATAAGTCATTGTCCCCTCCCTGTACATTATAGAAATGTAGTAGATGTGTAAATAAGTTTGGAAAGAAAACTAAGGCATAAGGACTCATTCCTGCACCTCTTGAATGGAATAGTTGATATAAAATGGAAGCAGTCTTGCACCTTAGAATTATATAAATACACAAATGTTTCTGATATGTAACAGAAGTACGTAGCCATTTCTTTGCCAATGTTCTTTTCTCTTCTTTTCTTTCTAATTGGCATTGAGAGCTGTCAGTATTTTCTTTAATCTGGGGGAGGTATGCACTATTGTTTTTTTCCGTACAAAGATATGCTATGTAAATATTCACATTAAAAATTCACATAGTCCTTAATAAACCAGATCTATATATCCTGGAAGCACTGTGCTCATTGATGTACGTTGGGAACATGTATCAGAAAAACATTTTCATAGCTATGTAATAAGTCCTCAGAGGCAAGTGTAAATGAACCTAATTTTTTTCTTTTGTTTTTCTTTCCAGAAATGCTGATTTCAGTAATTTGCAAAAAATAGCGTATGGATTTTTAGCAACTGAAGAACAAGATAAGGTAATTATTAGTTCAGAGTCTAGCCTTCTTTGTTAGCTGTTGCAAAACGTTTGAAGCACTGGTATAGATAACTGTTCAATGTGTCACCCTGTGCAAATCTATAGCAATACTGTAATTGCTTATGGTATTAGAAAATTTCATTTAATAGGCACAGTCATATTTCTTTACAGTGCTCCTTTTCCATAAGAGCAATATGGGAATAAAAGTAACAAAACAAGATGTTGATGAAATAAAAAGACGCAAACTATCACACTGCGAAATGATGCTTAAAGAGGTGAAAGAGAAGAACAGGTGTTCATACGCTCCAGTGAAAAAGGCTGTGCAATCATCTACTTTTGCTTTGTTCACCTGATGTAGTTATTTAATATTCTTGTATAGCTTTGGGCAAGTGTGGAGGTCCCTGTTTCAATCTCTAGCATGAAACAAAATGGTGGTCATCGCTCTTGCGTGAGCCATAGTGCTCAGGGCAGCTCCTGACTGAAGGGATTGCAAACAGCAGAAGGGGAAGCCATATACGTTACTACAGCCTCAATCTCTAGTTTCTTTGCCAAGCTGCTCTACAAAGTTGGGAGGGTTTCCTCATCTTACCTATGTGAGCGCTGCAGAGCTCAAGTCACCCATGGCTGGCTTCCATTGGTGGGGAAGCACTCCTTCCTCTTGTGATTCCAAGGCATGGAACCAGGGGTGCAGACTTCCCTCTGCCCCGGGAGGTAGGGGAGGGAATGAGTCCCAAAGTTTAGTTTCAAAGTGGGGAGAAATCAGAGATGCCACAGAGTTTAGAGTGAAAGAAAATACATGGATTGTATGTGTGGGATGTTTTTAATATAAATAAGCAGACTTTGAGAACTAACCCACCAGAAAATGTAACCACAATACAAAGAACCTAAGGAGAGGAAATTACATGAAGATCAGGAAAGAGCCTGCGGAAACATTTAAAGGATTATTATGAGACATTATTTCACTGCTCTCTTTTGAAAAATGCAGTGGAGTGATGACTTAAATTCTCTACCTCTGCATTGCTGCATCCGTGATAAATTAGCACAGCACACTTCAGTAGCGATCAATAAGCAAAGACAGCAAAAATAAATAGACTAGAATATTACAAGGATATCTTTTGTTATGTAGGCATGTGTAGGCTTTAGAAATGTATATATTTCTTGTCTAGAAATAGATCTAGCTCCACATTCATCAGGAAAGGCTGGTAGAGGGAAGTGTGCTGTGAGAGCAGCAGAGCCTTTGATTACAGCAGAGCCATGAATAGTGGGTGGGGCTTCCATGATTAGGGGACCTATAAAGAAGCCATCCAACAAACAGAGCTGAGAACAGGAGAGTTTGAGAGGGAGTTTGTAAGGGGAATTTCTGGAAGGGGGTGTGTGGTGTTGTGGTTTTGTTTTGCGTGTGGGTTAGTTTTTCTCTTGCCAGGTGTTTAGACAGGAAAACTATGACAGATACAGAGGCAGCAGTGGTTGTGACCCAAATAATGGAAGCGACAATGAAGATAACCGGATGTGGAAGCTGTGGGATGTACATTATCCTGGGGCAGGGACCCGAAAAGAGCTTTGTTTGTTTGTATGAAGTGCTTATGGAAGAGAATATCCAAGGTCTGGAGATGCAGGTGGAAACTATGGACTGGAGAACTGTGAGGGGAGACTGCTGGGTGAGGAATGTGGCCAATGGAAGTATGTGACTGGAAGAACCAGGCAGAGGTGATGGAGATGGTAATGATGGAGAAATAGAGCTGAGTTTACAGGTTTGCTGAGTTGGATAATGAAGGCGTGCAGCAGGTAGTTACAGAGGTGGGAGAGAAAGGAAGAAGAGAAGAGTAGATAGTCCAACAGGAAGAGGGGATGAAGCAGTAGAGATAGCCAGAGTTTAGAGCCCCAAAGGAGAGAAGATGACTCGCAGAAGATTGCAAGAAAGAACAAAAAGAGAAGAGGACTGGGAGCCAGAAAGAACAGGAGGAGGAAGGCCAGAGAATCACTCCAACCCCAGGAAGAGGCAAGTCTACATCACTGAGGACTCCCTACTGAGAAGAACGGACAGGCCTATCACCAGAGCTGATCTGGATAACAGAAGGGTGTGCTGTCTGCTGGGAGCTTAAGATACAGGATGTGGATCTGAGTTTGAAGCGGATCCTAATGATAGCAGGAAGAAAGCCAATTATTGTCCTTCACATGGGAGCAAATGGTACTGCTAGATTTCTGCTGGAACACATCAGGGGAGATTGTACCAGGCTGGGGAAGACGCTTAAGGAATTGGAGGCTTGGGAGATCTTCAGTGGAATTTTATCTGTCCCTACAGGAGAAGAATGAAGGTGAGACAAGATTATGGTGATCAACAGATGGCTCAGGCAATGATGCTATAAGGCAGGCTTTGGGATGTTTGACCACTGGGAGGCATTCATGGACAGAGGACTGGCACAACTGATTAAAAGAACTTTAAACTAGGAGTTCAGGGGATACAGATGAGAAATCAAGAAAGAGAGGATGCAGCAATGGAGAAAGGAACAGGACAGGGTAGGAGAATGGACATTAAGAGGAAAGATTGTGCCAGTACTGATAGTGCTAACAAGTAGGACAACCTTGGTTCAGATGATCATGAGCTAGTTCAGTCTAAATTAAATGGAAGGATAAACAAAAATAAGTCTGCAACAAGGGTCTTTGATTTGAAAAAGGCAAACAAAAATCAGGGAATTAGGGGGATGGATTGGACTGAAGAATTCAAGGATCTGAATGTGGAGGAGGTTTGAAATTACTTTGTCAGAGTTCCTGAAGCCTGCATCCCAAGAAAGGGGAAAAAAATTGTAGGGGAGGGTTGCAGACCAGCCTGGACATACCAGGGCACAATCCAGAGTATTAAGTAGCTGTGTCACCCCTGCCCTGTAGCCTGGGGGCCCTTTATAATGTCTTGCTGCTCACAAACAGCCTCCAGCATGCAAGTCACTCCCAGCCGTGTCTGTGTGTGTGCTACAGCCAGCCAGCCACCCTTTGGCTCTCACCAGCTTTACAGATTATCACAGGGTGACCCCAGCACACTCCCAGTCCCACGTGTTCCCCCAGAGACACATATCCTGTACTGCCCAGCCCTCTCCTGGATAGTGCAAATACACTGAGTGTGTTATTTCTTTAAGGGAATAATATGTATACAACTTGTTACCCTACATGGCGTTACCAGACACTTCAGTTTGAGCACACTGGTTTAGAGAAAACAACTTTATTAACTACAGAGAGAGAGAGAGAAAGATATTTTAAGTGAATACAAGTAATGAGGCATAAAAGTCAGAAATGGTTACTTGAAAACTGGACTAATAGAAGTGGCATGAAATTTAACAATGCAAAGTGCAAGGTCACGCACTTAACGGCTAACAACAAGAATTTTTTCCAAAAGCTGGGGATGTATCAGTTGGAAGCCACAGAGAAAGAGAAGGACCTGGTGTATTGGTTGATCACAGGATGACTATGAGCCGCTAATGTGATATGGCTGTGAAACAGGCTAATGCAATCCATGGATGCATCAGGCAAGGCATTTATAGTAAAGATAGGCAAGTGTTAGCACCATTATACAAGACACTGGTGAGACCTCATCTGGAATACTGTGTGCAGTTTTGGCCTCCCATGTTTAAGAAAGATGAATTAAAACTGGAACAGGTGCAGAGAAGAGCTATTAGCATGACCAGAGGAAACCTACCTTATGAGAGGAGACTCAAAGAGCTTGGCTTGTTTAGCCTAACCAAATGAAGGCTGAGAGGAGATATGATTGTTCTCTATACATACACCAGAGGGATAAATAGCAGGGAGGGTGATGAGTTATTTAAGTTAGGGACCAATGTAGACACAAGCACAAATGGATATAAACCAGCCAGCAACAAGTTTAGGATTGAAATTAGATGAAGGTTTGGAAGAGCCTTCCAAGGGGAGCAGTGGGGGCAAACAGCCTAACTGGCTTCAAGACCGAGCTTGATAAGTTTATTGTGGGGGAGGGGTAGGATGAAACTGCCTACAATGGCATGTGACCCAACTGTGACGGCCAGTAGGAAATTTCTCCAGCAGCTGGTGATGGGACACTACATGGGGAGGGCTCTGAATTACTACAGGGAATTCTTTCTCATGTGCCTTGCTGGTGGGTCTTGTGCTCAGGGTTCCCTGATCACCATATGTGGATCAGGATGGAGTTTTTTCCCAGAGCAGATTGGCTGAAACCTGGGGGGGCAAGGGTGTGTGTGTTTGCCTTCGTCTGCAGCATGGGTCACAGGTTGCCTGCAGGTTTAAACTAGAGTAAATGTTGGATTGTCTGTAACTTGAAGTCTTTAAATCATGATTTGAGGATAACTCAGTAACTGAGCCAAAGGCTAGGGGTCTGTTACAGGAGTGGGTGGGTGAAGTTCTGTGGCCTGCAATATGCAGGAAGTCAGACTAAACCCAGACGTGACCATCATGATCACCTAAAATCTGAGTCTATGAAACACGCGGCTTCTTCAGGTCCTTTTACAGGGCTGTACTGTGTTTGCAGTTTAATACCAAATATATACCTGGCAAGAATACATGCAGGGGAAATGTATGGACCAAATGTTTAGCCTCCAAAAAGCGTTTAAATATAACTGTATTGGTCTTTTTACAGAAATATCACCCTCTGTAGTTTCTGCTCTTACAGATTTCAGTTGCCTTGCTAATGATGATGGGTGAAATTCTTTTAGCAAGTAATTGCATTAGGAATTATAATGCTGTTTAAAGCTCCATGAGAACTTCTGTCTTTGAGATCTCCCTGTCATCTAGCCTAGCTTGTTTTTTTTTCTCTCCACCTGAAATGATAATTCAGAGACAAGTTATCTGTAAATGGTAATTGGGGATAGTTGTCTATTCGGAGTTGAACACTCACTGTTCTGAGTGCATGCTGTATTATGCATGTCAAAAAGAGAGAATCACAATCTGATTTTTTTCTAAAATCATGTAAGTCCCTGAATTTTAAAAAAGGGAACATAAAAAGGTATTAATGGCTCCTGTAGAATTATATTCTAGATATCCTGCAGGTTACAATAACAATGCTATATGTTGGCAAAGAGAGAGATTATGCTGCACTATTGTATTTTACTTGACGTTTTGATTACTTGGTGCTCTTTTATAGGAAAGTGAAATATTAGTCCCTAACTTGCTGAGAAATTTAAAATAATTTCAGTGAAACCATTCATTTTTATTTATTATGTTTTTTGAGTGCTTACAGTTGTAAATCAGATTTTAAATTCTATTGCTGTTTTCAGAAACATAAGAAACTAAAAAATACCGCAAACATAGAGCATGGCTAAACGCTTTCCAAGGACTTGGAAAGTAACCCTGTATGCTGTAATCCTCAAATATCTGAATTATTCCCATTGCTTTTCTGAAATGCTGTGGACACTCTTGATTTAGAATGTTAGTAGGAGCAGCGCAGTATTGTAAGAAAATAAGGCTATGCATGGTCCAAACAAATACTAATTGGTATTTATTGTCATATTTGTCTATTTGATGAATATGTAACATTTATTAGCCTCTCTCTTCTCTCTGAGATGAGGCAGTAAGTAGTGAGCAGTTCATTTTAGCTGTGGAAGGATTCCTGGCTGGTCATTTGGCTGGATAACCTATAGGCGTAGGTCAGCTGTGCATATAGTAACTACTAAGTTTAACAGGGTTTTTTACATTTTGTGCAGTGTGGCACTAGGTAACAGCAGCTCTGGTTGAAGTATGTTTTGTATATTTAGGTTGTTCTCCATCACGTTGAGCAAATCCCAACTGGCATGTGTGAGTTCTTCTAGGGTAGTGTTTTCTGCATCTGTCATGATGGACCACTTGGGCTGAATCCCCACCCATATGAAATGGGAGTCTTACTCTTGAGGCTTCATACACTTGGCATAAGAGTCCCTTATAACCTCAGAAACCAGGATTACTCAGAGATACTGAATTCTAGAAACCTGGCTGTGTTTTATTCTCTGCATGACCAGGCCAAAGTAAGAATTTCCAGGGCTCAAGGGCATTAATACCACTCTCATCTTATTTTGTATTCAGTGCCTTTTTTTAACTGGTTGGCCATGACATTAAGATTTCTAATTAATTTAGAAACCACAGGCAGTTGAAGAGAGTGAACAATATAATAACTGGGCTATCGGGCAGAGTAAAAGCACATCAATTATTCAGGCAGTCTTTCCTGCTCATTCCATTCCTGGAGATGTGCTTGCTGTCAGTGTGTGTCAGCCATCCAGCAAATGCCCTTCAGAATCTACATGCATAAACACTGGCCTTTTGAAATCTGCATGAAGATAACTTTAGCATTTGGAACGATAGCTACCAGTGCAGTGAGGACAACGTGAACTGTTTGGCCGCTGCTTAGTGCCTTAAACAACATTTTGAGTTTCCAGTCAAAACTGACTGTATAGCAGGAACCTCTGGAAGGAATAACTAGCTCCTCAAAGAGGTTAGCCATATCCTAATCATTGGAAAGTAATAGAATAATATTACTCTAAAATGCCATGTGTGTTTGAATGTATTTTTCTCTGAACAGATGAAGACCAATATCTTTTAGAAAATATCAACCTCTCTTCTTATTTCTCTGAAATTCCCAAAGTGCATAATACATGGATTCCACAGATCGTTCCCTGGGAAATTACTTTGACCGGAACAGACACAACTACTGTATTCCGATGACTCTTAGAAGGTAGAGCAGTGTTCCCACCAAATGCAGTCCTTTCTGCTTTTTCTCAGTCACAACCATTGCTTTAAGCAGAACGTTACCCCATGTGATTCAGCTTAGAAGCGTGAAAGTTTGAAAACTAAGATGTTTTTCTTCATGTGACTTACTAGATTTTAAGGAAGCGTTATGATCGTATAGTGAGTCTGACCTCTAGCATTGCACAGGCCAGAGAATTCTACCCGTGATTCCTGCATTCGGCCTGATAACTTGTGGCTAGGCTAGAACATGGCTTTTAGAAATGCATACATTCTTAATGTAAAGATTTTGTATAATGGATAATCCACCCGAGTGGTGAAATGGAACTGCAAATAAGGGGCCAGTCCTTCTGAAGTGAAGTTTTGACACTGACTTCATTGGGAGTGGCAGGTTCTGTTCTGAATTACAATTGGCACTGTCCTGTCTAAGCCTGTTGTTGGGGGCAGCCATATTGCTTTTAAAAAGTGAGGTGGTTCGTGACAGCACCAGTACTGTATTGATGTTACTAATGATATAACTTGCTGGCAAAATAATTACTTCCAGCTGCAGGTTTGGACATGCTAGTTGTAATTAATAGTGGAAATTTAATTCTTTGATCTATGTGACCATTTAAGAATCAGTTCTTCCCATGGAAACTCTTTCAAATCTGTCTCACTGTTTGCCTGAGCAAAACAGATAAAATAGTTTTGCCTTAGTAGACTTGGCTGTAACTTAGACACTTGAAATGATATTAGACATCCTTTCTCCATTAGCATTGCACGTTGATCCTGACCATATACCAGTTGAGCCTAACACAGGCTCAATGTTCGTTAAATTAAAGGAACTAAACTCTGTTGACAAATGCTTTGGCTAAATGGTGCCTTCAGTGTACTGAGAACAAGAATGCAATTAGCTGAAATGTATGTTTACAAAATTTTAATTCCTGGGGAGTATCTTCTCAAATTGCCTGTTACAGTTGTTTGGCTGGCGAGCTTTCCAAGGATTGTAATTTGACAGATTTTGTAAAGCTTGGTTGTAACACATGTACAATGGAGTGTTTAACTGATCTATTATATATCTGAATAAAACTAAAGAATATCAACTCTGTAGACAGACTATATGGCTACATGCCCCTTCACTGTCTCCAAAAGTAAATGCACGAGACTTCTGACTTGTAAAATTATTCCAACAACAGGCTTTATGGATTCATTTTTCTAATTTCCCTCACATCACAATTCTTATTGGATTTGATCTTCAATCCTTAAAGGTGTCTTGGTCTCACAGTGCCAAAGTCCTTGCAAGGAGTGGATTTGCGTTTTGCATGTAGAGATAGTGCAGAGGCCTGTATAGTTTGCTGTAATTGAAAACAGGAGGCCTTACTGGGCTAGAAATCTAAAATTTGGACTGCATTTTCAAAACCATCTGAGTTACTCAGGAACGCAGATCTCATTGAAAGTCAATGGGACTACTTGTGCTTCTAAGCCACTTAGGTGCTTTTGCAAGCTCCACTCTTCGGCCTATGTTTTCTAAAGTGACTGGTATTTCTGGATGCCTTGTTTTTAGGGGTATCCAGCTTGAGACACCATAAAGGGACTGGATTTTGCAGAAGGTGGGTGTTTAGCATTTCTAAAAACACCTTTAAGGTGTCTCAAATTGGGAAGGTATCTGGAATCATGTCCACTTTTGAAAGTGTAGACTTTAACTCAGAGGTGGGCAAACTACGGCCCGTGGCCCACATCTGGCTCGCGGGACCATCCAGCCCGGCGCATGAGCTCCCAGCCCCTCCCCCCCTGTTCTCCCTCCCCCGCAGTCATGCTGCCGTGTGGGCAGTACGGCAGTGTGTCTGGCTCCAACCGGGCGGTGTGGCTGCCAGACATGCTGCTCTGAGTGGCATGGTAAGGGGGCTGGGGGGTTGGGTAAGGGAGCGGAGGGTCCCGGGGGGCAGTTGAGGAGGAGGAGGCGGTTAGATGGGGCGGAGGTTCTGGGGGGCGGTCAGGGGACGGGGGCTTGGATAAGTGTGGGAATCCTCAGGCAGGAGCGGGGGTGTGGATAGAAGTCAGAGCAGTCAGGGGACTGGGAGCAGGGAGTTGAATAGGGAGTGGGGTCCCATGGGTGGTTAGGGGTGAGGGGTCCCGGGAGGGGGTGATCAGGGGACAAGGAGCAGGGGGGGTTGGATGTGTCACAGGTTCTGAGGAGGGCAGTCAGGAGTGAGAAGTGGGAGGGAGTGGATGGGCGTCGGGGCCAGGCTGTTTGGGGAGGCACAGCCTTCCCTACCTGGCCCTCCATACAGTTTTGCAACCACAATGTGGCCCTCAGGCCAAAAGGTTTGCCCACCCCTGCCTTAAGCTCATCCTTTTCATTACTCAGTATTTTAAAGACTGTATACTCCTAAGTGACACTCAAGGTAACTAGAACTGCTTCTCCACACCCCTTCAATTTGTTTACATGGTCATTTGACAGCACTCTGTAGGAAGTCCATTGTACTTCTGTGTAGATGGGCAATTCCACTAGCATAATAATAAGATCACACCCCTGCATTATTCTGGGTGGAGCTGCAGAGCGTTCTGAGTTGGGCTGAGTGTGACACTCCGTAAACGAGATTAATAATTAATACTCTTATGTCTCAGTAGTACATTGATAGGTTGCAAAGAGGCTAGCAGTGGGGTGGGGGGTGGGAGGGGCAGGAATTCCGTTTTTCCCTGGAGCCCTACATGGAGGCAGAGAGAATCTTCCTAAGACCAAAGTACAGAATTAGGGAGGGCCTCATTCATCACAGGGACCAGCAAGATCCCAGAGCCTGAAGGAGAGGGCATACAACTGAGTCACTGGGCTCGTCCCTGGGTTTTGGCACTCTCAGGGGTCGGAAGCTACCCCAAGGGAAGCAGCAGAGCATAAGTTGTTCCATGAAGATGAACAGCTTTCTAAAAGCTTTGCAGCAGCTGCATTTCGCCTGGAGTCATTGTACCTACTCGCTGGGGCATTGCACCTCTGCACAATCTCCAGGATCAGACCAATGATGGAAAAGCCACAAGCTGGTCCCACAGGTTGATTCAGTGCTTAGGCCTAGCTCCTCAAAGGTATTTAAGGTATTACACTAGAGTCTCAGAGGTACGAAAACCAGAGTTACGAATTGACCAGTCAACCACATATCTATTTGGAACCGGAAGTACGCAATCAGGCAGCAGCAGAGACCAAAAAAAAAGAGGCAAATACAGTACGGTGCAGTGTTAAACGTAAACTACTAAAAATATAAAGGGAAAGTTTTAAAAAAATGATTTGACATAGTAAGGAAACGTTCTGTGTTTGTTTCATTTAAATTAAGATGGTTAAAAGCAGCATTTTTCTTCTGCATAGTAAAGTTTCAAAGCTGTATTAAGTCAGTGTTCGGTTGTAAACTTTTGAAACAACAACCATAATGTTTTGAACAGAGTTATGAACAACCACCATTCCCACCGTGTTTGTAACTCTGAGGTTTTACTATAACTTGAAAGTTAGGAAATCTTTTTATCCCACAAGTCTGTCATGTAGTTGAAAGATTATAGTAAGGCCAGAGAGAGGGGAGGGAAAATAGCAGATAAGAAAATGTTGTAGGCAAAACTAATATAGTTCATGTTGCTTTTAATTTTCATGGTCCTGAATATTGATTTTGATCTCACCTTGTACTGTGCAGAGTTTATGGTATGCAAAGAATAAGGCATTTTGAGTGTGCACAGAAAACAACAAAATGGTACATATTAACTTCAAGCATTACTAAAATGTTACTTTGTGTGCTAAGAAGCATTGTTTCAGTATTTATTAGTTCATTTTCTTCTTACTGTACGCTAGAACACAGATTTCTTTGCAGCTATTTTTTGTGGTTTCCATTCAGATGAATAGTGTGTTTTCGACTTATTGGGCAAGTAAGCATTTCATAGGCTTGAATGTCTGGTAACAAACATTAAACAGTTACCAGAATAATGTAATTTGCTTCCTACTTACTGATTGCAGGATATAAATGGAATACTCTGTATAATCTGTTTGGCAATAGCTTATAGACATGTTGAATGATGGAGAATGGACTAATAAAGACCAAGCTCTTGATGGAGTTTGGGCTACAATTTATCAGCCCCACAGCAACTGGAATAACACAGGGCTTTGGTTGTCTGATTCAGTGTTTCGGATACCGGGGACTGGTTTGCTGCCTTCCTAAATTGTGTCAGGGAGATCTCAGGGACCAGTGTCGGTCCATGGACCGGTAGATGAGAAACACTGCTCTAATTCACATGATGGCAGGAGGTGTGAGGCTCCAGAGCAGTGCTGCAGTGTAATGTCGAAGCATAAAATGCACTGAATGTAATAGGGTTGTAAAGATGATTGAGAGTACAGTGCTGTTGTTGCGTGTACTGGAAGCCATACCTATTGGTCCATATTCAGTTCTTGATGCCAATGTATTTAGTTGGCAGGGCACTGGACTGGGATTCAAGGGACCTGGGTTCTGTTCCTGACTCTGTCACTGATGTGCTGTGTGACCCTGGGCAAGTCACTCTATCTCTCTGTGACTCTTTCGCCTCCCACCTTTTGTCTGTCCTGTCCACTTCAGTGCTTTGGAGCAGGGACTGTCTTCTACTATCTGTTTCTGCAGTGCCTATCACAGTGGGGTCCCAATATCAGGTGATGCTCTAAGGGGGTACTGTATGACAGATAATAATAAACTATTAATTCTCAACAGCGTAACTTGGGGGAGGGGGATTTGGCAGAGATTATTCAGTTACGAACAATGGACCAACTCTCACAGCCCTTACAAAGGTCTCACTTGGGCCTTTTGATCATCTCACGGAGGGTCCTCTTAGTGTGTGAATCTCATTTCCCCCTGTGCAATGGAAAGCGGGGGCAACCTGTTCCCCAGCAACATTTCCCCTTTCTCGGGACACTGCAGAGGGTGCTCCATGAGACCAGGAATTCATGTGGGGGAGGGATGTACTAATGGACGAGTGAGTGAACTAGGATGACTCCAGGCAGGACACATGGGGCCTGGTTTTCAAAGGTCTTTAGGTGTCTAAAGATGCAGATAATGTCCTGTTTTCTTTCTTTCCTCCTCCTCTCTCCCACAAGTCCACATCCAGTTGGGACTTCCATAGAAAGCTGATACAACCAGCCTTTGTGCTCCTTACCAGATCCCCCAGTACAGGACAATTTTCAGGATTGCCCCCAGGTTTGTGGGTCCGACCCTTGATTTTTCTCACAGGTTGTGGAAGGAAAGCTGGGAGACAAATCCCATCTCCCCAACAGAAGGCAGAGGGAATGCCACAAGAGGACCCTTACACTGGCCCTGATTCAGCAACGCACTTGACTTCACTGGGAGCTAAATGTTTTCTTAAGTGCTTTGCTGGGTCTGGGTTATTGGTGTGTTAACACCGAGAGGTACGATCAGGACCTCCCTATTCACACAGTGCTTACCCAGGCAAACAACCAGTGTCTCCATTAGGATTAAATTTCCTTGGCGAGGCACTGTGTAAAAACTCAGTAAGACCTTTGGGATTTGGTCCCAGTCCAACATTTTTTAAAACATTGGTTTTTTTTTAAAATTTATTTTAAATATTGAAAATAACCAATGTTTTCTGTTCTAACTTGCAAGTAAAGTTTTTTGGGAATATGTAGATCACACAGAGATCATATTCCCCAGACAATACGCGGATATATCTCCCATGACAGGTAATTGCATTATTAGGAGGATGGCCCTATAAATTAATAAGGTGCATTTATTTGAGATGTAAGAAGATTTCTGCTGAGATGGTGGAAATCCTCCCTTGTCTCAGATTTTACTTAAATCTTTGCCTCCCAAGTGTGAAAACTGTTCCTGAAAGAGAAGATACCTGCTCAGATCAAGACACAAAACTATAACTGAAGACAAGAAAGGACTTATGTTCTTATGTTTATGTTCTGATGGAAATGAAAGGGGGTGGAATTCTCAGTGCAGATGGCTTGAGGTTTAGTTTTTCACACGGCATGTGATATTCAGTAGGAAACAACATGACCGACTGCGTCACCTGCAGTCACTTGGTAGGAAGGTTAGCTGAGTGGAAGTGCAACATTTTCCTGTATTCCCATTCCCATCTCTCCCCCGCACTCCCCACCAAGGGCTCAATTGTGGCTTTGCCACAAGTAAGGGCAGCAATTCATTGTGCTTCACCAGACCTGGGGAATGTATTGTGACTCAGTCTGGGTCCTGGTTCCTTGCCTTATTCTGGGGTGAGGTGATGGAGAGGGATTTATCTTTTCCAGCTGTACGGCTGGCCCAGTTACTTCCCTTGTTGTGTCAGCTCAGCTGCACTGGTTGATGCGTGGAGCTGGGGGAGAGCTCTCCGACCCTGTTGGCCTACTTCCCACCCACATGCAGATGTTAAATCTTCTCTTGCCCCCCGTGGTGCAGGTAGTCTGTGCAGGGGAGTAAGGGGATGCTTTATCCCTCCTGAGCCCCATTCGTGCGTGCATAACACCATTCACATCTGAGTCTTAAGGTCTTGGAATGTAGCAATTTGATTAAAGTCTAAATCAGAAAAAGTCTTAAAACCATGTGTCCTTCCATGCAAACTAAATTGAAGGGTTTAAATGCACTCAGTTTGGCTTAGTCATTTCCCTGTGGTTCATGACTGTATTTTTATATTTAGGCTGTGTACTTTGTGAAACAAACTGAATTGACCTGATGATTTGTTTCACAGAAGTTGTACAGCCTGAGGATGAAGTTTGAAGGGTTTAGTACAGTGTAGAAATGGCAGTGCCGGTAGAAGTGTGAGGGCCTGATCCTGCTCCAATCGGAGTCAGTAGAAAGACTGAATTGAATCAAGGTGCAGATACGCTGCCCCTGCAGTTTGTACTACAGGGGAGTGAATAGCAATGCCCACCAAAGCGCTGCGGTGTAACTCCCCTGTGTGGATGCTGGGGGCACGAATGAAAAGTTTCCCACTTTGCATTAATGTCGCCCTGCTTGAAGAGAACTACATGAATATGAACTGAACAATCTTTTCATTCATACTGCAGCGTCCACATCAGGGAGGTATAGTGGAGAACCGTGGGCCCAGGTGAGAACATGCCCTAAATGAGAAGAAGCAAAAATTCCTCCATGCAGTGGCATCCCTTACAGCATAGCAAAGTGACATTACCGTGTGTATATTTCTTTACTGCAGAACAGAGAGGGCCAGCTAAAGGCAAGCCAAAATGAAGGGACCCTTTTGAAAATATAGGCTCCACATTAACAGGCCCTACTTCTAGATTCCTAAAAATTGCGAGAGAAAAGATTCAATCTAATTATATTAATATAAAGATATTTTAAATTTAATAGCTTTGAGTACTTTTTTTTGCTATAAATATATCCCAAAGGAATAATTCTATTTTTAAGAGGAGTTTAGTATTATGATGATATGAAAGTGTATAATTTATTATTCCAATTGGAGGTGAAGGAATTTAACATGTCAGATTCTCTATTCATTACTCCAGCAGTCAGGACTAACAGGCTGTTCCTTCACATATGCTGTCAATCATTTAGATAGACCAATTATAGATTCAGGTTTGGATTTTTTAAGTTTTAAAAGAAAAAATTACAGAGGAGTAAAGTACAGTACATGAATGGGAAAAAAGACCTGAGACAGGAATGGTCATCACCATTTTTATAAGCTTGTGGCCACAAGTCTAATGTTGCATTGAACCTCATCACTACAGATTGTTAGCTTGATGTCAGAGATGATTCTCCTGTGGCTCTGTGTAGAAGGCAAAAGCTGTTATGCCAATTAGAAGTATATGCAAAAAAAAAAAAAAGTTGACCAGGATTTTCAAAATGGAAGGCATAAATTTATGCTCCTAAATCCATATTTAAGTTCTGCTCCTGCAAAAAACTTACATACCTACTCCTCTTTCCATATTGTAAGCAGTACGATTGGCTTCAGTAACACTAGTCACAGCACATAAGGCTAAGTGCATTTGTAAGTCTTTGCAGGATTGGGGTTGTAGGCTCCTAATAAGGCCCTGTTCCTGCACCATTGAAGTCAATGGGAACAGGATCAAATCCTAAATTACCTGGTTTTGAAAAGTGCTGTGTAGCCAGCCCACTGACTTGGATGGGAGCTGATGGGTGTTCACTACTTTTGTAAATCAGGTCTATTACTTAGGAGTGTAAGTGTGAAGTTAGGAGTCTACAAATCTCATCTTAAAATTGAATTAGTGCTTAAGAGTATATTTAAAACTAGAATACTTGTGGTGTGTATTTTGGTCAACATATTCTAATTGGTTGGGAGCAGAGATAGGCCAGCTTTAAGTGCTTTAGAAAATCTCACCCTGGATTTCTAGGGGTGAAGGCCCAGAACCTCATCTTGTTATGCCACATCCTCCTGGGGAGGAAGAAGGGATATATTTTTCTAATTAGAGAAGTTTCAATGAGACACAGAATAGGAAACAAACTGGAGGAGGATGATCTGCACCCACGTTAGCAAATATCCAGCTTTGTCCAATTTCCCAGACCAAAAGCCTGATGCCCTAAAGTTAATAGATTCAACTGTGCCTTCAGCTTTTCTGCATCATGCATGACTGGTGTGTAACAACGAGCACCCTGTCTTTTAGACAATGTGTTATGGTGATGCCATCATATCTGAAGTGCGGCAGCATTGCTCCATGTGCCAGGACTTCAGGTCAGAGCCTTCAAATTGACAGCCATAAATTTCTCTTTTGTTTTGACTTCTCTGAAACAAGGGCGTGAAGAAATTCTGTGGCTCTTGGAATCATTGAAATCTCTTACACTGGGAACCAGTTTCCTTTTTTCCATTTGATATTTAAAATGTGCAGCACGGGCCATATGCTGCCGAACAACTTGAGTCTCTCTCTCAAATGTCCAAAAAGACTGAAGGTCACTCGTGGTCTTTATATGGTGAGAACTCATGAGAATAGTTTATTTAAACTTTTTATAAAAGCAGCTTTTTTCATGGCCTCTGTCCAGTAAACACTTATATGCATATGTATCTCAAAGCATGAGTAGCTCTGTTGACTTTCATAGATTTAATCATATGCTTAAAGTTAAGTATGTGTGTATGTTTCTGCAGGATTGCGGCCCATGTTTGCAGTTTTCTTGTATGGTACAAATGTGGCTTGCAATATTTGTCTACATATATTGGCAACTTGTAGAGGAAAAATAAGGTAGGAGTGAATGAGATGCCCTGTCTGTTGTATGATAATTCCTTCAGGCAGAAACATCCATTTCAATAAGCATTGTTAAGACACTATAAAAGTGTCTAGTAATTATTATTTGAGTATGTGCTTAGTGTGTATCCCGCCACAGTGCATATGTGCCCAAGGAATTAGATTGTTTTTGGAATACCCATGTCTGTTCAGGCCTGTGTCGCCGCGTGCTCCCGCGCATGGGCATACAGGGCAGAGCAGCTGTCATCCTCTCTCACTTCCTTCTTATTACCCGTGGCAGAGAGATGGAAGCTGGTGAGGATCTGACCCACAACTCTCTTCAGTTTAACTTCTAAAGTACATTTTGTGAAGAAATCCTTCTTCAGGTTTTTTAATTTGTTTATTTTTAGGTGGCCATTTAAATACAAATAAAAGGCCTACAGGGTACCGCCTGGACATTGCTCCCTGTACGGTGGGGTTAGGCACCCAGTGCCAACCGCCACAGTGGACTCTAAGGATTCAGGGTTTAATCCCTGCCTGACCTGTGGCAGACTCATCTCCCTGGTTTGTGGGTTCAGACAATATCTTTTCTGTCTGAGGGAAGGCACATCCCCTTGCTGCATAAATCCTTCTTGTTGAAGACTCGCAATTTGAGGGGCATGCGGCTAAAACTTTACCTGCCCAAGCAATCGCCACATGTTGCCTCAGACTTGGCAGAGACATTCATCTCAGCAAGTGCCTCTCTCTCAGCTGGCAGTACACTCTGGTCCTGCATCGAGCAGAAGACAGGAAGGAAAACCCTGTCAAAATTGGCCTGGGGCTCATCAACACCAATTGTTCTGGCAGTGGGGCTGTCAAGGCAGCCGATGCTGACACTTCCTTCTGGCACCAACGGATCCAGCGCTGACCTCGGCAGCCGTGAAGTCCTCTTGAGAGCTGACACCAAGAGGTAGGACCAAGTGGAGACCACCTGTGGCTCCAAACACAGAAACACTGCCCATAGAAAGGAACAAAGACATCACTGCTCCTGGGACAAGGCGCCTAAATGCACTGCCCGAGGAGTGGTGTTAAGCTAGCTGACGCTGCCAGCACTGGTACCAGCAAAGGCACTGACATCAGTTATGGGCCTGAGGTGCACAAACCCACACTGAATGGTTGGAACCCCCTCCAGGTATGTCATTTGTCCTTATCAGAGGGGTAGCCGTGTTAGTCTGGATCTGTAAAAGCAGCAAAGAATCCTGTGGCACCTTATAGACTAACAGACGTTTTGGAGCATGAGCTTTCGTGGGTGAATACGAAGCTCATGCTCCAAAACGTCTGTTAGTCTATAAGGTGCCACAGGACTCTTTGTTGCTTTTACATTTGTCCTTATGTGGCAGTGGGGCCAGAGTTGAGCACATCACTCCTTAGCACCACCACTCTTGGAATATTTCTCTTCATCACCCCTGCGGGTATGCTTCTGTGCTATGCTTTGAAAGTGGCTTTTGAGTTGGTACAGGAGACCTCCCTCCAGGGCACTGACCCAACAGAGACATGAATGTCAATGGGCTGATCAGCCAAACTCAAGCCAGTACCCAATCAATGTGCCACCTTGGCCATACTGGCCCTAGTGGGGACCATCATGCCATATGTCCCCTAGCAGGCCCTCTTTCTGCTGATCCAGGAAGCTCAGGATTCAGGCATACCATTGCTGCCTAGACCATCAGTGCTGATAAGGTAGTCCAGCCAGCCCCTGGATCCCCTGACTCATCATGGAGACTCTGGATATAGAAATGATGGTCATACAGGAGAGATCCCCCAAACTCTTTGACATCCTAACTGCAAGAGATCCTGCTAGGATCACCCTGGCCTATCAATGAAAGCATGCTGGAGTTGGCTATGGGCTCCTGGGGAACCCTGACCACAATTCAGCCAATGTACAAGGAGGTGCAGAAATGCTACCAAGCACCCCTTGTTCAAGTACTTTTACTTCTCCATCCAAACCCGGCATTGTTAGTAGTTGCAGAAGCACCCATTGGTCTGGAGCGGCGAACTGCAGCCAGTGGGAGTCGCAATCGTCCGAACCTGCGGACGCAGCAGGTAAACAAACCGGCGCTGCCTGCCAGGGGCTTTCTCTGAACAAGCAGCAGCCCTAGTTTGAGAACCACTGATCTAGAGCTTGGAGCCATCAGACTGGCCTGTATGGTACATCTGCCTACTCTCCAAAACTCAATAGTATAGAACTTCACAGACAGCATGACAGCCATGATTACATGAACAAGCAAGGGGGTGCCCACTCGTCCCCACTCTGACTGGAAGACAATGACTTTGGGAATTGGTGCCATTGGAACAAGGTAACACTGATGGTCCTTCACCTCCTGGCAGTGACTTAGCAGACTTCCTGAGCCGGAAATTGGTGACCAACCAGGAAAGGTTCTTGCACGGATCAGGCACAGAAACAATCTTCCATCAGTGGTGATTCACCACAATTGATGTATTTTCCATGAAGGATGGGACACAGGATCAGAACTTCTGCTCAAGAGGAGGCCTGAATCCAGGGTTGCTCTCAGATGCTTTCCTCCTGCTGTGGAACAGTGGCTGGCTGTATACCTGCCCACCCATCCCCCTGATTTTCAGAGCGATCTCCAAGATGAAGAGACAAAACCACAATCATTCTGTGGCTCTATCATGGATGAATCAGTTTCAGCTTCCAGATGTCCATTCCATGCAGGAATGTCTCATCCAGTCTGGATCTGCACCATGGATGGATATTCTACCCAAATCTGAACTCACTGCAGTTGATACCTTGGCTAGCTCTGAGCACCATGGACAGAGACTGCTCCCTACAGGACCAGGAGATCCTGATACAGAGCAGGAAAACCTTTGCTGGAAGAATGGACTCTTTAAAATGTCAGAGGTTCTCAGTATGAGCAGCTCAGAAAGACCAGGGCCAGGCTTTGATACTGCACATTCTTGACTACTTACTATATGTCAAGGAGACTGGTCTTTTGCTCAGCTCCATTAGAGTCTATCTCACAGCGATTTCAGCTCATCACCCACCTATAAATTGTGCTCAGTTTTCTCTCATCCCACATATATTAAAGTTTCTTAAAGAGCTACTATACACTTACCCACCTGTCAGAGAACCCTCTCATGCCTGGGATCTCAAAATAGTCTTCCAGAGACTGGAGAGCCTCTATTTGAGTCTCTTTCTGAACGCTCCATGCACCACCTCGCTCTGAAGAAGATCTTACTCTCCTGGCTGAAGTGATAGTGACTAGGTGTGATGGGCTTCCTGCGGTGCAATCTGAACTGTGGGACCACTGAGCCCTCTGTCCCACCAATTTGGACTGCCTCTCACACTGTGATGCTGAAGTCAAGTTACAAGTCTCTGGCAGGCTCTGCACTTACACAGACACCCACAGGCAGGGACACACCCAACTGAGTTACATGAATGATCTCCCTGCCACTCATGAATCATCAATAGAGTGGTTCCAGCCAATTTCCCCAGCTCCTCAGCCTTGCACCCCAGAAATATACCATTTTGCACTGCTCAAGGTTCATTTGGACAGTGCAAACTTAATAAGTTTACCACTTCTTCATAGGAAATTGGACATGCACCAATTTGAAGATACACAGTTACTGTAGGGTAAGGAACTGTTCTTTAATGCTTACTCAATGGGCCTGAACCTGATCTCACTTACACAGGCTTTAATTTGGCATAACCCCACTGACTTTGATATATTTACTCCTGACTTTACTCTGCTAACAGGGAGACTAGATCAGGCCCACTGTCTAGAAGCTCTTCACTAGAAAATCATTCTACTTATTATGAAGGAATAAATGCTCTAGGAAGCTACAGTGTGTTTCCAGTTTAGCATGATAACGTGCTTCCCTTTATCATAAGCATGCACAAATGCAGCCCCATGGTCTCTGATTCTCCTTCTCTCTTTGCATGCCAGGCTTATCCAAGAGAAAAAAACAATCTAATTGGAAGGCACTTTATGCTGCTGAAGAACCTCCCTTTGGCATATGTTCAGAGGATGAAGGTGCTGCTTCTTCTGTAAGCCAGGGCTTCCTGGTGTGAGATGTATGCAAGCTGCTTGTGTCTCTTCTCCTTCCAGGAGCAGCTGTGTTATTGTAAGCCCCCTGAGGAAGGCAAGCCTGCCAGTCTCTATAATATTTAAAGAGTCACTTTAGTGTCTCTCCTTATAACTACTTTGGTTTAGTCAAGTGATGGTTTCCTCTGCAAATCAGTCTTTCTTTTAAGCTACGTGTTCACAATTTTAAGGTTTAAAAAAATCCTGCCTAACATTTTTATTCTTTAAAAAAAATCTGCAAAAGTGCCTTCTCTTTTATAAGTGCACGTGGTTATATACCACATTAGAGTGCACAAATTAAACCTCTTCAGTTGCTTTATATGCTTACGAGTTTTATGTTCCCTCACACCCACCAAGTAGGTCTAGTCTATACATGTAATTGACAAGTGTCTTCAAAATATGTCACCTGGGTTACAATCTTGGTATTAGACTTCAGAGTATTGTAGCTGTAGCCTTATACAGACTCTGCCGAAGAACAAAGGTCATTATTTCAGTGTATTTTTGTGCTCGCCACTGTACGTACATGTAATGAAAAGACAGTCTGTGTCCCCAAACACCTTACAATCCAAACGTAAGATAAGAGACAACAATGAACAGATCGGGCAGCACAAAGCATGGGCGAGATGATAATGGTAAGTGTACCATGCCACGATTGCAGCAAACCAGCTGTCTCATCAGTGCCAAGTCATTTGTAGGCATCACAGCAGAGGTGAGTTTTAAGGAGAGGTTTGAAGGAAAATATAGTACTGTCATGGCTCTGCAGCTTTTCCCATGCATAAGGGGGTGCATAAGAGAAAGCATGAAGGTTATTACTTTAATATAACCCTGTGTTATTTATTTATACATAATCTTGATAGTAAGGCAAAATAATAATGGGCCATATCCTCTGCTACAAGTGGAACTATGCCAATTTACACCAGCTGAGGATCTGGCCCAGCATTTAGTACTTACTCAGTACTTTTAATCTTCAGACTGCTTCCAAACATTAACTAATTAACCCTGCTGGGGAGCATACAAGTAAGTATTATTATAATCATCTTGTAGATTGAGAATGGGGGAGAGCGAGTGAGGTGGCAAGGACATTTTCTTGCTAGCAAGGCCTGTAGTTGGGTAGGCGTTGCTTTTCAAGGGATAGGGTGTGAACTCTGCCTCTGGGCCAATTGCCTCTGGCAGAACCAGGCTACTGGGATTTCCCTGGCTGCTGGCACCCCAGAGACCATGGGCTAGATTCACCAAAACAACAACAACAAAAAAGGATGTAAGCATCTAACTGCCACCTTAGGCACTTCAGAACCCCAGGATCAGGCCCCACAGGGATTCACAAAGCCCTGCACAGCTGCCCCCAAACCCTGTAGTTGCCTAAATTTGCTTGGTGCCTAAATGTTTGCCTGAGGGGAAGTAGAGATTTGAACTGGGATCTACCATGACTTTTGTGAGTCTCTAAGCCACTGGGCTATGGGATATGCTGGGGTGGGGTTCCCTCATCTCTTCTATTGAAGCTGTTCCACTGTGGATAAATAGTTAATAAAAGTCGTTGGAGCGAAAGGCCTGGACCTGGGTCTTCCACTGCCCAGATGAATGCTCTAACCACCAGGATATGGAGTCATTCCCATGACTGTTCCCCCTCTGGCCCCATTAACCTTTCATTACTTATTGAAATTGGAATAGATTCAGTAGGTGAGACTGAGAGACCCTGCCCGCTGCCCCATACATATCAGAATATCCCATAGCCCTGGGCCCTCACCTGAGAGGTGGCGGAGTCTCTTTCAGATCCCTTTTCCCCTTCAGCTGGAGTGGGGACTTGAACCATGGGTCTCCCATGTCCCAGGTAAGGGCCCTGGTGACTGGGTTAAAGTTATCAGGGAGAGCGGCCTTCTTGCAAAAATGGTGTAGGCGCCAAACCCCCAAGAGAGTTCACTGCAGAGAATCCCAAGCAGGAGGCACCTCCCTGCAGCCTAGATGTAGGCGCATATCTCTGTGAGAGGGGCAGGGCTTAGCACACACTCCTTGTCTTGGCATCTCCCATGGGCTAGCTGAGGCAAGGAGCTGCCTACCATGCTGGCTTTGTGAATCCCATTCTCAGGTGCCCATCTCTCCCTATCCATTGTATAAGAGTCCAAGGCACCAAAAGCAGGTTTTGTGAATCCCAGTGATTTTTCAGGAGCCTAAAAGTTAGGCGCTGAACCAATTAGTCTCGTCACGCCTAAGTTTCTTTGCTCATGTATATAGTGACTGAGTAAAATTATGCTAGTGCATCAGGGTTGGCAGGATCTGGCCTTATACTTTTAAAATATCATGGCAGTTTATTATGTATGTTGATCATGAGTCAAGAAATAAAAGTAGTTGTAATTATTTCCTGGTTTACTTTATTTGTGTTGCTGTGGAACACCAGACAAAGTGCTAAATGCAACCTATTGAATGTGAACATTGCCTTTCATTTGAGAAACATGTTACATCTGCTGCGTTTATATTAGATGTACAATAACACATCAGCTGAATCAGTGACTGTATTCTTGAAAAGACCCTCTGGAAGATGATATGTAACAGTGAAATAACTATTAGTTAACTGTGAAATGTTAGTGTACTTTGACTGAAGTTGTATCAGTCAACTTGAGGCTGGTGTGGACTCTCTGCTTCCTGGCCTCCCCCGTCTTTGCTGTGTGTTAGGAAGTGAAGCAGTGTTTTGTTGCATTCAGGATTACAGAATTTTAAAGACTATGAAGATGCTGTTCTTGGCCCTGCTCCTGCTCCCAGTTAAGTAACTGGGAGTTTTGCAATTGGCTTCAGCAAGAGCATAGTGGAACCCACTGTGTTAGACCCTCAACTATTGCGGAGGACCATTTGCATTTTCCCCTAGTCCTGGCACTGCTCTGCCCCAGCAGTCCCTCTTGTGAAGGTTGCTTGCAATGTTCTGCTAATGGCCACAAAAGGCATCACTGTAGATAGGGCGCATGGGAGAGTCCTACCTAGAGCCATAGGAATTGCCAAATGGGATCAGATCCAGAGTCCATCTTGCTCAGTATCCTGTCACTGACAGTGACCAGCACCAGTTGTTTCAGAGGAAGAAGCAAGTAATCCTGCAGGACATAACTGGGATACACTGTCCCAGGCAAGTTTTGTTTTAAACTCCATTAGTTGGCTTATGCCTGAAGCACAGGGACTTATATCCCTTCTGGACCTCGTGTTTATTAATGTTCACCGGCCATGCCTCCTATTCTATTGGTTGGGAGCTAGGGGTCACTCAGGAGCTGCTCTGCAAGAATACCTGTGTAGTCAGGAGCCATTGGTTCTGCTGACATAATTTATGTTGGGGTGAGGCTGTCCTGAGAAGCTTTTATAAGACCTCGCAGTGAAACTGGCAAGGGCTCTCATTTGCTTGGCATGTCCAAACACAGACAGCTGCTATTGGTGTTCCCTTCGGTGTTGTTCCTCTCTCCTCATGCCACTTTTTGGTATTTTAAATCTTAGATTTGGAAAATGGATGTGAGTGAAAAGACATGGGAGAGCTTCATTTCAGAGTAGTGAGACTGTAAAGAGATTCCTCTGGATGGAAATCTGCAGTGGATTGAATCCTAATCCCTGCTTTGGCCTAAAAACTCTCTTCAAGATGCTTTATAAAATTGGATTTTAATATATCCTCTCTCATCCCATGCCCTTGGCATACTCAGTGGAGATTACTCTGATGTGGCAGATAAAGTCAGTGTATCAACAGTAATATTAATATAATTTGTTTGGAGAAACACCCTAGGACTTCTGAGTTGGCTTGAGTGGGAATGGAAGACAGCACCACACAGAATCAAGCCCATAGCGCTTAATTGGATTTGGGCTTGTCTCTGCAGACTATATTCAGATGAGTAATCCCAAGGAAGCTAATGAGACTCCTTGCATGTGTCAGCTTTAGTAGTAGTTAGAATCATCAGAACTTCTTAAAATAAAGAGCAAATGCATTTACAACAACATATTTTAGACTTATTCGGAGAGGCGTCTTGCTGGAAAGATCCTGGCTCTGGTACAGTGTACTGAAATGTTTTGCATACAGATTTAAAAAGGCTGTCTTCTGAATTTTATTTCTGAAGTGCACAATAATTACATTATTTTGTAAGAGATTGTAAGAGTTTATGTAACACCATTTATATTGTTCTATACATATAAAAAATCCCAAGACTGCTGTTTTCCCTGCTTTTAATTTCCTACCCTTTATGTGACTTCAACACACGTCTGAGTGCCTGAATCTATCTTTCTAGCCTTGAGACAGCGCCATTGCTAAGTTTTCAAATGGGTGATGTTAGGCTCTCTTGAGGCTGCAGTCAGATATGTTTATATTAAATTTTAGTGTTTCGTCACTTCTTGCCATCTCAAGAGTGAAAAAATAAACGTAATGGGCCTAGATCAAGTGGATTTTTGTTACAGTCCCAAAGCAGAGAGAGGGTTTGTAGATCTCTAATTTAGTTGCATGTTTCTAATTTTATAGGCTCCTCTTGTTAAAACAATTTTTTAGTGTAACTAAGAGTTGTATTAAACAAATGGCCTGAAGATTCATGAAGAGAGTCCTTAACGGGAGTTAGAAATTTAGTCTCCAGCTGGTTTCAGTATAATCTGTGGTAATATACCAGGGTCAGAGAACAACTTCACCTTCAGATAACCATCCAGTGGCCAGAACCTCCCCACTGCAACCAGGAGTTCTGGGAAAAACGTGGTCAGTGGCTTCTCCTGAGTGGAGAAACAAGTTGATCTGAGTAGCATAAACCCTAAAAAAATCCATCCCCTTTGTGAGAGTCATGTGAGCCTTTATTGTGGAGACCATACTAATGATTAGAGGCTGCTTCACTCCTACCCCAGTTGTTCTCAGGTAAAGGATAGAAAACGTAGCATGTTCCCATGTGCGTTGTTTGGTTTGTGTGATTCCCCACTGTTCAGAAATGGTGGAAGGTTTGGCTGCCCCAAGCCAGCAGAACATGGGGAAACATGGCCGTGTCTCTGAGCAGGCCCCTGTGACTCCCGGCTCCTCTCAGAAGACCTGACTTTGGGCCCCTGAAAGCAGTTAGATGCTCAGCCTAGATTTTATGCTGGCTGTTTCAGTGCCTAGGTTACTTACTTCAGATAGAAGTTACCAGAGGATTACCCCTTCCTGGTGTGGTGTTTTGCTTATCTAGGGAAGAACTCAACTTGAGACAGCTGGAAAAGGCTCCCCAAAATCATCTTAGGGCTTGTCTACATCACAAAGTTGCAGCGCTGGTGAGGGGGTTACAGCGCTGCAACTTAGGAGGTGTACACATCTGCAGGGCATCACCAGCGCTGCAACTCCCTGTTTGCAGCGCTGGCCGTACTCCCATTTTGTCTCGGGTGTAGAGGATCCAGCGCTGGTGATCCAGCGCTGGTAATCAAGTGTAGACACTTACCAGCGCTTTTCTTGACCTCCGTGGAATAAGCAGGTATCCCAGCATACCTGAGGAAGCCTCTGGTAATCAAGCAGGTCTCCTTCCCCGGTTTGCTCTCGCGTTCCCCGAACCCCGGAGCAAGCAGGTCTCCTTCCCTGCGGTTTGCTCTCGCGTTCCCCGAACCCCCGAGCAAGCAGGTCTCCTTCCCTGCGGTTTGCAGGGTGGTTCGGGGAACGCGAGAGCAAACCGTGGCGAAGCTGGTCTCCTTCCCCGGTTTGCTCTCGCGTTCCCCGAACCCCCGAGCAAGCAGGTCTCCTTCCCTGCGGTTTGCAGGGTGGTTCGGGGAACGCGAGAGCAAACCGCGGCGAAGCTGGTCTCCTTCCCCGGTTTGCTCTCGCGTTCCCCGAACCCCCGTGCAAGCAGGTCTCCTTCCCTGCGGTTTGCTCTCGCGTTCCCCGAACCCCGAGCAAGCAGGTCTCCTTCCCTGCGGTTTGCAGGGGGGTTCGGGGAACGCGAGAGCAAACCGCGGCGAAGCTGGTCTCCTTCCCCGGTTTGCTCTCGCGTTCTCCGAACCCCCCTTGAAGCCGCCCAACAGCGCTGCAGTGTGGCCACATCTAACACCACTTGCAGCGCTGGTTGCTGTAAGTGTGGCCACTCTGCAGCGCTGGCCCTATACAGCTGTACTAATACAGCTGTAACAACCAGCGCTGCAAAATTGTAGATGTAGACATACCCTTATTTCCTGCCTTTGTCTCATAGCCAAGCATAAGGTAAGAAATCAGTTAGTCAATATAGATGCATCAGCAATAATATTTGGAGACATACCTATCTCCTAAAACTGGAAGGGACCTTGAAAGGTCATTGAGTCCAGCCCTATGTCTTCACTAGCAGGACCAAGTACTGATTTTTGCCCCAGATCCCTAAGTGGTCCCCTTAAGGAAGGAACTTATAACCCTGGGTTTTGCAGGCCAATACTCAAATCACTGAGCTATGCCTCCCCACATATCAGGAATAATCTTTCCCATAAGGAAATTACCTGCTGTATAGTGCACAGAGCTGGGGTGATGAACATCTTCTCTCACCCCCACCCTTCTGCAAGGTTACCACTGAATTAACTGATGACCTGCCTTGGGATTTGCAGTCTACACCTAGCAACCAGGCCCGCTCAGGGTATGTCTACACTGCAGACTAGTGTTAGTGGGGTTTGAGCTAGTGTGCTAAAAATAGCAGTGTGGACATTTGCTGCTTGGGCTAGCCTCCTGATCCTCTAGGTGTGAGGCTCAGCTCCAGCGTCCGCACTATTTTTAGCACACTAGCTTGAGCCCGCCCAGTGTGAGTTTGTCTACCAGCTGGGAGGCTTGCTGCTAGCTGCAGTGTCGCCGTGTTCTCCTGCCTTGAAATGGGCCGTGCTCAGTGTACCAAGCCAAGCGCTGCCTAGAGTGTCACTTCAGAAATTACCGAGGATTGTAAGCACCGAAATGCTTGTGGAAAAATCCGCCAGAATACTGAAAGGGAGGAACTTCATTTCAGACTGCTGGTTAATGATGATTGGTTTCTATTGTCTAGTCATTGTGCATTCCCACTAAATATGGGTAGTTGGGCTGTAAGTCCATCCTCAAACTGATTGCTTGTTTTAATCTGAAAAGCCTCCCATAGTTCCTTGCCCCAATAGTGATGCCACCTTTTATTATTATCTGTTTGTGTGTTGCTTTGCCTTCGCTTACTGTGTGAAAGCTAGTGGCCTGCTGGCTATGCAAATTGCTCTGAGAGCTTTGTTTGTTTGTGAGCTTTATGCAGATTAACTTATTTGACAGTAAAACATTATCTTGGCTAAACATGGAAATTCTGCTTCTGGCTTGTGAAAAGTCACTTTATTTAAATAAGAAATTTGCATAATATGTTCTTGAATGAATTACTGGAGAAGCAACTCCTGGAGTTTACATTTTGGCTCAGTTTCATCTCAAGTTTGAGCTGTAGCAGATTTTGGTCACTTCTGTGTTGTGCAGGTTAGAGCTGTAATCATCCACACAAAACATCATCAGGGCCAGATTGTGCCCTTGACAGTGTGCAGCCCACATGGCCCAGGGGGAGCTTGGGAAGCAGTGACTCACAGGCAATGATGTAGCAAAGCTCCGAAGCACGTGCTTAGCTTCAGGAATTTGAGCAGTCCCATTGAAGTCAGTGGGACTACTCCCATACTTAGATGCCATGCTTAAAGTTCAGCATGTGCATAAAGACTTTGTTGAATCGGGGCCATAAAGCCAGATGTCGCAGTATGCCGTGTGAGCATGCTTGCTGCACCATCCCTTAGAAGAGTGCTCTGCACGCTGCCTTCGCAGCGGGGCAGTGCAGAAGAGGTAGGGGATGACATGATCCTGCCTTCTCTTTTTGGATCACCTGGCACCAGCCACTGGGCTAGATCAGTCATTGGTCTTCCCTGCTATGACCATTCTTCCATCCCTAGGCAGGGAGGGCGATGGTAGGAGAAAGTACAGGGGCACAAGCAAAGAACACAGGCAAGCCACAATCCAACTGAACATAATGGGGGTGGGGGAGGACCACAGGAAACCATTCAGACTCAGTAAAATAACTCATCCATTCGAAATAGAGGTGTTCTTTAAATGTCCCAAGGAGAAAGCTTAAAATCACTTAATCAGCAATATGTGCACAGACCTGATTAACGAGGGGCGGGGGGAAGAGAGAAAAGAAAATCCAAGGTCTAATTTTAAAGAATATTTAATCTACTTAAGTGGCGTTAAAAACATGCAATTAGTAGAGTATGCAAATGATTATGCAAGCAGAAATTTAGTACATAATTGTAAATTATATAGACAGCTGCAGGATATCAGTAGACATATGGCAGAAATGTAAATAGTTTGCTCACACTTCAGTGACATCCTGCAAAGCTGTATGTAAACTTTCCTAAGTGAAGATAGAAAAGATGATTGAGTAGGAGAGAAAATTTCCAAGAGAAAGAATCACTAATATAATAATCTGAACCTCATGCAATATAAAAAAAAATGCTCCTTTTTGCAACATTTTAAAATGCAGCCTTTAATTATACTGCATTTTCACATAGTCTGTGTACACCAAGCAAAGAATCAGATGCGTTTAGAAGGTATTGATTCTCCTATTGCTGAAACAGTTGTAGATCACAGCTAGCTACTTCTCCATGGGATTTGTATGCTTTCTTCAGTTGAAATTTATGGCAAATGCTTCATTTGTTAAGGCTTAGCAGAAATTATGAAGTGGGGTCTAAAGGGAGAGTAATCAACAGTGAGAGTTAAATTCCTGAGTGTAAATTCATATACCATTGGCCAAATCATATATTTCATACTTCAGCAGAACTCCCATCAAAGTGAATGCGGGATATGACTGTGGACCAGCTGAAGGGGCTGGTGTTGCCCACATCAAAATGTAAGGCTCTAAGGCCAGGTTCTAGAAAATATTTAGGAGCTATGATAGGGTGGGACTCGTCACCTTGGCGCCTCCTGCTGGCCGTGCTGGGAATTAGCTCTTGGTTGCTGGTGCGCCTTCCTCTAGTGGTGTCTCACCGCCTTCACTTCTATGCTCCACCTCTAAGACCCGTGTCACTCCCTGGCCACAGCATTCTCTTCTGGGCATGGTGCTCCAGTTGTGCCCCACGCTGCCTTCTCCCCCCTTTCAGGGGAACCGGCTGTTTCTAGTCCATTTACTTGCTGCTGTGGCTTACTGCAGCCCTCAGTCTAGCCCCTCACCTCCAGAGATAAACTGCAGTTTGAATACTGGCCACCCCCTCTGTGGCAAGCAAGGGAAAAGTGGGGAGGGGCGGGCCCACCCACTACTCTGGGCCCCGACCCAGGGACCCTATACCTGCAGCCACGTGCTGCTGCTCCTCTAACTCCCACCGCCTGTTTCGCTGGACCACTTCCCCATAGTCCTAACCCCTTCCTAGCCCTTTGTATCAGGGGCCTCAGTCTGGCCGTCCTCAGGCAGGACTTCCCTATTGTTTCCCTGACTCTGCCCAGCAGTGCTCTATCTAAGGGACTCCTCTAAGGCAACCAGTGCTTCTCTCTTGCACTCCAAGGAGACACTGCTTCTGCTTTGTTGAGCAGCCCTTTTTATATGGCAATCCCTGTCCCTGATTGGCTACTCCAAGAAACCTTCCCCTGATTGGCTCTATACAAGTCCTCCTCCCATTGGTTGGGTTTTGTGCAGCCTCTGTGAGGGCTGCTTTAATCCTTCATCTTCCTGTGTGGGGCAGGCGGCCCACCACAGGGGCCTATCTCCCAATGAGAATTGAGGCCTCAGTATTTATTTGGAGTGCAGTGATATTAGCTGGTGGATTACACTGGAAATCAACCAAAGTGTCAAAATATTTAGCATTTTTTCGTTAGGGGCTGTCCTCCCTGTGCTTTTTGATTCATCAGGGCAATAAACAATTTGCCACTCCACAGCTATTGAACAGAGAGAGGGGTTTCATCTTACAGATTTTGACGTTGTCATGCAAGAGTAGATGATATATGGTACACTTCTTAACTTGAATTCTGCACAGATTTCTGTTCACTCCTTTTGTAGTCAGTACCAAAATTTTCAAGGTTCAGAAAACCCATTATTTCTGCTTCACTGGTGAAGTTCAGTGGTTTAATTCTTGTAAATGATCAGCTTTCTTATCATGTTTAATTTTTTTTGAGGATACAGAGAAATTTTTTTTGGGAATAGAAACACTAAAGAGAGGAACATCAAAAAAATCCAGACCTCAAGTAATGTTTTAAAAGTACATTTCACAAGGGAGTTTTCCTTAACGATCTTTCAAAAATGACATGATGGAAAATTTGGGTCATTAATCACTGATATTATCTCTTTGTTGGTCTTATGAACATTTTTTTTAAAAATTAAGATTAGCGTCTGGTTCAGGCTACAAAGTATTTCTAGAATTGTAAAACTTTCAGTAACCATGAATTACTTAACAGAATGTGTGCAGGGTTAATATTAAGAAAAAGGAAAAACACTGCTAGCATTGTTCTTTAATAGGTGAGCTTATCTGCTGTAATTGCTACATTATGTCACTGGTATTTCCTTAGGCTAATAACTGCAAAACATGATGCACAAATCATTCCTTGAAATCAGCAGTCGTAGAAATATCCTATAAGGTTTTATATTACAACTGAGATTGAAAGGAACAAAACTGATCTTTAACAGAAAAATTACTTGAGAATGATCTGAGTGCCTTGCATTGAATTGGCAGGTTTGAAATGCTATGAGTCAAGCTGTTCTGACGTGTTAGCAGTAGGTCACTGTAATTCCACTTTTATTTGTAAAGATCTAATTTCTAATAGAAATTATCCCCAGTGCTTCTAAATAAGAAATTGGATGCTTTTGAATGTTTAACCCTCTGCTTTGCACTCATGAAGTGTAACAGGAATGGATCTCAATGTGGGCCTGTTGGGTCTGTTTCCCTCCAAGTCAGGGTGATGTTCTCTGCCAAAGAGATGTCTCTCTTTCCCCCTGCTCTCCCAAAATATCTCAAGCTGATGTTCCTATTTCCAGCATCCGTTTTCACAATTCAGCTTGGACAGGGACTGTCCTAAGAAAAAAATTCTCACTGCTCTGCGTTATAGGTCAGATTTCTGGTTTTGTCCATTTACAGAAGCAATCTTTTACCGTGTCCTTTTTGTACCAAAACTTCCTGAATGTCAGTCTGCCCCAGATGCATCATAACTTTCCAGAAAGGGAAAACACAATAGGAAGAGAGATGTAGCAAACAGCAGCTGGTCATTATAAAATGGGCCTTTAAGGAATGCAGCTATAGTTTTGTCTCCCAAATATAAAGGGCCAATCTCAGCTTGACATGATGAGGGAGTGGGGAATTCCTAGAAGATGGCAAACCTGAACTGCAGAGAATTAGTGAGGACCAAGAAGTCATAAAGGAAGGTGCTTTGGTATTTGCTCTATATCACAGGACCTTTCCAGTTCAATGTGGAACAAGTTTGTTTCCTGTAATATCCAGATTGAGTGGCCTGTCCTCTTGCGTGTAGTCAAGTGAGCTTCTGGATCATTGTCTTTCCACAGTCCAGCAACTCTGGGATCTTTCTAGATGTGGATGGAGCAGACATCACAACCATAGGGGAGTGCTCAGTTACCCATCAGGGCTGATTCTCTTCCCTGGTATGCTTGTGTTAGCCATGGCTCAGAGTGTTACAGATCCTGCTCTGTGCCCGATTGTAACAGGGTCACACTCTCCTCTCGTGAGTGCCCCCTGCCAGGTGTGTGTGCCTGTACTCTTAGTCTGCAGTGACTTCTGGTGGTGGCTTCTCTGGCAGGTTTTCAACGACACAGCCCTCCAGCCGAGTCACACACAGTCTGTTTGTGAAACAAACAAAGCCCTTCCAAGGTTAACAGTCCAATAGGGGCCTATTCTAGTGCCCTTCTGTTGGTATCTCTGTAGCCCTCCCTAGGCTCAGTCTTTAAATAGTCCCAGCCCTGGTATGGGGCTATGTCCCCACGGCTTCCTCCCTGGAGACACTGTCTTCGCCTGCTCTGGGCCTTTCTGATCCTAGCTGGGCCATTAAACAATAAGTGAAAACACCAAGGCACCTTCCTTTATGACTTCTTGGTCCCCACTAATTCTCTGCAGTTATATAGCGTTATAGAGTGATACAGAGTTATCTATATCACTGCAACTCTCTATCTCGGCAGTTCAGGTTTTCCTTCTTCGGGGCTAATGCTATTTCCCTAGTGGCTAGTGTGTGTGTGTGGGGGGAAGGGCAGATCTGCCCACTACTCAGAGTCCCAGCCTAGGGATCTTATGAATAGCAGCCACAGGCTGCTGTGCCCCCTTTAAGCACCTTCACAAATGTTTCACCTTTACAGTAGGGCTGATGTCTTTTACTCAGTCCCAGCAGCCAGCCAAGTGCTCCTTCTTGATCCCCTAGTACCTGGCAGCAACTGCCTTGGGCTCAGTGCCAGCAGCGCTCCAGCAGCTCCTTTTTGTGCCCCTGGTCTATGCTAGCAACTGATCTGTCAGTGGTCCTGCCACTTCTTCAACCAGCAGGGAACACCGTTCTCACTCCTTCAGCTCTAGGCATCAACTGACTGTCTCTAGCTCGTTTCTTTTATATGGTATTCCTGGACCCTGATTGGCTACTCCTTGCAGTTTCTCTCATTGGCTGCTTCCCCTATAGCCACTCTAGGGAGCTTGGAGGACTTCTCTACCGCTCCTTTCTAGGACAAGGTGTTGTAGGACCCTGAGGCCTCCAGCCAAGGGCCACTGGGCCTAAAACACCTTGTCACACCAATTCACAGTTTATGGGCACTCTGGCTTCTAAGATCAAGATGCAGTGACTCATGTTCTCAGTCCTTGTGACTTGTTAGACTTGTGCTACAGGCTACCATGGTGTCCTGGAGCAGTAGGAGGAGGAGACCTGTTTCCCAGGAGCAGAGACAGGCTCCCAGGGAAGGGGTGCGAGTGTTTTGGATAAGGGAGGAGCAAGCTGGGTGGTTACATTATTTGTGAGGAGAAGGGAGTGGAGCAGACCATGAACCATTGGTCTCTGAACAGGCTGGTCCTTCCTTTCCCCTATGAGAAATACACCAGCCAACCCTGCTGTTCTGCCCTCTTGGAATCAGAGCTGGAAGGAAAGAGCATCTGGGAACCAGAGCAGCAGTGGAGCCCTATAGAGGGTAGAGCCAGGTCTTAATTAAGTGTATGGTGGAGGGGTGAGTGGCATTAACTGGAGGGTGCGAGGGAGGGGAGCTGGATAAACTGCACTGGGGCTGAAGGACCAAGCCCCCTTCCTTCTAGTTGTTACCCAAGGGCAAAAGGGCACATGGGGTACAGGGATTCCCTGGGTTCATCAAAAGAATGTCAGGTAAGGTCTTTGCTGAAAGCCTGTTTCACACTGGTCTTCATAATGAGTGTGAAATGTCTGTATGGAAAGAGACTATTTGAGGAGTTATGTCTGTGTGCTGGAAATCATGTTGTCTAGGTCTTGTAGTGAAAGGCAGGCACTCAGAAGTAATGTATCTTGAGACAAACTTCTCCACTTCTCTCCTGGTGGATCATTGTATGTCTGACAATAGAAGTCTATTCCCATACTAAGGCAAATGCTTATGAAGAGTTGGTGGTACCTTCAGAAGGAAATTAATAGGAAGAAGTAAACAGCTGAGAGGCGGGGGCATTGAAGATCAGCGGTCTGGTCTGGGATATCTGGTGGTGCAGAGACACCTGGATATTGTTTGGTCTGGGAAGACAAGTTGTTCATGGGCTTAATCTTATGAAAGAGAAATATCAGCCATCCTGGTTGAAAACACTGGGGGAAGGACTTGGTGTAATTATTCTGTAGGAGACAGGGGAACGTCTTGTGAGTTAAATTTGGGCTCTAGAAAGCATGTTATGATTCTCTTTTATGTGTAATCATGTGTTTCCAATGGCTTTACTTACTCTCATTTGAATAAGCTTCTATTTGTAGTGAAAACAAGAATATAGATGTTGTGTGTGTGTGTGAAGCGGGGTGGGGATCCTGAGCTGGATCTAGGAAGCTGGTGTGCGCGGTTCCTTTGGGAGCAGAGAATCAGTGCGCAATGAGCTGAGCGGATCAGGCGATGGGTGCTCCAAAGGGAGGGCGCTGGAGTTGGTATGAGCCGATCACTAACCTGCACCAAGAGAGCGGGGCCTGCGGGGGCCTGGCAGGCCAGGCTTGTGTTGCCAGAGGCAAGGAACTGATCCCCGGCAAGTCCAGACCAGGCTCCCTCATGCTAACGAGAGGTGATAGTGAGGTGCCTCAGAACCCTTGGAACTCCTGGGAGGGCCTCACAAGTGCTCCACAAGAAACCCAGAGTTCTCTGAGCAAACCCCACAGTATCCAAGCATCCTGGTACTCCCCCATCATTGATAAAACTGGTGTATTTTACTCACAATGAGGAAGCTGCCTTAAAACAGACGTTCTCATTTACAAAACTTTTTTAAAAAATCCATTATCTGTAAATTGTGGTAAGGTGCCAGACTAAGTATTCTTGGCCGTTTGTCACGCGGTTACCACTGGTCAGTTTGAAGGCTGAGGGATATGAGGAGGAGTTCTGATGGTCAGGACCGATTCACCAAAAATCATGACTTTCCAGCAGTTTCTTTGTCCTCTTTCTCTTCTAGCTTCTTGTTCATAATTTGCCTTTCTCCTTTCAGCTCTTCAAATTCATACTTCTTTGGCCCAATGCACTTAGGCGAGGGGTGAAATTAACCCATGTCTGGAAGTATATTCCTAGATTTTTTCCTTGACTAGATTTGTCTTCTCTCCTTCCCTTGCCTAGATTTAAAGCCTGCCAACCGTTGCTCACCTGACCCCTTGAAATGCCAACTGACCACTTGGCTGAGTTCAACACCCCAAGAAAAAAGTAGACTGTTACATAAATTTTAAATTATTTGCTATCAAAAATGCATCTGGCAAAACTGAATACCTTTATAAAAACTGTCAAAAACTTGGCAAGTTTAAGGTAGTTACTAGAACAGATCCTTCTATTTGTGTGAGACAGATAAGAAAGTCTTTTCTGTGGGAACACTGAATATTTTTCTGGTTGCTTAGGAAGAATTTTAAAATGTCTGCCTCTCCTTAGATGCAAGGATTTTGTCTGCGACATGTTCCCTCCAAAGGGAAGGGAATTAGAATGAGAGGATTCTAAGGGACTTTCTATAGGTGTGTGAAGGAAAAGTTTTGCTTTGAACTGTTTTTTTCTTAAATAAAAGCACAAATAAACCAGACTGTATTGCAGTTACCACTCCTGTAAGAATTATCGCATACATTTTTGAACACTATAAACTAAGCTACTGAAATGAAAACAACAACAACAACAAACAACCCCTGAACCTGTTGTTTGTTCATTACCTTTGGTTGCCAGCGAAATACAAAGAATACATCAGATGCCAAAATATGCGCATGGAATTACTAGGTGCTGCAAAATCAAGATGCAGCCTGCATTGTTTCCTGAGAAAGTTGCGATAAGCTGCAGACACAGGTCAGCAGAAAAGAAAAGGTGGTGTTTTTTCATCGTGAATAGACCCCACATTCGTTGCTTTTTGTTCTTCTGATATGACAGTTCCTTTGTTATTCCTTCCACCTGAAGTCTATCATGTCATTCGGAACAATGGTGCCTTTTTGTAGCAGATGACAGATGTAGCATTCTTTGTCACGGAACTGGGAGCATCTTGCTGCTTTGTTCCTTCATTAGCCTGTCGTGTCTTGTAATCAAAGTATAAAGATGCTTTTAGTCCTATGTATTTCTAAAGTACGAGTTGTATACAATATGAGCCGTGTGTTTTAAATGAAGTTCACTTTCTGGGCGGAAGTGAATCCCTTTTGGTAAACGGTATATTACAGTTTAATGCCTTGTGAAATCCCAACTTCCTTTTAGCAGTCTGGCCTTCTTGCTGGCTTATTCTAAATGCTCTGTTCCACTGATTGTGCCAAGAAGCTCAATAAACGTTGATCCCTTCCCCCTCCAACTTTTATCTCTGCAGACACAGATCATTTTAGTTACAGCGGTGCCCATTTTTCAGTCCAACTGGTATCTCTGTTTGCCTAAGCAATGCAACAGAAGTGGTTTGTGGCAGGAGGTCCCAGGCAAACCCATAAAATAGACTGAATTATTTTGAAGACACCTATGGGACCTCCGCAGGAGTCAGACTTATGCCACACTCAAGATCTGATTCTTGATATGCTGTAGAAATATCCTTGGTAGGAACAGTATTCAGCCACCACCTTTGAGTTGATTTGAGAGGGCAAGCTAAAAGGTGGTCTGAGTAAAAAGAACTTGATGCTATTACACTAAGTAAAGTATAGTGAATATCTTTATTCTTCTAGTGCATGATCCAGCACTGATTGGATTAGATTCGGCATTGGTCAAGGCCCCATAACATCACTTAGAAATGAATTCCTGAAATATTAAAACATATTTGTTAGGTTCTCCCAGTGAAAGTGTGGGTGGTAAGTATATAGTGGTGTTAGCAGCCCAGCCATCACCCCCTTCTTCTTTCCTTCCAACCCGATGTTTCTGTTCTGCTGTCCTGTTCTCTATAGGCTCATACAACAGTGTCATCAGCATCCTATCTGAGTGCTTTCCAGTAGTGCATTAAGCAATGTGACCAACATCTATTGTGTTTGGGATTCGGGGGGGATTTTTTGAATACTATTTTTGAATACTATCTTTTTTTTCCGTGATGGAGCTACCATGAAATCATAGATTAAAAGCAGTACATATCTGCAATTTATTTTTGTTTAAATGACTACCTTCCTATATTTCTATTTCTTTTCCTCCTCCCTTCCCTTTTCACTTGGTATCCACCACATACTTATCTTCTCTCTTTGAAGGAGTCTCTTTTCTCCTTCCTGGGTATGGCTTCTGTCCCTCTTCCCTTCTCCGCTGGCCCTTCTCTTCTCCTCCGTCCTCCACCTGGTGGTGGCTGCAGTGCAAACTAGCCTGCCTTGGCACAGTCTGCACTCGGGGGGGAATGAGGAGCTGTGCGGTTTCAGGGCCGTGCTTACACACTCAGCAGCCACAGTCTGTACCAGCCTGTGGGATAGGTAGTTGACTGGGAGATGGAAGAAAAGGAGCTAGGAGCGTCTCTAGAGCATTGTGAGGAAACCTTGGGTTTTTGGACAACTTTTCACTGGTTTTTTTTCTTTTTTTTCTTTTTTTCAGGGGGGGCAGTTGATAACAAGTTGAAATTTTCTGTGGAAAAATTTTGATAGAAATGTTCTGTTTTTTGTTTTCCTAGAAATTTTCTGAGGAATCCCCCCTATACATTGCTATTTTCTCACTAGCTCTATTCCTGACCTTAGGGAGACCACGGTCAGGGAGGGGGAGTGATGCCACAGAGCCAGCACTGGCCCCTCCTGGCAAAGGATCCACAGGCATTGGTACTCCTCTTGAGGGGATGATTTATGCCTTGAAGATTAAGGGCAGATTTTTGAAGGGTATCAGTGTAATAACCTTAGTCCCAGATTTGGACCTTAGCGTCCAAGATATGGGGGTTAGCATGAAAACCTCCAAGCTTAGTTACCAGCTTGGACCTGGTACTTGCTGCCACCACCCAAAAAATTAGAGTGTTTTGGGGCACTCTGGTCCCCCTGAAAAACCTTCCCTGGGGACCCCAAGACCCAAATCCCTTGAGTCTTACAACAAAGGGAAATAATCCTTTTTCCCTTCCCCCCTCCAGGTGCTCCTGGAGAGATACACAGACACAAGCTCTGTGAACCCAAACAGAGTGAATCTCCCTCTCTGTTCCCAATCCTGGAAACAAAAAGTACTTTCCTATTCCCCCAGAGGGAATGCAAAGTCAGGCTAGCAATCCAACACACAAATCTCCCCTTGATTTCTTCCTCCCACCAATTCCCTGGTGAGTACAGACTCAATTTCCCTGAAGTAAAGAAAAACTCCAACAGGTCTTAAAAGAAAGCTTTATATAAAAAGAAAGAAAAATAAGTACAAATGTTCTCTCTGTATTGAGATGATACAACACAGGGTCAATTGCTTAAAAGAATATTGAATAAACAGCCTTATTCAAAAAGAATACAAATCAAAGCACTCCAGCACTTATATTCATGCAAATACCAAAGAAAAGAAACCATATAACTTACTATCTGATCTCTTTGTCCTTACACTTAGAAACAGAAGACTAGAAAGTAGAACTACTTCTCCAAAGCTCAGAGAAAGCAGGCAGACGGAAAACAAAGACTCAGACACTCAAATCCCTCCACCCAAAGTTGAAAAAATCCGGTTTCCTGATTGGTCCTCTGGTCAGGTGCTTCAGGTGAAAGAGACATTAACCCTTAGCTATCTGTTTATGACACGCCCCCCAAATTGCAGACAGTGGGGAAGCTCACTGGCGGCGATTTCCTTCTAGAACTTGAAAATAAACAGATTAATACAACACATACACCTTTACATATACTCCTAAGTATATAACTAACAGACTTCCACATTTTAAGAACACTTTTTAACTACTGAATTCTGGGAAACTCTCACGGGAGAGTGCATCAGCAACTTTATTAGAAGCTCCTGTGATGTGTTGAATTTCAAAATCAAAATCTTGGAGAGCTAAACTCCAACGAAGAAGTTTCTTGTTGTTCCCCTTGGCAGTATGAAGCCACTTTAGTGCAGCATGGTCAGTTTGTAGTTGGAACCGCCATCCCCAAACATATGGGCGTAGCTTTTCCAGGGCGTACACAATGGCATAGCATTCCTTTTCACTGACTGACCAGTGACTTTCCCTCTCAGACAGTTTCTTGCTGAGAAACACGACAGGATGGAAGTTGTGATCTGTTGCTTCCTGCATGAGCACTGCTCCTATACCACGCTCAGATGCATCTGTGGTTACTAGGAATGGCTTGTCAAAATCCGGGGCCCTGAGCACAGGGTCAGACATGAGCGTTGCCTTAAGTTGGGTAAAGGCCTTTTGACACTCATCAGTCCACTTAACTGCATTTGGCTGGGTCTTTTTGGTCAGGTCGGTCAGTGGGGCAGCGATTTGGCTGTAGTGTGGTACAAATCGCCTGTAGTATCCGGCCAAGCCTAAGAAGGATTGGACCTGTTTCTTTGACCTTGGGACAGGCCACTTTTGGATAGCATCCACCTTGGCCTGTAGGGGGTTTATGGTTCCTCGACCCACCTGGTGCCCCAGGTAAGTCACTCTGTTTTGGCCTATTTGACACTTTTTGGCCTTAACAGTTAGTCCTGCCTGCCTGATGCGCTCAAAGACCTTTTCCAGGTGTAGTAGGTGTTCGGGCCAGGAGTCAGAAAAAATGGCCACATCATCGAGGTAGGCAACTGCAAATTCTCCCAGTCCAGCTAGTAGACCATCTACCAGCCTTTGGAAGGTGGCGGGTGCATTACGAAGGCCGAAAGGAAGGACATTGAATTCATACACCCCCGCATGGGTGACGAATGCTGACCTCTCCTTGGCAGGTTCATCTAGCGGTACTTGCCAGTACCCCTTGGTTAAGTCTATTGTAGAGATGAACTGGGCACGTCCCAACTTTTTCAATAGCTCATCGGTACGTGGCATTGGATAGTTGTCCGGACGAGTTACAGCATTTAGCTTACGGTAGTCCACGCAAAAGCGTATTTCCCCATCTGGTTTGGGTACCAGAACCACTGGAGATGCCCATGCACTGGTAGATGGGCGGATTATACCCATCTGTAGCATGTTCTGGATCTCCCGTTCTATAGCAGCTTGGGCATGAGGAGACACTCGGTAAGGTGGGGTTCTGATTGGGTGAGCATTACCTGTATCAATGGAGTGGTATGCCCGTTCAGTCCGTCCTGGGGTGGCTGAGAACAATGGGGCGAAGCTAGTGCACAGCTCCTTGATTTGTTGCCGCTGCAGACGTTCCAGGGTGGTTGAGAGGTTCACCTCTTCCACGCCACCGTCTTTTTTCCCGTCGTAGTAGACACCGTCAGGCCACTCAGCGTCCTCTCCCTGGACTGTAAACTGACAAACCTGTAAGTCTCTGGAACAGAAAGGCTTGAGAGAATTAACATGGTACACTTTAGGCTTTAGTGAGGAATTGGGAAATGCTATGAGGTAGTTTACAGCTCCCAGGCGCTCTTGGACCGTGAATGGCCCTTCCCATGAGGCTTCCATCTTATGGGCCTGTTGCGCCTTCAAGACCATAACCTGGTCTCCTACCTTGAAGGACCGATCTCTGGCATGTCTGTCATACCAGGCCTTTTGTTCTTCTTGAGCATCCTTTAGGTTCTCTCTAGCAAGGGCTAAAGAGTGTCGGAGGGTGCTTTGTAGGTTGCTTACAAAGTCCAGAATGTTAGTTCCTGGAGAAGGCGTAAACCCCTCCCATTGCTGCTTCACCAACTGTAATGGCCCCTTAACCTCGTGACCATACACAACTTCAAATGGTGAAAACCCTAAACTGGGATGTGGTACAGCCCTGTAGGCAAACAGCAACTGCTGCAACACTAGGTCCCAATTATTGGAGAATTCGTTGATGAATTTTCGTATCATGGCCCCCAAAGTTCCATTGAACCTTTCCACCAGGCCACTGGTTTGATGGTGGTATGGGGTGGCAACCAAGTGATTCACCCCATGAGTTTCCCACAGTTTTTCCATGGTCCCTGCCAGGAAATTAGACCCTGAATCTGTAAGGATGTCGCAGGGCCAACCTACCCTGGCAAAGATGTCTGTTAGGGCCAGGCACACAGTGTTAGCCCTGGTGTTGCCTAGAGCGACTGCTTCTGGCCATCGGGTAGCAAAGTCCACTAAAGTCAGTACGTACTGCTTTCCTCTGGGCGTCTTTTTTGGGAAAGGGCCCAGAATATCCACAGCTACTCGCTGAAATGGGACCTCAATTATGGGGAGTGGCTGGAGAGGGGCCTTGACCTGGTCTTGAGGCTTACCCACTCTTTGGCATACCTCACAAGACCGGACATACTTGGCAACATCCTTGCCCATCCCCTCCCAGTGGAAGGACTTCCCCAACCGGTCCTTGGTTCTGTTCACCCCAGCATGGCCACTGGGATGATCATGGGCTAAGCTTAAGAGCTTCCCCCGGTACTTAGTTGGAACCACCAACTGTTTTTGCGGCTGCCATTCTTCCCGGTGTCCACCAGAAAGAATTTCCTTGTATAAAAGTCCTTGGTCTATAACAAACCGGGATCGATTAGAAGGGCTGAGAGGCGGTGGGGTGCTCCGTGCTGCCGCCCAAGCTTTCTGAAGGCTGTCATCTGCTTCCTGCTCAGTCTGGAACTGTTCCCTTGAGGCTGGGGTCACCAGTTCTTCCTCAGACTGTGGACTTGGGCTTGGTCCCTCTGGAAGCGATGTAGGTGATGGGGTTGTTTCCGTTGCTGGTGAACCGCTCTCCGCTGGTGCACCTGATGGTATTTCAGGCTCTGGCTGAGCCTTTTGGGTATGGCTGTCTGTTGTTTCTGCCAGTTTTGGCTCGCTGGCGCCCTCTGGCGTTGAGTTTGAAGATGTAGTTGCACTTGCTGGTGCTGGTTGCTGTTCCAGTTCCGGGCCTGGGACTGGAGATGCTGTGGCTGTTTCAGTGGTAGGCATGGAATCTGGGTCCACTACCTCTGTCTGGGTCTCTGGTAACACAGACGGGGCCTCTGTGGACGGTTCAGGAACAGGAATGGGTCTGGAAGCTTGCCTGGTTTGGCTACGTGTAACCATTCCCACTCTCTTGGCCCGCCTCACCTGGTTGGCCAAGTCTTCCCCCAGTAGCATGGGGATAGGATAATTGTCATAGACTGCAAAAGTCCACATTCCTGACCAGCCTTTGTACTGGACAGGCAGTTGAGCTGTAGGCAAGTCTACAGCTTGTGACATGAAGGGGTAAATTGTAACTTTGGCCTTTGGGTTGATGAATTTGGGGTCAACGAAGGATTGGTGGATAGCTGACACTTGTGCCCCCGTGTCTCTCCACGCAGTAACCTTCTTTCCGCCCACTCTCAAATTTTCCCTTCGCTCCAAGGGTATTTGAGAGGCATCCGGGCCTGGGGATCTTTGGTGTGATGGTGGTGTAATGAATTGCACTCGCATGGTGTTCTTGGGACACTTGGCCTTGATATGTCCCAGTTCATTACACTTAAAGCATCTTCCATCTGATGGGTCACTGGGCCGAGGTGAGTTACTGGAGACTGGTGAGGTTGAAGGGTAGGGTATCTGTGGCTTTACTTGGGTGGTATGTGGGGTCTTTGGCTGTCCTCGGTTGTAGGGTTTATGGTCTGTGTGCCCCCTGGGGTAATCGTTCCCCTTGACAGTAGCTTTCTTGCTTTCTACCAGTTCCATCCATTTGGCTCCAATCTCCCCCGCCTCAGCGATATCTTTGGGATTTCCATCTTGTATGTACCGTGTGATGTCTTCAGGAACACCATCCAAGAACTGTTCCATTTGTATGAGGAGGTTTAGTTCTTCCAAGGTTTGAATGTTGTTTCCTGTTATCCAGGCCTCATAGTTTTTTGCAATGTAGTAGGCGTGTTTGGGAAATGACACCTCGGGTTTCCACTTTTGGGTTCTGAAGCGCCGACGGGCATGATCTGGGGTTATCCCCATCCTGTATCTGGCCTTGGTTAGAAAAAGTTTATAGTCATTCATTTGGTGCTTAGGCATTTCAGCTGCCACCTCTGCTAAAGGTCCACTGAGCTGTGACCTCAATTCTACCATGTACTGGTCTTCGGGGATGTTGTACCCAAGACAGGCTCTTTCAAAATTTTCCAAGAAGGCCTCGGTGTCATCACCTGCCTTGTAGGTGGGAAATTTCCTGTGCTGTGGAGCAATATTTGGCGCCGGGTTGTTAGGGTTGGCTGGCACATGCAGCCCAGCTTTTGCCAACTCCAGTTCATGTTTTCTCTGTTTTTCCTTCTCTTCATTCTCTTTTTGTTGTTTTTCCATTTCTTTTTGTTGTTTTTCCATTTCTTTTTGGTGTTTTTCCATTTCTTTTTGGTGTTTTTCCATTTCTCGGTGGTGGGCCGCCTCCTCTTCTTCTTGCTTCCTTCTGTGGGCCAACTCTTCTTCTGCTTGTTTCCTTCGGTAGGCTCTCTCTTCTTCTTCTAGTTTTCTTTTGTGTGCTGCCTCTTGGGCTGCCTGTTCTCTTTGGAAGGCTGCCAGTTTCATGCTTTCTTCCTTTTCTTTCATCTCCATCTGTCGCCTGTGTTCAGCTTCTTTGATTTGTTCTTCGGCCTCAATTTTTGCCTTAGAAGTCATGGTTCCTGTTTTCTTGTGTTGGGGTGCCCTCCGGTGTTTATCTTCTGAACTGCAGGTTCTGTTGCCTCCTGAAGTCTGCCTAGCAACAGTGCTTTTTTCCTTTTCTCTCTCTAGCTAATGTTCAATGAAGGGAAACCAGAAAAACCACTTTATTTGCATGCATATAAGTGTTGGTACTTGCCTCCTAATGGGAGGGCTATTGCATGACAAAAGACCCTTAACATGCAAGCCACAAACTGCGAGAGAGAGCAGAAAAAAAAATTCTCTCTGGTTCCCTTTTAAAACCAACTGCTTCTCTCTGCTAAAAAGCCCTTAGCAGAGAAAAGAAAAATACAATATTTCTACTGGCTTCTGGATTCTGTCTATCTCCCACCGCTGCTACTCATGTAATAACCTTAGTCCCAGATTTGGACCTTAGCGTCCAAGATATGGGGGTTAGCATGAAAACCTCCAAGCTTAGTTACCAGCTTGGACCTGGTACTTGCTGCCACCACCCAAAAAATTAGAGTGTTTTGGGGCACTCTGGTCCCCCTGAAAAACCTTCCCTGGGGACCCCAAGACCCAAATCCCTTGAGTCTTACAACAAAGGGAAATAATCCTTTTTCCCTTCCCCCCTCCAGGTGCTCCTGGAGAGATACACAGACACAAGCTCTGTGAACCCAAACAGAGTGAATCTCCCTCTCTGTTCCCAATCCTGGAAACAAAAAGTACTTTCCTATTCCCCCAGAGGGAATGCAAAGTCAGGCTAGCAATCCAACACACAAATCTCCCCTTGATTTCTTCCTCCCACCAATTCCCTGGTGAGTACAGACTCAATTTCCCTGAAGTAAAGAAAAACTCCAACAGGTCTTAAAAGAAAGCTTTATATAAAAAGAAAGAAAAATAAGTACAAATGTTCTCTCTGTATTGAGATGATACAACACAGGGTCAATTGCTTAAAAGAATATTGAATAAACAGCCTTATTCAAAAAGAATACAAATCAAAGCACTCCAGCACTTATATTCATGCAAATACCAAAGAAAAGAAACCATATAACTTACTATCTGATCTCTTTGTCCTTACACTTAGAAACAGAAGACTAGAAAGTAGAACTACTTCTCCAAAGCTCAGAGAAAGCAGGCAGACGGAAAACAAAGACTCAGACACTCAAATCCCTCCACCCAAAGTTGAAAAAATCCGGTTTCCTGATTGGTCCTCTGGTCAGGTGCTTCAGGTGAAAGAGACATTAACCCTTAGCTATCTGTTTATGACAATCAGCATCCAGTAACTCCCATTGTTCTGAGCGATGTTCTCAATGGGAGTTGCTAGGTGCTGAGAACTTGGAAAATCCAGGCCCTGTTGTGGAGCACTAAAGCCCTCTGAAAATCTATCCTCAAATGATTCCATCTTAATCCAAGTAAAGCAATACCTTGCTCTGCTGGAAAGAAATATTGCTAATGAATCTTGGAACCTACCTGTTGATTGAAATGGCAATTTCCTGCAATATCTTGGGCAAACCTTAATGAATTAAGTTTAAGTGTCTTAGAAGCTCATTGTATTATAAATGCAAATGTTTGTGTGTTATTGTGGTGTTGCATGTAACTTTTCTAGGATCCACGACTAATGTAAACTTTGGGAAGTGTGACGCTCTTCAAAAATCTCTGTAAACAATGTGCTAGACTAAGTTAAGTGGGATTTCTAGGAAATACTTGGGAGGAGAGGAAGGCAACTTCTCACCTTCAGCCCTTATCCTTGGAGTTGTGCCCTGAGGAGAAACTTGTTATCTGCTGATCACCTGTTACATGAGGATCAGACCAGAGGTCCAAACTGGTTAAAAGAGTGAGTCTCAGATTCATGAGTATGCTTGTTCTGAGCTAAGAGCTGTTATGAACTTGTGACCACAGACACCCCTTGGTAACGCTTAAAAACACCTTTATTGGGATCAGGAGGTGAGCTCTGATGAGCTTATTAGCATGTGTGTAGGGTCTCTTATTTTTGAAATATATAAATTTTCTCTGTAGTACTTTTACCTAAGAATAAATGTACTTGTTTAGGAAGCTCTGTGGTACCTTAACTGTGGGAAATTATGCTGTTTGTAGCCTCAGAGGAGTAAGCAAAGCAGGCCTGCTGAGGAAGTGTATATTATTGGGGGATTCATAGTGAAGACAGGAAACTATGCAACCTTAAAACCTCAGTTTGGAGGGAGTGAGATGCTTGTTTCCTCCCAAGAACAGTGATGGCTGGGGAGTCAGAAGCCCGAGAGTGGTTGCCCTGGTTGGACTATAGAGAAGGAATACAGGTGCAGTGTCCTTGAACTGTGACACCTGTTTAAAAAAACAAAAAAAAACAAAACCAAAACCTCAGTTTTTTTCCAGCTTCTACTTGTTGATTGTCTTGACAACTTACCATCTGGGCTCATATATATGGAATTTGCATATAAATTACACTATTTTCTAATGCATAATTTTTTTCCATTGTTTTTGGCTGACATATTTCACTGTGTGTAGAATTTGTGTGTTTTGTCATCTCTCAGAGAAAACTCAAAAGAGCTTATTCATATTTACCAGGCATTTTAAAATGCTCTTGTCATGTCTACCCTGTTCCCAAACTTTTCTGAATATAGTCTGTCATCCAATATGTACTTTGTACTAAGTTTGCGTCTTGTGTCTGTGTATAACTTACACGTGAAGCACAAATTATGTATATTCAGTTTTCAGCAAGCTAAGATAGTTTGGTTAGAGCTGCATACAATTATGTAATGAATTCTTCAGTGTAAAAGTTACAGCCCGGAAGTTTCAAAGTGGAATGTTGATAAAAGAGTTCTAAAAGGTTTGTGGCTGAGCCCACTTATAAAAATAAATCTTTATCCATTTTTGGCATAAAAGAACCATTTTGATCCAAACAATAAAATATTTAAAGACTCTCAGAACTATTTTCATTCCCATTTACATAACTGCCCATAGAGCAAGAGGAAAAATTATTTCACCAGTGGAAGCTCATTTTCATTTTAATAAAGAAACTGTAATGTACATTTTTATTATTTTAAAAACATTGTTCTATCTGCATTTGGTGGCTTTTATTTTGCCGAGGTATTTCCTGACCCTAAGCTTGACTTTTGTAAATAGTCTGCTGAACCCTGGCTTACCATTATAAAATGTGGCTAGCTAGTGAACTTATATAACTGCAAGCAAACAACTTTGACTGTCTCTAACGTACAGGTAGTTTCAGCTATGTTTGTGACACTGGTTTCTTTTAATAGATGTTTTTGGTTTGCTTTCTTGTGGTTTCATGACCTGTTCTTTTTCTTCTGCTTCTGATATTAAAGAATCTCAGGACAGTGACTGCTGATTTGTACCACATCAATATCTGTGTTTAACAAGGTTTCATTAAGGGCATACGTTCATTTTTTGGTCTGACTTTCCTGTCTTTCACTGGTTCAAGAGAATTGTAATGTTTTTTACACCGTAAAGTAACTGTTTTCCTTTTGGGTATGAAGCCTTTTAAAATAATTGCAAGTTCGGTATTCTTCTCTAGCATTAGCTAATGGGCTTTTGAATCAATGACTCTGTTACCATTATGTTTCTGATGTTCCAGAGAAAATAAAACAAAAGTTTAGTCATTTTAACTCTCATCTTATGTTCATAGCCAAGATTTTTCAAAAAGAGCCGTGTAAAGTTAGAAACTTGGTTTTTAAAAGGGCTAGGTACACACAGGTCCAGCTCTACAATTTTCGCCGCCCCAAGCAGCACACCGAATTGCCGCTGGGGACGGCGCGGGCAGTCCATGTGCCCTTAGGGCGGCAGCGGCAATTCGGCAGCAGCTTCTACGTTTAGCTGAAGCTGCCGTGGACAGCTAAACGTAGAAGCTGCTGCTTAATTGCTGCCACCGCGGAAACGCGCCTGCCGCCCTAAGGGCACATAGACTACCCCCACTATCCCCGGTGGCAATTCAGCGCGCTGCTTGGGGGTAAAACAACAGGGACTGTCGCCCCTTGCAGAATGCCGCCCCAAGCACCAGCTTGGAATGCTGGTGCCTGGAGCCGGCCCTGGGTACCCAGAAGCTCCTATTGGCTTCTGTATGAGTTGTTAGGCACTCAGCAATTTTAGAAAACAGATTGCTTATGTAAAATTTTCAGTTACCTAAGTGACTTAGGCGACTCTGTCCCTATTGGCGTTTAATGAAAATTAGACCTAGATCCTCGAAGGGTTTAGGCACTTAGCTTCCACTAATTTCAATAGGAGTTAGGTACCTAAATACCTTTTAGGATCTAGCCTTGAGTCTGCTTGGTTATCTGGTAACTTTTGAAAATTTTGCCCTCGGAGCCTAAAGTTAGACTTCTGTTATTGAAGGTCTTGGCTATGGAGAATCAAACAAAAAAGTAATAGGTGGCTTTTGAAAAGCAACTAAAGAATTCAAGAGCACAAGTCCCATTGAAAGTCATTTTTGAAAAATTCTGTCTGGTCCTCCAAGGGTGAAATCTTGGCCTTATTGATGCCAAAGGGAGTCTTGCCATTGGCTTAAATAGCCAAGGATTTCACTGAATAGGATTAAAGGGGCCATATGCCCCGATAGAGTTTAAGGTCACAGAGTGAATAAAAACTTCCTACAAAGGCAGCCTCAAAAGTCTGAGCCAGAACCTCCTACTTGGTATGAAGTCATCCCTCCTGACAATTCCAAGAGAGTCCCATGGAAGAGATACTGAAAAGATCAACAAAAAGCATAAATGGGGAATGAGCTATGGAAGCGTGAGTGTAGCCAGGGAAAAGTCACAGTACCCTGTATTACTTCTCTCTTTCTAGGATCAGAGGGGTAGCCGTGTTAGTCTGGATCTGTAAAAGCAGCAAAGAATCCTGTGGCACCTTATAGACTAACAGACATTTTGGAGCATGAGCTTTCGTGGGTGAATACCCACTTCGTCAGATGCATCACCCACGAAAGCTCATTCTCCAAAACGTCTGTTAGTCTATAAGGTGCCACAGGATTCTTGTCTCTTTCTAGGGTAACTTACTACTGAAAATACAAAGCAAGTTGTTGCTTCTCTGTCCAGCAGCAACTTGCTATTGGCAGAAAGCCACATTTTGGACTGTGATTAAAGCACGCAGGACCATCAGCAAACCTTGAGTGTGTATGAGCTGTACCTTTCACTACTAAGGACTGAGATACTGCTGATTACAGGCATCCTGAGCTCTTAATCTAAATGCTGCCATATGGGCTGTGGTGGTTTTTCAAGGAGGTTTTATCTATGTTTTTGGCTATTTTCAGGGGATGGGTGGGTGATTCTGAGCAGGACGCTTACTCTAAACGTTATTTACGTGATCATCAAGGGTCTAATTCTGCAAACACCTGTGCACATGCATCACGTTACTTGTGTGAGTAGTGACAGATCAGTAAAGTGATGCATGTGTGCATTGGGTGGAGGGATAGCTCAGTGGTTTCAGCATTGGCCTGCTAAACCTAGGGTTGTGAGTTCAGTCATTGAGGGGGACATTTAGGGAACTGGGGTAAAAATCTGTCTGGGGATTGGTCCTGCTTTGAGCAGGGGGTTGGACTAGATGACTTCTTGAGGTCCCTTCCAACCCTGATATTCTATGATTTGTAGGAGCCCTGTTCTTTAATAGATTTGTATCAACTGCTGCTCAAATTTAGTAGTAGCATTTCCTACCACACATTATATGAGACTTGGTTAGTCCCTACTCTATAGCTGTGGACAGAAAATGATAGGATTCTCCTGCATGGTGAGGATGATGGCTTCCTGCATTCAAAATAGTGACCATTCAGAACATTAGGGAATCCCAGATTCAGGAAGTAATGAGCTATAATTGGCCATAGTGTGTTGTTCCTATATGCTACCCAGAGGGGAGGTAGCATGATAGAGCCTGTTTTAATCAACTTTAATTAGCTCATTTCTTTATTTTGCCTTTTGTGGTGACAGAAGTCCAGTTTTATCATATATGATCAAAGTTATCTTGGACAAGACAGCTATTTCATAAGCCTGATCTTATTCATATTAAATTTTGTACCAAGTGATGTCCAACTCAGCATGTCAGAATGGAGATGACAGCTGTTTGATGTCCACATTAGCAGCTTTGCTTAAACTATACAACTGGACAAAAGGATCTTTGAGTAAATGCTTCTTTGACATCAAAAGCAAAACACAATTAAGCCAAGTTGTGTAGTTTCTATAAATTCACTACCCCTGCCCTCTCTGCTAGGCAGAACTTGATGTGTTTTTAAGTGCAAATTGAAGATGAGATAATAATTAGCATGTTGTTCATTTGTCACCTTAAGAGAGGAAAGGCCAAGTGTAGTCTGCATGAGAACTATTATGCCTTGCGTTTCCCCCTTGTAGTATTTAATTAGCTTTTTCCATGCACTGTTGGGGGGAAAAAAGAGATGGTATTTTGAATGAGGAAGTTTGAATAACTGGTTTGAATAACTCATCTGTATGACAATTTTTTCTCCTTCAGAACATATTTTGTATTGGTTAACAGGCTTACTCCATCTCTTTGCTCCTCTTCTGCTTCAGACATGTTTGTAACTTGCCTGTAAAGGTAAGGATTTTGAAATTGTTACTGCTTTTTGAACAGATATATGTAGCTGTTACTAGTTTTGGTAAGTAAGGGACTTACTCAATAATTTAAATATAACAGCACAGTATAGTAAGAGTCCTGCAAGTTAGAGGAAATACCCAAAACAGAAGGCTTGCAGCTTCCACATTGTTCTCCAGGAATACTTGTATGTATTTACATAAGCCGGTCTTTTAAATTGATAAATTATTCCTCGGTTTGTGCTGGTAATATTTTTGTTTTGTTTGTGCACATTGTTCAGCTTTTATCCAAATGAAAAACACTAGATAACCAAAATTGTACATGTATATTGTATCACAGTGATCTATTTTCAAACTCTAAGATTGCTGTGTAAATATGTATACATATGCCACTAACTGTGCTGCTTTAATTCAGCTGAAAATCTTTCCTTCCAGACTTACCAGATAGCTGATAATGGCAAAGCCAAGTCAGATCTGTTCTTACCTGACTGTCTACATCTGATTTATGCTGCCTGGTGCTCAAAACAGCCATGATGCAGACTATTTTAGATGAAGCTAAATTGGCTGAATCCCAAGCATTTGATATACGCCCGCTTGTCTATCTATCCTTCCCCTTAAACCAGTGTATCAATATAGTTTTATTTCCTATACCTGGTTGCTTTCTTTGCCTGCATCCTCTCATATCCTGGGAACAGCTTCTGTTATGAGTAACAAGGAACTACAGGGCTGGAGCCTTAAATTTCCAGATGCCTTGTAGAAACAGAATATAGTTTTATTTTTTACAAGAGCTCTGTGATATTCAGTGGAATTGACCCCACAGGGCAATGGATTCTTTGTGGGAGTGTTGGAACTGTAAGGCTCCAGTCTGGAACATTGACACTTTTTTTTTTTAAAGTAATACTATTTAATAATACAAGATGGCATTGGAACAGTCTTAGGTAAGCCACTAACAAATCAAAATGCAAACTGAGGTTCTGTTGGTTACATGGCATGACATACGTTAAACATTTATCTCTCCTTTTCATTACACATCTCTTCTAATGCTTCACAATTATATAATATTTTCTTTAAAGCAACTATGATTTTTTTTTATAAAGGATTGTTATGTGCAGCTGGTAGGGTAAGTAACTTATTAGGTTATTTTTGTTCGAGAATACAATTTACATATCTGCATTTTCAGGTATGTACATATATATATACAGATGTGTGTGTATATATATGTGTGTGTAATATAGCATAATGTAATGTTAACATAAGAGTGTTAAATTGTTACATTAATTAACTTATTGGACCCTGAACTATTGTTTAGACTTCACAAATTATGGGGAAAGATGAGCCCTCTGCTGTGCAGGTTTGCAAGAGGGGGAATGAGGAACAGCATTGGGATGTGATGCTAAATCCTTCATCCATTAAACCAAGTACAAAATTCTCAGCAACTTCAATGGGTGCAGGATGGTAGTCGTAATCATCCACTGATTATTAATCCATAAACTTGCTAATACCCCAGCTCATGTACCTCTATACCTAGTGCTGCTGTTGTCTGCAAGTTTGGCCAGCCAGAACTCCATGTGCATATGCTGTAGCAATGACATGCACTAGAGGGGAGTGACAGTGGCTTTTTTTTTTAGGGGGTGGGGAAGTATCAGTAAGCTGTGCTCCCTATTGCATCCCCCAATACACTCACAAAATGAACCATCATACTCTGAGCTGACCTGCTTTGTCAGGCTGGCTCAGTCCAAAGCGAAGCTGTTTCCCCTGGATTTACCCACGCCCGTAGGGTGGATATGTATGGTGAGGCCAAGATTTGTGTTTGCAGTGTTGTCATAAACAGATAGCTAAGGGTTAATGTCTCTTTCACCTGAAGCAGCTGACCAGAGGACCAATCAGAAAACCGGATTTTTTCAACTTTGGGTGGAGGGAATTTAGTGTCTGAGTCTTTTGTCTGCCTGCCTGCTTTCTCTGAGCTTTGGAGAAGTAGTTTCTACTTTCTAGTCTTCTGTTTCTAAGTGTAAGGACAAAGAGATCAGCTAGTAAGTTATATGGTTTCTTTTCTTTGATATTTGCATGAATATAAGTGCTGGAGTGCTTTGATTTGTATTCTTTTTGAATAAGGCTGTTTATTCAATATTCTTTTAAGCAATTGACCCTGTATTGTATCATCTTAATACAGAGAGACCATTGGTATGTATTTTTCTTTCTTTTTTATATAAAGCTTTCTTTTAAGACCTGTTGAAGTTTTCTTTACTGGGAGACTTCAGGGAAATTGAGTCTGTACTCACCAGGGAATTGGTGGGAGGAAGAAATCAAGGGGAGATCTGTGTGTTGGATTGCTAGCCTGATTTTGCATTCCCTCTGGGGGAATAGGAAAGTACTATTTGTTTCCAGGATTGGAAACAGAGAGGGGGAGTCCCTCTGTGTAGTTTCACAGAGCTTGTGTCTGTGTATCTCTTCAGGAGCACCTGGAGGGGGGAAGGGAAAAAGGATTATTTCCCTTTGTTGTGAGACTCAAGGGATTTGGGTCTTGGGGTCCCCAGGGAAGGTTTTTCAGGGGGACCAGAGTGCCCCAAAACACTCTAATTTTTTGGGTGGTGGCAGCAAGTACCAGGTCCAAGCTGGTAACTAAGCTTGGAGGTTTTCATGCTAACCCCCATATTTTGGACGTTAAGGTCCAAATCTGGGACTAAGGTTATGATAAGTGTACACATGTGATGCTGCAAAACTAAAGAACAGGATCACTTTTCCCATACATACACACTTTAAGAGTCATGTCAAAGTTAAAATATGCCAGCTCCGCCATGTTGCCTATCCTAGGTATGTTAAGCCATGCATTAAAGTACATATTTAAAAAGAAAAAAACAGCACAACCTAATATACAGTATTTGCAATTTCACCATGCTGTGAGAACTGTAATCTCACAGAAATTTCCTCCCCCACCTGTGGTTTTCATTTTAGGCGTGAACCAAAATTTGAAATGCTTCTAAATCCTTTCTTTTTGTCATCTTTATTTTATCCAATAATGCAAAGATCTCTGAGAGGATTGCGCAACCTGAAAATGTTAATGTTTAAAGTTCAGTGAGTTTTGAGTTACATGTGAGCTAAAACATCATCTTAAAATTTTCCAGCCCAAAGGAAAATAATTATTTTTCATTTTCATATAATTCAAAAACTCCTGAAGAAATTTTGCTCACATTTTCCAGAACAGTTCACCTCTGGGCTAAGACTAAACATGGAAACTTTCTGTCCACAAAGGGAATTTTTCAGAAGGTTCTGAGCATGTGAAAACAGGCAGTTATAATGAAAGCCCCAATGGAGCCTAAGCAGAGCAAGTTCTGCCGGTCTCTTGCTAAATTACTATTCTCTCTTCACAAAAAATAATGTGCAGTTTAGGTTCTATTCTGTGACTGAATTGGAGATTGAGGGACAGGTTTTCAAGAGATCAGCATGCTGCAGCTCCCATTTATTTTAACATGGGCTTCTTGGTGGGGAGCCTTTTTTGAAAATCGGGGCTCTTACTTATATGCCTAAATGGCAGCCGAGTTCTTCTGAAAGATCTGGGTCTGCACGCAATTCTGCTATGAATGTTTGAGGCCATGCAAAATTGATTGGCACTTTCCAAAAAGTTCTTCCTTTAGAAATGCAAAAGTACTTAATGTCAAAAAAGTAAGGCACGCAGTCATGGTAGTCTACCACTGAAAACAGTTAGTGTCTATTTAAAATGAAGGGAGGAATACAGAATTAGTATCAGACCCAGAAAAATGGGTTTAGAAATCAGAGTTATAATAAGGCAATAATGTCTTAGTACAGTCAAAAAGTGACGATGGCTTTTTCAGTGATATGAGTACATCATATTATTTCTAACACATGTCTATATTCATGCTATTTAATTGTCGTTACAGTCACAGTTCAAAAGTCAATACTGTATTCAAATGGGGATCTCAGTTATTTCTCTGCAGTGGGGTTCCAGCTGAGATCACATTAGGCTTTAGTTAGAGCTGAGCGAATAGTTCGTAACAAATTATTTAAGCCAGCTGTACGCTGCAAATTTGCCATCATAACTATGTTGGTCAGGTGTGGTGAAGTGTGATTTGCAACTAAAACTACTGACAAAAGCCGCTATTGTATAAGCAGCTACACTGGCAAGATCACTTTTGCTAGTGTACCTAATTTTACTCAGGAGGCCAGAATAGGCTATGTTGACAAAAATGCAGTTTTGCTGGTGTACATTGTGTATACTAGGAGTACTTTGCAAATAAAACTCTACTGGCAAAGCCTTCTCAGTGTACGCCTTGCCTGAGTCCGCACAGGTAGCCTGCTTTCTGCTTTTGAATTTGTTATTCAACAACTTTGATTTAACCTTATGGATGATTGATCATGGACAGTTCTAGCCAACTGTTCAGTGTTCACTCTTGAGGCTGGATTGGTTCGTTGTGATGGCCCGTATAAATCACTTGGGATTGTTTCTCTTCTCTAAGCGGGTATATGCACAAGCAGATCTGGGATAAATGTAAGCTACTCTTTCTGCAAACGTTCGCGTGTGTGACTTTGAATTTCATTTTGCATTAAGGTTTCTGCTAGTAAAACTCAGTGCAAAAAGGGCTGAAGTGAATTTATTTAAAAATTCGAAGAAATTTTCATGGATAATAATTTTGCACTCTTTACCTGGCTGTATTTTTTTACCTGATGGTCTTCTTGAGAAGAGCCTATTACAGTTTTATTACTGCTTAAGAAACTTTAACAATTTCCCCAAATCTCTTAGCGAAAATGCCACCTAATTGCTATTCAAGTTGACCTGGTGGACATGGTCCCATATAAAGTAATCTCTCTCTTAAATAATGAGTTTGAAATAATTGCTACAGTTAGGTCTAGAGAACTGGAGGGGATGTTACAGTGTATAATAAACTGTGACGAAGTGGTTTACAGGAGAGCAAACATGGGCAAAACAAAATGGGAAGCTTTTGCTAAAAAGACATGCAGTTGCATACTGTTGTGTTCTCTTACTCCCAGGGTACATTACTGGGAAGAGCCTCCCAGTGGGGGCAGGGAGCCAGCTACACCCTTTCATAGAATATCAGGGTTGGAAGGGATCTCAGGAGGTATCTAGTCCAACCTGCTGCTCAAAGTAGGACCAATCCCCTGACAGATTTTTACCCCAGATTTCTAAATGGCCCCCTCAAGGATTGAGCTTACAACACTGGCTTCAGTAGGCTAATGCTCAAACCACTGAGCTATCCCTCCCTTTAGGGGGCCATTTTGGGATCTGAGGCAAAAATCTGCCTGGGGATTGGTCCTGCTGTGAGCAGGGGGTTGGACTAGATGACCTCCTGAGGTCCGTTCTAACCCTGATTATCTATCTCCCTTTGAACTGCTGAACAATGATACTGTTCTGTCGGGTAACATCCGGGATGCGCCACAAATGTCAAGCTACTGGTGAAATCCCCAGTTTGCACTAAAATGCTCCTAGGGTAGAGGGCTGGATCATACCTTCTTGAAATTAAAGTCACTGTGCCTCTTCCCTTTGACTCCTGCTGACAGCTGTGCTTGTGTCAGAGATGTTTCCACTGATCATTTTCTTTTGGCCCCAAACTCAGTTTCATCAGGGATTTCTTATATGCCTGCTCACCTGCATTAATCTCTAGAATAATATACTGGATACAGGTTGCAATAATTGAGTTGGTGTCCATCATACAGTTGATTCTGTTACCTTTACACTCCTTTCCCACCTTTGTAAAGGGATTGTCTTTGGTCTGGTCTTTCTGCCATTGCTGCATGGCCTGTAATAGACAGTCAGTTCTCCCACATATTTTCCCATTTTGGCCTACTGGCTAAAGAGCAGAAATTGGGAGATGTAACCTAGGTATGTCTTGGAGTCTGGAGAACGTTGAGTTCTCTCTTTCTCTCTCCTATTCTACTCGATTTGATATTCCTAGGCCTCATCTCTGCTCTACAGTGCTGTTGATACACCCAACAATATTCTCTTGGGCAACAAAACTGCTTTAGTTATTCAGCAGAGACTTGTAATAATTAGCCAGCACTTACATAGTGCTTTGAGCCTCCATGCACTTAACAGTGTTAACTGGTTAATGTTCACAATACCCCATTGCTGGGGATAAGCAAGTAGTATCCCCATATTAGAGAGGAATAGATACTGTGGCTCAGTTGCTGAGGGAAATTCCCTTTCACTTACACAGGGGTCTGCTATCACCAGGTCGACACAAGACTATTAATACCTCCATCTTCAAGGTATCTTCTCTCTTTAATATTTGAAATTACTTGTAATAAACAATTTGTCTTTGCTACAGTTAATGCAAAGTGTTTTTTTTTTTAAATAATTCTTCACCCCCTCTTGCAGTTTGTACATTACGATTGGAAGCTCTTTGTTCTGTGTGTGTACAGTGCCTAGCACAGTGAAATCCTGGTCTGTGACTAGGACTAGTAGGTGCTACTGCAGTACAACTAATTGATACTAATAATGGCCATTTCCTGTTTACAGTTACAACTGATGCAGTTCTCTCGGTTACATGGCCTCATTTATTTTGTTCAGGAGTAAAGCTTGTGTATTTACCATGGCAACTCGCATCACATGAGACCTAAAGCAAGCTGTGATTTAGGACGTGCCTTGTCAAAGCAGCTTTTCATCCATCTACAATGTGTACGATGTTCCCTTTATATCTTGCTTTAAGTAAAAGAGATGTTCTAGTCGTTTTAAAGTAAACTTTAATTTTAAGAACAGGAGTATTTGTGGCACTTTCGAGACTAACAAATTTATTTGAGCATAAGCTTTCGTGGACTACAGCCCACTTCATTGGATGCATGCAGTGGAAAAATACATGGAGTGGAAAATATAGTAGGAGTATCTTCCTACTGTATTTTCCATTGCATGCATCCGATGAAGTGGGTTTTAGCCCACAAAAGCTTATGCTCAAATAAATTTGTTGGTCTCTAAGGTACCACAAGGACTCCTGTTCTTTTTGCCGATACAGACTGGCTGCTACTCTGAAACCTTTAATTTTAAGGTATGTTATGTGAGTTTTCTTCCTATATAAAAAGGGAGATCAGAGTGTGAGGAACTATATCATAGAACTGTGATGCATTGACACTTCACTACTGTGATGTCTTAATGATTTCAGTCAGAGCACCCTGGCTGTAATGAGACACCTGTGTGGAATCTAGGTCCAAATCTTCCTTAGAAGCTTGCCATGAAACCTCATTCTTTTTTGGTTTACAGCTGTCCCCAGGATGGTGATTAGTTTAGTTCATTTTGCATGTTAGTTTCAGGAAGTTTAAAATGTGCAAATTAATAGCACAGACTGAGGGCAGGATTCTGATGCAGTACATTGAAAGTACAACTGTAATTCACTTCTGATGTATTAATTAAACCCCACCCCAGCACTAGAGGCTGCATTATGTGTGTTGGTTGCCAACTCCCTGCAGTATAAATGCCATCAGATACATAAAGTTACAAATTGCTTTAATAACTTTCACAATTAATTGGTAATCACCCTGCAGTTAATGGAACAGGGAAAACACCTCTTGCTAAATGCATTGTCTTCATTTCCTCCTGCATAATTTCCAGTATGGAGAGATCATACTCTATGCTGGCCAATAATAGCAACTCTACAAGAAAGGGCAGATGGTAAATTTCAACCATATTCTTGCTTGTGTTTCTCTCTTTGAGTTCAAACATAAATACGCTAGTCAGTTCTCTAATGTCCTTTGTCTAGTGTTGCTTTGTGCATAGCGTTAGCGCTTTACTGCCAGTTAGTTTCCAGTAAACCTTCCCAGCTAAATGTAAGTGATGTTGCAGACAAGTTTGCCAGAGGCAGTCCTGCTAAAGAGTGGGCTCTGTGCACTCACACAGATGGAGGATTATTTTCTGAACTATAGTCACCTATAATTTTTAATTGAATAACTCTCCCCTAAAAGTGCAATTAATCCAAACATTCAGAGCACCTTTGTAAAACTAGTTGAGTTGGAGAATTACAGCTTGTGATATCATAATTATAAAAGTCTCCCCCCATCCCCCAAATTGGAAAAGCTACAAGAACTTGCCTCAGGAAAAGTTCCATAAAATTGTATCAGCATTTAAGAATTAAATTAGGGCCAGCAGTTGACAGCACAAGAATCAAGTCTATGGCACTGGACGGTGTGACCCACTTTACCTCTATCTATTGATAGATTTCACAGCCACTAATGTTCCCTAATAAACATCTGAAGGTAATTTCAAAGCGTGGGAGAGGTTAGTGGAGAGAACAGAATAGTGGTTTGTAGTTAAGATTGCCCATATATTAGATAGCTCTGACAGAGCGTGTAATTAACTTTTTAAGTGTTTATGCTAAAGAATAAATAACTAGTAATACATAAGGCTTGTTATAAATGTTTCAAATAAACTCTGCTTGTGCAGGATTTAAAACAGCAGCTTGAGATTTTCCAAATTATTATTGTTTTTAAGAGAAGAGATGTAGGCACAATCAGCAGCTTTGTTCTGTCACTCTACAGAGAGATTTTCAAAGGTATTTAATGCCCATTGAGGCACCTAAATGAATTGGCCTGATTTCGAGAAGGTCACAGCATGGAGACTCCAACTGGACATGTGCTTAAGCAGTCTGTGGAATTGGGGCTCCAGCAGTTCCTGTCTCAGTAGGAGTTGTTGGGTGTGGAGCCCTCTGAAAATCTGGCCAGTTCACGTGGGTGCCTAACTGGGAGCTGAACTCTCTTGAAATAATAACCCTAACTCTTCTACGATCTATGATTTTATAGGCAGTGTGTCAGAATAATAGAGCCAGATTCCTACACACAAACACAAAGCAACAAAAGGGAAAAACTTCTAATATAAACATTAGTACTGTCTATTTGTTATGTTCAGAAATGTTATTGTTGCACAGAATAATTCAAATATTTATAGCTAGTATTTCAGCCAGCACTGGGCTTGCAGCAGTTGCCTTCTTTCAAGTCTCAGTTGAGTCATTTTTAGTTTTATGCTGAGTATTTCTTTCTGTGCTCTGTGTAAACCTTCTTATACAATGAAAGGCAAGCAAGCAAGTGGGTGTTTGGGATGTGCTGAAAAATTGGGAGCCAGACCCCTGCTGATGTAAATTGAAGTCAGTGGAGCTGCTGCAGCAGCAGGGGATTTGGTCCTTATTTCATTATCGGTGCAGTTTATACAGATACAAAAGGCCATAAGTTCCAGTGCCCCAATTAAGACAGTGCTGGAGGCAGAGGTGGAGGGAGATTTGGAGTAGAGGTGGAGGAGGTAATCTGATGTTACATGGATACTCTGCACTCTTCCGCATGGGACATGCACCCTCCATTGGGCTTGCTAGGGCTGAGAAAATTACTCCAGGGTTGCCCATGACCAACAAATGTCGTCTTAAACACTACAGCCTTTGTCTGCACTAGATGCTAACTGGTGTTAAAAATTTGTTAATTACACCTCATCCCAAACGCAGCTGGTGGCAGACTTGCTTATTGTCTTTATTGGAGTAGTCTCTTTCAAGCAGCTTAGTTGCCACTTTGGGGCCATGTGGAAAGCATTTCTTCTCACTTACCCTGCATGGTGGAATCTTTGAACTGGGTAATGGGATCTGGATTTGCCTTTCACTGTAGGACTTAAATGGTAGATGTAGGACCTTGTGCTCCTCCTCTACACCTGGAGGGATTTAACCTTCTCTTAGGAGAATGCACATATAGGCATTTGAACATTTTACATGTTTTCTTTTACTCAGTGGTGGTGTAGCCATATTGGTACCAGGATATTAGAGACACAAGGTGGGTGAGGGGATATCTTTTATTGAACCAACTTGTTGCTTCTTGTTCAAGCTTGCCTCTCTCACCACACAAGTTGGTCCAACAAAAGATATTCTCTCACCCCCTTGTCTGTCGTTTACTCTGAATTTAAATTCCTTGCGATCTAGTGGAGAGATAAAGAAGCAATAACATTGTCAACATTGAGGAGCGTGGTATATATTAAAAGGCGATAGTTTCCATTGAGCAGTCAGAAGATGATGGCATGAAGTTATTGTACTTATTGTGATGAGAATTGTGCTTTCAAAGACTCCTCAGTTATTGCAAACTGCACTTCTGGGATATGTATGGGAAGCAGCCATTTTAATTAGGAAGATACGCTTGGAAATGAAAAGTCATTTTTAACGGTAATTTCATTTGTGAATGTTTTACTGACCACTAGAATTTATTTATCACACAGTCCTCACAGTAAAATAGGTATTTATAGGCTAGTTTTCAATTAGAAATCACGACTTGTAGAATTGAAGTGATTAATGATTTTATCTGTATATTGGTTGGGGTAGTCCTAGGGAATGATAGGCCTATTAACTACTTCGAGGGTCCTGACTGAATATTTTGTCTTTCTAATAATAATAATAAATAATATAATATAAATCAAATAGCAACTGTGCTCTTATTTAGAAGAGGAAAATAAAGAGGTATGTTTTCTATAGTACTTTAGCAAATCTGAAGCATGGATGACTGAAGATGTTTTAACAAATTTAGATTTAAAGAACCAAGTACATTTTTGCCTGTCAAATGCCATTGAAGTTCTTTATAAATAATTAATTTTTTAAAAAACCCATGATGTGACTCAATGATTCTGAATGGAATTTGGAAGAAGTCATCCAGTGGTGACAGATTTATGATATAAGTATGCGTGACACCAGACTGGCTGTTGAGATGGCTGGGCAGATGCATAAGGAACATCATTCCACAAGGGAACACTGATTTACAAGAAGCTAATTTTTAGAAGAGTGGTGGGGGATAGACATTAAAAGAATCAACATCGCTAGCTTAAATTATTGCAGTAGACGTCAGTTGGGAGTTTGGGGAATATATTCTTATTGTGTAGCCCAGAGATTTATGCATGTAATGCCGATTAGCTTTATTAAGTTCCTTACTGAGTTCTTTGTTCCCATCTGCCTCAAGAGTTTTTTACCCTATTAGCATTTGAAAATGCACTGCGATATACATTTTAACAGTTTCTGAGAAACTGCCTGACCTAAAGTCCGTAACATTTTAATACTGGAAAGAATTGGACTTAAACATCTGTCTGGATATGAAATTGACAGAGAGGAGATAAGAGCTAGTGGTAGCATTGTCTAGAAAAGCTGTAAAATGTCACAATAGATGCACTAATAAAAGTATTTTTGATGCAGAGTTTTAAGAAGCTAGTGTTACGATAAGATTCTTCTTTTTATTGAACCATCTTGCCAGATTTATGCACAGTCAGTATTCTAAGGTGGGTGGGTAAATCCAGTAGGAAATTTGTGTGTGCATGCATGCCTGGTATTAGGCAAGCTAAATATTTGACTGACAAATACTTATCCCTATGCAACATGACCAGGAACCCTGTAGCTGGTAGCATACCCCCTGGTGACCCAGGTGCACCTGTAAGTCCTGAACACAGGGCCTTTGCTCTGAGCTGCATAAAACCGGCGGGGGGCGGAAGGGGGGGAAGAAATCCTGATAAACCTACTCCCCTATCTTGAGCTAGCAGAGAGAACAGACATCTTTTCAGGCTCCCGACACTCTCACTTTCTTGTATTCAGTTGTCTTCAGGCACGTGTCAGGAAATTGACTGGCTTCCCCCACTCTAACTAGAGCTTTACAGAGGTGACGCCTGAGTCATTCCTTCCTCTCAGATTTTCATATAATGGACGCCTGGTTGCTCCTGCATGCTTTGTTTTTAGGGACCCGGAATGTAGACCTACTCCCTCTACCAAAGCCATCTTGTCTGCCCCATTCTACAGCAGCTGTGGCCAACACATCACCCCTGCTTCTCCTTCAGGTCCCTGAACCTTGGGGCCATAGAGACACCCCAGAGTTCACGGATTTAGTGCATGCATCCCAAAGACTTGAATGGGCCTGAGAGAGTTGCAGTTGAAGATGCTTACAAGTATAGAAGTGTATGTGCGTTCTAATGGGCCTGCACGGTCAGACATTCAGTTCAGGAAGGGTGGGAGAGAAGGCAGATTCCCCCCTCACCACCACCACCTGCAACAAGTCTCTATCCAGAGAGGGGTTAGGTCAGATACACATTTATATTTGGAAGTCTGAATACAAACATCTTGTGGATCCAAACGATGGGCTATTTGCCACTAGCTAGTCGCTTCCTTCTAAACATATTCTACGTATTTTTCACTTTGTAAATATTTAATTATCCTTAAAAGAATCTATGATATTTTTACTTTTCCAGGTCCATAGGAACCCGCCAGTGATGAAAAGGGCTGACATTCTGATTCTCAGGTTTTGTTTCTGTAATAGAGAATAAGGGGATAATGGACACACACACAGTAGTTTTTTTCAGTCTTCTCATCATGGCAAGCTTTATTATTACTGTGAATCCCACTGGCTTTTATTAAATTGTGCTACTGTTTGAGTTTGTAATATCAGTGCTTCAAGAACAGCCCTCTGCAGCAGTTTTTAATAGTCTACATGTTCATTGTTCACCAAGTGATCTTGAAAATGAACCAAACTTTTAATTGATCCAGCAAAGTTGCTAAGTTTGCTATTAAACCTGATATAATATATATCAAATCACGCAGATTTGAGATCATCCTTGATAATGTACAGAGGGATGAAACAAAGTGCCTATAACATCACTCTTGGATTTTCTTAACAAAATGGACTTTGGAAATGGAGCTTCAATTCAAGTTGCATTTATAAAATAAAAGTGTCATGCTTTGCGGTCCAGTGGGAAATTTCCATGGCACTCAGGTTCTTTCAGAAGTGTTAATCAAATATTCAGTTGCGTGCACACATAGTTTCCAGCTTTAAGTAGTTAGCACTTTGGTTCAGTTTGGTATGAAAGTAACATACTGTTGTTACTGATACCTTGAAGAAATACAATGATTGGACTATGGAAATATTAAGCTGTTTTGAACTGATGCTTAATGATGTGAAAAGTAGTTTTTAATTTGGTTTCTCTCTCTCTTCTCTAAAACTTGATGTGGCGATCAGCAAATCATTATGAGGTGGGTTTGTCTTGACCTGTTTGCGGTTCTGTGCAGTACAGGTGATCTTTTCAAAACTGCCTAAGGATTATGACACCATTACATCTAAGGGGAATTGGGCATCTCAACCCTGTAGGTAGCTGTGAATATCTCAGCCTACCTGTGTCCTCTATTTTTCCTTCCTTTTTTAAAGCAAAAAATGTAAGGGCCAGATCCAGGGATTCAGCATGCAACCCAAAGATTAAGCTTTCTGCTGGGTATCCCCACAAGGAACCAGAGGAACAGATCTTCTTCTTTCAGGATGCTATGGTGCTGCTCCAGATGCCACTTTGACTTGGTGCCCATCTAGTACTTGATGTTCAAAATGTGACCCTGATATTGGAGAGTTTTGGCAATGGGCCCACTATTCTTCCCCCACCCCCACCCCCACCCCCAAGCACTGAGTTCCAGTGGAGCTGCTGCCATGTAGAAGTTGCCCAATCCCTTGAGTCTGACAGGACATCAAGTGCCCGCATGAGTTCTGCCAGAGGGAGCCCAGAAGTTTCTGTACATATAATGTTATTTTATTGATTTTAATATGAGAACCACAAACTCAACAGACCCTCAACCCTCCTCACCCCGACTGTCTTTTGTGATGAGTTTTCTGGTGCTTCGTCTCTATGAAGAAACTTCTCATTTGTAAAAATGTTATAAATATTCCCCCAACACACAATTCCGCTGCGTCTACACTAACACTTTTGTTGGTCAGGAGTATGGGAAAAAAAACACACCCCTGACCAACATAAGTTGCACCGACAAAAGCACTGGTGTGGACAGTGCTATCTTGGTGAGAGATGCTTTCCTGCTGACATAGCTACCTCCAATCATTAGGGATGCTTTACTTATACTGACAGGATTACTCTCTTGTGTTGGTGTAGAGTGGCTACACGGGAGACCTTACAGCGGTGCAGCCGCAACGGTACAACTGTGCCATTATAAGGTCTGTAGTGTAGACAGAGCCTTAGCCTGTGGAATTCATTGCCGCAAGACTGTTCTGTTCTGCACAGATTCCTGTACACTGAACATCATAATAGAATCATAGAAGATTATGATTGGAAGAAACCTCAGGAGGCCATCTAGTCCAACACCCTGCTCAAAGCAAGTCCAATCCCCAACTCAATCATCCCAGCCAGGGCTTTGTCAAGCCTGACCTTAAAAAATCTCCAAGGAAGGAGATTCGACCACCTCGCTCGGTAACCCATTCCAGTGCTTCACCACCCACTTAGTGAAACAGAGTTTCCTAATATCCAACCTAGACCTCCCCCACTGCAACTTGAGACCATTGCTCCTTGTTCTGGAGTCTGCCACCACTGAGAACAGTCTAGATCCACCCTCTTTGGAACCCCTCATAGACCTTAGGATCAGAAGGGACCAATGTGATCATCTAGTCTGACCTCCTGCACAAAGCAGGCCACAGAAACCTACCCATCCACTTCTATAACAAACCCGTAACCTATGTCTGAGTTATTGAAGTCTTCAAATTGTGGTTTGAAGATCTCAAGCTGCAGAGAATCCACCAGCAAGTGACCCATGCCCCACGCTGCAGAGGAAGGCGAAAAACCTCCAGGGCCTCTGCCAATCTGCCCTGGAGGAAAATTCCTTCCCGACCCCAAATATGGCGATCAGCTAAACCCTGAGCACGTGGGCAAGACTCACCAGCCAGCACTCAGGAAAGAATTCTCTGCAGTAACTCAGATCCCATCCCATCCCACATCCCATCACCGACCACTGGGTATACTTATTTGCTGATAATCAAAGATCAATTGCCAAAATTAAGCTATCCCATCATACCATCCCTTCCATAAACTTATCAAGCTTAGTCTTAAAGCCAGATATGTCTTTTGCCCCCACTACTCCCCTTGGAAGGCTGTTCCAGAACTTCACTCCTCTAATGGTTAGAAACCTTTGTCTAATTTCAAGTCTAAACTTCTTAGTGTCCAGTTTATACCCATTCGTTCTTGTGTCTACATTGGTACTAAGCTTAAATAATTCCTCTCCCTCCCTAATATTAATCCCTCTGATATATTTATAAAGAACAAGCATATCACCCCTCAGCCTTCTTTTGGCTAGACTAAACAGGTAGTTGAAGGCTGCTATCAAATCCCCTCTCATTCTGCTTTTCTGCAGACTAAATAAGCCCAGTTCTCTCAGCCTCTCCTCATAAGTCATGGCAGGTCAGCCTGGGAGGGTCCTAATTGCTATTTTCTCAGCACCACACCACCCTTGCTGCCTGGACAGACAACAGCTGCAGTGCCCTGGACTGGAACTGAGTTCAGAGCTAGACAGGGTGTGGGGCTGGGCTGGTTCCATGGGATGGGGAACTGAGGGCCAGGCAGCAGTTGTTTCTCTCTCTTGAACTCAGCTTCCTGTCTGTCCTGGACAGGTAGTAATTAGGAGCCACAGCCCACCCCACAGCGGCCCCTGCAGGCTCACAAGAGACACTGCAGCATAAAACCAAGCGTAGAGTCCCTCTGCACTAGATCTTTGCAATCCAAACCAAAGGGATCCGACTACAAGTGTTGGGTTCGGGTGTGGCAGGAAAACAACTTGATGCGCTCAGGTCTGGTTTGGGTTGGCTGTGGTTTGACTGGGTTTGGGTCAGGTTTTAAAATTAGGCCTTAACAGACCTTGTCTTGTCACTGTCAGCAACGGGATACTGAGCTAAATGCACTACTGGTCAGATCCACTATGGCCATACCACGTTCCTATCCTTTCAACCATATTGCATTATCAGAAAGTGAAGAACAAATGTTTTTGTTGCCAGAAAAACAAAAATTGCATTAGGATAACATGAACCTGTCTGTTGTTTCAAGTCACACACTTGGCATGAGGGCTGCCATGAGAGGAGGAGTGCTTACTGGCCATTCACAGTGTAAGGGCCTGATCCGCAGCCCTTTCCTTGACTTCAGTGGGTTTCGGATTAGGCCCTAGGTTCTTTTCCTTAACTTCTTTTATATATCCTTATGAGTGATGTGCGCTGAGATGCCACACACACAATTTTAATTGAAAAGCTGTTGGGGGAAGAGGGATGGTGTGTTCTTTATTCATCAGCTGGAGAGCCTATTTGGTATTTTACAGCCAGTATGTGTATGGTAAATATGGTTTTCATTAAAAAGGAAGCATTGATCTTATCACATTGATAGCACAGGAGTAGAAAATATTGGCACTTATTGCAATAAAGTCAATATTGTGATAAGTACTTCCTTTTTAATATAAACCTTTGCACTATGCTTTCTAAAAAATGTAGGATTTGGGGGTTGGGTTGATCTGAGCCCAGTATGTTGCCCCCAACCCCCATTATAACCCTTGTTAACTTGTCAAATACATAGTGACTTATAAAATTTTAAAGCTAATAGGATGCTCTGTAGGGATCACAGCTATATAGTAGATGTTTGAGTGCTTCCTAAGATAAATAAGTCATGAAGTCATGGAAAGTTGCAATTAAAGGAGCAAAATCTGTATTTTTGAAATACTGTGCCTGGTCTCCTCTGGCTTTAACAGATAATCAGGGCTGGATGGTGTCCATGCTTAAACTGGAGGTATCCAAAGGAAAAGGGAGTCTTTGGAACACATGTCTCTTTTTGAGCATCAGACTGATATTTACAGATCTCAAAAAGGATTATTGTTGATAGAGAGAGCAGATTCTCCTTCAGCTCAATAGATAGACATGTTGCTTTTGGATACCAAAGTCCCTGATTCAATTTCTTGCTGGAATGGCTTCCTCATAAATAAGGATAATCCTTCATTTGATGTTTACTCAGTTGGTGACCTTCTTGTATTCTGCAGAATTCACATAAGGCATTGCAGGTTATATTTCTTTCTAGAATGCACTTTTGCATTAACTGTTGTGATTCAGATGGAGCTTTCATCCCCAGTCCTTATTCTGAGGGATTTATAACTTTCACAAACCATTAATTTTGGGAGCAAAATTTCTCAGATCTGGTCTCAGCAGTGAATTTGTTTTTCTGGAAGAGTGAGCAAAAATTCCAGCCAGGCATATTTGAGGATTGGACATTCCCATGAAAAGCTCGATTCTGAGCTCATGAAGTCAATGGGAACTTTGACATTAACATCTATGGGATCACAGCCGGACTCTGAGGCTTTAAATGTAAATACCTGAGTAGTCCCATTGACTTCAGCAGCACTACTACGTGTTGAAAGTACAAACATATGGAAATGTTTGCAGGAATGGGGTCCCCCTTAGGTATGTTGTTTGGTGCTTGTTGTAATACGTTATTTCTTGTTTTCCTTTAATTTCTCCTTTTTTGGCTTTGAAAAACCAATAAAAATGCAAAACACATTCAATATTAAAGCAGAGGTATAACTGCAGACAAGTCAGGAAATTTTATAATCAATGTTTCTGCAACAACATTCCATCTCCCTTGTACGTGTACACTATAATAAGATATTTTATTATGTGGTTACATAGACACACACACACAGATAAAGATGTCTAAACACAGCAGTTTAAACTGAACACAGACATACAGAATTATGCTTGCTTAATTGGGTTGGGTCAGATGTGCTGTGTTTTTATGTGGACTGCTTCTCTTTGAGTTCTAGTCTTATACAATGCTCATCGCTGTAGTATCTGAGCGCCTCTCAATAGTGCATTAAATAACATGACTAATCTCTGCCCCATGTTGTTCCCTCATCCCCTCCCCATGGGGGAAATAGTGCTGTGGAGTGTCTTGCACAGACAAGCTTTACCCTTCTTCTAGAGAGTTCCATTGTGCCACAGGAGCAGAGTTGTTGGCCAGGGTCTTCAGGCTCTTCTTTGGTAGCCTAGTGCCAGGCCATTGAACACTTTGAAGATATGGACCAAGAACTTGCTTCACTCTTTTGTGGAAAGCCAGTTTAGGTCGTGGATGACAGGTCTGATGAGTTCCTGAGGAGATGTGCTGCTGCTGTGCTTGTGTTGCACAAACTGCAATTACGTTCCAGTGGGCCCCATCCTGCACCCCGATGAACACACAGAGAGAACCCTTTAGGTAGAGATCACAACCCTTCCACGCAGCAGCATAGTACAGCCAAATCTCTGGCCCCATTCCCTACCTTTGTGGTGTCGAGGACCTAACACCTTTGCCTTTAAGGACTCTATTTCCACGGCCTGGTCTACACTACGCGTTTAAACCAATTTTAGCAGCGTTAAACCGATTTAACGCTGTATCCGTCCATGCTACGAGGCCCTTTATATTGATATAAAGGGCTCTTTAAATCGGTTTCTGTACTCCTCCCCGACAAGAGGAGTAGCGCTAAAATCGGTATTACCATATCGGTTTAGGGTTAGTGTGGCTGCAAATCGACGGTATTGGCCTCTGGGCGGTATCCCACAGTGCATCACTGTGACCGCTCTGGACAGTAATCTCAACTCGGATGCAGTGGCCAGGTAAACAGGAAAAGCCCGGCGAAATTTTGATTTTCATTTCCTGTTTGCCCAGTGTGGAGCTCTGATCAGCACGGGTGGCAATGCAGTCCCAAATCCAAAAAGAGCTCCAGCATGGACCGTACGGGAGATACTGGATCTAATCGCTGTATGGGGAAACAAATCTGTTCTATCAGAGCTCCGTTACAGAAGACGAAATGCCAAAGTGTTTGAAAAAAAAATCTACAGGCTACACAGTGCTGTGTGACAAGCGTAACGGGAAGCCAGAGACTCAAACGGACGCTCATGGAGTGGGGGGGTACTGAGGACTCCAGCTATCCCACAGTCCCCAGCAGTCTTCGAAAAGTATTTGCATTCTTGGCTGAGTTCCCAATGCCTGTAGGTTCAAACACATTGTCTGGCATGGTTCAGGGAATAGATCGTCAATTTACTCCCCTCCCCACGTGAAAGAAAAGGGAAAGAAATAGTTTCTTGACTTCTTTCAGTGTCACCCTATGTTTACTGAATGCTGGTGGTAGACGCGATGCTGCAGCAGTGGAGAGCAGTATCCGCTCCTCTCCCGTCCCTGGTGGCAGACGGTACTTGCTTGATAACTGCTGAATACACCTGGCTGGCCTCAGGGGCGCCTGGGTAAAAATAGGAATGATTCCTGGTCATTCCCAGTAGATGGTACAGAATGACTGGTAACCGTCTTCATCATAGCCACTGGGGGCTGAGCTCCATCAGCCCCTTCCCTTTCTGGTGTAAAGAAAAGATTCTGTACTGCCTGGACTATCATAGCAGCGGGATGCTGGGCTCCTCTCCCCCACACCGCTTAATATCCTGCCTGAACTGTCATAGCATGGGGAGGCTGCCTCCCCCTCATTTTATCTCACTAACAAGTCACTGTTTCTTATTCCTGCATTCTTTATAACGTCATGACACAAATGGGGGGGACACTGCCACGGTAGCCCAGGAAGGTTGGGGGAGGAGGGAAGCAACGGGTGGGATTGTTGCAGGGGCACCCCCCGTGAATGGCATGTAGCTCATCATTTCTGCGGGATCTGACACGGAGCAGCTGTGCTCTCTAATAGACTGCTTCTCTAGTACACTTGCCCCAAATTCTAGGCAGTACTGACTCTATTTTTAGAAACCATAAAGGAGTAATTGACTCAGGGAGTCATTCCCAGTTTTGTTTTTGCGCCCCCGGCCGACCTCAGCCAGGGGCACCCATGATAGCGGCAGACAGCACAGAAGGACAGATAACTGTCATTTCATTGCCAAATTACACTGGCAGCAGACGGTACAGAACGACTGGTAACATCTCTGCTATCATGCAAAAGCAAATGAATGCTGCTGCGTAGCGCTGCAGTATCGCCTCTGTCCGCAGCATCTAGTACACATACGGTGACTGTAAAAAAAAAAAAAAAAAGCTGAACGGGCTCCATGGTTGCCGTGCTACAGCGTCTGCCAGGGCAATCCAGGGAAAAAGGGCGCGAAATGATTGTCTGCCATTGCTTTCCCTGAGAAAGGAATGACTGACGACATTTACCCAGAACCACCCGCGACAATGATTTTTGCCCCATCAGCCACTGGGCTCTCAACCCAGAATTCCAAGGGGCGGGGGAGACTGCGGGAACTATGAGATAGCTACGGAATAGCTACCCACAGTGCAACGCTCCGGAAATCGACGCTAGCCTCGGACCATGGACGCACACCGCCGAATTAATGTGCTTAGTGTGGCCGCATGCACTCGACTTTATACAATCTGTTTTATAAAACCGGTTTATGTAAAATCGGAATTATCCCGTAGTGTAGACGTACCCTAACCCATTGCTGTTAAAACAAACAAAAACTGATGCTGTTGAAACTGCTCTTTAAGGATTTGGGGATGCTAGTGAAACAAAGGCATGTGTGCTTTGGCATAAATCTTTTTGAAGAAACAATAGGTTGGGGGCGGGGTGGAGTGTCTTGCTTTTGTCACTTCCCTTCAAATTTGCACTGAAATGACATGCAAGGATGAGACTCATGTTAAAGCAGCACCACAACTATCCCCTCTGGAAGCAGTAACTACTTGTCGATTCCCATGTCTGTTCCTCAGCTACATTTTTCAGTAGGTCAGTTCATTGAGCTTCAATCAATAGTGAGCTTGCTTTAACCAACTGCACTAAAGATTAATGTTCAGCTGTTCTAATTGGTGGAGGTTAGAGATGAGTGACTTGGCAAAGGTATGGAAGAATTAGAAGGGATTTCCCTTGTATTTGTATTAACTAGGAGCCTTAATATATACAAGTGTTTTGTTGTTGTTAATACTTATCGCTCTATTTTTAAAGAGACAATGCAGTCTGACCTGATGTACACAGACCAAACTTCGGAACTCACCAGTCAAAAATTACAGCTCAAACTTCTATAGATTAACTAGCTGACTTTTCATTCTCTGGACTACTCCATAATAGAGCTTCTCATTAGCTACCTTCCCTTCATGGACCAGTGATGGTCTACAAACTGTATCTGGAGAAGAGCTTTTAGATAAGATAGCAGCATCAAGAGAGACTCATCATGAGGTTCAGCTGCAATTCACATTCGTTTATACTCTTTGTGGACAAAAGATTTGCAATGCCAAACGTGAACCACTGAACAGGCTAGTCAAGATGCAAGTTTTAGAAAAATAGTGAAAATGAATACACAGTATTGTGTAAGTGCTAACAATTCAAGAGTTATCCCTTTCTGTGTAATATTTTCAAAGGAGCCTAAGGGAGTTAGGCACCTGAATCCCATTCAGTCTAACCTTTAAGTTGATAGATCTCAAATATAGGCAGCGATTTCCCCAGCACAGAGAAAATGCCCGTTAACCAATGGAGTAGGGAGGCTTGAAAAATGTGCAGCTGCATGAGGGCAGGAAAAAAGGGAGAGAAGTATTTAAAAAGATACATTTTACAGAACAATGGTTACATTCTTTCACAGTGAACAACACTATTCACCTTACATAGCACATGTGATTTCACTACAAGGTCACATTTTGCATCTTAACATTGAGTGCCTGCGGCTCTGGTGTTACAAATCTCAGAGACGCAGGTCCGGGCATCAGAATTCAGCTTGCATGCGGCCATGGTAAGCCATTGTCTTTTGGCTTCTCCAGCCTTCATATACACAGTGCCCTCTGATGCTTCTTTCCTGTTAACATGCAGCAGCAGAAGCCAACCCCCCAATCCAATTCTCTAGGATGATTGCATTACCCCTCCCCGCACCGCATGGCTGGTATCATTGAAGATCACTGCTAATCACCCCCCTTTCCGCCCCCCACTGTGTGGCTGGTAGCTGGGATGATTCCTGCTAGCCAAAGGCAAAAAAGCTTAGCTCTATCCTTCCTCCCCCCCCCCCCCGCTTGGCTACGTGCAAGGAAGGATTTCTTTTAAGCAACAGCCCAGTAGGAAAATGGCCATCTCTGTCCCCTTAATTAAATTCCTGAATTTCAACCAGGTTACCATGAACGATATCACTCTCCTGAGGATAACAGAGCCAGATAAAGAACGGATGTTTCTTGAATGCCAGCAATCACCGGGACCATACGCAGCTATGCTTTGTCATGCAGTGATACCCGATTACTTGCTACATGCATGGCGTGATAAAGTGTCCTACCATGGTGGACGGAACAAGGCTGCTTTGCCCAGAAACCTTCTGCAAATGCTTTTGGAGTACCTCCAGGAGCGCTTCATGAAAATGTCCCTGGAGGATTTCCGCTCCATCCCCAGGCATGTTAACAAACTTTTCCAATAACTTTACTGGCCGCGAATGCATCCAAAGCCCTCATGGCAAATCAATCATTAAAAAATGCTTGCTTTTAAACCACGTTTTGTATTTACAGAGGTACACTCAGCAGAGGTCACTTCCATGGCTTCACTGTCTGGGCTAGTGGCTTGGGAGGGCTGGGAGGGTAATGCTGTCTGAGTCACAAAAAGCTCCTGGCTGTTGGGGCTAACGGAGTGCTGTGTGCTCGCTGCAAGGTCGTCCTCCTCTTCCTCCTCCTCCTCCTCCTCATCTTCCCCCTCCGCAGAATCCTCAGCCATGGTTGAGATTACAACCCCCACCTCGGAATCCAGGGACGGGGTGGGGTAGTGGTGGCGGACCCCCCTAGAATTGCCTGCAGCTCAGAGTAGAAGCGGCATGTTTTCGGCCCTGACTCGGACCTTCCGTTTGCTTCTTTGGTTTTCTGGTAGGCTTGTCTGAGCTCCTTAACTTTCACTCTGCACTGCACTGAGTCCCTGGTGTGGCCTTTGGCCATCATAGCCTTGAAAATTTTTTCAAATATTTTTTCATTTCGTCTTTTGGAATGGAGTTCTGTTAGCACAGAATCCTCTCCCCATATAGTGATCAGATCTAGTACCTCCCGTGCAGTCCATGCTGGAGCTCTTTTTCGATTCTCAGGAGACTGTATTGCTACCTGTGCTGATGAGCTCTGTGTGGTCACCTGTGTTGATCACAGCTCCACGCTGGCCAAACAGGAAATGAAATTCAAAAGTTCGCACGGCTTTTCCTGTATACCTGGCCAGTGCATCTGAGTTCAGACTGCTGTCCAGAGTGGTCACAGTGGTGCACTGTGGGATACCGCCCGGAGGCCAATACCGTCGATTTGCGGCCACACTAACCCTAATCTGATATGGTAATATCGATTTTAGCACTACTCCTCTCGTCAGGGAGGAATCCAGAAACTGATGTAAAGAGCCCTTTATATCGATATAAAGGGCCTCGTAGTGTGGACGGGTGCGGCATTAAATCGGTTTAACGCTGCTAAAATCGGTTTAAACACGTAGTGTAGACCAGGCCTTAGTTTAAACAAGACTGTGATACTCCACCCATAAGTGGCTTTCACAGAGACTGTGGATGTGACAGTGCCTCCTTCATGGGGAGCATGCAGAATGTTTCCAGTATGAGCACATTCACCTTGGGTGTGGGAATTGCTTGGTCACCCTGTATGTCTCTCAGCAGCTAGTTAAAGTCAGTAAAGGGAGAACACTCTTTCCTCATACCTGCTAAGACATAGCGAGAGACGGGAGGAAATACTCCATCCTTTGCAGCAGCCAGGCTAAGAGATGAGAAAATGAAAGAATAATGGGAGATCCCTTCTAGCAGCCAGGGGAGAGCATAAAGAAGAAAGACTCCCTCCTTTCCCAAAAGTTAGAACCCCAAAGGGCTAATCAGAGAAGGGAAACAGACTATTGCAAGCATGTTTCCAGCATAGCTCCTCATTGGGCCACTCTTGGCGCTTTGTTACATCTCCTCAAATCACTGTACGTAAACAGCTAATCAGAAGCACAGGAGAAACGTATGTTTTCCATTGCATGAGACGACGTTAAATTAAAATGAGTTCATTGCTGTGTTGACCAGAAGACACTGTATAAGTCTTCAGAAATAAGCCAATGTGGCTAAAGTCATAATGTTGCTGATGTGTTCTCCTCTGACCATTGCTTAGTTTTCTTGTATGATTGGAACCCTTACACATCAGGGGTGAAATCTTGGCCCTATTGAAGTCAATGGCAAAACTCTCATTGACTTCAGTAGGGTAAAGATTTCACTCCATATTTATACCATCATATGACTACTTTGATTGGATTTTCTAAAGAGCCTAGGAATTAGATGCTCAAATCCCACAGACGTTCAATGGAAGTTGGGTGCCAAATTGCCTTTGATTCTTCTGGAAATGTCCTCCTATGTATTTTTGAAGATATAAATTACTCTCAAGTGATGTATAAGTGAAACAGATATTCTGTCTGTTGACGTGATTTGTAATGTACAATACCAATAAATGGGACTGTTTAGAGTGATCAGCTAGAGAAACAAGAGGACTTTATACTGTTAAAAGAACTCGGGCACTGGGAAGCTGAAGGCTATGGCACTTACTACAGCTGCTAAAACAGGTGATTCAGAGATGCTAACTGGGAAGCACCATCTGCTGACTCCAGGTGTTACTGTGACACGACAGCTAGCAGTGGACTCTGTTTAGTTAGGGGGAAAGTATTGTTGAGATTGAGTGACACAGTGAGACTTGTTACAAACTAAGAAGTGCAGGTGAAAGAAGGAGATGACACCACAGCTGAATAGGGGATGATCAAAGTAGATTTTGCTCACCACGGACTCAAACTGTTATTTTGTCCTGTTCTGAAATGGGAAGGCTCAGATGTAGCAGTTCAAAAGTTATGGTCATGTTTATTTTAGCAATTTTAAATCTGTAATCTTCATTGCCCAGTTCTGCTTTCAGTTACCCCGCCTCAGGGATCCTAGTTTTCTCTGATTAACCCCCCCCCCAAATTCTCCCATAAAAAACATAAAGATTTGTGGTTTTGTGTTTAAAATGAAATGCTGAACTTTAGTTTCGGTAGCTATATATATATATATATATGAACACACTGTTTTATTGACACAGTGGAACCCCATTTATCTGATCTAATTGGGACTAGGGCCAGATCAGATAATCAAAAATGTGGTTAATCCAGTGAGCTTCAGCCCTGGGTGGCAGGGTTCAGGCTTCAGCGGGAGACCCAGCTTGGCTAGTATGGAGAGCTGGATAATGGAGGCTCGGATAAATGGGGTTCTACTATATGGTTTTTTTTTTTCACAAAATGGAAAAAATAAAGATTTGGTGTAAAAACACAAATTCTGTATTTTTCTGTGGCAAACAGATTTCCAGGATCCCTGCTCAGCTCTAATTCCTATTGACTTTAATACAGTCTTTGGGTACGTCTACACTACAGCATAATTTCGAATTAACTTAAACCGGTTTTATAAAACATATTATAAAGTCGATTTTATGCGTCCACACTAGGCACATTAATTCAGCGGTGTGCGTCCATGGTCCTAGGCTACCATCGATATGCACTGTGGGTAGCTATCCCGTAGCTATCCCATAGTTCCCGCAGTCTTCCCTGACCTTTGGAATTCTGGGTTAATACCCCAGTGCCTGATGGGGCAAAAATCCTTGTCGTGGGTGGTTCTGGGTACAGCCTCAGCCCTCCCTTCCTGAAAGCAGCAGGCAGCCATTTCGCGCCTTTTTTACTGGGTGAACTGAGCAAACGCCATAGTACAGCAAGCGTGGACCCTGCTCAGCTCAGTAGCGCAATCGTGGACGTTGTAAACACCTCACGCATTCTCGTGCTGTCTATGGTGAACAATGAACTGCAAATGCAGGAGAGGAGGAGGCAGCTACGGCAGCGCGGCGACGAGAGTGATGAGGACATGGACACTGATTTCTCCCTAACCGCGGGCCCCTGCGCTTTGGAGCTCCTGCTGGTATTGGGGGGGGGGTTCTACCCATTGAACGCCGATTTTGGGCCCGGGAAACAAGCACAGACTGGTGGGACTGCATAGTTTTGCAGGTGTGGGACGATTTGCAGTGGCTGCGGAACTTTCGCATGCGTAAGAGCACTTTCTTTCAACTTTGTGACTTGCTTTCCCCCGCCCTGAAACTCCATAATACCAGGATGAGAGCAGCCCTCACAGTGTTTTATATTTACAAAGGTACACTCACCAGAGGTCGCTTCCATGGCTTCACTGTCTGGGCTAGTGGCTTGGGAGGGCAGGGACAGTACTTCCGTCTGGGTCACAAAAAGCTCCTGGCTGTTGGGGAGAATGGAGTGCTGTGTGCTCTCTGCAAGCTCTTCTTCCTCTTCCTCCTCGTCATCTTCCCCCTCCGCTGAATCCTCAGCCATGAGTGAGATTATAACCCCCACCTCGGAATCCACAGACAAGGGGGGGGTAGTGGTGGCGCAGCCCCCTAAAATTGCATGCAGCTCAGCGTAGAAGCGGCATGTTTTTGGCCCTGATCCGGATCTGCCGTTTGCTGCTTTGGTTTTCTGGTAGGCTTGTCTGAGCTCCTTCACTTTCACTCTGCACTGCACTGAGTCCCTGGTGTAGCCTCTCTCCCTCATGGTATTGGAAATGTTTTCAAATATTTTTTCATTTCGTCTTTTGGAATGGAGTTCTGTTAGCACTGAATCCTCTCCCCATATAGCAATAAGATCCAGTACCTCTCTTGCGGTCCATGCGAGTGCTCTTTTTCTATTCTCAGGAGACTGCATTGTTACCTGTGCTGATGAGCTCTGCATGGTCACCTGTGCTGATGAGAGCTCCACGCTGGCCAAAGAGGAAATGCAATTCAAAAGTTCGTGGGGCTTTTCCTATATACCTGGCCAGTGCATTAGAGTTCAGTTACCTGTCCAGAGCGGCCACTGGTGCACTGTGGGATACCGCCTGGAGACCAATAACTTCGATTTGCGGCCACACTAACCTTAAATCGATATGCTAATATTGATTTTAGCGTTACTCCTCTCGTTGGGGAGGAGTACAGAAATTGATTTTAAGAGCCCTTTAAATTGATTTAAAGTGCATTATAGTGTGGACGAGTACAGCGTTAAATCGATTTAATGCTGTTAAAATCGATTTAACTGCGTAGTGTGGACCAGGCCTTTGAAACACAGTTGAAAAATGTATGTGAGTATCAGCCTCATAGATGCTAATGGCTGCTCTCTGCTCTGAGAGACCCCGCCATGAATCAGGATCTCTGTAAGAGGCAGGGGAGGTGCTTAGGATTCGTGCTAGTGTAAATGAGAGCAGAACTTGGCACGATCCCTGTGTGTACAGTTGCAGTCATTCCTTGGCATCCATTGAGGTTTTCTTTAGTTTTCCAGGATGTTAGACACTGGGAAGGTGTCTCATACTGTCAGTTAAGCTTCAGATACTCACCTGCTTACACTTACTTGCTGTGCAAAATCAGGGACATTGGCTAGTGCCTTACTGCCCAAATAGACTTGCTGATTTCAGTGGGATTATTCAGATGACGGTACTAGTGAACTGAAAGCTGGTGGCAGAATCTGCCCCTTGGAGGATTTAGATAAAATATATTATGTATAATATAATGCCCACTGGAGATCGTATTTTGAAACCAATGAGTAGTAGAGGAAATGATCGGCTAAAAGCTCCCATCTGTTTTCTTTGACAATAATGGACCATGGCTCTGCTCTCTCTCAGGTTTAAATCTGGAGTAACTCCACTGAGGTTGTTGTAATCACACCTGTGTAAACTAATGTAAGTGAGAGCACAATAACCTAATCCAAGGTCGTTTGGCCTAAATTAGCTGCAGCTGGGTTGAGATTTCATTTAAACTAAGATCTTGTGACCCTCACCAGTGACAGAACTGTAGATATAACAATAAGGATGATGAGTTTGGATAAATATAAGGGAAACATATTTTGAACTTTAACAATTTCTATTCTTCATATTCACTTTCAAATTTAAATCTTACTTAAATGTAGTTGGGGAGAACTCCTGAGGTCCTGGAGGATATTCTTCCTGCTATTTTTGCATTTTTCTTAATATTTGTGTATTCTGCAGTGTTTGGAAAACGCGTCAGAGTTAAGAAATATCCCATGCTTAGTGCTGCATTGTGGGCACAAATTATATTGTCTCAAATAAGGAAAGTTGCTGGGCACTGAGCTGCATAAGCACAGACCTGGCTCCACGGAAGTTAATGGAAGTTTTGTCATTGGCTTCAGTGGGCCCAGGATTTCATCTCTTATGTTGAGGGGTTCTGTATTCTAGGTCACAGGGTGATGTGAGCTTGTCTCAAGGCTAGATCCTTCCTGATTTATGCTAAGAAAAGCTATTGGACAGCTAGGAATACGATAGTGCAGGGGTCAGCAACCTTTCAGAAGTGCTGTGCCGAGTCTTCATTTATTCACTCTAAAGTAAGGTTTCATGTGCCAGTCATACATTTTAACCTTTTTAGAAGGTCTCTTTCTATAAGTCTATAATATGTAACTAAACTATTGTTGTATGTAAAGTAAATAAGGTTTTTAAAATGTTTAAGAAGCTTCATTTAAAATTAATTAAAATGCAGAGCTCTGGGACCAGTGGCCAGGACCCAGGCAGTGAGAGCGCTGCTGAAAATCAGCTCGCGTGCTGCCTTTGGCACAGGTGCCATAGGTTGCTTACCCCTGTGATAGTGGAAAAAAAATGGTTTTGGTCAGAGGATACTGTTTAAGCCATTTACAGTGCTGGCCATTCTAAAGGTTCATATTTTTTTTAATGTTTGGTCTTAAGATTTATTTCTTTTATCTAGATGCAAAAGTCAGTTTCCTAGCTTTGGCTTTAAATGGCAATGTGTATCAGCTCACTGGTCGGAGGGTACATTGCATTGCTCTATGGGACACTCAGAGGTTCTGTTTCCAAAGCAAATCATGTTGTTATTAAGGTGACAGCACATCAGTGAAGAGCTGCATTTTTGCCTGGAATAACCATTATGGAAACAGAGTAGTAAATCCTGTGGCAGCCCACACACCTAGAAAGAAGCAGCAGCAGCCATACTTCATGCATGTTGAGGGGTGCTCCCGGGGACAAGGTACTAGCCTGGAAATCAGGAGGGGCCGGTTTCTATTCCCAGCTCTGTCACTGACCTTGGGCAACTCTCTTTCCGTTCCCATCCTTTGTGTGTCTTGCCTAGTTATACGTCTGCCTGGTGCCCAGCAGCATGGGGCCCTAATCACGGTTGGATACTCTAGGCACTACTGTCAAAGAAATGAATAACTACATCAGGCGGCAGGGATAAAGCACAGAACCTTTAGCAACAAAAGCACAAGCCAAAGAAAACCTCTGGGTAGCTATGAATTTTCTGAAAATTGATATCCTCTTTGTAGGCCAACTGGTTCTTACCGTCCAGTAATAATAATGCATACGTAGCACTTTTCACCCAGAGATAGCCAGTCTCTTCAGAAAGATGAGTAACTATCCAGACCCCTGTTCTTACAGATGGGAATGCTGAGTCGAGAAGAGATTAGTGACGCAGTGAGTGGAAGAGCTGGGAATAAGAGTTCTCATTACCAATCTCATGTTCCAGTCACCCTGCTGTCTCCCAAGACAGCTGTAGATATTAGAACCTACTGCCTTCACACTGTGTTAATGGGAGTCAAGCGTGTGCATAGACTTATACAATAGTATGATGATCCTAGGCTTTGTAATATTGGCTTCTTTGCCTGTATCTTTATAATTTTTATTAATGAACTTTTATGTGTTATTTGGGCTGTACCGAGTACCAGGAAACATAGATGAGTGTTTTTTTTTGAATTGCAAGACAGCAAAAAGAACATGTTTTAATATCAAAAAGAGACAAATGGGGGAACTCTTGTAAATACATGATTTGAAAGCAAATATATTTATATTCAAGGCTAAAGAAGAAGAAAACAATTATTTGAACAGCCCACCCCCAGTTGCTTTGGCCATAGAATGCTGGGCATGCACTGTGTGGCTGAGAATATAGAGGTTCTGAGAACGCTCAACAACTTCTCCTAAGGGATAGGTGGGATGAGATCCTTATAACTGTTGTTACACAGCACTGCAGAGTGTTGGTTACGTGAGATCCTGCGGGATCTTTTGTTTGATTGGAGTGTGTTTTCTGGTGACCCAAAACCAGATTGCGGTTCTACCACAAACCCGGAATAAGGAGCAAGCAGCTGTGTAGCACTCCAGGGACCATATTGTAAGTTATCTGGAATATGGCTGCTGGTTCCTTACTTGCCCCAAGGAGCAAGTAATTTCCACCAGCTGTGTATTGGGGTACATTGCTACATCCTCCACACTTGCCAATATGAGCTGACGGGCATGCTGGGAACCACAATCAAGTCCAGCAGAGGAGGGGGAGGACAGTCGCATGGAAGCTGTTATTCCCCTGTCCTGCTAGCTGTGATACAGGTACTCTTGTGCCTCTTTGTGCAAGTGTGTTATGCAGGTTACAGTTGTGCCCCAAATATGTTGTTAATATTTAAAATTAATGATCGCTAATGTCCTCAGTAATGTCATTGAATCTGGGTGTGAAACAGGAAATTGAAGATGAAGGTAACATTGTGCAGCAAATAATCCTGTTGCTCTTTGAAAGGGTTTATAGTGCTTTGACTATCCAGGGAGAAGCAGAGGCAAGAAACAACGAGGTTGCAGATAGCTTCACATCTCCAACCCCCTTTTTTCATTACTATGCAGTGCAAGTGCCTGTTGGCACAAGGACAAATTCCACTGTAAATTATGCGTGATTTACATGAGAAGCTCATTAATTCTCTCACACCAGGCTTAGGTAGTTCCATTTGTAAAAGGTGTCATTTTAAACACTGCCCAAATATATTTCCTTCTATCTGCTGACTCAGTGTGTGCTAAAAGATGATAAAACAACAAAGCGGGTGTATTTTTTAAGTAGATTTACCTTTCAGTTTGGAGGTCAGGTCTGCTACACACTATTTGGATGCAGTGCTGTTGTAGTCATGTTGGTCCCAGGATATTAGAGGGACAAGGTGAGGGAGGTAGTATCGTCAACATTGAAGAATAGTTTGCTGTAACTTGAAAGCTTGTCTTTCTCACCATCAGAAGTTGGTCCAATAAAAGATATTCTCTCCCCCACCTTGTCTCTCACACAAATTGAGTCAATGTATGTTAATTTTAACAGTCTCAGAAGGTGCGCACAGAGCTGGTCCTAATATTCCTTGTTAGCACCTCCGATTTTTCCAGCGTTTGTTATGACTGTACATCCATAAGCCAAACGTCACACACTGGAAAAATAAACAAGTGTTACCAGCAGTAAGACTCCACAAGTGCAAATTAAGCAATGAGATGTGGCTATGATATCCATAGTGTCAAAATTGCAAGTGGCAATCCCATTGCATTGAAATGTGTGTGTATGTTCTAGGAGGTGTGTCGCCAGCTGAAATTATCTCTTTCATGACGTGACAGCACTTATAGATTTAGAATCCTTTTGTGCAAAGGCAAAATCATTTAGTATAGTTTGTGTTCATTTCAGGTGTCATTGCTGTATGCGGACCAGTGTCTGCTCCAAGCGACACCCAAGTGAAGATGAAGTAACAAAGAGCCTGAATACTCTTACAGTGGGATTTTCAAAAGCAGTCATTACTGGCCCAACTCTGATAGTGCTGAAACTGCCTTTGGCTTCAGTGGGATTAGAACCAGGCCAGGACTGAGTGCTTTTCAGAATCCCCCTCATATTTGTGCTGCATAAATAACATTTGCATGACAGAACAATGCAAAAATCCTACTTAGAATGATTTTCATCACCAATTATTTTCATAGGCAATGCCACACAAACAGGCGTTCTAAGTGCATTCGCCACCCACGTGTCTTTTCCATCTAATAGCCTGAGCCCGTTACAAAAGTAATGTTGAGCTCAAAAAGAGCAAGAGCAGGCCTGAAACTAGCATTGTGGTTAACGGGCATGCAAGTCTCTGCAAACCAAGACGTATTGGGATGGGGGCGTACGGATGGGGCAAATAAGGAAATCAGATCCGTTTTTTGCAAAGGGGAAAAAAAAAGCACTCTTCTGCTTCTTGCCTGTACTGAGGTGTATAAATTTGGCTGCTTGGGAGGTGTTCATAGCGGCTATGTCATGTGTGGCCAACTGGCATACAAAAGACGTCTGCAGTGGAATCTGTACCTGCCCTTGATATTTCTCCTGGAAAGATAGTTTACAGCCCTGACAATCAAAGGAAATGTATGAGACTCGAACAGCGGGTTAATACAGTCCATAACTCTCGTTTAACCAAACTGCAGCATTAAACAGTATGAACATTTCACATAAACTGAAAGAACTATATGCTCATTTGCACTTTTTATTTATTGTTTTAATCCAGCATCTGGATTCAGTTGGTTTCTGATGTAGAGCTGGCACTGAAAATCAGATGATGGCATAAGTGTTCTATCACAGATTCACATGCGGCATGCTTTCATATTGCTAACGATAATTATTTAAAATGGGCAGTTATTCTTCAAAATGTTCAGGCTGATTCAAGCAGAAAGAACGGGACAAGCTGCCAGACTCACCTTTGAAGTCTCTGGCCTAAGGAAACTGTTCCTTGACATCTCATTACTTTTCTCCTGTTATTAAAAACAAATGTAGACCTCCTGCACATAGATTAAATGCAGCACAAATTTAACACAATTGAGTTACAGCAGTTCAGAAGAAGAAAATAGGCTGCATTGTTGTGAAGCTTTGTTTGCCAGGATATCATTCTGAATATTTTATGTTTTCTAAAGTAGCAACACAGGACAAGAATTATTTTTTCTGTAAGTGTAAATCCACTATGATATCCATACAATTATATACATATTGAAACAGTGTCACTGAGGGAGAAAACTACACCCACTATCCCTTTCTAGCCCAAACATCTGCAGGTGGTGTTCTTCATACTTGCTTATAGTGAATGGGTTTTGCTGAGGAGCAATGGGGAGGTTGTGGGGGGGCGGGTGTGGGGGCGGGAAGTCATTAATCCCTAATTTATAAGTAGTTCACAACAGACTTTTTATGACCTCTGTTCTGCTCCATGGCTGGAAGAGATGCATCACTTGTATTGGCTTTATGGCCACTGATTCCATGTAATCGCACACACAGCTGGCTCTTTTTTCCTGACAGAAAAGTTTTTTTTTTTCCCTAAAAGAAAATTTCCACAGAAAATGTTTTGTTTTTAAAAACAACAACAACAAAAAGAACAAATAGTTGCAAAACAAAACTGAACTTTTGTTTTTTTACAGAAAAAATGTTTGGGTTTTGGTTTAAAAAATGTTTCTCGCTGAAAGACTGCAAGACATTCACAGGAAATTTAAAACTATTTTCTTCAAAATTCCCTACAAAAAAACAAACCAGCTGCATCTCAAACCCAATAGGCGCCCCTCCTCCATTTCCTCGGACTGTTTCCAACTCCCCTTGTGTCAGAGCCCAAGGAGAGTGAAATAGGATAGGATGGTGGGGTTATGTGGGGTGGAGCAAAGACCTCGCAGAGTGCCATCCCTGAGATCAGCACCACTAGCAATAGTGCAGTGGCATTTAGAGGTGTCCTGAAAGAGCTCATGGCAGAATGAGACTGCACAGTGATTAATGATCTGGAAAAGGAAGTGAAAGGTGAAGTAGCAAAATTTACAGATGATACAAAATTATTCAAGACAGTCCAAAGCTGACTGCAAAGAGTTACAGAGGGACCTCACACAACTGGATGACTGGTTAACAAAATGGCAGATGAAATTCAGTTGATAAATACAAAGTAATGCCCATTGGAAAACATAATCCCAACCACACATATATAACAATGTGGTCTAAATGAGCTGTTACCAATCAAAAAAGAGATCTTGGAGTCACTGTGGATAGTTCTTTGAAAACCACTCAACATGCAGCAGCAGTCAAAAAAACTAATGGAATGTTAGAAACCATTAGGAAAAGGATAGAAAATAAGACAGAAAATATCATGTCACTATCGGTAGTATGCCCATACCTTAAATATTGTGTCCAGTTCTGGCTGCCCCATTTCAAAAAGGATAGAGTGGACTTGGAAGAGGTTCAGAGATGCGCAACAAAAGTGTAACTGGTTTCACAACAGAACTAGATAAGTTCATGGAAGATAGGTACCTTGATTGCTCTTAGTAAAGATGGTCAGGGATGGACCCCCATGCTTAGGGCAATCCTAAACTTCTGACTGCCAAAAACTGGGAGGAGCACACAGGGTGGATCTCTCCAAAGTTGCCCTGTGTTGTAGTTCTGTTGCCCTGAAGCTCTAGTACTGGTCACTGTTGGAAACAGGATACTGGGCTAGACAGAACATTGATCTGACCCAGTACGGCCGTTCTTATGGTCCTATGATTATGCTGCACTGGGGCTTTCTACAGCACATACACAGTAAGTGACTTCCACCCTATTAGCTGGTCGCTACAGAAACTCAGTGTAAGCAGGTTGGGTTTTACTATATGAACTGAAGAACATTTTCCTATAGAACCTTTTTTTCACAACCCCAGCACTCAAACAGCTATAGCACGCAGTAATTTATATTAATTGGTTTATATTGGCTGTACATTAGATTTGGCAAAGCATTTTAAAATTATTTCATGTTCTTCCTGAGAACTCTCTGATTATTTTTTTTGTAATTTATTTTGAAACTGTCCCAAATAATGACATGAGGGCAACCCTCTGAAAATGGATAGATCCTAAAGATGGATTTAAAACATGACATTTCCTTGGACGGGCTGAAGGCCAGATCCTCCTCTTGTGCAAATCAATGACACTCCAACAAAGTAAATGGACCTGTGCCAATTTACACCAACCGTGAGTCTATCTTGGGTGCATAATATCGTGTGAGTTACCATGGCTCCTCGGGGTCATGTTGTAACACAGTGTAATCTCCCAAAGAAGTCAAACCCCTTTGAGATCCCCCTCCTTATTTAATATACAATATTCAGTGAAATTTTTTTACTTTTAATTGAGGGTAGATATGTATTTATTTGTGATTTTTCATCTGATGTAGCTATTGTTTGTATATTATTTCTACTAGAGTAGTCCTTAGGGGCCCCCCATGCAAGGTGCATAGTTAGACAGTCCCTGTCCTGCAAAATATACACTCTATACAGACATGACAGACAAAGAGTGGAAGAAGGGAAGGACTATTCTCCTTATTGTACAAATGAGCAGCTGAGGCAGCCTAGAGATTTTTACGGTCCCAATTCGACGAAGACTTATATACGTGTATTACTTTACACATGTGAGCAGTCCCATGTGGAGAAATAAAATGGAAAATCTGTCACAGTTCATACTTAAGTTTATGTGGGACTTACTCTTTGTGATAGCTGAGGCAATGTATTTGGCAAAGTAAAATAAATAAAACCTATAATGTTTCTTGAGAAATACTCTTCTGTATAGAGAGAACATTTAGGTGTCTGTTCATCTGTTAATATGAAAAAAGAACTCCCACATTGATAGGAGGTGAGAGCCTAAAACTTGTCTCTTTGTGATTGTGCAGCTGGGAAAGAGAGGAGAAAAGAAACCTCCCTAGATGTTTTAAATGTGGCATTCCTACATAGTGAGTCATGCATTTTTATTTCTTAATGTTACTATATAATATACATTGGAAACGTATGTAGGTCATTTCATCAAAAGCAAATCACTGAAGATTATCTGTAGTTAATATTGTGTAAAATGAGAGGGGGAAAGGGTATGACCTGTAATATGACAAGGTATTAAATTTTTACGTCAAAGAAATAATCCGGACTGCTGTCCAGCTCTCAATTGTTTTGCCAAATAGATTTCAGCTAAGTGAGGCAAATGTTGATAACATAAAATTAACGTTGCAGGCACTTCACTTTAGTATGTCGAGAGAAAGCATCTTGTTTTAGGCACTGATTCAAGAAAGCACTTAAGCACCTGTTTAAATTTAAGCACATGCTTTTAAATCCCTTTGGCTTCGGAACTTTAAACAGGTGCTTAAAGTTAAGCACATGCTTCAATTAGAGCTGGGAGGGAAACTGTTTTATGAGATTTCAGAAATGTTCTCTTTCTGTACTGGGATGAAGGTGAGTCCTTCTGAAGCTTTTAATGAAAAACAAGACAGAAATGACACCCACCCCAGACTAGACAAATCCTTGGTGATCAGCTCACTTATCAGGAGTGTGGGAGACATAGGTTCAGATCTCTGCCCTGCCTGATTTTGAATACAGACATGAGCTCAAGTCTTCCCCAAACTAGGTGGGGATCCCCTAATCTCCAGTTCATTGGCTAGTCTGGGATTGATCATTCTCTCTCAAGTTTTGACCAGAAATTCAACCTTGGACTAGAGAACCATTCATGACACACGTTTAGTGGAATCTAACCCTTTCCTGTGAAAAGTTTTGGTTTGGATGAATTGGCATTGAAAAACTCTTGTGTTGAAAAATTCTTGATCAGTTCTAGCTTAAATGCTTTCATGAAGAGTGATATTTTCCTGAACCGGGGCTGTAATGCTGAAGTGCAGTCTGGAAAAACAAGAACAGAATAACTAAACCTTGTGGGTCTGTTTCTCTTCTGTTACGCTGGTTTTCTGCCAGTGTAACTCCAGTGATGTAGCAGAGTGACACCAGTTTAATGGATTGGAGAATCAGGCTCTGGGTTGTTTTTTTTTAAATAATCTTTGTTTCAATGCCGTTTTTTACATTTTCTTTGCTAACTGTTAAAAACATCACTGTAAAATCCGTGGAATATGAGACTGCTCTTTTTCCAGCATGGTGTTCATTTAATTGAGTAATTGCACCATCGTATATCTCAAGTATCATTGGCCCAATTTACTGGAGGAGCCCTGGGCCTCTGAGAGCTTTGTGTAGTCCACTTTTGTAACTGTGTGGTGATTTACAAGGCAGAGCATCAGACCGCTGCACAGCAGAGCTGGCGTTCCAGATAATGGAGATATTAATAAAGAGAATGAGAAACAGTTGCTTAAAGCATCTGAACCTGTAAGTACAAACAGACCAGAGGAGACTCAAAGCAACAGGAGATTGACATCTTTGTGACAATGCCCACACTAGACTTGGGTTTAGAAGTTCTTAGGTGGGTAAATCATATAATCTACCCACCCCTTATGTATGGGAGTGTGTCCCAATCTTGATATGACAAGCCGCTGCCACCTTCTCAAGTCTTGTGCAATGTCCACATGGAGTGACTTCATATATTTTTTTAAGTTAATGGATTTCTCCAAGATTGTTTCAATTTTTCGAGGTTTTCTAGTGGGTTATGTCTAATCTGTATTTGTCTTTAAAACCATAGTCCTGACAGCACTAGGGCTTCTGTTCAACTTCCATCCCATGAGTAGTCCCACGGAAGTCAAGACCAGACTAAGAACTATTTGGGAGAAGCATACTAGTTCCTAAAATGGCTAGACAGGTCTTTCATTCTTCTGCGTTTTGTAAATCTTTGTCTCTGGTTAACAAGAGTTCTTTAATCAAAGTTACAAAACAATAGTGAGATATGAAACTGTGGGTAAAATTCTGTTCTCAGTTACATGGGTGCCGTTTTCTCTAATAACCAAATACATTTTTAAACACGACTTCCCAAAGAGGTGATGGGGGCTGGGCGCTAGCTGTGGTCAATCCGAAATGGATAACATCAGATTGAGGCGGAGCAGAGCTATCGACTGAGCCCAAGATGTGCCCAAAAATCCGTTATATAAACTGTAAAATTTCGATGCCTCGATGTCTTAGGGGACTTGTATCTGAGGATTTACTGTAAATCTGGAGCACAAACATTGCTCCAGCCCTGAGTGATGAACAGCAATTTTTCAAGGCAGTCTGGTGCAGCGTGTGGCTGTCAGAACACTTAGAATAATCAGGTGATAAACAATAAACTGGCCTCAGCCTTAAGCATTGCTATAGCCCCGCTGTAATCTCTATACCCCATGCTCCTCACTGTCGTGTCTGAGGTCCTACGTTGAATTAGAAAGGAAGATGTGCAATGAAGAGCAGAAGTTGGCCCCAAAAGCTTCAGTCATGAAGTGCAGAGATGATAAATGTTCATACAGCGCTGACTGAACTCTCAGCATCTTGTCTCTGTTCACTGGGGTCAGTGAAAAAAAATGGGGTGGATTTTCCTGCAAGCAATCTCTCCTTTGACTTTTCTGAAGTCTTGATCATGAGTCTGGCTGAGGTAGTTCTGAAGACAGCATTTTGTAACGGAGAAACAGACGAGTGCTTCCCATCCACTACAATAATAGTTTCTAATATTAAATAAGAGAAGCCATTAAGGGAGAATCTCACATGTCATGGAGGCTAGGCACTGTTATATGAGTACGTTCCCCCTGCTTAGTCTGCTTGCTGAATTCATTACACGCTATTGCAATGGATAAAGATTAGAACCTTGTTTATATTTCTAGGAACATTTTTGCTGAAGGACAGAGATAAGAAGTAGGGAAAATAGTTATATTGAGCTTACTTGGTTTCTGGGGCTCAGACAGACAATGGAGGCAGTAATTTCAAAGTCATGCAGTGCAGAAAGGATTTACTGTCACTTTCAGTACTATTCAGGAAACAATGTGCATGCAGCCTAGATAGCTCATGATAACTTATTTGTGTTTGAAAATGGCATATTGAATAGGCATAGAAGAAAACTGCAGTTCTAAAACATGGGGTTTCCATCTTCTCTAGGATAAGAGATGTGTTTATAACACATGCCAACTAGCCAGTGTTGTGGTCCCAGTGTAGTCAGGAGAATATGTATTGGCGCATGTGCAGTATGGTACGGATTGGATCAATCCCTAGAAGTTAACACATGCTAAAATATGAACTGCCCTGCCTACTCTACGGTTTGTTAGTTAGCACATGTTAAAAACACATCTTTTATCCTAGTGAAGAGAAACCTTCCTGAAGTGGGAACCCTTATAAATTGGGGGAAATTCTGAGCCTGGTTCTCTACTACAACTAGCAGTCCTTTGCACTTGTGCAAAATGAGTGTAAAAATTGATGTAAAATGCAAACAAATCAGAATGGCAGCACTTCATACCCACTTTGCACTCACTCTGAGCAAGCATAAACAAGCTGCCGTGCAGCAGAAATTCTGGCCCTTCGTGTGTAGTGACTTACGCTGCCTTCCCTTGCTTTTGTGGGGAGAGGGAAGCACTGCGTGCAACTTACCTGACTCCTCTTCCTTCTGTCCCCAGGCTGCCCTTCCTCCCTGCCTCCTGCAACACCATGAAGCTTCAAGCTGATGGAACAGTCATGCTATGAAGTGGCACTCTTCCCATTTCCAATCCTAAGTGTAGATCCGTGGGTGCAAGCTACACTCCATTAAAAGAAATGGAGGGGAGCCCTGGAATTGGACTGCAAATCTGAATGCGTATGTGGTATAGTCCCTAGGATGCTGTAACTTTATGCCACTGATCACATATGTTATGCCATATTCATTCAGCAAAAACGTAATTGCCGGGAGCTGCACACACATGTGGAATAGTTAACATACCCTCATGCCATCAGTTTCCTTTAAATTCATTTTTTCTCTATAAAATGGTTAGAGCGGCTTATGGGGAAAAAAACAATAAAAAGAATAATACTTTAGCTGAGCATTAGCTACAGTATGCTATATTTGACAGTGTTATGCTTTCAAACTAGAATGTATTGACTTCTTTTTTTCATTAGATGCCATCAATTTAAACATCTTCTGCTTTTGCTCCTTTTGATCAGGCTGAAGGACCAGTCAGGATGTATCCAATTTCGATGCTTCCGTCTTTGTCAGTTGTTTTGCCCTGCAGTTTTCTTTTATGCAAACAGACATGCAGAAGCTGGGAAATGTAGCTAAGTGAGCAGGAAATACAGATGAACTTCATGCTGTTACCGGAGTAACTGTCTTTCTGTAGAGGAGAATGGAAAATGTAGAATATGCCAGTAAAGCTTATATTGTCATTTTGAGTCTCTGTGCTGGAGGGGAGGGGATTCTGTCCCTGAGTACTTTGCAAGGATGAATCTGAATGTTTTACATGGTAGCTAATATATTGATATTGAAACGGGAGGGCAGGAAGTTCCCAAAGCTTTTTTTCTTCAACTGTACATTTACCTTCAGAAGATGGTTAAATGATGCAGACAGTGGGAGCTGTCCTGGAGAATTACTTAGTACATATCGTCTTCAAACAGAACTATATTAGTGCGAACTTGGGACTTGGTTAGTACCTGCAGCATCCGCGTGGGGGAGTTGCAGCACAGCGCTTTCATGTGCACTGCTATTCCCGCCACTATAGTCGAAACTGGGGGGCTGTGTAAGTAGGCATTTTAATTGTAAGGTCTTTGGTGCAGGGACCTATGGAATCAAAATACATCTCCAAGGCAATGGTGAAAGAACAATGGGATCTCTTCTTTGAAAGACAGACTGGAAGTCAGAGGTTTGGGCACTGCTTTTTGCAGGCTCTTAGTCTTTAGCTTTATAGCGCGTCTAATAATAAACTTTCTTTTTCCATATGCTGCTCATTAGTCTAAGGTAAAATGTTACTGTAGGACGAGAAGATTTCTGCTATTACTGCCCTCAAGATACACGGCTTGCGTCAGGAAGCTTGGTCCTGAGCTATATTCAAAAGAAAATAAGGGCTAATATTTTGGACACCTTTTCCACTTTCCTTTTGATATCAAAACCACCACAATTCCCTTACTGCAGTGAGCTTTTGGATCTCCACAAAGATAACATTTTATTTTCTGGTAATTTTTCAGTTAGAGATCAAGATCCATCTGCTGTGAGTAAAATAATCTGAGTGATGTTCATCCTGGGATTCTTATTTTCTCAGTCTTTCTCATATGACACACTATGGAAGGAAATCTTTAATGAGTTTAACGTTTACCGTTTGAGAAATGAGTGCATCTAAACCGATCATGCACAGGGCTAAGTTGCCTGTGGACTTTGACAGGAAATACTGGTATTACTTTCATGTAGATGATGCTAGCTGAGCTTGAGAAAGAGAGAGTTCCCAGGAATTAATTTTTAAATGAAGAAGGGGCAATTTTTTAAATGGATTGTTTATCTGTAGGCAAACCACGATGGATATAGAGCTAAAAACCAAAGCATTAAAGATGGAAGAATCTTACTAAATTATCTAGTCCACTCCATACATTTTCTCTAGTATAATATATATATTTACTGTTCTGATCAGTTCAATTTTAACTGACTCAGGTGATTTTCCATCCCTTCCCATGGATGACTATTCCAGAATCTAACAGAGTGATGGCAAATACTGTAACATTTCTGCTTCTGTTAGTTGCACAAGTTGTGCACGTATAGAAGTCAGTGGAGTTTCTTCTTAAATAAGAGCAAACTAAGTACACGCACCCACATATGCAAAATGAAACGCGTGTAGGTTTTACTTTTAGTCTGATAAATGCCTAAGGGGGAGGGAAATTACATTTGTATGGATAGAATCATTGAATTATTTTAAAACAAACAGTATATAAGGAAATACAGAAGGAAAAGCTAATGACATAAGGGAAAACAATGGATTTTATGTGCTATTTCTAAATCCTGATCATCAGCATGGAAGTGGAGGGAAGCTGAGAATAATCAATATGGAGCTCTTTGGCTGTTAAATGTAGATATGTAGCTGAAATCACTTTAACTGCAATAGATCCTATTCCTGATGTTCATTTCACTCTCTAGAAATCAAGTATTTAGGAATGGCCTCCTCTTAATTAATCACTGTGCATATGGCTATAACCAAAGACATTATTACATATGTTTCAGAGTAGCAGCTGTGTTAGTCTGCATGTAATTATTACATTTTTTTTTTAGCATTACCAGTGATTGGCATGCTCTGTAGTGTCTTTAGACCAAGGAGTCTGGGAGCCAGGTTTCCTAGATTCTGCCATTGGTTGAGTTACCTGCTTGATCTTGGGCAAGTCACCACTGCATTGCCACCTGGGTCTGTGGGACCTGGGCTTCTGAACTTAGTGTTTTTTCCAAGCTCTTGCTTGAGCATCCACACTGCATTATAAACCTGGGTTTACAGTTCCTGGGCCTGGGTCTCACAGAATGTGTCCATTCTCACTACGCAGACTTTCTGATTCAGGTCTGCAGCTTGATCTGTGTCCACACTGCAAAATGGCAGGCCTTGGAACTGAGTCTGTTAGCAGGACTCAGGCTGTAACTACCCTCCTAGCAGGATCCTAGGACCTGGGTCCTGAGTGCTAACTGAGCAGAGTCAAACTGAGTTGTATGGGTGGGGAAGGGGACACTTTGGCTCAAACCTGAGTCTGAGCCCAGGCTTATGTAGTATAGACATACCCCTTGTGTGCTAAATTTTCCCATCTGTAAAATGGGGCTTATAATGGTTATAGTGGTCCTGCTGGTAACAGGTCATCTTAATTAATTAGCCTGTTAGAGCTGGTATGGCATCTTCTCTGTATGTGTGTGTGTGTGTGTGTGTACATATATATATATATATATATATATAATATATATATATATATATATATATAATATATATATATATATATACTCTTCGTATATGTTCTATTCTATGCATCCGATGAAGTGGGCTGTAGCCCATGAAAGCTTATGCTCAAATACATTTGTTAGTCTCTAAGGTGCCACAAGTACTCCTGTTCTTTTAATGGTTTTGCAGTTTTGTAAAGTGCTTTGAGATATTCGGATGAATATGTATCTCTGTAAGTGATAAATATTTTGGTCTCAATCCTGAAACTGTGTCCATAGTTTTGCAGGACTGGGGCCTAAAAAAAGGCCGATCCCATAGTTATTGCAAATGTCGGTTTGTACAGTAAGACTGCATGTTGTAATGTTAATTATTGCAGAAACCATTACTAGACTTGAACAAAATACAGCTTTTAATGGTCACTATTTTCCATGCATCATCACCATTTAACCTCATTTATGAAGAAGTTAACGCTAGAATAAGAGAGACCTCCTGCTGTGCATTGTACAAAGATGTCTTGCTCAATTATTTCATCTTCTGAAAGGTCCTGTGTTCATCTCTTCGCCAAACAAGAGCTCTTTCTCTCTGACCAACCCTACTACTCAACTTGGCAAGATTCAGCTTTGGAGCTTCCATTGTAGCGCTCTGAGTTTAATTTTTCAATAAAAGTTTCAAACACTACAGGAAAAGAAATTTTATGAATGTTCTAATTCACCCTTCCCCCCCTGCATTCCCCAGGAATGTCCCCAATTAGTTACTAGGGCCTGAATGCACAAAAGGAGTTGGGTGTTGGGACACTCACAATGCCTAATTTTTAGGCGTCTAGAAAATCACTGTGCTTCACAAAGCCTGAACCTGGCGCCTGGGCTCCCTTTGAGATAAATAGGGCGAGAGATGTGCTGAAGAACAGGAGTCACAGAATCCAGCACGCTAGGCGGCTTCCCACCTAAGCTAGCCAATGGGAGATGCCAGCTAGAGAGTTGGTGCTAAGCCCTGCCTCTCTCATGGACCCAGACACCTATCTGCTTGTGACTCTCAGCTGTGAACCCTCACCTGGAGTTAGGTGCCTGTGCTTTCTCAGCAGGAGAAGGACTAATGACTGTTTAAATATTTATCCACTGTGGAACAGTCACTGAGGCAGAGAGACAGAGTGTGGGAATGCCGCTAGTTGAGGGGTTGGGGCACCCACGTGGGCGGTTGGGACACTCTGTGTCCTGTTGTCAGTGCTGTGGTAACGCTGCTCTATGCTGCTGTTCTTGGAGTGCTGATGTCAGCTGTACTAGCAGAGAGTACAGCTTGCCCATTCAGCAGACCTGGATGTTATTCATACCGAGAAACCACGGACTCAGTTCGGTGGTGAAGGAGCATGGCCAGGTTTATTGTCCACAAAGCACAGTACCAGCACCCGGCTCCGTGGTTCCAGGTACGCTAACTTGTGTCCTTGCGACAAGGTACCCACTCAGTCAACACACCAGGATGATGTCTGCTTGGCGAGTACTTCTCGTTTTATGCATTGATTCTGACAAGGTACTCATTGCGCTCCAGATGTTGTTTGTTACCACTCTTACCCTTGAACCTGCTAGTTCGAGCAAAACATCATTACCCTGCCATCCCACATGTCACGGGGTGCACTGCTGGGCTGGCGCCTCCTCCTGGTACTCTGGGTATTAGTCCAGGCCAACACCTCCCCAGTCCATGATTGGCACATAGTCACTTTGTCTCTGCTGTTCACCAGCAGTCCCAGGAACTGCAGCACCCTCCTCATGGCCCAGCCACTATCTGTGTCCCCCTCAGTAGCCCTAAACAGTCTTCCCTACTTGCTGCCATTCGCCCAGTGGCTGGTCTCTTCTCTGGGTTCCAGCCCAGGGACTCTCAGCTCAGCAGTCTGCACCTTCTACCTCTGACCTCACTGCTCTGTCCCTGGGCTGCTTCCTACCACTGCTTCCCCGTTTTTTTCCTGGGCCTGCCAGTTCGAAAAGCCTCTTCCCAGGGAGTGACTGCAGCCTGCAGTCTCCACTCACTCCTCCCTTTCTCCTGGGAGTGTCTGCCTTTTTCCAGTAGCCTCTCCTCCTTTCAGCTCCTGGGATTTATAGCACCCTCCTCCCCAATTCCTGCCCAGCTGAGCCTCCTTAATTAGCAGCCTAAGTGATTATTTCGCCCATCTGGCCTCTGTGAAACCCGGCAGGGTGAGTGTGGGGTAGTCACCCCATCACACCAGCCTTATTTTACTCAGGGTCGGCGTGTTCCTGTTTTGTCTCCTAGGAATGTTTTTACACCATTACCTGAGAACTCTGGGTGTTCCCTTACCATCCTTTCAGGTCAGGAATGGGCTTACTTGGTGTTAGCTAATACCTGGTGCGTTGCCATTGAGCCAAGGCCTTGCCTACTCTGGTTCACAGCCTTTGGTTCACACTTGTAGTTATGCCTAGGTCCCACCACTCTTTCATTGGTTATCAACAGTGGGACAGCTTCAAGAGGAGCAACTGAGGGAGCCCCCACAGCAGAATAGCCAAGAGCGCAGCAATAAAAACTCTTGTCTGAGTTGGGGGAGACCCAGGTTCAGCTCCCCCGCCACAGCAGGGGAGAAGATCTGAACAGGGAGTCTCCCCCTCTTAGGGGAGTTATAAGGTGGGCATCAGAACCACCACCTCTTTTTCTTCCTGGATTTTGAATATGGCCCGATCCAGTAGGTGGCCTCTGAGCAGGTCTATCTGATTGGGTTCCCCAGGTAACTTAGGTGGACAAATCCCTGTCTTCCCCTGGTTTGTGAATTGCTCTGGGGCTTAAGCGGGAGATAGGCCTAGAGGGCCTGCTCAGAGGCAGAAACTTAAGTACCTAGGGAACTTTTAACCTGACATCTTAGGTGCCGAGTGAGTTTAGGTACCTATAAGGGTTAAGTGGGAGTTTTATGCATCACAGTGGGCCCGAAACTGGGACTTAGGTACCTAACTCCTTTTGTGCATTCAGGCCAAAGTCACTTTTTTCTTAAGAAGCAGAATTTCTGCAATAAGTAGAGCAACTCTCCAAATTCTGTATAAATGTTAGGAGAGCTCGGCCTGAGAGTTTGCCCAATGGGAGAAACTCTTGTGTCATGATAGTGTATCATCATGGTGCAATGCAGTGTCATGATGTTACATTGCAGTTGCTGATGTAACTCAAACACATGGTATGTGAATGTAGTGCTTCGGAGTCCCTGCAAGTTTTTTTTCTGGATTTGTAAGTATCCTTTAAAATAAGCTTTCAGGATGTGGTAATCAAGTTGATTATAAGGGGGAAAGGGAGAAAGCAAACATAAATTAATGCTTAGAAATTCCAAGTTAAGCTGAATCTACACTCTTATCTCATGGTTTGTGCGGGGAGGAATTGCAGTAACATGTAAATGACAGATTGCCTCCATTAACATTCAATTCCTGACATTGGGGTGGGGGATTAAAAAAATTTGCGGGTATAACAGTTTTTCTTTGATTATTTTTTAGTATTTAATTTCCCTGGTTTTTTTCTTTAATGGGATGGTATTAAGAAGCAGCCTTCCTTTATGGGAAGTTTGAAAACCTTGAGTTATTTTTTCTTCTCTTTATAATAAGTAAACTGTAACTTTTAATTAGACATTTTTTTCCTTGCCTTGAAAACAATATCCAAAACTTTGTCTAAGAGTGTAGAATTAAAGCTTTTCCTTACTTGCATTCTTTATTGTGGCTCTTTGAGAGATGTCAAATAAATAAATAATGAATGTATATTTTATTGATTTATTTACAGAGACTAGAACAACTCTAGCATTACATGCTCCATTTTAAGACCTGTTCTACAATGTCAGTAATAAAAAGTATTTTGAAAAGTTTGCTAGTCAAGAGTTTCAAAAATAGGAGCCTAACTAGCTGTTAAATCCATATTTAGGCGTCTAAATAATGATCATATATAAAAGTGCTCTGCACATGCACTGTCCAGTTATCAAACTCCCCCCATCCCAGCATATCTCAAAAGTATCTCAATCTAAAAGCTTCCAATCTGCTTTAAACGTAATACCTTGATGAGCATCCATGCAAATGGAACTTGCTAGGTACTAAGGTTTGTTTTCCATGGAGGTCTCTGTGAACATTTTTAAATCCATGGGAGATCCCGCAGATACTACCTGAATTGTGAGAGAGGCTGGCTAGTTGTAAGTTATGTAGGACCAATAATTAGGGAAGACTGTGAGAGGATTTGCATTTTAAAGCTAATTTTAACTATCTCATTCTCAAAACAAGAGACACACCCCTGCCCCCTGACATCTCCTTTCCCTCTGAAATTTGCCATGAAATTTTTTTTGGAAGAGGAGGAAATAGTTAGGGAAAGGGTGATATTAATCTGACACAATGTCTAGAGAGATAAAAGCGTGATAACAGGTTTGTCATTATTTGAAAAGTCTTTTAATGTTTACTGGAACATTCTACCTCAAAGATGGCTCGGATTAGAAACTCCACATAATTTCTCATTCATTTGTCCTCAGTGAGATCTAGTGCACAACACTATTTTTAGAAAATGGGGGGTGGGGGTGGGTGGACAGATTTTCCAATGAGCTCAGCAGCTCCTAAGAAGAACAAAGGGAGCTGAGCTTTTCTGAAAATCTAACCACGATGGTCTTCAGGTATTGACCAACAAGATTACAGATTTTTTGAGTGCAGTTTGTTCTTTATCTGGTTCAGAGGGCAGCACATACAGAATTTATAGATTTGACACAGAATCACAGAAGTGTCGGACTGGAAGGGACCTCAATAAGTCATCTAGTTCAGTCTCCTGCACTTAAGGAAGGACTAACTAATAAACATGAAGCCACAGACTCCAAAATATACTTCTAAGGAGCTTGCAAGGTCCACAGGCATTGCCTATGGAGCTTACAAACTTAATAGGTTTTTCCTACTGCTGATATAAGGTCTGCGGGCTTTAAATTCTGTTCCAATTACTGCGAACCCCTTGCAACATTTGCAAGACAAGCATTTCAGAGACTGTGATGGCTTGACTGCATCTATGCACCTTATAATCTCTACAGCCATCACCTCTAGTGCAAATTAAAATACTCCCTGAGCCCTTCATTTCAGGTTTTATTGAGCTGACAAACTCCTCTGGCAAAATGATACGTTATGTAATCTCCATGAGTTAGTCATTCATTTCAGGGCTCATGAAATTTAAAAGCTCGTCAGGCCAACTAGAAGTACTCATAAAGTCTGAATCTTTCCTTTCCAGTCCAGAGATTTTAAAAACTCCAATAACAAGCTGATGGCCGTTATAATTTGTATGGGTTCCTTCATGAAAGGGTTTGCAGAGTTGACAAATCCTCTGGTAAACTAGTGGGCTAATGTCACCTAGCACCCAGTTTCTTCTGGGACTCCATTAAGATTTTTAACAGTCCTGAATCCATCCTTTTAGGACTCAAAAAGTTTACCCGTTCCATGGGGAAACTCACCAGTGTTTATAACTCTCCTCCACTCTGCATTGCTGTGAATTTTCTTCCTGCGAGTGGGACCCATCTCTTCCACTTAAGACCAACCAGCTTCACCTGCAAACAGACAATTTTGGAAACATTGACTACAAGTGAAAATGTAACACATTGTCCAGATAGAGTGACTTGCCTTTCTCGTCCGTGGTAAATAAGTGACCTAATCTGCAACTGTATGTTTTGCGTGAAGTGGATAAAGGTGTATATGTGCTCTTTGTCTAGCGGGTGGAGTTTAACACTGACATAAGTGAATATGACATTTATAGTTGAGATTTCCAGTCCAAATGGAGTGGATAGAGTTGGGAGGAAGGGTAGGCTCTCTGAGCATAGGGGAATAGAGCATGGTGTGGTTTCTAAACTGGAGGTGGACACGAAAGTACAATATGCTGTGGTTTCTTGACCACAAGAGAAGTTGGGATAGGGAGTTAGGGTGGATGTGTACTTTGTGAGATGAGCATGTGCGTATATAGATAGGCCCCATTTCTAGGACTCAAACAGTTTTGAAGTGCTTTGCTGAATATGGGCCATACTGAGGTAGGGTTCATGAGTTATGTGAGAGGCTGTCTGTAGATGAAGGCTGGCTGGAGCCATTGGGGCAGAGTTGAATAAGAATTTCCTCATTTCAGAAGATTTGTTTCATAATGGCAGTGCTCTAACAACACTGGGATGATGGATATTTATTATGAACAAATCTCTACTGTGATTAAATCCTTTATCTGAGATTTTCATTAGGATCAGTCAGAATATGCTCTTGTTTTGACTACGGCTGGAAAAGTTTAGAGTCACATTGGGGCCGGATTCTTTGCACATAAGAGACACATTGACTTCTCTGACGTTTTGTGTATCTTCAAAAACTCACCTTGCAAATTACCACCAGCATTTTGACTTAAATGTAAAAGGACCCCTTTTAACTGTCTGTTGGTTTTCTTAACACAACTTGCACATCTCATGCTTGTGTGTCCTATTTGGTATTAATGATATGTCAGAAAATATTTTCACAGCTGGAGTAGTGCTTAATGAAAGGGTTAGATGTCGGTAAAAGTTTGGTGATGGAGTGGCTGGTCTGGAGAAGCACAGGAGTGGTTAAGTCAGGGTCTGATTGGATGAATAAGTGGCATCTACTAGTAGGAAGTGGCATTTTCTTTTTCTAGATGCTATCACTGCTGAACTATCTGGGCATGCCCAGTTAGATGAATGGAGAACTGTACGCCCATGAGGTATAGAGAAGACATTCAGTGTGGCAAATACATTTCATTTACCTGCCAAGCTAGTAAGGAACAAGGGGTAAGATCTGCCCCTGCCCCTGTAGTCATGGAGGCTCCCCTGGGAGCTGAACTGGTGCAGTTCCAGCACATGAGGAGAGCACATACTGATTCATGCACGATGCGTGCGACAGAGACCTGCTGTATAGAAGCACTCTGCACTGCAATGCACAGGTGATGTGGCATAGCTGGACTGGGGAAAGGGCAGGGATGTGCAGGGCAGAGTTCATAACAGTTCTTGCTGTTCCTTGTGCATCTGCCCAGCACATAACATGTAACTCAGGCTGTATCCTGAACTCAGGATTTATCCCTCAGCATTAACTGCTTTTTAAAATCACAGGGCCAGATCTTTGCTTGCTGTAAATGGGCGTAGCCCCATTGCATCCAGTCGAGCTAAACTGATTTATACCAGCTGGGGACTGGGCCCATAATTCCTAAAGCTACTGCCTGACTTCTTGCATGTTTGATTCCCTTAAACTCTCTGTTTAGGACATTGCTCAGATAACACGCAACACAGACAAAAGATTTTTCAGTTTAAATTTTACTTTGAGGGAGAGATTTATTGGGGGAGGGATGTAGTTAGGATGTTATTGTTTGAAAGCTGTGATGCAGTGGTACAGGGTATTAGAGCATGGAGTGCTTGATTTATAACCCTGAATAGTTAATGGGAATAAGTCATAAATTATAACGTTCGGCTTGCTGCAGGTTTGAATTCTGCTGTATTTGGTGCAAGACAGTGGAAAGCAGGCTAAGCAAGCAGCCTGGTTTTCTTTATTCACCCCCCAGCTTTTTATACACAGAGTTAACATCATTCTGAGAGGCCAAAAAGAAACATTTTAATTTCAAAATTACTGAAATTGAGAAGAATAGACTTCTTTCCTGTTTTTTTGTATTTGCCAGCAGCCCAGCTCCCCATGTATGTGTGACCACTGCACTATGGCTCCAACTCTGAGTCATTAATCAATGCCAACATTAGTACAGAGATAAGGTTAGGAGATAGTAGGAGTGACCGGCGAGATAAATTGCCTACAGACAGACTTGAACACAGAGATGCTCTAATGTTAAAGGACTGTTGGGAAAGTAGGACATAGGATGTGTGTATCGCTCTGCAATGCTGTGATTACAGTGGCTTCACTAAGATGCACCCAAAGGCATTCAGGCCCATATCTTCACAAGCATTTAAGTGCCTAGCTCCCACTGAAGTCAAGAGGAAATGAGAATTACCGCCATGGTGTGCTGCGGAAAGGCTGTGCCTGCTGAATGAACGACGCCCTGTGTCAGAATAACCTGCAGGCAGTCTTGTCTGTCCACATGCCAGCCCTTTCCATGGATTGCTTCTCCTTCAGTTGAATTCATAGTGTTTGTATTAAATAGACAAAGGAAATAATCAGTGGGACGCCTCATGTGCCTGAAATGTAGCCATGTGTGTAAATGAGTGGAGGAGGGAGAGCTTAGTGGTTTGAGCAGTGGCCTGGGTTGTGAGTTCAATCCTTGAGGGGGCCATTTGGGGGTTTAGTTGGGAATTGGTCCTGCCCTGAGCAGGGGGTTGGACTAGATGACCTTCTGAGGTCCCTTCCAACCCTGATATTCTATGAATCTCTGAAAGTTAAGAATGACAAGGTGGGAGAGGTAATATCTTTTAGCTTTGATCTGGAGGGGGAGAGTTTGCAAGGCTAGGGAGAGAATAAAGGCAATGGAGTATTTAAAGCGAGAAATTAGGGCACAACAGTTGTTGATAATATACTTAGGGTGACCAGATGCCCTGATTTTAGAGGGACAGTCCCGATTTTTGGTTTTTTTTCATATATAAGCTCCTATTACCCCCCAGCCCCTGTCCCGAGTTTTCACATTTCACCCTAAATATACCTGATCTTCCAGCCAAAAGTAGGAAGGTTGGTCTAGTGGATAGGGCACCCTATGTGGGCTCAAGAGACTTGGGTTTAATTCCTGGTTTAGCCTCAATTCATTACCCCTAAATAGGATGAGAACTTGCCTGCCTCAGAGGATGGGGTGACGATACAGTGCATTAATGATCGGAAGGCCCTTGAGTATTAAGGTAACGAGCCATATACTGAGAGAGAGAGAGAGAGAGTAGGTACTTCAGTAATTGTTTGAAGGATAAATCAGTAACTTGTAATAAGGATGTCACAAAAAAACCTACCCATCCTCTAATGGCAAAGTTATAGACTGGAGGCACAGTCGATGCTGGTTGGTATTGGGGGATGCTAACAATTGCTCTAGGTATGGTGTTGGTTCATTGTATCCCCTCCCAACTTTGGTTAAAGAGTAGCAGCCGCCCTCTGTCAAAACAATGCTTGGGGGTGGGGGAGGGGGTTTACACCCTTTTGGCAATAATTTACTACCTCACCTGGCGTCTTAGACAGTTTTCTCCCAGACTGGAAAGTGAGGGCTGTTAAGTGCTTCTCTGATGCTAAGTTATTGTCTGAAAATAAGTGCCTGAGCGTGGATCAAGTATTGTCTCATCAGTATTCCATGCTAGAAAACAAAAAGGGGGAAAAGAAACACCAGGAAGACAAGTAGAAGAGTAAGAGGAATTATGACTGTGCTGTGCAACTCCCCCATAACCTGCTCTGAGCAGCCAGTAAAGTGATCATAGAATTGGAAAGGAACTCAGGAGGTTGTGTAGTCCAACCCCCTGCTCAAAGCAGGACTAATCCCCAAACAGATTTTTATCCCAGTTCCCTAAGTGGCCCCCTCAAGGATTGAACTCACAACTCTGCGTTTAAGCAGGCCAATGCTCAAACCACTGAACTATGTGTTATGTAAGTGTAAATGGAGCCAGTATGCAGGTGTTCCTCATATCCTCCTTCTTTCCCCTTGCTGCATGGGACATCTGTCATGAGGTTGCTTCTCTTCAGTGCAGTGCAGCGGGATTTCTTTTTTCCCTTGAGCAAATCTGGAGTGAAATCTTTAACCTATTTATTGTTCCTGTTTTCAGATATTGCAAATCCTTAAAATGCTACTGCTGCTATTGTTTCCTTTCCCTGCTAACCAGGTGTTCCTGGGTTTCCCTTTACCGATTCACGGGCACCCTTTGACTACTACACAGGATGACTTTTAGTTAATTTTTAGACAGAGGCCTAGTTGTGGTAGCAGCCGTGAAGTGTTGATGCAAACATATTAATTACAGGATGGCATTTTACATATCCAAGACTGGAAAACCCCAGTTAGATCATAAGCATCCACCTATGTGCAGATATGTAATATAGTGGCCAGCTGGAGAAATAGTCATATTTGAAAACAATACATCTTATAACTCTTCTTTTCTCTCTGTCACATGAAAAACAAACCAAGAACTATAGCCAAGCTCTGTAATGAGAGCACGTTTGTTTGAAACTCAGGGCTGGATTTTCATAGAGTACAGCACCCAACACCTTCCATCAAGGCAGGTAAATGAAATGGTCAGATTTTCAAAGGGACTCAGAGGAGAACAGAAGCTGTGGAGCCATTTTTGAAAGGTTGTTTTGTTAGGTGCTGAAATGGCAGCTGAGTTCTACTCAGGGCTGGCTCCAGCGTTCTTGCTGCCCGAAGCGGCGGGGGGGGAAAAAAGAAGCTGTGATTGGCAGCATTTCGGCGGCTGCTCTACCGCTGCTGCTTCATTGTTCTTCGGCAGCAGGTCCTTCCCCCTGAGAGGGACTGAGGGTCTTGTCCCCGAAGAGCCGGCTGTGCCACCCCTCTCCGTTGGCCGTCCCAAGCACCTGCTTGCTGTGCTGGTGCCTGAAGCCGGCCCTGGTTCTACTGAAAAATCCAGGGCTTTGGAGCAGAGCTCGGAGCTGGAGCGTGGAGCAGTGGAGCTGCAGGTTTTTGTCTGGAGCTGGAGTGAAGCCGGAGCACAGCTCCAAAGCCTGGGAAAAATCCATTGCCAGCTGTGAGTGCTGGGCATCAGCCTGGTCCCACCTTATTAATAGATTTGGTTCCAGTGAGTAAACGGATTCATGCCTGCTTGCTTTACTAACTGAAGTAAATTCATACTCCCTTCTTTGCTCCTATTAGAATAGCACAGCCAATACAATTTCATATATAAAATCTTTATCACTTGTGATGTCAGCACTAGAAGGTACTTGTCTAACTTTCATATCCCAGTTGCCAGACTGGTGGGTAGAAATACAATCCATGTACTAGTAAATTGAGGAAATTAGATATAAACATGAAAATATACACAGCAATTTTTAGTCACTTTGGAAAATGTGCATGCACTTCAAAAGCCCCTTCTAATTTTCAACACTGATCTCTAAACCAGTAAAGTTACTCTCCTTTGCTTGACTAGTAAGCAATGAAAATAAATAGAATATGGTTAGAAAGCATTTGAAAATCATTGCTGTTTTCTTAATAAATGCTTGCAATCCACATTTAATGTCTATCTAATGCACAATCCTTGACTTATGCCAAACCTCCACATTTCTCTGCTATCCATCTCTGAATGTTACCTTTCACTCAGTTATTACATGCATTTCAAAGGTGCCCAACACCTTAATGTCTGTGCATCTGCCCTGTAACTCATTCATCAGGCAATTTCAGGCTCATAACGAATAGCAGAGAATCTGAACAGCCAATACACTACACCAAGCTTAAGATCTAAAGTAGTACATTTGGACTCATATGTTAACCAATATTCAGCCAATAGGCTTTCATTTATGCCTTTGCCAATGCTCACACAATAACGCAAATTTAATAACATCCCTGAAGAAAAGTAAATACATTTAACGTTGGTAATAATTTAACTATTGTTGCTGGCAGCAAAAAATGAGTTTTCGAGACAGCCCACTTGTCATATCCCAGGAGGAACAGTGATGATGAAAGAAGCATTGCAGCATTCTCCAGCACACATTTGATCCATCAATCATCCAGACAAAGTGTGAACTCCGAAACCGTTAAAGTGTGAAATCCTCTCCTTTACTTAGACCTTTGAATTTCCTGGCTTTAAAGAAAACAAGTGAGTCAATTAAGAACAAAACTGAAAGTGGAGAGAGAAAAAAATGTATTAAAAATATTAACTTGACATATTCAGGTTTGTTTGATAAGGTAACAGACTGCTAATATTTAATTTTAAAAGCCTGGCCACCCTTCAAAGCAAACTTGTGAATAACATAAGTCATATTAAAGCAAGCTTTCATTAGGCAACAGCTTTCTCATAATTAGTTTCAGCAGAAGAATCTGCTCTTAAAGAAATTACAGCATTACTCTACTTTGGTAACAGAACTTTTTGATAAAGATTTTTTCATAGGGTAACTCCAGAAAATCTTGGCATTTCATGGTGAGTTAAAGTGGGACTTACACATGCTTGGCAAAATTCAGACCGGGGTCCAGCTCTGTGTTGAGTTACATCCCATGAGATTCCATGGACTTGAATGTCATGATAGAATTTAGACTCTCCATTCAGCGAGCAGGTGTGGTTTCTGGGGAAGTCATGTTCTTTGGTGATGGAAATGCCGGTGTTAGTTACCCTTGGAATGACTTGTCAGAAAAAAAGTTGTGTGTGTGATGGAGTAGCTTTGATCTGGAATTCATTAGGTGTGTGAAATGCATATAATTTACATGCCAAGGCGGAGGAATGGGGGATAGTAGGAACAGCAGCTAAGAGGAGGAAGTCAGATGAGGCAGCCTCCCTGCCTGATGTCACACCCATTGCACGCCCAGATCAGTGCAAATTGTACTACTCTCCTGCTCATACACATTGTCTGACCAATTTAAATCCAGTGTATGACTTACGACACTCTTTACATTGCCAGAGAATCGGACTTGTTGTGTTTACTTTTCCCTTGGTATTTCCTTTTATAATGTTTTCTCTCCTAAATTTCATTAAGAAAATGGTTGTTGGCTGTTGGAAAAATAAATGGCTATAAAGATGGGATTTTCAAAAGAGGCCAATGGAGTTAGAAAGTCTGATTTAACCAAGTTATTATTTTTAACCCTGTGTAATCTCCTAACATGTTAAGTATTTGACACGGGGGAGTAATCATCCCTAGTTCTCTGTAATGATGGAAGAGTTGTGCATATTGTGTTAATCTTTGGAACACATTTATTTTAAGTGTCTGCATGCTGGAATTCACATCTGTATTTTACCAGAGTTTGTATATCCTGGGTGAAATGGACAAAGTGGAAAGAAAAGAGTTCAGAGGTAATATTGGAAAGAAGCAGTAGAGACATACCATATCATAAAAACATAAGAATGGCCAGACTGGGTCAGACCAAAGGTCCATCCAGTCCAGTATCCTGTCTTCCGACAGTGGCCAATGTCAGGTGCCCCAGAGGGAGTGAACCTGGCAGGTAATGTTCAAGTGATCTCTCTCCTGCCGTCCATCTCCATCCTCTGACAAACGGAGGCTAGGGACACCATTCCTTACCCATCCTGGCTAATACCCATTAATGGACTTAACCACCATGAATTTATCTAGTTCTCTTTTAAACACTGTTACAGTCCTAGCTTTCACAACCTCCTCAGGCAAGGAGTTCCAAAGGTTGACTGTGCGCTGTGTGAAGAAGAACTTCCTTTTATTTGTTTTAAACCTGCTGCCCATTAATTTTATTTGGTGGCTCCTAGTTCTTATATTATGGGAACAAGTAAATAACTTTTCCTTATTCACTTTCTCCACACGACTCATGAATTTTCTATACCTCTATCATATCCCCCCTTCGTCTCCTCTTTTCCAAACTGAAAAGTCCTAGCCTCTTTATTCTCTCCTCATATGGGACCCATTCTAAACCCCTAATCATTTTAGTTGCCCTTCTCTGAACTTTTCTAGTGCCATTATATCTTTTTTGAGATGAGGAGACCACATCTGTACGCAGTATTCAAGATGTGAGTGTACCGTGGATTTATATAAGGGCAATAAGATATTCTCCGTCTTATTCTCTATCCCTTTTTGAATGATTCCTAACATCCTGTTTGCTTTTTTGACTGTTGCTGCACACTGCGTGGACATCTTCAGAGAACTATACATGACGACTCCAAGATCTCTTTCCTGATTAATTGTAGCTAAATTAGCCCCCATCATATTGTATGTATAGTTGGGGTTATTTTTTCCATTGTGCATTACTTTACATTTATCCATATTAAATTTCATTTGCCATTTTGTTGCCCAATCACTTAGTTTTGTGAGATCTTTTTGAAGTTCTTGACAATCTGCTTTGGTCTTAACTATCTTGAGCAGTTTAGTATCATCTGCAAACTTTGCCACCTCACTGTTTACCCCTTTCTCCAAATCATTTATGAATGAGTTGAATGGGATTGGTCCTAGGACTGACCTTTCGGGAACACCACTAGTTACCCCCCTCCATTCTGAAAAATTACCATTATTCCTACCATTTTTGTTCTCTGTCTTTTAACTAGATCTCAATCCATGAAAGGATCTTCCTTCTTATTCCATGACAACTTAATTTACGTAGGAGCCTTTGGTGAGGGACCTTGTCAAAGTCTTTCTGGAAATCTAAGTACACTATGTCCACTGGATTCCCCCTTGTCCACATGAATGTTGACCCCTTCGAAGAACTCTAATAGATTAATAATTTCTCCTCTTTGCAGAAACCATGTTGACTTTTGCCCAACAAGTTATGTTCTTCTGTGTGTCTGACAATTTTATTCTTTACTATTGTTCAAAATCTCCACATCCATTTCCAGCAGGCAAGAGAGTTCACCTTCTTGACAGCTTTCCCTTCAAGGTCTTTAGTTGAGCTGTTAATTGTTATGCTCATTAACAGATCCACTATGAGGAAGGGGAGCCAAATTTATATTCTGTCAGCACTTCCCTGGAGGAGCATGCTAAACAAATAAGTTTTTCACTATTTCTCCCTGCTTCCTCGTGATGGCTCAGGTTTGCAGGCGTGCTATAAACCCCAATAAATATAACAGTCATTTAATAACTGATTGCCCCAAGGGATTTATGTAATCTCAGGATTACAAATGCTAATTCCTTTCTCCAGTCATGTTTCTGTATTTATCGATTGGTGAACTGGCTGTAAAACTGATTTAAGCTAATGGCAGCACATGCAGTGGTGGGTGGAATGCCTGTTTGATGACAAAACACTGGTTGGGTGGAGTGATGCTGAGCCAGTGTTTGAAACATTTGAAAGGGGAGGGGCTGGGAATCGGAAGTAGTTATGGTCGTTAGTACAATTACTCTGACAATTATAATTGCCCTTTTTATTGTGTTGCTTCTGCAGTAAAACCTTTCAAGTACAGCACATCTCTCTTCCTCCCGCCTACACTCGCAGGAAACGTGCACCCCACTGCAAATGTTTCTTTTCCTTGAATGTTAATCTACTGCATCATAACCTTCCTCACAGGGCCACTAGACCATTTGGATCTGTGGGCCCGAGACTGGATTTAAGTGGTGGTCAAATATGCAGCAGAGGCAGTGAAACACAATGGTGCCTTTCTCCTGGAAGGGTTGTGTTCTACATGCAAGTGGGTCTTCTTTAATATTAAGCCAAGGCACGGGACGTGTGGGCTGCCCTCTGGATCAATGAGAGGGAAAGGGACAAAGGCTAATCTGGAAATTCCGTGGATGATGACCACCACCACCACTCTGAAAAACCAGAGGAACAGCCGTGCTTCTCCTGCATTCTGACTGAAAAGGTGGAGAGGGAAATTATACCGGCCACTGCCCAGTTGCGTTGAAGTTAGGGAAGAAGAGGCAGGAAGCTTTGTATCCCACAAAGGAGGCTGTTGTAATGTAGTTGCCTGTGGTCTCCTTCATCTGAAAAGGAAGGCACCTTTTGATGCCAGCCCCTCACACCCCATGGCTTGTGGGTGGCGCAGAACCCTGGCACCCTGCACAAAAGGTAGCTGCAGAAGGTTGGCACTGGAAGGAGTGAGCTCTCTGCCCTTTGAAAAGAAGTACATCAGTGGCCACTGGTGAACTCACTTCCCCAGGGACTGCTGGGGGCATGATGCCTGCCTTTGTATTACAGGGCATAATGCCTCCAGCCGGTGCTGATTGGTGTCCTCAGCCCCTGTGCATGACAGCTTTAAGGCAAACATATCTCTATATAAGATAATATCCTGCAAACACAGGTACATAGTAATATTCCAGGACTGTCACTCTGTGTGTCACTCTGAAGCCTAGAATGTCTGAGTCAGAGCGAAGCAACGGCAGCAGCTTCAAACATGGTGGAGAGCTCTTTTTGTTCAGACAATCCGGGTTTCGTGGTCTGCTACCATCCAATGTTTAAGTTTTTAGTCATTTTGACTTTATAAATTACACCCATGCAGTGTTCAGCTCAGGAGAGCATGTATCTGTGCCCTACTATGATTCTTCGACCACTGTGATAGCAGAGGTAACACAACCAAGCACCATCCTTACCCTGCAGTTTCTTTGCATGTAACTGTCTGTTACAGCTATCCCCCTATTCGATTTTGTTTCTTACAGCTGTCCCCAGACTCCATTTTGTTTTTGTTCTCCTCCTGTGGCCGCCCTTCCCTGGCTGTTAAGTCGTTTACCAAGGCCACTGCCCTTCTCAAAGTGAGGGCCCCTTAAGTTCTTTAACAAGAGCCATTGCCCTTCTCAAAGGGATGGCCACTTGTGCTGCGTGCTAAATGGGACCACTGCCCTGTTCAAAGGGTTAGTCCTGTTATTACCTCGTTGAACCTGGGCTCGGTGTAGGGCAGGCAATGTCCAGAGCTGCAAGACCTATTGTGTTTTTAAGATCTTGGGCATGAGTCATAGGCCTCATGTGCTTTTGAGTCACCTATTGCACAGGACTCTGCCCAGACATGTTTCTGTGCTCACCTGCAGTTTTTCCCTGTGCCTCCTCCCCTGTGACAGAGGGAGCCTATCAGGATTACTGGCGGGAAACTGCCTGAGTTTGCCTTTAAAAACAGACATTTTTGAAACCAACATCAGAAAGGTTCCTGCATTGCTGCCTGGTCTGATCAGCCAAGGGTTTTGGGGGGTCCTTTCTCCGCTCTCATTTTATTTTTGAGCGTACCCCCGTTTTTTGAAACCCCCCCCATGAAGAACGAATTGCTACCTGAGAGATCTCCTGATTATTGAGACTGTATCGAGCCCTCCTTGCTGCTTCTGATGTTGCTGCTGCTTCTGCCTTTGCTGCTGCCTTGGGGACTGGTAAGAATCCCTCTGTAAAACTTTCTGTACCTTTATTTTATTACTTTAGCTGCTGGCTCTGTTTCCCTAGCACACAGACTCAAGCTAAACCTTGGTCTGTGTCTTAAAATCTCTCTTAAACTCCACGGCGCTTTGCTGCTAAAAATAAGTTTGTGCCGCTGCTAAGCTCTGCTCCTGTGGGCTTTGCCTCTGGGCTCCCTGCTTTCAGCTGTATCCCTTGGCTTCAGCCACCATCCCTTGGCTTCCTTGGGAGCTGGATCCTGGGCACATACCACTCTGCCCTCTGTGACTTCCCCATAGCATAAGGTGCACCATAGGTTTTGTTATTTTCAGTTTAATAAGTCATAGTTTGTTAAGATTGTAGAGCTTGTAAGTTCACCTGCCTTGTTATAGTTTACTATTTTCTTGCTCCGTATAGTTGCTTATTATAGTTTTGCTTAGAATTGTGATATTTGTTGTTTTGCCTAGTCGTTGGTTAAGATAGATAAGGTTTTTGCTGCTTAAATTCGTCTTCCTGCTGTCCCAATCTCTCCCTGAACCTTCCCGTGTCTGTTTTTCCCCCGCTCCAATCTCCCCCTCTGTGTACTTCTCCGTGTCTATAGACAAGGTTTTTGCCGCTTGAATTGGTGTCTGTTTTTCCCCCTCTCCAATCTCCCCCTCTCTGTACTTCTCTGTGTCTATAGATAGGGTTTTGCTGCTTGAATTCGTGTCTGGTTTCCCCCCCCCGCTCCAATCTCCCCCTCTGTGTGCTTCTCCGTGTCTCCCTGTTATAACCCTTTGCTGTTTTTCCCCCGCATTTGCACTCTCTCCGAACTTCCCGACTCCTTGCTGCTCCTCCCCCGACCCCGTGTCTGCATCACCCTCCGAACTTCCCAAACCCCTTGCTGCTTTTCCCCCTGTGAAACTTCCCAAACCCTTTGCCACTTTTTTTCCTTTGTTTTTGGTGTCCACTTGTTGCTTAAACCTCTCTCCAGCCCTTCTCCGCTGCCCCTCCCCTACCGTAGATCACCATCACACTGCTCCATTGTCCTTACCCTGCAGGGCTTCAGAGTCTCTCGCTGCTTCCAGCCGCACTCTCCTCTCATCAGTTGCCGCTAATCATTCACTCCCCTCCCCCCTCCTGTTCCTTGACAGATTATCTGCTATCCTAGCCTCACAAATTAAGTCATTACTTTTCTTTTATACCGTTACATTGCATAAGTTCACTTATATTCACATTTTACTTGTAATTATAACACCCCATTGGTTGCTTCCACTTTTCTGATATACTTTGTATTTGCATTGATACCATTGTGTTACATTGTGTATAAGGCCACTAACCACTTAATACATTCTATTTAAGATTGTTGACCATTTTATATAGAAGCTACCATTTTATTTTGCATTTCTTTTGATACGCTTATTGACTGTACTGTATCCTATTGTGCTGAACCCCACTTACTGTACCCCACTGTTAGAACTCCCTACACTGTTCAATAAGAAGAACCCCCCCATAATTGTCTATTGTAAACACCCTATACACCCCATCCCATCGTATTTCATTGTTAAATTCCCACCACTTCCTTTTTCCTTTAATAAAGAAATTAATTGGCACCCCCACCTGTGTGGTAATTGCTCCCCAAGATCCCATATACCTGCAGGCATGGACAGTAACAATTTCATTGGTTGCATGAGAGAGACTGCACATATGGTGGAATTCTTGGCCCAACTGTAGAAGTCTTCAAAACCACCCATGCAACAATACAACTGGCATACACAATAATCCCAAACACACGCAACTCCTCACTGCAGCACACACTCCTCAGTTACTACCCACACAAATCAACACAAATCTTCCAGGATTGTCACTCCGTCTGTCTGTGTCACTCTGAAGCCGAGATATTCTAAACAGAAAGTGCCCTCAACCATGCTTGGAAACAGGATTGGGGCCTCAGAGACATTAACTGAGCCCTGAAAGGGTGAAACTCAAAGCAGTGCAAGGAAGTGCAAGGGAATTTGCTAGAAGAGTTAAGGAGTGGAAGTGCTCTGCTAATTTACAAAGAAGCCCCAGGTAGCCTGTTAAGCCAGTTTTCCATCAGCTTCCTGTTGTCGGAGTGCCATAACCAAGCCAGCTGCCAGGGAGACTTGGGGCTGCATGTTCTCAAAACTCTTACTGAAGCCCTGAGAGTTATATGGCATGGCAGCTTATTCCGTGTAGGGAAAAGAATCAAGTAAGTGGATGAGTTTAATCATCTTTAAATAATTCATGTAAATTTTGGAAAAAAAAAAACGTAGAGAATCTTATTTATGCTGGGCCTGAGTTTCAGAAGAGCCAGGGGCGGCTCTGTTTTTTGCCGCCCCAAGCACGGCACTCAGGCGGCCTTTGGTGGTGTTTCTGCGGGAGGTCCGCCGGTCACACAGATTCAGCGGCTGTTCTGCGGGTGATCTCCCGGTCCTGCGCCTTCGGTGTGCCCCCCGCTGAATTGCCACTGAAGCCGCGGGGCTGGTGGACCTCCCGCAGAAATGCCGCTGAAGACTCCCTGACTCCTGCCCTCATGGCGACCGCTAGGCCGCCGCCCCCGGGTTGCCGCCCCTCAGCACCCTTTGAGAGCAATGAGTGGGCTGAGCACTTGTGAAAATCTGGCCCGCCATGTCTTAATGTGTTATAAACTCAAAGGCACAGCAGCACGCTTTTTTCATCCCCCTGTTTAGCTCCCCTCAAAAACAATAATATAAAGACAACAAGAGTATCAATTTAACAACAAGGAGAGTTTCAAATACACCTAAGAGATGTGGGAGCACAGAGCTCCTCAAATGGCAATAGGACTTGTGCTCCTAAATTTCTTAAACTATTTTCCCTCTCTTTAAGCTGAGTCCGCTATCTGGCCAATTGCTTGATCATTAGGTCAGAGTGGCAGTATATAGAGCACTCTTTAAACCCGAAAAATGACTTCATTTCCAAAGGCAGCAGTGAAATAAATCCTAATGTGTGGGTTGCTCAGTTTATTATATTGTGGATATTTTAGTATTACCAATTTAGAATTAATGAACATGGCGGAAGTGCTGTAAATGGTGATTCATAATTTACTGTATGGTATTGCTTACTTTTTTTGATTTGTGACTAGCTACTAAAGAAACATAACTCAAGTTACAGCTATAAGATGTAGACAGATGAAAATGTATGTAGGCTAGTCTATATTTAAAGCAGTCTTTGTAGAGCACATCTAATGAGCCATCTTTTTTCTTAAAATAAATGAAATGAAGTTGAACAAATGCAGACTAGAAAACATGAGACATCAATAAGCTACAGTCAGTGTTTGTAATGAAAAATGTGCACTTAATTCCCAAAGCAGAGAATGCAGGTGGTAGAGTGTGTGGAATGCCTTTGAAAGTGTTGCATGCCAGCTACATCTGAAAGATATCAAAACCAAATCTCGACAACGCTGGAACTCCCATCATCTCTGTCAGAGAAATCCTCTCAAAGTGGCTGCTGGAGAACAGCAGACAGTAAGCAGAGTTGAAATGTGTTTCATCCTAATTTCAGAGCTGAACATTCCCCCACAGCTTTATTTGAGAACCAACATTTACAATGTAGCCTTTGTAATTAAAAGATTGAGCCACCCAAGCCCGTCACTTCCCCTTTCTCTATAACAAGCTGCAGCAGGTGACCTCTTGGAAAGGGTGCAGATGTCTACAAGCAATGGCCACTTTCCCATGCATCTTCTCCACTGGAGATACCCCTGCCAGCGAAGCAGAATGGCCAGGGGCAAGTGGCTGCAAGTTTTCAGGCTCTGTGCGCTACTGGCCTGCCTACCACTCGTGCAGTCTCTCATCCGTGGGGTCTCCAAGCCAGAGGAATGTCCCAGCAGTAACTTACTGTGGAGGATTTTTATCATATGGAATGTTGCCCTGAAAGCGAGACCAGGCCTCTTAGACAGCTATTCCCAGTCATCCCACCGGGTGGGCCGTTACCCTTTATGGGCGCTCAGTTCATACTCTGCAGCCACAGAAGGACAACAAAGGGCCATGTTTCTTCAGAGAATCCCACCTCATTTTCAAAGAATTCTGAGACTTACTGGCCCTTGCTTTGGTGCTCACCTCTCCACAGAGTTGAGTACGGAAGCAGAATAGAGGCATTAGTAGTTATTCCCAAATATGTTAACATATGCTGAATTTTCTTTTCATTTGGCTTTCTTAGTAGCAGCTCAGAGCTTCCTGATTTGGAACCAGCAAACGGGCTCATTCTTTCAGGACAACAGGAGTGGGCAGTGGACACTGGATAAAGACATTGTCCTCGTCTGCTTTTATTGCAAATGTACAGTTCTGCAGATGGAGCTGAATGCCAACATGCACATATGGGCTAGATGCTTCTCTGGGGCCTGAGACTGATCACTACTCAGGGCCGGCTCCGGGGGTTTTGCCACCCCAAACAGCCAAAACAAAGCAAACAAACAAAAACACACACACAAAAAAGAAAAAAAAGCCACGACTGTGATCTGCGGCAATTCAGCGGGAGGTCCTTCACTCCGACCGGGAGTGAGGGACCCTCTGCTGAATTGCCGCCAAATAGCTGGACCTGCCACCCCTCTCCGGAGGGGCCGCCCCCAGCACCTGCTTGCTAAGCTGGTGCCTGGAGCTGGCCCTGTCACTACTGCTGCTGTCCGTGTCGCAGTTCCCAGCGGTCGTTTTTCCCGTTTGATTTAAGGTTGAGTTGTGCCTTGAGGGCACAGCTCTGTGGTGAGAGTAGCGCGGAGGGCAGCACTGTCTCAGGGACACAGGATGTCTCCCGAGCCCTGTGCTGCGCAGAGGGAGCACGCCTGCTGTTGCATGACTTTACTGCCCTTATACACTGGTTGTACTCTGTGGGATGGTGCAATGAGTGGTGGAAAGGGTCAGGATCATGACTCCCTTTGGAGTCCTGGATGCCCGCAGGGCTGCACAGAGAGATGGCAGGGGTACTTGGTCCTTTCACAGCCTTGGCCCATCATGGTACCTTGGAAAGGGCCAAGAGCAGCCAGCTCATCAGACAGATCATTAGATTTGATGGTCCCTGCATTTACCTGTAGAAGCCTTGCCAGGGTAACTGGCTGACTCCAAACTTAATTTTGTGCCAGGGTCTCAGTTCTCAGTCTGAACTGCTCTTGAGCCCCAAGCTTAACTAATGGAACAGAAAGCGACTCGCACGCGTGACTTAAAACCAGCTCATCAGAGGGACCAGATTCAGTATGATGGATTGTGGGGAGGGGTGAGCAATAATTACACTTTAAAAAAATGATTATCAGAAGATAATTAATCGTGAACATTAAGACTATCCGATTAATCTTTGCCGTCTGGCTGAGTCTCAAAGGCTGCCAACATCAGAACGGAAGTAGCGTCTAAAAGGCAGCGGTTGGGGTGAGAGAGGCAGCAGGAGGAGCAGGTGTGAGCAGAGATAAAGGGGCAAGAGGGGTCCAGAGTACTCAGTGTTGCTCTAACTATGCACTTGAAGGAGTTTTACCACTGACTTCTGGAGGTCAGAGGTCAGCACTTTGAAAATCCTCCTAACAAGACAGATGGGTGTTTTAACCCTAAATATGTAAGTAGCAAATTACGTCACATTGTCAGAGTGCCTGAAGTGATGCTGCTGGTGCAGCCTGGAGAGAGAGAACAGAGATCCAGGGTCACATTTTCAGAAGTGTCTCCAGGCTTGTCTACAGCAGGAGTGTGAATCTACCCCACACAGGTTGGCGTCACTAACTGTCCATGTGATCATGCTGTTGCTCATTAACTCATTAGTGCTCTTTGACGTAGAGGGCCCCATCAGAGCGCATTGATGAACAGTTAATGCATGTCACAGTTAGTGTGTGGCAGGCTAGTGTGCAGTAGATTCATACCCTAGCTTGTCATGGACTAAATGTTCATGTAGACAAGCCCTAAGTGACTTAGGAGCTTAAGTTCCCTTTTCAGAAATGATGTAAACACTTGAAAGTCAATGGGACTTAGGCTACTGAGTCACTTGGGTGCTCTTGAAAATATTACTCAAAGTCTAGGAAATGAAACAATTAAGAGACCGTACATATTTTTCTTTACAAGCTAGTGAAACTGACTATTATTCCAGTACATGAGCCCCATACTAAATTTGCTGACATCAACAGGCATTTTGCTTCTGACTTCAATGGGAGCAAGTCTGAGTCCCTCGTTTGAGATTGGAAAAAGGCGTTACAGAAAACTAAAGGCCTATACAGTGTTATGCCTTTTCATCCTGGCCTCTCTTCACATACATTTAATAGCTCTTGTTCATTATGCTATTTACTTCTCTATGCAAGTTAGCATTGCCGTCCTTGTTTTAAACATTGTGCATGTAGGCATGCCTACAGTAGGCACCTCGCAGACTTTATCTCTGTCTCCTCCACTCTCTGTTGTGTGCGCCTCCCTTTTCTCCTTCCACCCAATCTCCTCACTGATGGAACAGCTAGGGCAGCATTCCTGTGTTTCTCCAGTTCTCCTGTCTCTTCTCCCTGGCCCCTACTTCTTAATTTCCCCTTCCTTTGCTATTAGGTGTTTTTTTTTCCTGTAATTGTGCTACTTCAGTCATCACAGTGCACTGAGGATACAGTTTGTATGAGAGATGCTGTACCAAATTGTCATAAACAGATTAAGAGTTAATAGAGCAAAAGTACTTCATGTCTCTTTTGCCTGTAAAGGGTTAACAAGTTCAGTGAGCCTGGCTGTCACCTGGCCAGAGGACCAATCAGGGGACAGGATACTTTCAAATCTTGAGGGAGGAAAGTTTTTGTGTGTGCTGTTAGTTTTTGGTTGTTGTTCAGTCGGGGGGCTCAGAGTGACCAGACGTGCAACCAGGTTTCTCTCCAATCTCCCTAATACAGGTTCTTATAGATTCAAAATAGTGAGTACTAGGTGATAAGGCGAGTTAGACTTGTGTTTGTTTTCTTTATTTGCAAATGTGTATTTGGCTGGGAGGAGTTCAAATGTGTATTTGGCTGGAAGGAGTTCAAATTTGTATTTTGCTGAAAGGATTTTAGTTTGTACTTGTATACTTAGGTTGAGAGGGTATTCCCAGTGTCTGTAGCTGAAAGACCCTGTACCTATTCCATTTTAAATTTACAAAGATAATTTTTACTGTTTTTTCTTTCTCTAATTAAAAGCTTTTCTTGTTTAAGAACCTGATTGTTTTTTTTTTCTGGTGTGAGACCCCAGGGGACGGGGTCTGGATTAACCAGGGAATTGATGGGGAGCAAGGAGGGAAGGGGGGGAGAGAGGCTAATTTCTCTCTGTGTTAGGATTACTGTCTCTCTCAGGGAGAGTCTGGGAGGGGGAGAGAGAAGGAGGGTGGAAGGTGAATTTTCCTCTCTGTTTTAAGATTCATGGAGTTTGAATCACAGTGATCTTCCAGGGTAACCCAGGGAGGGGAAGCCTGGGAGAGGCAACGGTGAGGGAAAGGGTTTACTTTCCTTGTGTTAGATCCAGAGGGATTGGGTCTTGGGGTTCCCCGGGCAAGGTTTTGGGGGGACCAGAGTGTACCAGGCACTGGAATTCCTGGTTGGTGGCAGCGCTACAAGTACTAAGCTGGTAATTGAGCTTAGAGGAGTTCATGCTGGTACCCCATCTTTTGGACGCTAAGGTTCAGAGTGGGGAATTATACCATGACACAAATATAAATGTATTGGATCATGTCCCTTTGGCAGGCCTTGTGCTTCAACTGAGTATACAGTGTATGTCGTTGTTTATGTCAGGCTGAAGGATCTGTGGTTCAGTTTGTCCCATGATGTGAGGCTACTGTCAGTACATAATGTGCTACATATTCTCCAGTTAAATATATTTTGACAATTCTTGAGTGGCCATGACGTGTGTCCAAGGCATGTGTTGCATCTTTTGTTCAGCCACAGTCGCTTTCCCACTCATCGTGCTCTGATCTGGCATGTGTTCTTGGGCCCAAAACTGGTGGCAGCTCTGAGAGCCATGTGGTGCCTATGTGCCTCCCCAGAAAAAATGTCATTTTGCACTGCTAGGCAGGTTACTCAGTTAAGTCTACCCACCGTCAGGTTTCCCTTCTTTTGACTCTGTGACTGCACTCCTATTTCTGTTATTTCATTAGTTGTTCCCCGAAATCAGTTGGTTTCCAGGTCTTGTAGATCCTCCTCTTTGGCTGGCGGGGTGGGGGATCCCTTAACAGTGGCCGGGCTTCCGCCCCCCCACTTCCTGGAACCCGATAGGATTAGCTTAACTTGTTTCACAGCCCCCTTTGTCCTGCTGCCTTTCTACATTTACTCCACAGTGAGATCAGGGTGTAGTGGAGGTGTTGCAGATGTGCCTCATCCTTACAGAGTCTTTTATGTTAGTTTGGACTCAGTTTTACAATTTACTTTGTAAATTAATGCAGAGGAGAATGAATTACAAAAAAATGAAATGCATTGTAGTTTACTCTGTCTTAGAAAAATACTGCTTTCAGCGCCCTGAGGTGTTCTGCCAGCTGATCTCTCTGAGACCACAAGCTTAGACGTTTTTGTGAGTAACAAAAATACACAGATTTATCAAAGTACATACTTTAAAAAAACAAATGAGGAGTTATGGATTTCAGGAGATTCGGTAGGCCCTTGGGGGTAACTGTAAGAGGAGAACGGCAATCATGGGGAGTGTTGCTCTAAGAGGATTCAAAAGAACATTTTGACAACCATGCATTTCAGAGGTACCTGCAGAACCACCAGACAATGAACAACTCTCCAATCCATTTGGCAAAGATTTGGAGTCAGCCAGACTCCACTTAAGACACATGATGGCATTTCAGTGAGCGATGTCATATTAAGGCTCAGCACAGACACAGCTAGGCCCCAAATTCAGCATCCAGATGAGGAAAGCTGGAAGGTCAGTGACTGGTTGGTAGGTAGTATGGCAGGGAGGTCTCGAGAAGATGTCTACAGACTGTCAGCTACTTCCACACTAAGACTCTGATTCAGCAAAACATTTTACTTTGTCAGTGGGACTTAAGCACAGTCTTAACATTAAACATGTATTAAAGTGTTTTGCTGTATTGGGCCGAAAGTCCCTTTCAGAATGACGGCTCATCTCCAATCCTATGTATTAATTTAATCCCTCACCCCCAGGGGACATTTGGGGCCAGATTCTGCAACCCTTAGTTTTCTTAAGAAGCTCTTACTTCTTCAAGCAGCCCTGTGGATTTCATTGGGAACTATTGTATGATATGCACCATTCAGTGAGTGTGAGTGAGTGGCAGAATCTGGTCTCATTATCTTGTGTGCTATATTAAAACTTTGTAATTAAAAGGAAAAAAATAGTTTCAAGGCATTATTTTTTCATATAATCTCTCAATAAATGTATCTTTCTGAAAGAAGTCGTCAGCACTGAGTATATCTGTGCACAGAAGGAGAAACAAACACTGGGTATGACATCAACTTCATTCTTTCTCAGGCTTGGGAGATAACAATATAAAACATGACATTTAACATCAGGCTTTTCTAAAGGTTTCCTGATAATTGTGAAGGATCCCTTTGTTTGAACCAGTCACTTTCATAGCTCTTCTGCAAAAACTCTGAAGGAGAAGATGGAGAGAGACGACCCCTCCCACCTGGTTTGGCAAATTGCACAATGGGGTCAGTTTAGCATTGTGCCTTGCCTTGACAGTGACATGGTGCAGGTGTTGGTTGGTAGGAGGAATGGTTTACGCTGCTGCAGTCCTTGTTCTTTTTTCGCCCATCAGAACCAGAAATGAGCAGGTTAATTATCACGAACACACAAACTTATGCTAAGGTTTTTGATTGCCTCAGATTAAGGGGGTAGGGATTTCATGGTTTTGAGAAACAACATAGGGTGCCTATTACCATCGCTTACCATGCCGAGGAGTATTGTCTCATTGTTACCTTGAGCTCTCCCTGCCTGTTTGCTGTGTCCACATGTTGTCTCTTAGATTGTAAGCTCTTCAGAACAAGGTCTGTGTGCTTTTGTTAGGTGTGTACAACATGCAGCGCAGTGGGGCCCAGATCCTTGATTGTGGCTCCTAAAGGCAACCATAATTAGCATGGGAGAAACATTTTGATTCAGTGTGGGGTGCCACATGAACTAAAAATGTACCAGCAGCACTGTCAGGCAGCCACATGTGGCAAGGTTTCCTTTTGGTGGCAATGTATATTGGGCCCTCCATGCATTGCCAGGCTTGTTTATCAGCGTAAGGGCATGAAGTCAATGTAGGAGTTTTCTTCAAATTAAAATAGAAGTTCTCTTAGTTAAAGCAGGGCTTTATTTCAACCATACAATGAATGGCAGCTATTATTTATGCGATACTAGGTGCTAGATGCCTCATGGTTCTAGGTGCTATAGGTACATATGGTGAGAGACAGTCTCTGCCCCCAAGAACTTTTGATCTAAATAGGACAGCTACAAGGTGGGAGGGGAAATGAAGACACAGAAAGGAGATGTGACTAGATCAATGTCAAAATAGCAAGCCAGTGGCAGAAAGAGAAATTGAATGGAGGTCTCCTGAGTCTGAGGCCAGTGCCCTACCCACAGGGACACTCTCCAACAGTAGGACACAACAAAATAATGGATTAGGGAAGAAGAACCCTTGCAGTTTCAGGGAATTAGACCAGGAGTAGGATTTAGAGTATAGTGTAACTTGTATTAGAGGGAGTTTAGAGTCCCCTCGCCACTTAAGGATCATCTTGAATTCTTAGAGTACGTCCATACTATCCACCAGATCGGCGGGTAGTGTTCGATGTATCGGGGATCGATTTATCACGTCTCATCTGGAAGCGATAAATCAATCTGCTAATTGATGCCCGTACTCCACCTCGGGAGGAGGAGTAAGCACAGTCGATGGGGGACCGCGGCAGTCGTCTCACCGCCGTGACAGCGGCCAGGTAATTCGAACTAAGATACTTCAACTTCAGCTACGCAAATAGCATAAGTTGTGTATCTTAGTTTGGAACCCCCCCCCCTCCAGTGTGGACCAGCCCTTAGATTCAAAGTAAAAATGCAAAGTGAAACTCAGGTTTCAGGTTGACCCCATGCAAAGTTGTCCATTTACATGTGGTTTCAAGTCAAAGCTATAAACCCAGAAAAGGATCTTGTAGGTTATATTGGATCACAGACTGAATATGAGTCAACAGTGTGATGCTGTTGCGAAGACTGAACCATGCCAAATCAACCTAATTTCCTTCTTTGACAGGGTTACTTGCCTGGTGGACATGGGATAAGCAGTTCATGTGATATACCTTGATTTTAGTAAGGCTTTTGACACAGTCCCACATGACAGTCTCATAGGCAAACTAGGGAAATGTGGTCTAGATCAATGGTTCTCAAAGCCGGTTCGCCAGTTGTTCAGGGAAAACCCCTAGTGGGCCAGGCCGGTTTGCTTACCTGCTGCGTCTGCAGGTTCGGCCGATCGTGGCTCCCACTGGCCGCGGTTTGCTGGTCCAGGCCAATGAGGGCTGCGGGAAGTGGTGGCCAGTACATCCCTTGGCCCATGCCACTTTCTGCAGCCCCCAGTGGCCTGGAGCGGCGAACCGTGGCCAGTGGGAGCCGCGATCGGCCGAACCTGTGGATGCAGCAGGTAAACAAACCGGCCTGGCCCCCCAGGATGCTTACCCTGAATGACTGGCTTTGAGAACCACTGGTCTAGATGAAATTATAAGGTGGATGCAAAATTGATTGAAAGACCATACTCAAAGTGCTGTCAAACTGGGAGGATGTATCTAGAGGGGTCCTGCAAGGGTGAGTCCTGGGTCCAGTACTATTCAATATTGTCATTAATGGAGTGTTGAGTATGCTTATAGTATTTGTAGGTGACACCAGGCTGGGAGTGATTGCAAGTACTTTGAAGGAGAGGATTAGAATTCAAAATGACCTTGACAAATTGGAGAATTGGTGTGAAATCAGCAAGATGCAATTAAATAAAGACAAGTGCAAAGTACTACATTTAGGAATGAAAAATCAGATGCACAACTACAACCTGGGGAATAACTGGCTAAGTGGTAGTAATGCAGAAAAGGATCTCGGTGTTATAATCGATCACAAACTGAATGAGTCAACAATGTGATACAGTTGCAAAAAATGGTAATATCATTCTGGGCTGTATTCACAGGAATGTTGTCTGTAAGGCACAGGAGGTAACTGCCCTCCTCTACTCAGTGCTGGTGAGACCTCAGCTGGAGTACTGTTTCCAGTTCTGGGCATCCCACTTAAAGAATAATGCAGAAAAATTGGAGAGAATCCAGAGGAGAGCAATGCAAATGAGTGGAGATTTGGAAGACCTGACCTGTGAGGAAAGGTTGAAAGAAATGGGCACGTTTAGTCTGGGGAAGAGAAGGTTAAGGTGGGAATTGGCAAGTTTTCAAATGTATACATGATTGTTATAAAGAGGACAGGGTCAGTTGTTCTCCATGTTCACCAAGGGTAGGACAAAAATAAGAGTCATAAAAGTAGGACAAATAGTTTGCAACAAGGGTGATTTACATTAGAGATCAAGGAAAACTTTCTACCTCTTAGGATAGGTCAGTAATGGAGCAGGTTACTAGGGAGGTTGTGGATTCCCCCTTACATGAGGTTTAAGAATGGATTAGACAAACAGCTGTCAGGGATGATCTAAGGATACTTAATCCTGTCTCAGCATGTGGGTGGGCAGCGGGAATGACTTGCTGAAGTCCCTTCCATCCCTACTTTTCTATGATCTCATCTCAGCACTGATTCATAGATTCATAGACTCTAGGACTGGGAGGGACCTCGAGAGGTCATCGAGTCCAGTCCCCTGCCCTCATGGCAGGACCAAATATTGTCTAGACCATCCCTAATAGACATTTATCTAACCTACTCTTAAATATCTCCAGAGATGGAGATTCCACAACTTCCCTAAGCAATCTATTCCAGTGTTTAACTACCCTGACAGTTAGAAACTTTTTCCTAATGTCCAACCTAAATCTCCCTTGCTGCAGTTTAAGCCCATTGCTTCTTGTTCTATCATTGGAGGCTAAGGTGAACAAGTTTTCTCCCTCCTCCTGATGACACCCTTTTAGATACCTGAAATCTGCTATCATGTCCCCTCTCAGTCTTCTCTTTTCCAAACTAAACAAACCCAATTCCTTCAGCCTTCCTTCATAGGTCATGTTCTCAAGACCTTTAATCATTCTTGTTGCTCTTCTCTGGACCCTCTCCAATTTCTCCACATCTTTCTTGAAATGCGGTGCCCAGAACTGGACACAATACTCCAGCTGAGGCCTGACCAGCGCAGAGTAAAGCGGAAGAATGAATTCTCGTGTCTTGTTTACAACACACTTGTTAATATATCCCAGAATCACGTTTGCTTTTTTTGCAAAAAAGTATCACACTGTTGACTCATATTAAGCTTGTGGTCCACTATGACCCCTAGATCTCTTTCTGCCATACTCCTTCCTAGACAGTCTCTTCCCATTCTATATGTGTGAAACTGATTGTTCCTTCCTAAGTGGAGCACTTTGCATTTATCTTTATTGAACTTCATCCTGTTTACCTCAGACCATTTCTCCAATTTGTCCAGATCATTTTGAATTTTGACACTGTCCTCCAAAGCAGTTGCAATCCCTCCCAATTTGGTATCGTCCGCAAACTTAATAAGCGTTCTTTCTATGCCAGCATCTAAATCGTTGATGAAGATATTGCTGATGAGGAAGCAAGGGCTATCTGAATTTATGGCCTCGCTTGAGAGATGTGAGAACCTCAGTGTGACATTATCCAGGTACAATCTGGACCGATGAACAGTTGTGTCCCCTCTCTTCTCCAACCTGGGGTACTTTTTACACTGCTTTGCTGTGAGAGCAACCACTCCTGGTCTGCTCACACACAGCCTCCAGAATGTAACTTACACCCAGAGTGCTACAACCATCCATCCTTGAATTACACTGCAGAGCAACATCAGCAAATTCCCAGTCCCAGACTTTTCCCCCAGCAATGTGCATCTTGTACTGCCTAGCACTCTCCTGGACAGTACAAGCTGATCTTATTAATAGAAAACGATATGCACAAACCCTGTTATCCCAAATGGAGTTTCCCAAACAATTCAAGTGTATTAACTACAAACGTTTATTAACTACAAAAATGTATTTTAAGTGACTACAAGTAATGAGGCATAAAAGTCAGAATTAGTTACAAGAAAATAAAAGTAAATCGTAACTAATGCCTAACTTAACAAGCTAGAATGAATTTAAAGCAACGGTCTCCCTCCCCACACGTTTTAGCTTTCTTACTGGGTGAACCTTTCAGTCAGGATCCCTCTGTGACGTTACACTCCATGTTCTTTATGGAAATATGCTTAAGATATGGGTATGGCAGAACTGAGATATACTTTATGCAGTATGACTCATCTAAGATATCATTGGAAAGGTTATGATTTACTGAATGTGATTATCCAATTTGTATGCCTGTATCACTTCTGTATCTGAAGTTAGAAATATTGACCACATATCTGTATTTCAAATGTGTTACTTTGGGTGTTACCCACAACTAGCCCTTCAGGTACAAAACTGGAAATGTGAAACAGAGCTAATGGGCCATTAGCAAAGACAATGAACCCTGAAAGAGCTTTGTTTTCCTGTGGACACTCCAAACAGCCTGCGAGTCATCGCTGCCACGACCCTGTAGAGACATGGGTCTGAGTCATCTGGTGCTGGACCCCGTCCGCTAGAATGCCAGGGTTTTTCCACTGAAGACAAAAGATATAAGGCAGGGGAGTGACATCATTGAGGTTCTCCTCTGCTTCCCTGCCTGAAGAGACACTGGGAAACAGCTGGAAGCAAGAACTGAAGCGGGGGGGTGGGGGAAGAGTTGAGCCCAGGCTGGAAGGGTGTCTAGCCTGTGAGTAATAATGCCTGATGTTTCAAGCTGCAGACCAGTGCAGATGGGTTTCAAGACTCTCTGTAATCTGCCTGTGACAATACACCTCTACCCCGATATAACACGAATTCGGATATAACACGGTAAAGCAGTGCTCCGGGGGGCGGAGAGGGCAGGGCTGCGCACTCTGGTGGATAAAAGCAAGTTCGATATAACGCGGTTTCACCTGTAACGCGGTAAGATTTTTTGGCTCCTGAGGACAGCGTTATTTCGAGGTAAAGGTGTATTTGGGGTGAGAAATTACTAGTTGTAGCCAGTTTCTTTAATGAATCAAGCTTAGTTTGCACATTTTGTTTTATTTGCGTAGTAATGTGCTTTGTTCTGTTTGCTATTCCTTTAACCACTTAAAATCTGCCTTCTGTAGTTGATAAAATTTCTTTTGTTGATTATTAAACCAAGTTTGTGCAATTTCTAAGCGGGGGAGGGGCAAGAAGGTGTGCATATCTCTCTCCACATTGAGGAAGAGGGAGAATTTTATGAGCTTGCGCTGTGCAGATTTTTCTATACAGTGCAAGACAGTATTGTTTTGGGTTTATCTCCCAAAAGGAGTGTGCTCATGAGGGCTGTCTGAGTCCTCTCACATAATGCTGACTTCAGTCTGCGTCTGCAGCTGTGTGTGTGTGTGTGTGTGTGTGTGTGTGTGTGTGTGTGTGTGTGTGTGTGTGTGTGTGTGTGTGTGTGTGTGTGTGTGTGTGTGTGTGCGCGTGCGCGCGCGCTGCAAGAGGCTGGAGAGCCTAATTCAGTGAAACAGGGAGAGGGAATCCAGGCTGGTGTAGCAGGAGAGGCTCAGTCAAACACCAGTACATCAGGTGGCATCCCAGATGCAGAGAAGGGGGCAGTGTTCAACATGTCACACCCTCCCCCAGTCCAGAGCTGTTTCCTTTGTTCTTCAGGTGTTGTGGATGCCGTGGAGAGAGAGAAAGGGAGGAAAACTTTGGGACATCTCTTCTCTTACGGTCTGTTCTCTTATTAGAGAATCATCTGTATCTGAGGTTCAGGAAACAGAAAGTCTGTGTGGATGGGAACCCCCAGTTCTTTCTTTGTCATCATGTAGATTTTCACCCACATCCTCTTTCCTGCCAAGGAATGGCCACTTAACCAGACAATAGTTTGATTTTGTTGACACCTCGCTGAGGCATCAGCTAACCTTTTGCTTCTGTGGAACTGGTTTGTGACTCTTGCGCATGTCTTTAGTGATATCATATAGTAGAACCCTATGACTTTACATACGATGTACACATATTTTACCAGGACAATAATGATCAGTAAATCATGAGTTTTCAAGTACCATCTCACCAGACATACTTTGGATGAAATTTATCATGGTCTTGTAAAAGGGGTGAACATATAGGTTGTTACATTCAATGAACCTTTCAGTGGTTGAGTTTTAGATTTTAGTGAATCCTGAAAGCAGGGCAGTTTAGTGCAAATTTTTGTAACAAAAACACACACACTATTTACAATCCTTTAATTTTCACTTTGGACTGTAGAGCTCTCCTGAGGCTGGAATAAATAGGGACCATAAATCAACCCCCAGAAATGAGCCAAACTCAACAGGGTCACTCTTTTTCATAACTAGCCAGTCCAAATTAAATGATCCTGTTGACCTGTCTCTTTCTCTCAGAGAGACCTTTATGATGTTGCACAGATATAACCAGCACTTATAACAACCCAGGATGAAGAAAGAAATCAATGGCAGTTAATGCTTTTTTCTCCTTTCTTTTGGAGACTTCTACCACCTTCACTGTCCTAGTCTTCCCCCACGTTTAGGTCTGGATTCTGCCAACATTGCTCTCATTGAGTGGTATCTTGCTCCATCATGGGTTCCTTCATAATCAATAGGGGCTACTTGCAGTGTAAGATGGTTAGAG